>NC_133325.1:551306236-551906236 GCF_042186555.1 Aquarana catesbeiana
GCAGATGGCCACAGATCAGGCTGCATCGAGGCTGCAGATGGCCACAGATCAGGCTGCATCGAGGCTGCAGATGGCCACAGATCAGGCTGCATCGAGGCTGCAGATGGCCACAGATCAGGCTGCATCGAGGCTGCAGATGGCCACAGATCAGGCTGCATCGAGGCTGCAGATGGCCACAGATCAGGCTGCAGATGGGCACAGATCAGGCTGCAGATGGGCACAGATCAGGCTCCATTGAGGCTGCAGATGGGCACAGATCAGGCTGCAGATGGGCACAGATCAGGCTACATTATGGCTGCAGATGGCCACAGATCAGGCAGCATTGAGGCTGCAGATGGCCACAGATCAGGCTGCATTGAGGCTGCAGATGGCCACAGATCAGGCTGCATTGAGGCTGCCGATGGCCACAGATCAGGCTGCATCGAGGCTGCCGATGGCCACAGATCAGGCTGCATCGAGGCTGCAGATGGCCACAGATCAGGCTGCATCGAGGCTGCAGATGGCCACAGATCAGGCTGCATCGAGGCTGCAGATGGCCACAGATCAGGCTGCATCGAGGCTGCAGATGGCCACAGATCAGGCTGCATCGAGGCTGCAGATGGCCACAGATCAGGCTGCATCGAGGCTGCAGATGGCCACAGATCAGGCTGCATCGAGGCTGCAGATGGCCACAGATCAGGCTGCATCGAGGCTGCAGATGGCCACAGATCAGGCTGCATCGAGGCTGCAGATGGCCACAGATCAGGCTGCATCGAGGCTGCAGATGGCCACAGATCAGGCTGCAGATGGGCACAGATCAGGCTTCATTGAGGCTGCAGATGGGCACAGATCAGGCTGCAGATGGGCACAGATCAGGCTCCATTGAGGCTGCAGATGGGCACAGATCAGGCTGCAGATGGGCACAGATCAGGCTGCAGATGGGCACAGATCAGGCTACATTATGGCTGCAGATGGCCACAGATCAGGCAGCATTGAGGCTGCAGATGGCCACAGATCAGGCAGCATTGAGGCTGCAGATGGCCACAGATCAGGCTGCATTGAGGCTGCAGATGGCCACAGATCAGGCTGCATTGAGGCTGCCGATGGCCACAGATCAGGCTGCATTGAGGCTGCAGATGGCCACAGATCAGGCTGCATTGAGGCTGCAGATGGCCACAGATCAGGCTGCATTGAGGCTGCAGATGGCCACAGATCAGGCTGCATTGAGGCTGCAGATGGCCACAGATCAGGCTGCATTGAGGCTGCAGATGGCCACAGATCAGGCTGCATTGAGGCTGCAGATGGCCACAGATCAGGCTGCATTGAGGCTGCAGATGGCCACAGATCAGGCTGCATTGAGGCTGCAGATGGCCACAGATCAGGCTGCATTGAGGCTGCCGATGGCCACAGATCAGGCTGCATTGAGGCTGCCGATGGCCACAGATCAGGCTGCATTGAGGCTGCAGATGGCCACAGATCAGGCTGCATTGAGGCTGCAGATGGCCACAGATCAGGCTGCATTGAGGCTGCAGATGGCCACAGATCAGGCTGCATTGAGGCTGCAGATGGCCACAGATCAGGCTGCATTGAGGCTGCAGATGGCCACAGATCAGGCTGCATTGAGGCTGCAGATGGCCACAGATCAGGCTGCATTGAGGCTGCAGATGGCCACAGATCAGGCTGCATTGAGGCTGCAGATGGCCACAGATCAGGCTGCATTGAGGCTGCAGATGGCCACAGATCAGGCTGCATTGAGGCTGCAGATGGCCACAGATCAGGCTGCATTGAGGCTGCAGATGGCCACAGATCAGGCTGCATTGAGGCTGCAGATGGCCACAGATCAGGCTGCATTGAGGCTGCAGATGGCCACAGATCAGGCTGAATTGAGGCTGCTGATGGGCCCAGATCAGGCTGAATTGAGGCTGCTGATGGGCACAGATCAGGCTGAATTGAGGCTGCAGATGGCCACAGATCAGGCTGAATTGAGGCTGCAGATGGCCACAGATCAGGCTGCGTTGAGGCTGCAGATGGCCACAGATGGCCACAGATCAGGCTGCATTGCTGGGCACTGACCATTATTTTGCTACAAAGTGGTTTATTTAAAAAAGAAAAAAAAAAAAAAAGTTTTTTTCCCTGAAACTTCCCTCTTAAATTGAAGGTGCATGTTATAAGCTGATAAATACGGTAATTTAAATCAAATCCACCCTGCTTGTAATACTGCAAAATGATGGAAGACGTCCATTAATTATTATATCACCCAGCTTTTTGATGCCCCTAAGCACCCAAATGACTGGCTCCAAGACCAGAAATAACTGAGGAAGATTTGGGTTGTTCCACAGCGGAAGGTGAGGAGACCATGAGCAGGAAATCTCAGGATGAACCACGCTAGCTCTTTTCCATGCCCTAACCATAGCCCTCATGGTTTGAGTAAGAGGGTATGGGGCTCGGCAACCAGTACAAAAAGGAGTGATTGGAGCGATTGCAGTGCCTCGCAGGACCAAGCACCGTAGCCTCCCCCACCATTGAGGCTTTCCCTTTATCCAGTGACAGAAAGTTGTGAGCATGTACAAGCTGCCTGGCTAGGAAATATTAAAAGAATTTGGGGAGGATTAGCCCCCCCCCCGGTAGCTACCAGATGCTTTTGTTGCAAGTCTAAAGAGTTTATTATTCCACAGAAAGGAGATGTTTGCATCCATTGTCTGAATAGACACTGGAGGATCGAAACAAGTGCATTTCTAAGAATGTACAAAAAGACATGGAGCAATTTCATCTTGAGTAGCATAATCTTGCCCATAAGTGAGAGGGGCAGTGACTTTCAAGACTCAAATCTGGATTTTGCCATCATCAAAAAAAAGGGGGGGGGGTAAAATTAATTAGGATAAATTCGGCCTGATCATTAACTGCACCCCCAAGTACTTAATTAGGGTCACCCGTTGGAGAGGTAGGGCAACATCACAATCGACCCGTAGTATTGGATCAATTGGAGGAAAGTCTTTTAGTTGACTTTCAGCCTTGAGAAGCTGGCACAAAGTATCCAATATTGTCAAGGCATTATGCAAAAGGAGCATGTCATCGGCGTATAATGCCACTTTTTCCTTTTTCCTCAAGATTATGAAGTTTAAGTCCTCTCACTGAAGGGTTAGTTTGGAAAGCCACAGTTAAAGGATCTAATCATCAAGGCAAAAATTGTGGGAGACAAGGGACAGCCCTGTCGTGTACCCCATTACACCATACTGGGGGCTGTTACCACATTTCCCAACTTGATCAATGCTTCGCGGGTCTATATAGGAGGTCCACCTGCTTCAGGAAAGAGGGACCAAATCCCAAATGTTCAGTACCGCACGCTTGTAGGCCCAATCTACCGAATCGAAATCCTTTGATATCGAGGGTCACTGCCAACCGCCTATCCATATTGGAATAAGAGGCTTGAATATTGCTGAAAAGATATTAATGTCCATAGAGTTTGGAGGAACAAACTGGCATGATCAGTATCAAAAAGCAGGTCTACATTTTGGGACAGGCGAGTAGCTCAGATCTTTGATAGAATTTTGAAGTCCATATTTAGTAGTGAGGTTGGGCGGTAGGAGCCACAACATAAGTGGTCTTTACTCCGTCTATGTTTCTGTATGAGGACCACATGGGAGCCATACATGGTGTCACGATGGGTCCCTCGCTTATGACATTGGGCATAGAGATCCCAAAAGAGTGGGGAAATTTCTTCAACATACCAGTCCTTACCACTCAGCTGGTTTTGGCAGAGGGAAAGGACATCATGGCAGCCTGCACTTCCTCTAATTATATGGGGGCATCAAGGCGATCTCTATCCTGGAGATCATTTGGGTTTCATCACATGCCAAGGTAAGCACCTAATGCACGATCCAGTGCCTGAAGAAAAAATTACAGACTGGCTCTGCTGCTAATCTGGGTATGGTTCCAAATATATGTACCAAGGGTAACGGATCAGGAAACTGCTAGCGAGCCCTAAGGCAATAGGCAGCTGGATCTTAACAAAAGTGTCAGCTGAAGTAGTGAAAAAAAAAAATGAATAAAGAAAATTCTCCATAGGAGAGGATGTCAATCACCTAAGAAACACTGGACTGGGTGGTGTTATTCGAAAGTGCACTTGGAACGTTTCCAGCAAAGCTTTTGCCAGTGTCCAGCCACCTGAAGGGAACGGAATATAACCCATGGTCTATGACTAAAAGTCTTGTGTCCCGTACTATACAATTAAGATATCAACTAACATCAGATATCTGCTTGGGTATAATGGTGATCATTTACTGTTCCCTTAGCAAGGGAATGTTCACTTTTATACACTATATTTACCAAAAGTATTGGGACACCTGCCTTTACACACACATGAACTTTGATGGCATTCCAGTCTTAGTCCGTAGGGTTCAATATAGCGTTGGCCCACCCTTTGCAGCTATAACAGCTTCAACTTATTTGGGAAGGCTGTCCACAAGGTTTAGGAGTGTGTCTATGGGAAGGTTTGACCATTCTTCCAGAAGTACATTTGTGAAGTCAGGCACTGATGTGGACGAGAAGGCCTGGCTCACAGTCTCCTCTCTAATTCATCCAAAAGGTGTTCTACCGGGTTGAGGTCAGGACTCTGCAGGCCAGTCAAGTTCCACCAAAAACTCGCTCATCCATTTCTTTATGGACCTTGCTTGTTGGAACAAGAAGGGGTCATCCCAAACTGTTCCCACAAAGTTGGGAGCATGAAATTGTTCAAAATGTCTTGGTATGCTGACACCTTAAGAATTCCCTTCACTGGAACTAAGGGGCCAAGCACAACCCCTGAAATACACCCCCACACCATAATCCCTCCTCCACCAAATGATTTGGAGGGGTGGTCCAAAACTTTTGGCAACAGTGTGGATGAGCGAATTTGGGGTGGAGAAACTTGACTGGCCTGCACAGATTCCTGAACTCAACCCGATAGAACACCTTTGGGATGAATTAGAGCGGAGACTGCGAGCCAGGCCTTCTCGTCCAACATCAGTACCAAATGCACTTCTGGAAGGATGGTCAAACATTCCCACAGACACATTCCTAAACCTTGTTGACAGCCTTCCCAGATGAGTTGAAGCTGTTATAGCTGCAAAGGGTGGGCCAAATCAATATTGAACCCTATGGTCTAAGACTGGGATGCCATTAAAGTTCATGTGCACGTAAATCACAATACTTTTGGTAATATAGTGTATGTGCAGGTTTCCTTTGTAACGTGAACGATAGTAACTAAAAGGTAAAAACGATGTTCACTTGAATACCCAGTTGTGTGCAAGGGAAAGTGAAAAAAGGACTTTTGCTAGCACATCACAGTGTTTGTCCTCTCTTTTTTAATACTTGTATTTGTGAAGACAAATAGGTTATCAAGTACAGGGATCTAAAATAATCACATGGAATAAAAGGTAATAAAAAAACGGTGAGACATTATATCCGTCCAGGTAAAAAAAAAAAAAAAAAAAAAAAAAAAAAAAAAAAATGATGGATCATGTAGATCTCTGTTTTATCACCTAATGTTTCGTGATGTAAACCTGTCCTCCAAGAAACAAGGAATATTATAGGGTGAGAAATGTATGTGATCCACAATGTGAATGGGGGGGGGGGGGGTAAGGGTGTGGCTTAGGTTGGAGGAGAGAGGGAAAGATAGTTTGAGGGGGAGCTGGCAAAAAAAAAAATAGGATTTTTGTAACAGCTTACCTGTAAAATCCTTTTTTTGGAGTACATCACGGGACACAGAGCACCATAGTAATTACTATGTGGGTTATAGGCCGACTTCAGGTGATGGACACTGGCACACCCTAAACAGGAAGTTGCCTCCCTATATAACCCCTCCCATACCGGGAACACCTCAGTTGTAGCAAAGCAATATACATATACCCCAGAAGAAGAGGGGCGGGACCTCTGTGTCCCGTGATGTACTCCAAGAAAAGGATTTTACAGGCAAGCTGTTATAAAAATCCTATTTTCTTTATCGTACATCACAGGACACAGAGCACCATAGGGATTACTATGTGGGATGTCCCATAGCAATGCTATTTGAGGGGAGGGAAACACAACCCGTAGGGTGCCAACAGACTTGAGAACTTATACTGCTGCCTGCAGCACACTACGCCAAAAGGCGATATCCTCATGCCCCTTTTTTACATCCACTTGATAGAATCTGGTGAATGTATGGACTGCAGACCAAGTTGCAGCCTTGCAGATCTGAGCCATGGAGGCTTGTGATGCACTGCCCCAGAAGCACTAACCGCTCTAGTAGAGTGCGCTTTAACATGAAAAGGTGAAATCTTACCTTTTAACCATTAGGCCTGAATTATAATGTGCCAAATCCACTTAGCAATAGTGGATTTCGACGCTGCCTATCCCTTCCTAGGACCCTCTGGCAGCATAATAAAACATCAGTCTTTCAGACCTGAGCAGTCTTTAAATAGACCTTGACCGCTCTCACTACCTTAAGACAATGTAGCGAGTTCTCTACCCTAGACCCTGGTTTTGGAAAAAAAAAAAATGACGGTAGGACAATGGCTTGGTTTAGGTGAAAACCTAAAACCACCTTAATAATTAACTATGGCTTCTTTACAGGAAAGAGCGACCAACTCCGATACCCTTTTGCAGAGGGTATAGCAACCCGAAACACTATTTCCCTTGTTAGAAGGACCAAGGGAGTATGCTGTAACGGTTCAAAGGGCTGTTTTTGCAGTACCGACAAAAAACTAAATTCAAGTCCCAAGGGTTCAAGGGTGGTCTAACTGGCGGAATAAGCCGCATTACCCCTTGTATAAAAACCCCGGACCAAAGAATGCGAAGCAAGCGGTCTTTGAAATAAGACCGATAAAGCGGAGACTTGGCCCTTAATAGTACTCAAGGCCAGCTTCTTTTGTACTTGTAGAGAAAACAAGAATTCTACCCATGTTATATTTCTGAGGGTGGCAACCCTTGGATTCACACCAGGAAACATAAGCCCTCCAGAGTCTATAATAAAAAAACTCTGCAAGTCGGCTTCATTAATGAAGGTAAAAATCACTGACCCGGAGAGACTACGTCTCTTCAGAATGTGGGCTTCAATAGCCAAATCATCAAACTGGTAGAAGGGACCATGGATCCTCCACCGCCACCTTTGCGATTTCTGCATACCAGGACTTTCTGGGCTATGATGGGGCTACAATAATTACCAGCTTTCTTTCAAGCTTGATCCTGCAAAGAAGCTGTGGCAGCAACTGAATAGAGAATAAAGCCTAACTCAGTGAAAACTGACCCCATGGGGTCACCACGCATCAGTCTTGCATGTGAGTGGATCCCTTGTCCTTGACATAAAGCTGACCAACTACATGTTGAACCTGGACGCCAAAAGATCTACGTCCGGGATCCCCCATCCTTGGCATATAGCCAGAAAGATTTTGGGGTGAAGGGACCACTTCCCCGGGAACAACTGCTGATGACTCACGTAGTCCGCCTGCCAATTCTCTATTCCTGGAATAAAGACTGCCAATAGGCAAGGAACATCCTTTTCCACCCAAGCTAGAATATGGTCCACCACAATATATGAGCGGCGTGGCCGCTACTGCCCCCTTGGCAATTGATATAGGCCACAGCTGTGGCATTGTCGGATTGGATCCTGACAGGACAATCCCATAACCTGAAGGTTCAGGGCTTCATAGCCAGACGCACTGCCCAAATCTCTAGGATGTTGATGGGCAAGGCTTTTTCGGTTCTGGACCTCTATCCATGGACAGTTGTCTTTTCAGGTTGGGGAGCAGTACTGGAAAGGTTGGTATCTGTCGTTACCACTTTCCAGGTAACTGGTATGAAGGTTTTTTCCTTCTGCAGATTCCTGGATACCGGGCACCAACTGGGGCTCTGGAACACCTTTGGGGACAACCGCATTAGCAAGTCTAAAGCTTGAATCGTTTTGTTCCAAGCAGACAGGATTCTGTTTTGCAACAGTCTCGAATGGAACTGGGCATAGGGAACCGCTTCTAATGCAGCCACCATCTTTCCCAACAACCTTATGCAAAGGCGAATGGAGGGATCTCCTTTCGACCTGACCATCCGCACCAGCTCTCTTATGCAATTGATCTTTGCCTGAGGCAAGAACACCCTTTTCTGGGCTATATCTATGATCAGTCCCAAGTACTCCAGCCTTTTTAGAGGTTTTAAAGAAGACTTCTCTAGGTTAAGAATCCAGCCTAAACTTTCCAGGTAACTGGTTGTAATGCATACACTTTGCTCCAAACGAGCCACCGACTGGTCTATTAGCAATAGATCGTCTAGGTACGCCAAGACTTATGCCCTGTACCCTTAACCTGGCTAGAGGTGGGGTCAGCACTTTTGTGAACACCTGGGGTGCTGTAGCTAGCCCGAAGGGCAAGGCTACAAACTGAAAAAGCTGTTGTTCTACTTCAAAATCCCAGAACCTTTGGTGAGGGGAAATATAGGGACATGCAGGTATGCATCCCTGATGTCGATAGATGCCAGAAGTTCTCCTCCTTGTAGGATAGAAACCAATGACCTGATTGACTCCATGCGAAAGGAGGGGATCTTCAGTAACGGATTTAGATTTTTTAGATCTAGAATGGGTCGGACATCTACATTCAGTTTTGGTACTGTAAAGAGGTTTGAATAGAACCCCAAACCTTGCTCTTCTGTGGGGATTTGCATGATCACCCCCTGAGCCAGTAATCGTTCTAATGCCCGAAACAGAGATTGCCTTTTCCCTGGATCTTTGGGAACGTTTCACCTCAGAAAACGAGACGGTGGAAAGTCCTGAAATTCCAGCTTGTACCCTAGAGTTACCGTGGAGATGACCCATCTGTCCTGAATTTCCTCTTGCCAGACTTCTGAGAACTGCAGAAGTCTTTCCCCCACCCTGGCGAGAGGGGAGGGGGGGGGGCCTTCATAATGAGGCTTTAGAATTCTGTTTTGCAGGATTCCGGCCCCAGGACTTCTTTTGTGCCTGGGCCTGACCTTGAGGTCTTCCTCTAGAGTCTGACGGCGGAGGCCGTCGCCACTGCCTAGAGTCCACTTAAATGAAGGATGTTTATTCTTTTTGACTGGCAAAAGAGTACTTTTCCCACTGGAAATCATTTGGATGTATTTGTCCAAATCATCCCCAAATAGCCGATCCCCACGAAAAGGAAAACCAGTCAGGAGCTTTTGCATGGTGCTTCGGCTGACCAATTTTTTAACCACAGGATTCTACGCATGTGTACTAATACAACGCAAGTACAGGAACTCTTTAAGGGCCTGTCTAAATTGGTCCTTTAGGGATTGACAGATTCCTATTGCAGCGACTGCAGGCTGAGTAACGGCACCTGCCAAAGAAAAAGGATTTTAACAGGAATTCCAACCTTTTATCTGTTGGATCCTTAAGCATTTGTGCATGGTCTACTGGACAAGTTAGACTTTTATTCACACTGGAAATCGCAGCATCAATGCTGGTACATTCCATTTTTTGGTGAATTTCTCCTCCATAGGATTGAGAGTTGAGAATCTCCTTGGAGGGAGAAAATGCTTATCCGGGTGATCCCATTTAGCATAAATAAGCTGTTCTAGTAATGCATGGACAGGAAACGCATGCAAAGGCTGTAAAGGTTTTAAGGAACCCAAGGAAGAAACCGAACTTTCAGCAGACTCCATTAGGGGTAGCATGAAAGTAGAACGAACCATCTCTGTAAGAGATTGTATCAGCAACTCTCAGATTGCGAGGCTGAAAAGGCTTCATCCACCGTTGTTTCCTCTGCAGAGGAGTCATCGGTTTGTCTTTCCTCCTGATCGCCTGAGGGTAACACCTCATCCTGTACCCACTGTTCCCCTTGCAAAGGGTCTAAGGTGGGGGAGGGGGGTCTAACACACTTTCTATCCATTTGAATGGAGGATGCGATTAAAGCCGCTAAACTTCCTTCTAGGCCCTGCAGGGTGGAGGAAAAAGCATCTTCAGTTACGTATACAGGAGCTGAGATGAGAGAAGCAGCTGCACCTCAAATTTGTTCCAATGACTCACCCTGGCTTGCCATAATTGGTATTTCAGGCAAGGGTGACAGTATGGAGTGCCAAGCGCCTGGGGGTGAAACCTTTGGTATCTTTTTGGTCTTTGTGGTGTCTTTCTTGGTACGCATAGTCCTAAGCACAAAAGCAGAGGCAATATTTAATTGCACTAATTGCTGAACATAGTCTGACAGTATAATGCCGCTATACAAGTTCAGCCTAGCACTGGGAAAAATGCCCTTCCCGTATTAGGAATGAAACTTTCAGCCCTTACCTGCCCCACCGCTCCTGTGTCCCGAGTGTAGCCTGCTTGCTCCTCCTCGCTATCAGCTAAAGAGCGACTGCTCCAGCTGATCCTTAAGCCTGTGCTTGTGCCGTGTGTCCTTGGCACCGTGCCTAGGTCCCACCCCCTTCGTTAACCCGCCCCCTCCTTTTCGTTTGAAAAAAGCTCCCGCGTGGGCGGCTTTCGGGTCAGCAGACCCAACACAATGGGGGGGAAGAGGCAGAGCCCAATGACCGAAGCAGGCAGAGGAAAAAACATATGAAGCAAAACTCGGGACCGCAGGGGGGGTATTGCAAGGGGGGTACAACTGCTGATTCCCTAACCCTTCTGGTCCCTTTCAGGGGAGAGAAAAGCATGGCAGATCTCTTACCTTAAGAGGAATCCCCTGTGCAAGCTGCTGCGGCCACACACAGACTGACACTGAGCTGAAGTGAAGACAACAAATTAAGGTATGTGCATATACTCCCTCTAGTGGAGATTTAAGGCATAACAACATTTTTCCCTACAGAAGAAAACCTTAGGTGGACTTTAGTTTCTAGGTTTCTTCCCTTACCTTATCCTCACCGCAGGATTTGCTGAATTGACAGATCCAACCTTCACCCATCACGGCAGGCTGCGTTTAGCAAACCTTCAAGGACCGTAGCCCTTTTTATCGGGGTTCCACTCCCTTGGACCTGTAATAGCAACCCGCCAGAAAAAACTTTAGGTAACGTAGCATGACCAAAGCTCTGGGTCCCGGGGTCCAACCCTGCAAAGAGAGGCATTACAGGCAAAACCTTGTGCTTTCGGATACGAGGCCCAGGTACCATCCACTTTGGCCTCAGTGGCACTTTGGATGGATCCGGTCTGTGGAGGTTATTTAAATCCAGCATGGATCCCTCCTGGAGCTCCTCAGAGCACATCTTCACTCGTGACCAACACCTAATGCCGCGTACACACGACCGGACTTTCCGGCAGAATAGACGCCGACGGTCTTCCCGACGGAGTTCCGCTGAAACGGACTTGCCTACACACGATCACACCAAAGTCTGATTGTTTAGAATGCGATGACCTTTAACGGGACTAGAAAAAGGAAGTTCAATAGCCAGTAGCCAATAGCTGCCCTTGCGTTGTTTTTGGTCCATCGGACTAGCATACAGATGAGCGGTTTTCCCAATAGGAACGGATTCTGTTGGAAAGATTTGAAACATGTTCTATTTCTAGGTCCGTCAGGATTTTAGAAAGAAAGTCCGATGAAGCCCACACACAATCAGAATGTCAGACAAAATTATTCCATCGGACCTTTTCTGCCGCGGCATTAGACACTGGCGAAAAAAACTGAGGTATTCCCTGTATGGGAGGGGTTATATAGGGAGGCAACTTCCTGTTTAGGGTGTGCCAGTGTTCATCACCTGAAGGTGGCCTATAACCCACATAGTAATTACTATGGTGCTCTGTGTCCCATGATGTACGATAAAGAAATTGTAGTATTTCAGAACAGAAATAAACAAAAAGAAGAAAGGTGGGCAGGAAAAAAACAAAAACAAAAAAAAACAAAAAAAAAAGGGGGGGGGGGGGGGGGAAGTCTGCTCTCCATCTCCTATCCTATCTCCTGGAATACCCGCACTGCATGAAGAGGATGTTTGTCTTATGTAAAGTGGAACTAAACCCTTCTATTGTTTTCAGCCAAGGAAGCTGCCATCTTGGCCTCTGTTTGATCTTCAACTGCCATGATCCTGTACATGTGTGTGATCAGTTAGGACACCAGCCATTTGATGGTTTGACAGTTTGGTTGAGTACACAGCCACAGACAGTGCTGAGAATGTACCATAACAGTTTTCTGAAACTGTTAAATCTTTGGGTTTAGTTTCACTCTACTTCACCGTGCATTTACTTTGCAGTGAGTAACCTCCATTCTTTTTATTAAAGCAGAGTTCCAGCCTGGGTGAAAAAAAATAAAAAGTCAGCAGCTATAAATACTGTAGCTGCTGACTTTTAATATAAGGACACTTACCTTTCCAGGGAGCCTGTGATTCTGCACCGAAGCCGACCGTTCCATCGGCTCCGGGTGCAGGCGCCGGCATTCCTTACTAAGGGAAACAGGAAGTGAAGCTTTGGGGCTTCACAGCCTCTTTCCTACTGCGCATGCGTGAGTTGCACGCTTCTTTCTGAATGATCCCATCATCTTCTGGGGGACACACAGGTCCTAGAAGGCGACAGGGAGTGGGGGAAGGAGGAGGGCACAACAAAAATGCGGAAGCGACATGCCTTGCCACGGTGACGTGGGACAGAAGTTCCGAAGAAAAAATACCAAAAAAAAGGCATTAAAAAAAAAAAAAAAAATCCAAAAACGAGGGGTGGAGTGTACTTTTGTTTCAAACAGAGTTAAATTTTTGCCTGGAACTCCGTTTAAAGTCAAGCCCAATTACATCTATCATTTCCCAATTGGCTGCACTTTTTTGGGGGCTGAAAACCTACTGAAATATGCTATGAAATAAAAAATAAAAATATCACAGAAAAAAAAAAAAACCTTAGGTCATGTTTAGGTGTTTCAGAGAGGGCTATTACATTTCATTATGATTTCCATGACAAACCAAAATCTGAAAGGATGCCTAATACCATTGTACAATGAGATGCTAGGTGTGGAAGATTCATTCTGTAGTAAAGAACATACTATGTCAAAATCGGCACATCATCTTCTAAAGCAATCTGAACAAGTAAATGTCCAATATGAGAGCACTAGGCCTTCAAGGGGTATACATCATGTCTACTGTAGGCTGCATTATGCCAGAGGGCAGCACCTGCTTGATCTCAGAAAAATAATATGGCAATTTCAAACTTTATAGTAAAAATTGCAATTTACAAAGTTTAATCCCGAGAAACAAGCAATAATACAGTTCCTAGGGTATTTTAGCTGTAAAATGATGTAATTCAATGTAAGGGTCCTTTCAGATAAGCGGATTCCTGCTGGATCAAAGCATAAAGGAATGGATTTCACTTTTATAGCAATCTTGTTAGGTCTATATGTAAATGAGACGTGCATCAGTTTGCATGCTTTTACCTATAGTGCATTACCCTCAGGTCTGAAAATACAAGGAATGCAGACCTTTTCCATTTATATTCAGTTTATATGAATAAACATTTAGATTTTGCTCACATCCACCAGAAAACTGACAGGTGGATCTGATATGAGCACTTGTCCAAAAGTACTCTAAAGCCTCGTACACACGGTACGATTGTTGGCAGGGGAATGTCTGTCGACAGACTGCCGTCCTAAAATCTTACCGTTAGTACGCTCCTTTTGACAATTGTTGTCCAACTTTCGGCCAACAAATGTTGGATGACAGGCTAGTAAATTTTTGACGGACAACGGTTTGATGTCAGATTTTCATATGGTTAGTACACAAATCCGTCACACAAAAGTCGAAAGTACAAACATGCATGCTCGGAATAAATGCTCACCAAACACGAAATTAGCAGAAGGGGCCCAAAGGGTGACGCTCAACAGCTGAAATTCCTTGTAGTAAGTCACTACGTTTGTGTTTGTTGCATGACAATTGTGTACCGTTAGTATGCAAGACAAGATCCTGGCATACTCACTTTTGACAAAAATCAGACGCTCGGTTGGCCAACAATCATACCGTGTGTACGAGGCTTTAGACCTCATACACACTATTAGATTTTCTGCAGATTTTTGTCTTCAGATTTACCAAAACCATGCAGTGCAAAGGCCTGCCTGATTGCATACAAATTGAAACGCTTAGACCCCTTTCACACCAAGGCGCTTCAAAAACGCCCTAAAACGCCTTAGCATTATTACCGCATTTTTACTGCGTTTTAGGAGCGCTAGCGGTAAAATTAACGCAACGCTGCAGGCGTTTTAACAGCTTTTTTCAAGCGTTATTGAAGCCATCTTTCTGCTTGCATGTTTATCCTTTGTGAGATCATGTAAAACAAGCAGTGTCTTGTTTTACTTCAAATCTTCATTTTTCTGGGATAAATTCCTTTTTTTTGGCACTTTAATTTTGTTTTTTTGGCACTTTGATGGTCTGTTTAATCATTCTGACCTTCCCACAATTTCAGTCCTGTTGTTGTAGATGCGCTCTTTTCTGCTTGCATGTTTACCTTTTTGTGAGATCATGTGACTTTTCTACAGCGTTTTCAATTCATTTCAATGGAGAGGGGCGTTTTTGAAGCGCTTTTTTCAATGCCCAAAAGCTGCTTGCAGGACTTTTCTCAACGCCCCGCCAGCACAATGTCTCGTTGTGAAAGGATCCATTGAGATGCATGAGGAGCGTTTTATGAGCGTTTTAATAGCGTTATTTTTAGCGCTAAAACGCTGCAAAAACGCCTTGGTGTGAAAGGGGTCTTACTTTTCAACTACAGAAGGGGGTCAGGGGCACATTGCCACAGAAGAATCAAGAGAGATCTATGCGATCGATAAAACATCAGCCTGAGCCACACAAATAAGCAGCAGAGAATTATAAAAAAAAAAAAACACATATTGAATCTGTAGCCAGCAAAAAATCACAACAGCTGTTAACGATTGCAGATGTAGTGCAATCATATTTCCTGCAAATATTATTTACCGGATGGCTTTTCCCAGAAGTTTTTCTTATTACAACAATGAGATTGATCATCAGATAATATACATTTTGCAATGAAGTTTAGAAAAAAGAAAACAAAAAAAACAAAAACAAAACACACAACACTTGCAATGCATACAACGAACCAGGAGAAAATGGTTTTCTTGTTCTGTCAACAGATGTGGAGTTCAGATTTAAGAAGCAGTACTTACCTCATTTGCTGCCCCTTTAATCACTTGACCTCGGGAAGATTTACCCCCCTTCATGTCTAGGCCATTTTTTGCGATACGGCACTGCATTACTCTAACAATTGATCGATCATGCGACGCTGTACCCAAATAGAATGTATGTCTTTTTTTCCCACAAATAAAACTTTTTTTTTGTGGCATTTGATCACCTCTGCGTTTTTTATTTTTTGCCCTATAAACAAAAAAAGCTTGACAATTTTGAAAAAAAAAAATATATATTTTTTTACTTTCTGCTATAAAACCTATCCAATAAAATTGTTTTTTAAAAAATCTAATTTCTTCATAAACTTAGGGCAATATGCATTCTGCTACATATTTGGTTAAAAAAAAAAAAATCCTAATAAGTGTAAATTGATTAGTTTGCACAAACGTTATAGCGTCTACAAACTATGGAATGTTTTTATTTTTATTTTACTAGTAATGGCGGCGATCATCGACCTATAGCGTGACTACGATATTGCAACAGACATGCAGACACTGAGAGTTTTTGGGGACCAGTGACACGAATACAGTGATCAGTGCTAAAAAAAATATGCACTGTCACTGTACTAACGACACTGGCTGGGAAGGGGTTAAAATCAGGGGTGATCAAAGGGTTAACTGCATGCCTAGCCTGTGCTTTTCTACAGTGTGGTAGGTGCTTTTACTAGGGGAAAGACATGGATCCTTGTCCCTGCTTTACTAAGCACAGGTTCTCTGAAGTGCACTTATCCTTTAAAATTAAATAGGGCGTAAAGATTTCTACATGTTTATTTCTGCAAGAGAACACCTATATTTTCTCCTGTATGATATGAGAGTTTGGGTTAGTCTGTTTACACCATAATGTAAAACAAACTGATGCACAGTAGCAGAAGATGTACAATAGTCTATTTCTATAAAAGATGTAATGGCTGGTAATGCATTCAAAATATTTTTTATAAAAATTAAATTTAAAATTACAGTTAGGGTAAAAACGTATTTGATCCCCTGCTGATTTTGTACGTTTGCCCACTGACAAAGAAATGATCAACCTGTAATTTTATTGGTAGGTTTATTTTAACACTGAGAGACAAAATAACAAAAAAGTTATTTCACTCACTGAAATGCAAATATATAAGTATTTGACCTCTTCGCAAAACATGACTTAAAGCGGAGTTCCACCCGTTTTTTAGTTTATCAAAAGTCAGCAGCTACAAAAAGTGTAGCTGCTGACTTTTAATAAACAGACACTCACCTGTCCCATGGTCCAGCGATGCGGCCGCCTGAAGCCTCGCTCCTCTCCCCCTCCTCCCTACGGCGCAGTCATAGCAACTGTGGGCACCCAGCCGTGACAGCTTATGGCTTTATGGCCAGGCGTGCACTGCGCATGCGAGTCGTGCTGCGCTCTGCTATTGGCCAGGTAATCTTCCAGGACCTGTGACGTGTCATAGGGGGAGAGGAAGAGTCGCCTAGGTGGCCGAGAAGTGGAAGGAGGAAGTGGGTCAGGAAGGAAAGAAGGTACCCACCCCCCCCTCAAAAAAATGACATGCCACTCCAGGACCTTCTTCTTGAAGCACTCCTTTGTTGCCTTTGCCGTTTGTTTTGGGTCATTGTCACGCTGGAATACTCATTCACGACCCATTTTCAATGCCCTGGCTGAGGGAAGGAGGCTCTCACCCAAGATTTGACGGTAGATGGCTCCGACCATCATCCGTTTGATGTGGTGAAGTTGTCCTGTTCCCTTAGCAGAAAAACACCCCCAAAGAATAATTAATGGTTTCCACCTCCATGTTTGACGGTGGGGATGGTGTTCTTGGGGTCACAGGCAGCATTCCTCCTCGTCCAAACACGGCAAGTTGAGTTAATGCCAAAGAGCTGGATTTTGGTCTCATCTGACCACAACACTTTCACCCAGTTCTCCTCTGAATCATTTAGACGTTCATAAGCAAACTTCAGACAGGCCTGTACATGTGCTTTCTTGAGCAGGGGGACCTTGCAGGCGCTCCAGGATTTCAGTCCTTCACGGCGTAGTGTGTTACCAATTGTTTACTTGGTGACTATGGTCCCAGCTGCCTTGAGGACATGGACAAGATTCTCCTGTGTTGTTCTGGGCTGATTCCTCGCCGTTCTCATGATCATTGAAACTCCAAGAGGTGGGATCTTGCATGGAGCCCCAGACCAAGGGAGATTGACAGTCTCTCATTTGCGAATAATCGCACAAACTGTTGTCACCCTCTCACCAAGCTGCTTGACGATGGTCTTGTAACCCATTCCAGCCTTGTGTAGGTCTACAATCTTGTCCCTGATATCCTTGGACAGCTCTTTGGTCTTGGCCATGGTGGAGAGATTGGAATCTGATTGCTTCTGTGGACAGGTGTCTTTTATACAGGTAACACGCTGAGGTTAGGAGCACTCCCTTTAAGAGAGTGCTCCTAATCTCAGCTCGTTACCTGTATAGAAGACACCTGGGAGCCCGAAATCTTGCTGATTTATAGGGGATCAATCTCTTATTTCACTCCTTAAAATGCAAATCAATTTATAACTTTTTTGAAATGCGTTTTTTCTGGATTTTTTTTGTTATTTTGTCTCTTACTATTAAAATAAACCCACCATTAAAATTATAGACTGATCATTTCTTTGTCAGTGGGCAAACGTACAAAATCAGCAGGGGATCAAATACTTTTTTCGCCCTCACTGTACATATGTTCACATCTTATTTCACAATTTGGACCAAACAGCTACCCTCCATATACAGGCGATACTCGAAAAATTTGAATATTGTGCAAAAGTTCATTTATTTCACTAATGCAACTTAAAAGGTGAAACTAATATATGAGATAGACTCATTACATGAAAAGCAAGATAGTTCAAGCCGCGATTTGTCATAATTGTGATGATTATGGCTTACAGGTCATGAAAACCCCAAATCCACAATCTCAGAAAATAAGAATATTGTGAAAAGGTGCAATATTCTAGGCTCAAAGTGTCCCACTCTAATCAGCTATTTAAGCCATACCACCTGCAAAGGGTTCCTGGGCCTTTAAATGGTCTCTCAGTCTGGTTCAGTAGGAGTCACAATCATGAGAAAGACTGCTAACCTGACAGTTGTGCAGAAAACCATAATTGACACCCTCCATAAGGAGAGAAATCCTCAAAATGTAATTGAAAAAGAAGTTGGATGTTCCCAAAGTGCTGTATCAAAGCACATTAATAGAAAATGATGTACAAGTGAAAAGTGTGGAAGAAAAAGGTGCACAAGTAGCAGGGATGACCGCAACCTGGAGAGGATTGTCAGGAAAAGGCCATTCAAAAGTGTTAGGGACTTTCACAAGGAGTGGACTGAGGCTGGAGTCAGTGCATCAAGAGCGACCACACACAGACATGGCAAAATTTTTTGATTTTGCTTATTTTGAAGAGTTCTCTAAGGTGAAATCTACCAATGGGGACACAGATAGGGACAGACAGAAGTAAAAATCTGACACAAAAAAAACCCCAAAAAAAACCCTAACTATCAAAAGGTGGACACCCTCTGCTATTCTTACTTTTCTTGTCCATCTCCCACTGTGTCACCCACTGGATCACCATTACAGCCTTCATAAAAATGTTAGACAAACAACACTGAATCTACAAAGTTGCAAGGCAAATGCCTCCACTTACCATGCAACATAATTTAAACTGACCACTCAGACACTGAGCACTGCATTGTGGGAAGGTAGGAAGCATGTAATGTGTTCCCTCATACAAGTAAGTACAGAGCTTTTGAAGGAGACTTCAGAAGAGATCTAGGCAGCAGACAGGAGCAGGAAATGTAAGCAAAGCTAAACTACAGAGAACATTCTGACGGTGATTTTTTATTTATTCTTTTTTAAGTTAAATTTAAACCTTGTTTACACACTTCTCTGTAAAAGTTAGTGGCCCTCAGTAGTTCCGAAAGTTTTTCTTTTTTTTTAGAAATGCCCATACATCTGTAGCCTGTTCTAAATATCAAAATAAAACACATGCAACTGTATTTGTGACTAATCTGGCTCACCTCCAGGGGTTTGAGGGGTACGAGGCATGTCCATTTCCACTGGATGTCCAGTCCTGGTGATCATAACTGGCTCCTCTACTACACTGATGCTGTTTCGCTGCATAAGTTCCTGCAGGAGGTTGAATATTTCTTCAGCCCGGGTGCATTTAAATGCAAATATTCCTTGGGAAAGGAAAAGTAGTAAGAGTAAGCAGGGGCAACATAATAACCACCAGAAATAATTTAAATAGCGCAATAGTCAAACTTTAAAAGAGAAGATCACCTTTACAAAAAAATAATAAATGCACATTTTTTGCAGGTAAACCTGAATATGGGTGTAGCATGTTATAAAAAGGTGAACTTATCCTTTAAAATCACATATGTGATACTGATACAGGCTACCTATACCAGCAAAACCAGGCTGTCAATCCGTAAATACTTTTTCTGATACATGCATTATCCCACCTCAATACCTCTCTGGGTGTTTGTTCGCACACTGCAAACGTAAGACCTTTTTTTTTTTAATCAGACATTTTTTAACTATTAGTCCTGTAGACTGATGTATTGAACACCCAGAACAAATTTAAGAAACTGTTAAGAAACAGTTCGAATCCCGGACAGTTCAGCAGGAGATTCAGTCTATGGGCAGGCTGAATGTACCAAGTTGATCGATCAACTTGGATACAAACTAGACTGCTGGGTTTTACCTAGGGCTGCAACTAACTATTTGTAGCGCTGGTAGATTTGCGATCTACCATCTGATAGGTAAATTTAGTAACTTGTTCGTTAGGAAGGTTAGATTTGCCTCTGTTTCAGCTTGGCTAACGTGTGTGTTTCCATACTGAGTCATGGGTGTCGCTGTTACCGCTGGCTAGTGTTGGAAGGGCAATGTGTCTAAGCGTATGGATGCTCTTCTGTCCCGGAGACAACTCGGTGGAGGTGGTCCTCCGAGTTGCATTCTGGGCGAGGGTATTTATGGGACAGACGCCATATTTTGGGGTTCGTTTTACAGCCACGTGCTGGCCCTCCTGGCCGACAGGTATGCGTTAGAGCTATCTCGTGGGCCTCGTTGCTGCGGCGCAGGGGTGGGCCCAGAAACTTGTCTGGGGCCTACCACAGCGGCCGAGGAATGGTCCTGAGCTGTTTATCCAAAGGGAGGACGCTGGACAACCGAGAAGATCCCAGGGGAGGACCCGTCATGGAAGGATCATGCAACGTGCTGGTCTGGAGGGGGCCTGGTGACTCGGTTGGAGGACGTATCCTAAAGTAATTATACAGCATAGTATTGGCGGGTTGGCTTAAAGGTTCAAGCACTGTGACTGACATTCACCACAAGAAAACCAATACATCCTGTGGCAGAGGATTGTACGGATTTATCCCAAATAAGTCTGTGGCAGAGACTTTTGTTTGTGCTACGTACTGGCTGCTAGGCTAGTGAGAGAGGCCTATCCAGGCGTGCAAGGAGTGTGTTCCACCAAGGGAGTGCATTCTACTGAAATATCCAACCCCAAGGACATTTGTCAAGAATCTTACTAAAAAGGTATTTGAGTTTTCCTCTGCAGTTCTTCTTCTGCCTGTTTCCTGCTACTTCCTTCATTGATGGTTTAACAAAGCATTGAAAACGTACTCAAGTGTTGGTGTGTGTGTCGTCCAGAGGTAAACTCAACGGAACCCTAGACCTGGTGACGGTGAAACAGAGGGAAGGAGAGTGAAGGTAACAAGCCTGCTTAAACCAGCAGCTCCACCGAGAGTTATTGCTACATATTATTTTCATAATCGATTAGTTGGCAGATTATTGTTTCGATTAATAACCTTAAAAAAAAAAGTGTGGTGTATAATTTAGTTAATATGTAAAGTTTAAAAAAAAAAAACAAAAAAAAACAATGCAATTTATCATCTTTATGCAGTGGTAAATATAAATAACCAACTATATGGTTAGGGAGCAAAATCTCAAACCCAATCTGAGAATAAACAGACAGAAGAGATCTACTGTATATACTATTGAAGGTTGAATCTGGTAAATATCCTCAGACCCAGAGATCAATTTTTTTAATTAAATGAAAAAAAATTAAAAAAATTAAGACTGTTTTGGTGATTTTCAGACAGAACTGTAATATATTATGTAAGACAGATTTCGCTTGTCCTAGGCAGGTGGCTTCCCTGCGCCTTCTCAGGTCCCTTGCCGGCGCTCATGCTCCTGCCCTCCTGCCGAGTGCCCTCACAGCAAGCAGGTAAATTTAGCCACTTTCGGACCGCCCACCGTCTTTATACGTCGGTACTTTGAAGAGGGATATCGTTGTTATGTAAACAAAAAATAATCAATGCAGCGCTAAGTGAAATGGAAAAAAATAGAAATGAAGGGGTGAATGGCCACCCTAAATATATTTAGGATGTGTGTAGTAATCAATCGTACACATAGTGGTGATTACAAATCACAGTAAATAAACGTAAAAACACAAACTTCAGTTGTTAGGAGCAATGTCCATAGTGCAATATGAATTCATCAACAAAGACAATGCGGTGTTTAAAGTGAGAGGAAAAACACATGTGAATGATGTTCTTAAGTCGAGTGGGTAATCTTCATGTATTCGGGGTCCACGCGTAAATATAAGGGGTAAATGCGCTTACCAGAAGGGATGGACACGCTCACCGTACGGCGGGGTGTCATTTAGGCTTGTAGATCTACCGATCCTGGGAATGCTTGCTGAAAGGTGCTGGTGGTGGGTTCCAGTAGTCACATCCGAGGCAGCCTTGAATAAGGGATGGTTTTTGGATCCTCAATGGATGGATGGATTCCCCTCTTGCAGCGAACAGGTGGCTGAGAAGTGCAGCTTTCACCACATCAAATAAGGATTCATGCAGAATCCAGTCTGGTACACGTACACCCGCTAGGCTCGATATTGAAACTCTTACATCTCCATAGCCAAGTTCATGCACCATGTGGAGATTCTTTCTTTTCCCTGCATGAATCCTTATTTGATATGGTGAAAGCTGCACTTCTCAGCCACCTGTTCGCTGCAAGAGGGGAATCCATCCATCCATTGAGGATCCAAAAACCATCCCTTATTCAAGGCCGCCTCGGATGTGACTACTGGAACCCACCACCAGCACCTTCCAACAAGCATTCCCAGGATCGGTAGATCCACAAGCCTGAATGACACCCCGCCGTACGGTGAGCGTGTCCAGCCCTTCTGGTAAGCGCATTTACCCCTTATATTTACGTGTGGACCGCGAATACATGAAGATTACCCACTCGACGTAAGAACATCATTCACATGTGTTTTCCTCTCACTTTGAACACCGCATTGTCTTTGTTGATGAATTCATATTGCACTATGGACATTGCTCCTAACAACTGAAGTTTGTGTTTTTACGTTATTTACTGTGATTTGTAATCACCACTATGTGTACGATTGATTACTACACACATCCTAAATATATTTAGGGTGGCCATTCACCCTCTTCATTTCTATTTTTTTCCATTTCACTTAGCGCTGCATTGATTATTTTTTGTTTACATGTTTACACGGTTACTACACTGGTGATGCTGGCTGCTTTTATATTTTGTACATAACCTTTTTTCTAGTAGCGCAACAATATCCATTATCCATATCGTTGTTATGGCAGCAGCTAGCTGCCATAACCCCGGTATCTTCTTCTTCAGTGGGCGGTCCGCTTCAAGATAAAAGTGGTCTCTGCAGCGGATTCACAGTGAAATCACTTTTATCGGCGGTGGGAGAGGGCCACCCCCCCTCCGGTGCCCTCCGCCACTTACCAGAGCCGTCGGCAGCGGCGGAGGCGATTGGATGTTTCCCCTTGTGTGACATGGAGACAAGAGAAGGGGAGATGGCCCCCACCCAAATTCTAGCCCTAGACCTCCTCTGTAACTCAAAACATGCAACCTGTAGAATTTTTTAAATGTTGCCTAAGGAGATTTTTTAAGGGTAAAGGTTTGTCACCATTCCATGAGCGGGACATTTTGAAGCGTGACATGTTGGGTATTCAGTGTAACATTATCTTTCACAATATAAAAAAAAAAAAAAAAAAAATGGGCTAACTTTACTGTTGTCTTATTTTGTTTTCAGTGTATCTTTTTATTTTTTTATTTTAAAAAGTGTATCTTTTCCAAGAAAAGTGAGCTTGTAAGACCGTTGCGCAAATACGGTGTGACAGAAAGTATTGCAACGACCGCCATTTTATTCTCTAGGGTGTTAGAAAAAAATATATAATAATGTTTGGGGGCTCTAAGTAATTTCCTAGCAAAAGAATGGATCTTTAAAACAGCTTACCTGTAAAATACTTTTCTTGGAGTACATTACGGGACACAGAACAGCATAGTAATGACTATCTGGGTTTATATGCTACCTTTAGGTGATTGGACACTGGCAACCAATAGTAAGAAGGTTCCTCCCATATAACCCCTCCCATACAGGAAGTACCTTTGTTTTTTAGCAAACAATGAAGATCCCAGAAAAAGAGGGGAGCGACTTCTGTGTCCCGTGATGTACTCCAAGAAAAGGATTTTACAGGTAAGCGGTTTTAAAAGTCCATTTTTCTTTATCGTACATCACGTACACAGAGCACCATAGTAATGACTATTGGGGATGTCCTAAAGCAATGCCTTTGAGGGGAGGGAACATACCTAAATCCCCCTTATTTTAGGCTCCAAATTATAAAGCTGCTTGCAGCACGCTCTGGCCAAAAACAGTCTCCTTTTGAGATCTAACATCCAGTCGGTAAAACCTGGTGAATGTATGAACTGAAGACCAAGAGGCCGCCTTGCAAATCTGAGCCATCGACACCTGTTGGCGCACTGCCCATGACGTACTAACTCCTCTGGTAGAGTGAGCCTTGAGATATCGAGGTGGAACCTTGTGTTTCAACTCATAGGCCTGGATAATGACCTGACAAATCCACCTAGAGATTGTAGAACTAGCTGCTGCCTGTCCTTTCTTAGGACCCTCAGGAAGAACAAAAAGAGAGTCAGACTTCCGAAAAGGGGCTGACATATCCAAATAAACCTTGATAGCTCTCACCACATCCAGTGAATGGAGCAATCTTTCCTCCTTAGTCTTAGGTTTAGGAAAGAAGGAAGGTAAAATGATATCCTGATTCAAGTGAAAACTGGAAACCACCTTGGGTAAAAAAAATCGGGACGGGGCCGCATTACCACCTTGTCCTGATAAATAAACAGAAAGGGTTTCTCACAAGAAAGGGCGGCCAACTCAGAGACCCTTCTTGCTGAGGTTATAGCCACCAAAAAGACTAAATTTCCTAGTCAGTAGGATCAAAGGAATACGCTTAATAGGCTCAAAGGGTTGACACTGTAGAGCTGAAAGCACCAAGTTCAAGTCCCATGGGCACAAGGGCGGTTTAATTGGTGGCCCTAAACGTAGTACTCCCTTGGTAAAGGTTCGTACTAAAGAATGAGATGCGATTGGCCTCTGGAAAAAAAACGATAAGGCTGAAATTTGTCCCTTAATGGTTCCTAAGGATAAGTTTATAAGTCAATTCCTGCTTGCAGAAAGGCAAGAACCCTTCCAATTGTATACTTGCGAGGGTGCCATCTTCTCTTCTCACACCATGAGATGTATGACTTCCAGACTCTATGGTAAATTTTTCTAGACACTGGCTTTCTAGCATTTATCAAAGTAGCCAGAACAGAACCACTGATACCACGGTCTCTTAGTACTTTGGTCTCAATAGCCATGCCATCAAATTCAGCGACCGTAAAGAAGGATGGTATATGGGACCTTGGGACAGCAAGTCTGGCCGTAATGGAAGACACAATGGGTCCCCTACTGCCAACCTCACAATCTGTGAGTACCAAGACCTCCTTGGCCATCGTGGGGCCACCAGAATTACCGTTTTCTGCTCCACCTGCATCCTGCGTAACAGTTGCGGCAGCATCTGTATTGGAGGAAAGGCGTAAATGAGAGAATACCGATCCCAGGGAACCACCAATGCATCCGTCCCAACGGCAAGTGGATCCCTGGTTCTGGACACAAAGCTGTCCACCTTGGCATTGAACCTAGATGCCAGGAGATCCACCTCTGGCATCCCCCAACGCTGGCATATTTGAAGGAAAACTTCGGGGTGAAGGGACCATTCCTCTGGTAACAACTGCTGACGACTTAGGTAGTCTGCCTGCCAATTGTCCACCCCCGGAATATAGACTGCCAACAGAGATGGCACGTGTCTCTCTGCCCAAGTCAGAATATGATTTATTCCTTTTGGGCTGCCCAGCTCCGGGTACCCCCTTGGTGGTTGATGTATGCCACCACTGTGGAATTTTCGGGCTGGACTCTGACCGGAGACCCCCGCAGCCTGGCCGTCCAGAATACGAGGGCCAAGCGAGCTGCTCGAATTTCCAACAGATTGATCGGCAAGGTTTTTTCTACCTGGGACCATTTTGTCTGTACGAAGGCCTCTTCCAATACTGCTCCCCAGCCAAGACGACTGGCGTCTGAAGTTACCACCTTCCAAGTTACTGGTGGAAAGGACTTCCCATTTTTTAAGTTGCTGGTCTTTGACCACCAAGAGAGGTCCTGTTTTACCCTTAGGGATAGAGACATTGGATGATCCAAGGCTAGGACAGACTTGTCCCAAGCCTCCAGGATTGTTCCCTGGAACAACCTGGAGTGAAACTGCGCATAAGGAACTGCGCTGAATGACACCATCTTCCCCAGCAGTCTCATGCACAATCGAATTGAGGGTCTTTCTACCCTCTTGACTTTCCTGACCAGCTCTACTATTGAGCTGACCATCAAGGGGGGTAAAAACACCCTTTCCTGGGTCGTATCCAGGATCAAGCCTAGATATGTTAGGATTTGAACTGAATGAAGAGCTGATTTGTCCATATTTAGAATCCAACCTAGGCATCTCAGAACATGAACTGTAGTTGAAACGTTCTCTAACAGGGTGGAATAGGACTGGTCCTTCAACAGAAGGTCCTCCAGATATCCTATCACTGATATCTTTTGGGGCCTTAGAGAAGCCAATACCGGAGCCAACACCTTTGTGAAGACTCGAGGGGCCGTAGCCAGACCATCCGGAAGGTTCGTACTTTTGGAAAGGAATTGAGGGATTTGAGATCCAGAATGGGCCTTACTTCCCCATTTGGCTTCGGCACTGTGAATAGGTTTGAATAAAACCCCTTGAACTTTTCTTTGTGCGGAACCTTGACAATCACCCCCTGCCTTTTTAGCTGTTCTAAGGCTAGGAATAGGCTTTTCTTTTTCTTTAGATCCGAAGGAACTCTTGATCTCAGAAACCGATTTGGGGGAAAATCTCGGAACTCTATTTTGTAGCCTTGCGTTATAGTGGAAATAACCGACTTGTCCTGTACCAACCCTGCCCAAGCATCTGCGAACCGCCGCAGTCTGCCCCCCCACTTGTAATAGTGGGGGCGCCCCTTCACAAGGAGGACTTGGCATTGGCCTTATTCGGCTTCTGAGTCCAAGTTCTTTTCTGACCTTGAGGTCTTTTAGAGGCAGGTGGTTTAGGCCGTCGATACTTCTTGGGAGAAGATGCGCCTGGCCCAGGAGTGTTCGGAATTTTAAAGGAAGGCTGCTTATTCCTTCTTTTGACAGGAACCAAGGAGCTCTTCCCGCCTGAGATTTTTTGGAAATACTTATCCAGATCTTCTCCAAACAAACGTTCCCCATGAAAGGGAAAAGCCTCTTGCATGGCATCTCGGCTGACCAGTTCTTTAGCCACAAAACTCTCCGCTTATGTATTGCGAGTAGCACAAAGCGAGACATCTGCTGGATTGAGTCTTTTAATGCGTCTACTGCAAAACAAAGCGCGAGGAAGTTCTGTTAATTCATCAGAATATTCCTCCTGAACAGGTAGGTTCCTGACCAGTCTTTTAAAAAGGTCCTTCAGGGATTGACAGATCCCAATAGCCACAACAGCTGGTTGTACTGCTGATCCGGCCACCGCAAAGGAGGCCCTTAGCAAGGATTCCAGCTTTTTATCAGCTCGATTATTAAATCCTTGGGCATTATCCACTGGACAGGTTAAGCTTTTATTTACTGAAGAAATAGCAGCATCCACTAAAGGCGTATCCCACCTTTTTTTGAACTTTTCCTCCATCGGGTACAAAAAAGAAAACCTTTTAGGAGGTAAGTATATTCTGTTCGGATGTTCCCAATCAGCGTAAATCAACTGCTCCAATAATGGATGCACAGGAAACGCCTGAGAACCTTGCTGAGGTCGCAAGGATCCCAATGTAGAACAGGAAAGTTCTGGCCCTTGTACAGGGGGCAACTTGAAACCTGCTCTCATCATTTCGGTTAAAGACTGGATAAACAGTTTTTGGGATTGTGAAGCTGACAACGGTTCCTCAGAACCTGAGTCCCCCGCTGAGGACTCCTCTGCTTCAGCATCTTATCCCCTATGGCCACCTCCTCAAAATCCTCTGCCCATTCAGGATCCAAATCACAAGGACCCAATTGGCTAAGGGAGTCCTGGTGCTCAAGTGACTCAGCACTGGGACCAGGCTCAGGAGAGGGAGATCTATTTCGTTTCTTCCCTCCCTATGTTACTGAGGCAATCATACCCGCTATTTTGCCTTCAGGACCAGCGAGAGCTGACTTTAAGTCATCCTTAGTAACATAAGCCGAAGCAGGGATATTGGTGGTGGCCACAACGCCTGACAAATGCAATGGCTCAGCCAGGCCAAATGCCGCAGGTCTTTCAGGGGAGACAGGTGCTGCAGTAGCCTGAGGTTGATCTCCTGTTTTGAAGGAGTCACTTTAACCCTTGTATTAGCCCTGTTCCCTACAGCTCGTTTTCTGGAAGACATCGCTTACAGGTGTTTTTTTTTTGAGGCAATTCACTGTGCTATATGTTGTATCAAAGCCAATACTATAAAGAGAAAAACACATGTGGGAGAGACGCATGCGCTGCACACCCCGAAACAATAATAGTAAAAAATGGACAGTTTCCCCGGTGGGGCTTTAGACAGCAAAATCTTGATATTCAGAAATAATAAAAAAATGTATAACCAGTAAGTGCTTTTATTGAACCATGAACAATTGTAATGCTATAATTCAATTGGCATTACAACATAGAGCACTGGCCAAGTAGTACAATACATATTCCACAATATAAAGTCGACACATCTTTACACAAAATTATATACAGTCATACATTTCCGGGCTGTTGACGGTATAAATCCCCGACGCGTTTCGACCTGTGTACGGTCATCATCAGGGGGATAGTTGGTTCTATAAAATACATTGAATATCTTCAAAATTTAAGAACATGTCATCATAAATCTCATTGTAAGGTTAAAAGTGGTAGTATATTTACCGCTGAAAAGTAGAGGGAATAATCCTTTGGCCAGTAAAAGCCGTAAATGGATCCGGGGGGCCCCCATATTCGCCCCTGTCTCCCCAGAGCGCATGAGTCCAGCCCAAGGGGCTTACAAGGAGCCACATAGACGCCCTCCAGGGGAAGGAGAAGTCAGCACCTGCGACAAATACCCAATCAGTCAAAATGATTCTCAGCACATTGGCAAAAGTATGAAGTGTATGGGCTAACTGCAATCCTAGTGATCAATATATATTGATCTGGTGTCCTAAGGTTTCATGATTATAATTAATTATATAGAAAGTGGCACAACCATAAAAGAAATGGTTGTATAGTTATAGGGTTGTTTGAGTGGTGTGGTGTGTAAACACAGGTGAGTGGGAAGTGATATGTGGTACAAGGAATATGAAAAACTCTTTGAGTGATAAAGTAAAATTAAATGGATGGCCAGCGCAATGCTGACTACAGTGCCATGTCCAGGTGAATGAAATGAGTGTGTAGTGTCAGCCAACACATGGTGGAATAAAAGTGAAAAACAAATCAAAAGGAGAGTGTGTGAATGAGTAAAACCAAATGAAACAATCAAAAACATGTGTGGAAGATCTAAACTGATTATAGGAATAGGAGTATGAGTGTAGTGTTGTAATATCAGAGTAGTAAGGGTATATGTATAGTATAATAATTTACCTTGTGCCACAGTGTGGCTGATGTAGTAGAGTTTGACTTGTATGAACCAAATTACAATGGAGCAAAAAAGGTAAAAGGCTGGAGCCAAAAAAAAGGATTTGTGCAGTGCCATCCATTACGGTCTGCGTGGAGTCATAATAAGACTCACAGGCAGCCGATCATGGATATATGCCTAAAGTAGGCAATTAATTGAGTAGGCACAGGTGCTGATCTCCTCCCCCCCCAGAGTAAGCAGCCCACATGTGGCTCCCCCGGCATCCCTGTAGGCGAAAAAAAAAAAAAAAAAAAAAAAAAAAAAAAAAAAAAAAAACCCCGGCAGCTGCCGTCAACTCCGCCACAAACCGCGAGATGTCGCGGCGCCGTGCACACGCCAAAGTAACTCGCACATGCGCACCTCGCCGCGGCTCATCCGGAGGTGATCAAGGGATGCCGCCGGCAGAGTGAAGCTCACGTCGGCGGACGATGAATACAAACGTCCGTCAATCAGAGCATGGGGGGGAGAGCTCAGATCCTGCATCACCCCCACATTCTCACCCTGCCGGGAAGCCTTCAATTGGACCAGGACTCACCTCCATGAAGCTGACAGGGGCGGCAGAGGTCCACCATGATCCATGACGGCCATAATCTAAAGTACATATGTAAATGCAGTAGGCACTAAATTGGCAGGAGCTCCTGCATAAATTCAATGATCACCTTATCATCTACAATTTAGTGCCTACTGCATTTACATATGTACTTTAGATTATGGCCGTCATGGATCATGGTGGACCTCTGCCGCCCCTGTCAGCTTCATGGAGGTGAGTCCTGGTCCAACTGAAGGCTTCCCGGCAGGGTGAGAATGTGGGGGTGATGCAGGATCTGAGCTCTCCCCCCCATGCTCTGATTGACGGACGTTTGTATTCATCGTCCGCCGACGTGAGCTTCACTCTGCCGGCGGCATCCCTTGATCACCTCCGGATGAGCCGCGGCGAGGTGCGCATGTGCGAGTTACTTTGGCGTGTGCACGGCGCCGCGACATCTCGCGGTTTGTGGCGGAGTTGACGGCAGCTGCCGGGGTTGTTTTTTTTTTTTTTTTTTTTTTTCGCCTACAGGGATGCCGGGGGAGCCACATGTGGGCTGCTTACTCTGGGGGGGGAGGAGATCAGCACCTGTGCCTACTCAATTAATTGCCTACTTTAGGCATATATCCATGATCGGCTGCCTGTGAGTCTTATTATGACTCCACGCAGACCGTAATGGATGGCACTGCACAAACCCTTTTTTTTGGCTCCAGCCTTTTACCTTTTTTGCTCCATTGTAATTTGGTTCATACAAGTCAAACTCTACTACATCAGCCACACTGTGGCACAAGGTAAATTATTATACTATACATATACCCTTACTACTCTGATATTACAACACTACACTCATACTCCTATTCCTATAATCAGTTTAGATCTTCCACACATGTTTTTGATTGTTTCATTTGGTTTTACTCATTCACACACTCTCCTTTTGATTTGTTTTTCACTTTTATTCCACCATGTGTTGGCTGACACTACACACTCATTTCATTCACCTGGACATGGCACTGTAGTCAGCATTGCGCTGGCCATCCATTTAATTTTACTTTATCACTCAGAGTTTTTCATATTCCTTGTACCACATATCACTTCCCACTCACCTGTGTTTACACACCACACCACTCAAACAACCCTATAACTATACAACCATTTCTTTTATGGTTGTGCCACTTTCTATATAATTAATTATAATCATGAAACCTTAGGACACCAGATCAATATATATTGATCACTAGGATTGCAGTTAGCCCATACACTTCATACTTTTGCCAATGTGCTGAGAATCATTTTGACTGATTGGGTATTTGTCGCAGGTGCTGACTTCTCCTTCCCCTGGAGGGCGTCTATGTGGCTCCTTGTAAGCCCCTTGGGCTGGACTCATGCGCTCTGGGGAGACAGGGGCGAATATGGGGGCCCCCCGGATCCATTTACGGCTTTTACTGGCCAAAGGATTATTCCCTCTACTTTTCAGCGGTAAATATACTACCACTTTTAACCTTACAATGAGATTTATGATGACATGTTCTTAAATTTTGAAGATATTCAATGTATTTTATAGAACCAACTATCCCCCTGATGATGACCGTACACAGGTCGAAACGCGTCGGGGATTTATACCGTCAACAGCCCGGAAATGTATGACTGTATATAATTTTGTGTAAAGATGTGTTGACTTTATATTGTGGAATATGTATTGTACTACTTGGCCAGTGCTCTATGTTGTAATGCCAATTGAATTATAGCATTACAATTGTTCATGGTTCAATAAAAGCACTTACTGGTTATACATTTTTTTATTATTTCTGAATATCAAGATTTTGCTGTCTAAAGCCCCACCGGGGAAACTGTCCATTTTTTACAAAGCCAACACTATAGCCTCCTTACAAAGTTTGCAAATGCCCGACTCACGTGCCCAGCTCTGTGTCCCACTGCGATCGGCTCCTGGCTCCTCTGAGCCAACAAAAACAGCACCGACACACGTGGGTGTCTGACGTCCCTATATGTGCGTGCGCCGTCACGTGACTTACTGCGCATGCGCACACCCACGAGAAACATGCGGCCGCGATGCCGCCATCGCAAACGCTAGATCATGCACAGGATGGAGCGGGCTGCTCACGCACGCGCCACCTGCACGTGCGTGCTACCCATGTGCACACGCCCGCGACCTGTCCGCGCGGTCCCCAGCGGGAACCTTAGTCCGAGTGCACCGCTCTCTGAACCTTCACAATGGACACAGACACCACAATCTGGCACAATCTGCATAACATTACTTGGAAAATAATGTAAAAAATGGGCCTCCAAAGGAAGCACTCACCGATCCTCGCAGCAGGGCCTGAGATAGGCCCAATCTTCCCCCATCACCGCGGGTAAAGACCAGGAATACCATATCACAAGGGTCCAGCTCCATAAGGAAACATTACAGGCAAGACCCTGTTCTTGAACCAGGGCTCGGGTACCATCCACTTTATCATGATATGCCATCCGAATGGATCCGATTATAACATCCTCACTGGGACAGTATCTGAAGAAAGAGCTTTCACAGCCGTGACCAACACCTTTAAGACACTGACAAAAAACTAAGGTACTTCCTGTATGGGAGGGGTTATATGGGAGGAACCTTCTTACTATTGGCTGCCAGTGTCCAATCACCTAAAGGTAGCATATAAACCCAGATAGTCATTACTATGGTGCTCTGTGTCCCGTGATATACGATAAAGAAAAAAAAGTTTTTTTTAACTTGTAAACAAAAAATCTCAGAAAGAAGCTCGGTCCTTAATTGGTTAAGTGACAATTGCTTAGTCATGCAATGCTGTACCCATATGAAAGTTATTACATTTTTTTTTTCACACAAATAGAGCTTTCTTTTGGTGGTATTTGATCACCACTGTTATTTTTTTATTATATAAATTAAAAAAAAAGACTGACAATTAAAAAAAAAAAAAAAAAAAAAAAAAAAAAAAGCACACACAATGTTTTTTTTACTTTTTTTTCTTTTACTTTCTGCTATAAAAACAGATCAAATAAAATTCAATTAAAAAAAAATCAAATCTTAATCAAATAGCGGGATGGTGGGCAATCTGACACTAACTGACACTTTGTGGGAACTAATTGCAAATGACAACACCAGTGACATTATTACAGTGATCAGTGCTAATAATATACACGATCACATGTTTGTGTGCTGCTTTAATTGGGGATCTAGTTGTTTTAAAGGAAGTAAGAAAACAACGAGATCCCGTCACTGAACACAGCTCTGTGCTGTTTACACTCCCAGAGCTGAGTTCTGTGAAGCTCAGAGCTGATGGCTGGCTGCCGGCAATCAATCACTGGCCGGGACCCGGTGATCGGCATGTGCGGTGATCATGGAGGGGGGGCCTGCGAACACCCCTTACCCGGAGATGCAGAAACATGCAAACGATTCTGCGCAGCCAGCCTGCACTGTCGCAGTAAATGTACAGTGCGAGGTTGGTAAATGGTTATATTGTTCTTTATGTGCTAGAAGGAGATACAAAGGTTTCAAATCTAGCCGCTTGTGAGATTGGCAACCCTTCTCTGCATAGTAAGGAGGTCCCTGTAAAACATTGCTTTGCCAAAATAAACTGTTTTTTCTGAAGCTGCAAAGCAGGCAAGTGTTGTGGCAAAGGCTCCTAAAAGGAGAAGTCATTTTGTTGGTGATTCAATTGTAAGAAGTGTTTCTTAATCACACGGAAGTGTCAAAGGAAGTTAGGAGTTTACCTGGTACTACTGTTAGGAGAGAGTAGGGTTGTCCCGATACCACTTTTTTAAGACAGAGTACAAGTACTGATACTTTTTTTATGTCATGTGACAGATTTCAAAGCACAATACAGATTAGGAGGCACTGATATGCAGCACTGATGGGCACTGATAGATGGCACTGATTAAGCAGCACTGATGAGCACGGATAGGATTAGGTGGCACTGATGAGCAATAAATGATGGCGGGCACTGATAGGAGGCACTTATGGGCATTGGGCACTGATAGGTGGCATTTATGGGCATTGATGGGCAGGCACTGAAATGCCATGAGGAAAGGCTGCCTGCGACGGCCCATCTTGGTACTCCTTGCACTTGGCCACATAAAGGTAGCAGCGGCCATCTTGTTACACCCAGCCTGAACTATATGGGCTGGCTGGGTGTAACAAGATGTCCGCTGCTTGCTTACTGCGGCCGAGTGCAGGGTGTAGCAAGATGGGCATCGGGATGTCCAACCGCTGACGTCGTCACGGAGCGTCACTTTCGTTGTTCCGCCCACTGTCTTCCGGTTGTGCCGGGTCGCTTTATTTATCTCTCCCAGGTATCGGATCTGGCATCGGGAGCATTTGTGCGAGTACAAGTACTCGCGCAAATGCTCAGTATCGGGACAACCCTAGAAGAGAGAAAAGGCGCATTTTAATGATGGGCAAAAAAGCTAGTGAAGAGTGCAATGCTGATGTTGTGCACATTGGCACAAATGACATGTCTCAGAAAGACGTAAATTTTGCACAGAAGGACTTTGGGCCAGGATCTTCAACAGTTAGGGTGTACTCTTACATTTTTAGAGGTCTTACCTGTTCATAATAAACAACAAGTGAAAGTACTTTGTGTATCAGAGGTATATTTGGTTAAAGGATTGTTGCAAAGCTGAAGGTTTTATTTAGGTTAGTCATGATGCTAGCAGGTGGTCTGATATTGAGCTGTACAAAAGATATGGTCTGCATCCCTCACACAAGGACACTGAGCTTCTTGGTATGGAATTTAGGAGTTTTTTGGGCAAGCATTTAAACTGAGAAATGGGGGTAGAAATGGAATTGAAGAGTAGCATTTCTGCCCCCAGCAGGTTGAAACAAATGAGAGGGTTTGTGTTGCTAAGGACTGTAGTATACAGACCCCCAGGACAGACTGAAGATTATGATAACTTGCTGATTAAAGAGATCACTCAAATGGAAATTAAGGGAGAGGTTTTGATTTTGGGTGACTTCAACATGCCTGACATTAAGTGGAATTCTCAAACTGCTATTACAAGCAGGAGCAGACTTGATGGACCACTTTTTTCTGCCGTCTCTATTCTAGGTTTCTAAGGAGAACACAAGCGTGAAAGGGGTACTTTCTTATTATATATATATATATATATATATATATATATATATATATATATATATATATATATATATACACACACACACACACTATATATGTGTGTGTGAGTACAGTCCATGATACTTTTTTTATTTGCATGAATATACATTTTTTCAGGACAAGCTTTGGGGTTTGTCCCCTTCTTCAAGGCCCAGCAGTACTAATTTAATTCACAAAAGTTTTAGCAGAATGTTAAAAAAAAAAAAAAAAGAATCCGAGGGAAAGGAAAAAATAAACAAACACAAAACAAGAAGTACCTTGAAAAAGTATTCATACCCTCTTGAAATTTTCCACAATTTGTCATGTTACAACCAAAAACTTGTATTTTATTGGGATTTTAGGTGATAGACCAATACAAAGTGGCACGTAATTGTGAAGTGGAAAGAAAATGATAAACGGTTTTCAAATGTTTTTTTTTTACAATCAAATAAATATCTGAAAAGTGTGGCGTGCATTTGTATTCAGCCCCCTTTACTCTGATACCCCTAACTAAAATCTAGTGGAACCAATTGCCTTCAGAAGTCACTTTATTAGTAAATAGAGTCAACCTGTGTGTAATTTAATCTCAGTATAAATACAGCTGTTCTATGAAGCCCTCAAAGGTGTGTTAGAGAACCTTAGTGAACAAACAGAATCATGAAGGCCAAGGAACACACCAGACAGGTCAGGGATAAAGTTGTGAGGAAGTTTAAAGCAGGGTTAGGTTATAAAAAAAATATCCCAAACTTTCAACATCTCACGGAGCACTGTTCAATCCATCATCCGAAAATGGAAAGAGTATGGCACAACTGCAAACCTACCAAGACATGGCCATCCACCTAAACTGAAAAGCCGGGCAAGGAGATCATTCATCAGAGAAGCAGCAAAGAGGCCCATGGTAAGTCTGGAGGAGCTGCAGAGATCCACAGCTCAGGTGGGAGAATCTGCCTACAGGACAACTATTAGTCATGCACTACACAAATCTTGCCTTTATGGAAGAGTGGGAAGAAGAAAAACATTGTTGAAAGAAAGCCATAAGAAGTTCAGTTTGCATGAAGCCATGTGGAAGAAGGTGCTCTGGTCAGATGAGATCAAAATTGAACTTTTTGACCTAAAAAGCAAAAACGTTATGTGTGGCGGAAAACCAACAATGCACATCAACCTGAATACATCCCCACCGTGGAACATGATGGTAGCAGGTGATGCTTTTCTTCAGCAGGGACAGGGAAGCTGGTCAGAGTTGATGGGAAGATGAATAGAGCCAAATACAGAGCAATCTTAGAAGAAAACCTGTTAGAGTCTGCAAAAGACTTGAGTGGGGCAGAGGTTAACTTTCCAGCAGGCCAATGACCCTAAACATACAGCCCAGAGCTACAATATTCATGTGTTAGATTGACCCAGTCAAAGTCCAGACCTGAATCCAATTGAGAATCTGTGGCAAGACTTGAAAATTGCTGTTCACAGACACTCTCCATCCAATCTGACAGAGCTTTAAAAAAAAAAAATTCACTCTAGATGTGCAAAGCTGGTAGAGATATACCCAAAAAGACTTGCAGCTGTAAATGCAGTGAAAGGTGGTTCTACAAAGTATTGTCTCAGGCGGGCTGAATACAAATGCACACCACACTTTTCACATATTTATTTGTAAAAAAATATTTGAAAACAATTTATCATTTTCCTTCCACTTCACAATTATGTGCCACTTTGTGTTGTTCTTTACATAAAATCCCAATAAAATACAGTAAAACCTTGGTTTCCAAGCATAATTCAATCCAGAAGCATGCTTGTAATCAAAAGCACTCTTATATCAAAGCAAATTTTCCCATAAAAAATAATGGGAACTCAGATAATTTTTATATGAATAAATGGTTGTGGAACAAATTATCAAAATATGAGCAAAAGCTCATATTAACACTGTACAGTACTGTAGTAGGAATACTGAACTGTACCTCTGTTGAGAAAAAAAAAAAGAATCTTTTTTTTTTTTTTACATTAAAAGAATTAGACTCACAATGTTAAGGAGTCTGGAGCTCATACCTGTAAAGCTGCTGTGTATATGCACAGTAAAGCCGCTGGTGTACCATATACAGCGCTATATGTGGCCAGAGGTTTGGGGGCAATGGTGGCTCCCAACGCTTCCTGGAGAACTCGGAGACACTCTCGAACTGCTGACATCACTTCCGGGTGCTCCGAACACACGTTCCCCCGCCCCACCCAGCTGGAATTGTCTCTGGGTGTCTGACAGCTTTACTGTACATATACACAGTGGCTTTACATGGATGAACACCAGACTCCTTAACATTGTGAGTGTAATTCTTTCTTTTCTACAGTAGAACTACTGCTCGTATATCAAGACAAAAAAAAAAAAATTTTAAAAGTCGCTAGTCTTTCAAAACACTCGTATACCGCATTACTTGTAAACCAAGATATTACTGTACATTTAAAATTTCAAGGGGTATGAATACTTTTAAAGGCACTGAACACTAAAATTTAGATATGGGTTTTCTTACTCATTATCCAACAGTTTTACAACCTCTTCTGTGACTTTCACCCCCCCCCCCAGTCTATAGCTTTCCCTCAGTCTCATCTCACTAACTAGGCTAGTTTTATTACCATTGGCGTGCATATTTGTTTGTGCGTTTGTTTTTCCTTTTTTTCCCTTTCCCTCAGATATTGTCTTTATGTATAGTGATTGTAAAGGATTGTTTTTTATTTTTTAAAAATAACAAAAGTCATACTTAACTTCATTGTGCAGCTCGTTTTGCACAGAGTGACCCTGAACATCCTCTTCTGGGGTTCCCCGGCCGCTCTCGTGGCTCCTCCCCGCATCAGATAACCCCATAGGAGAAGTGCTCTCCCGAAGGGGTTACCTTGTGGCCACGCTCCTGAGTCCAGCATTTGCGTTCACAAACACGAATGCCAGACTTGGCCCCGCCCCCCAACGCCCGCATCATTGGATTTGATTGACAGCAGCGGGAGCAAATGGCTGTGCTGCTATCAATCTATCCAATCAAGGAGCAAGTTGCATATTGCTGGCTCCTACATTTTGGCTCATAGTTCTGGTGGAGATTTTTCCAGGCCTGGGCTAAAAGCCAAAAAAATTAAAGTAGAACTGTAGGCAACCCCCCCCCCCCCATATTGGATAACGTAAGAGAGTGTTATAACCACTGTCAGATTTTTCTTTCACCATCTGTGTCCCATTGCAGATATTTCTCTTCACTTCCTGTCCCATAGCCAAACAGGAAGTGAGAGGAAATCTTTCACTTCCAATGATAATGGCAAACTGTAAGAGGGTGAAAAAGAGTGTGAATCTCCCTAACGGGGGCACAGACAGGAGTAAAAACTTACAGGTATTCTAATCCCTCTCCACTCAGTTCAGAACTAAAAAAAAAAAAAAAAATTTGTATGGGTACAGTGTAGCATGACCGCGCAATTGTCATTTAAACTGCGACAGAGCTGAAATCTGAAAATTGGCTTGGGCAGGGAGGTGTGTAAGTGCCTGGTATTGAAGTGGTTAATTTGTTTATGTTATGCAGTCTTGCTGAGAGATACTAGAGGGGCAATAGATATGTCAGTATGTAAATCATATAGAAAAAAGAAACACCATACCCTGACCAGTCTGACACCGCCGCCCACTCTCAAAGGAAAAGAGATTAGAGTCATATCCATAGCGACGAAGACAGAGGTATGGCCATCTCACAGCATCCCGCTTGCGGGTGTGCAGGACCAGCTCGGTCTGTGTTAGTTCCATGATACCAGAACCCAGCTCTGTCCCCTCATCGTCCACATTGGTGACCTGAAACAAGATTTCAACACATCACATATTTTGCAAAACAGAAACTCTAAATTATTATGACTACCATACTTGCTATATAACAAATCATATATTTAATGAATTCAGACCAGAAAGTTGTTTTAAAAAATTGTTACACAGTGTTCCAAGGCACTTTGTAGCAAGATCTAAGGCAGGTCATAAATTAAGCAGTTTTCTTTCCTTCAACCTTTCCCAGCCATCAGAATGCGATTACTGCTTGAGGCTATATATGCTGGCAGTGACTGAATGAAGAAAAAAAAAAAAAAAAAAAAAACCACACACAACAGGCTGGTTGTAGTGAAGATTCATAAAATCGACTTACAACCAGTCTGCCCATACATTAGAGCTGCACGATTCTGGCTAAAAGGAGAATCACTTTTTTTTTGCTTAGATTAAAGTAGAGTAAAGTAAAAAGATCGCGATTCGCGGCGTAACATCATCTTTCACATTATACAAAAAAAAAAAAAAACCCCACACACAGGCTAATGTTACTGTTGAGTATTTTTTTTTTATTCATTAAAGTGTATTTAAAAAAAAAAAAAAAAAAAAAATCATTTGAAAGAACGCTGCGCAAATACAGTGTGACATTATTTTATTTTAGGTACTTACAGTGCAGTCAATTTACGCAGCGCTTTACATATACATTGTACATTCACATCAGTCCCTACCCTCAAGGAGCTTACAATCTAAGGTCCCTAACTCACATTCATACATACTAGGGTCAATTTAGACAGGATGCAATTACCCTACCAGTATGTCTTTGGAGTGTGGGAGGAAACCGAAGTACCCGGAGGAAACCCACGCAGGTACAGGGAGAACATGCAAACTCCAGGCAGGTAGTGTCATGGTTGGGATTCGAACCAGCGACCCTTCTTATTGCTAGGTGAAAGTGCTACCCACTACACCACTGTGCCGCCCCATGACATAAAATATTGCAACAACAACCATTCTAATCTCTAGGGTCTCTGCTAAAAAAATACTGTATATATAATGTTTAGAGGTTCAAAGTAATTTTCTAGCAAAAAATTGTGAGGGGGATTGAATCAAGATCGTGATTTTTTTAACAATTATTCGTGCAGCTCTACCATGCATGGATCTAAATTTGGTCGGTTCCTGCTGAACTGGCCAAATTTTGATCTGTCTATGACTTAAAGTGGATGTAAACTGATTCATGAAATTTGAGCTGGGCACATATATCTGCAGTGTTTTCTTATCTCTCTTCAAAGCCCTGGGTCGCGGCTTTCTCCTGCTCTGTTCTTCGGATATCGGCATGATAATTTCTGACATGTAAAACCAGCCTAAATTTTGTGTCAGGGTGGGTGCTATAAATAGATTAGCAGAGAGCTAGTCTATTCACAGCACAGCTCTGCAAGTCTCTTTCTATGTGGGGGGGGGGGGGGGGGTGAGCGCCTCTCCTCCAATCAGCTGTCTCACAGTGTACGGCAAGAATCCACACCCACAGGTGAATCAGGAAGAGAAAATGCTAACAGGACGTGCACTTTCCAAACAGTATACTGTATAAAGCTGAAGACAGCAGATATACATGTAAAAAGTCTCACTCTGTGTGTCTCATAGAAACTCAGAACAGGGCTCAGTGGGTTGTTTTGGGGGAACTAGGGGGGGTGGTTTAGTCAGAAGCGCCTGTGGGGGACCCAAAAAAAAAAAAAAAAAAAAAAGGTGGATCAAAGTTTCTCTGTGCAAACCCATTGCACAGAGCAGGTAAGTATAAAATGTTGTGTATAGAGTGGGGAGGGATTAAAACACCTGTCAGGTTTTTATTGCTGTCTGTGCCCCTGGTAAATAAATTCATTGATTTATCCCGTTTACGGCTATCACCAAAAGTGAAGGTGAAAGAAAATCCCAAATTTTGGGTTGCCCCCAGGACAGCAAGACCCTTTTCACACTGACAGCACCCGCCGAGCTGCGCTTTAGCGCTGTTTTAGCAGCGCTTTTCGGCCTCTAGTGGGGCGGTTTTAACCCCAGAACAAGGGTTAAGAACTCCCATTTTGCAGTGCTTTTAAAGCGCTTTTAAAAGGCGCTTTAGAAGGGCTGCCCATTCATTGCAGTGGGCAGGGTGTTTTGTGAATAATACAGCACTCCCAAACTGCCCCAAAGATGCTGCTTGCAATACTTTTGGTAATGTCCCGCAAGTGCACCGCCCGAGTGTGAAAAGTCACAGTACAGTGAATGTGAGGCGGTTTTCAGGTGCTTAGCAGAGGCTATTTCTAACCCTAAAGCGCCTGAAAACCACCCAGTGTGAAAGGGGTCTTATAGAGGAGAAACCTTCCAATGGGGACACTAGGGGATTCACTCACTTTGAAAGGATTTCCTCTCACTTTCTGTCCAAGGGACAGGAAGTGAAGGAAAAACTCCCCAAATGGGACACAGAGTGCAAAATAAATAAATAAATAAATGTAATAATAATAATAATAATAATAATAATAATAATAATAATAAGACAGGGGTTATAACCCCCTCTAATCTATCAAAAATGGAAAAAAAAAAAAAGAAAAAAAAAAAAAAACGGTTTACTTTTTGGTTCTACTTTAAATTAAGGTAGTTCGATGGATATCCGCATGCCTGTATTCCTAAATATAATATAGAGCTTGTACTGGTAACTGGGAGCGAGTTTTTCTCCAGAGCGGGACCAATTAATTGACAGGCCAGATAATTCAACAAAAAGATTAAAAAATTAACAAAAAAGGGAAGAGCCAACTGTAACCAGGGTCCCTGATCTGTCATGTAAAGCAGCAAGTAATTTGTGTATGGTCCACCTACATAAATGCAACTATATAGTCCATTCATTCCAGACTTTGTATGCAGTATTGTGGCTATAAGTTCCACCAGTAAAGTGTATAAAATGGGGGAATGGTGGCAACCCTGTCATTTTTCCGTGGTCTAGGGGAAAGGATACAAAGTCCACACAATGACAGTGAACGGTGTGTTTGAAATAGAACATTGAGTCTTTTCAGGATTTTAGGGGCCAAAGCCGAAACGCTGCAGGATTTTCCACAAGAAATCACACTCTACAGAGTTAAATGCTTTAACAGCATCTAAATGTATTACCACTCTAGGACCTACCTAATCATGGGTGGTTTGCAAGTTTATATAAAAGGAAAAAAAAAAAAAAATCATGTTACAAACCCCAAAGTCCCAGAGCAAAAATCTAAAATGCCATCAGCAAGGGGAGGAGTTGCTGATACTAAAGCGCTAAGAAAGTGTCATTCATATAGAACACATCAAGTGCTGGATGGCCATATTTTGCATGGGTTATAACAATTTGGGATTAAGACTTATCTGTTATTGTTCTATATATATTCTTTTGATGTATGTTCTATAGGGTTTCAGTATTACCATATGACATTAGAATTTTTTACCTAATGATACTTCTAGGTGGAGTGTTGAGTCTATGCCAGGGTATTTATATATGATTTGTGGTGGATATTTAGGGTGGTGTTTACCCAGGGATAAACTAGGTCTAGATTGGATGTACTAAATACTCAATAACTTAGTTTAGGCAAAGGGATAGAATGTTCACATTTACCTGCAAGACAGAAAGATCTTTAGAGCTCCGGGTGATATGGATACTTATTTGGTTTTGGGATTAATATAAAATGAATGCTTCCTCCATTGAGATAGGCAGAGGGAAGCTTCAAATGTTGCTGTGTAAAGATTAAGTCGTTTCAGGGCTAGAAAATCAAGGTAAGTAGCATAAAATTCTATAAGTAGACCATCAGCGCCTGGTGATTTAGCTCTATCAAAGAGAGAGCAAATAGATGTTTAAAATTTCCTTTATTGTAAATTGCGTTTCTAACAATTAGGTTACATTTAATGGGTGTAAATTGATATGTTGTAGGCAATGTGACATCAAGTGTAACAGTAACATAAATAAATAATCTCATGTATTGAAAAGGCCATACATTAAAACAAAAAAGCAGATGTTCCTATTCTCTCCCGGCTATACACAGCCAAACTAGTAGGAACTTTTTACCCAAATTATAATAGTAACGTAAAACAAAAACTATACAACTGAAAAAGAAGCCTTATATGGGATATAAAGAAGAAAAACTGAGGTAAGGTAAATAAGTGATTCACTGCTGGGTCACAGCAAAAGGCTCCTAATCACACACCGTGTGTGTAAAATGCTACCTCATCATTTAACCACTCTCAGTATACAATCAGCAATTCCAGAAGGTGCACAAGGAAACTGGGTAAATGCCAAACAGGATGTTAAAGTTCACATGCCTAAAGTCCAAGATTCCATGATACCAGCATAGTCAGGATAATTTAATAACCGCTTTATGCTGGTAGACTAGTCAGCTGTTATATATGCCCAAGCTAAGAGGTGGCCTGGGAATCCCGGACTTAGCTAAATACTTTTATGCGGCACAACTAATCCATTTCCATTCTTTATCACCTCAACCCACTTGGATGAAATTGGAATCCTCTCTACATCCCACAAAACCCATATAGCCATTTAAATGTGGCTGAAATCAAAAAGACAGGCTGGTTATGATGTGTCCCACATTATCATTCATTACATTTGTGGGATAGATTAACAAAGCCTCACGGTTTTAAGTCCCCACATTTTCCCATGGCTCCCGTGGTCTGCAATCCTGACGTCACTCCAGTTCTCAATCCCTACACCTTTGCCTGGTGGACCAACAAGGGTTTAATGCGCATTGCTGACCTTTGCAATCACAGAGGGATCTTATCTAAAGAAACCCTTACGAGACAAATATCAACTCCCAAACTTTTTTATTATGTGCATTTCTTGAAATCCCTACAGCGTACATCTGATATTACCACATCTACCTTGATGGAGTATTTGTGTAGGTCCTTTGATAAGCACACTGGCCACATCTCTAAAATCTGTAATGTTCTGACTTTGAAGTTTTATATGACGAAGTGAGAACAAGACATAGGCAAAACGTTTTGAGTAGAATTATATTATATCTATATCTATATATATATATATATATATATATATATATATATATATATATATATATATATATATATCTCTAGCGACTGTCACTTTACTTTCCCTAGATGTTCTCCTTTTTCTTTGTTTCAATTCCTCAGAAATTAAAACTGTTGGATATGTGACGACACAACTACTGATAAGAACCCAGAAAGCTGCTCAAAATAGGCCTTCGTACCAAAACCAGTCTGAACTGACCAGATAGTGCTGAAATCTATTTTTTTGCCAGTTACATGATGTAACCACCCATTTAACTGTTTCCTTGCTCCTAAGAAGATATGAATGCTGATTGGACTAAACTATATGATCACACAAATTCAGTAGTAAGGGCAAACATAGGCAACATCTAGCACCACATCCCATATAATTTAACAGATTAAGGGAAAGAGGGGAAAAGGGGGTTGGAGAACCCCGGGACTTTTAAGGTGCTTATATATCACAAAGGATAGAGTAGGAAGACATATACAGTTTATCCATAAAAAAAATTTTTATTTATTACAATTAAAACAAATGCATAGCAAAAAAGATTTTCACTTAAAAGCAATATAAGGGTATCAAAAATACCACATCTAGGGGTGAGCAAGCAGTTGAAGGAATACCATTTGATTGAATACCACTCAATTAAATACCACTCTACATGTTTCGTTCATTTTGGAGCTTCCTCTGGAGTTTTGGCATAGATTGTGGTATACTGTAGTTTGTAGAAAAGACAAAAATATATACAATTTTACTGTTGTGTTGAAACAATGCAAGATTTTTCAATGAAACAAATATACAATTCTTTACCAATATATAGATATGGATAAATAATTAATGCAATTGAAAAACATCCAAAAAGTATTGATCACGGAAGTAATACAACAAAAAAATTCATAATCTTACCAGGCTGCTGTATATACAGGATAAATTCTATTCGATAAACAATGCCAATAAATAGCACCAAAGATATGGGAAGTTTCAACTACATCTCTCTCACATCAAAAGCTCCCGTCAATTTTTGGCCACAGAGGGATATATAAAAATTGTGTATCCTTTATGAAAAGGAAAAATATAAACAACAAATCAGAGTCCATGTATGAAAAGGGCAACCACACTAGCCGTGATGTTGAAAAACGTAAATAAACAAAAGGGTACCTTTAATAGAATCAAAGATTGATTGTGTTGAAGGCAGAACCACCTTGTTACAAATTTGAAAAGCCATAAATAATCAGTGTCCACTAGGGGGCCCTAATCCACCATCTGGGATTCATAAACATGAAAATCCAGAAGTTGAAATTAGACAGTGTTCCTGAGAAGCAAGGAGAAACAAGAAAAATGTTTCTCAAAAAAAAAAAAAAAAAAAAAAAAAAGAAGCCCTAAGTCCAGTCTGTGTATGTGTCAAACACAGCTGCAGAAGGGGCACTTACCAGTTTCACAAGGTCAAGCAGACAAGGGGTTTGAGGAGAGGCATACACTCTCCCCCTATGTGAGGAGCCTGTAGCAGAGGATAGCGGTGTATAAACCGCGTTTTTATGCCCTCCATCACTGGCGGCGTCTAACGTCGCCGCCGTGATGTGGGCGGGTAACAAGGAAGCCGGGGGCGTGGATGAATGGGGGGAGTAAAAGCGTCATGGGCATGACGCTGGGAGTGTCATCGGCTGCCACTGCGCGTGCGCACAACGTGTCTCAGAGGCAGTCGAAGCCAAAGGGGCCCATCTTTAGAACTGGCGGAAAATAAAACCACACAAATAAGCTTTCTTGAGGCACTTGTTGCTATAGCCGCGTTTTGTCAAGCGCGACTGTAGCAGCATAGTCTCTCTTTCAAAATCGGAGTCTGCACTGCAGTTGCGTTTAATTCTTAGATATTGCCCATAGGGCACATTGGTTATAAGCGAAAAAGGGTGAGAGCTTGTGGCGTGGAGCAAGGAATTGCCCGCCGATGGTTTACGATATAGGGTTGTTCCTATATTCCCATCCCTGTTAACTAAGATTTGAACATCCAAGAAGGTAAGGTTGTGCTGGCTAAGTTCAAATGTGAACTACTTCAAGTTGTAATTGTTAAACTTAAGACTGTCAAGAAATAGGAGAAGAGTATCCTTTGTACCCAGCCAGATGAAGAAAATGTCATCAATGAATCTTCTCCATATGGGAATCTGTCCAAAGTAGGTTTGCATGTCATCTCTAAAGAAAAGTTTGCGCTCCCAACCCCCCCGATACAGGTTGGCATAAGAGGGGGCACATTTGGTCCCCATTGCCACCCCCTGTACCTGGAGGTAGTGGGAGCCGCCGAACAAGAAAATATTGTTTGATAACATGAATAGTAACAGGTCCAAAATGAACCTGTTGTACTGCTTGGGTACTTCTGGATTTTCCAAAATAAAGCCCTCCACAATATCCACCTCCAACTGGTAGGGGATAGAATTATAGAGGGCTTCCACGTCGAGGGCTACCAGCCATGAGTCCTTCGGAATAGAAATTCCATCCAGGATGCGTAAGAGGTCATTGGTGTCCTGGAGATACTATACCAATCCTTCAACATGGGGTCTCAAAAAGTCATCAATCAACTCACTGGCAGTCTCAGTAAGACTGCCATTACCGGAAACAATGGGGCGGCTGGGTGGCCTGGTTGTGCTTTTGTGGACTTTGGGGAGTGCATATAGGGTCGGTGTACGAGGAGAAGTTACATTTAGGAATTCCCAAGTTTGTTTATTTATGAGACCCTTGTGGTAAGCTGTGCCAATTAAATGTTGGTAACGAGTAATTGTTAAAGCAAGATGAGTAGATGGTACCATTCACGATTTTGGACAATGGCCATCACCATGGATTCATACTGGCAATTGTTCATCACCACTAAGTTTCCACCCTTATCTGAGGATTTGATTGTAATGTTTTTATTTTGCTCTAAAGATTTAAGGGCTTCCATTTGGGAAGGAGGTCAGATTAGACTGGGACATGTTTTTCCACTTGGTCTCCATGATTTCCTTAGTTACTAGGCTTGTGAAGGCCCATACATTAGGATTTCCTTGTAGTGTTGGGAAGTTGCGAGATTTAGGTTTGTACTCTTGTTTTTTCAACATCATGGCTAGTGTGGTTGCCCTTTTCATACATGGACTCCGATTTGTTGTTTATTTTTTTCCTTTTCATAAAAGGATACACAATTTATATATCCCTCTATGGCCAAAAATTGACAGGAGCTTTTGATGTGAGAGAGATGTAGTTGAAACTTCCCATATTATTGGTGCTATTTATTGGCATCGTTTATCGAATAGAATTTATCCTGTATATACAGCAGCCTGGTAAGATTATGATTTTTTTTGTTGTATTACTTCCGTGATCAATAGACTTTTTGGATGTTTTTCAATTGCATTAATTATTTATCCATATCTAAATATTAGTAAAGAATTGTATATTTGTTTCATTGAAAAATCTTGCATTGTCTCAACACAACAGTAAAATTGTATATATTTTTGTCTTTTCTACAAACTACAGTATACCACAATCTATGTCAAAACTCCTGAGGAAGCTCCAAAATAAGCGAAACATGTAGAGTGGTATTTAATTGAGTGGTATTCAATCAAATGGTATTCCTCCAACTGCTTGCTCACCACTAGAGGTGGTATTTTTGATAGTCTTATATTGTTTTTAAGTGAAAATCTTTTTTGCTATGTATTTGTTTTAATTGTAATAAATAAAAATTATTTTTATGGATAAACTGTATATGTCTTCCTACTCTATCCTTTGTGATATATAAGCACCTTAAAAGTCCCGGGGTTCTCCAACCCCCTTTTCCCCCTCTTGCCCTTAATCTATATGATCACACCTATAACTTATACACATTCATACGTATATATTGTTAAACTTGATGTTTTTAAGTCAGAGACACTTCCTTCTTTGTTTGGCCTGGTAGTGCTAAATATCAGTGTGTTGTTTCTCTCCACTGCAGTGAATAAAACCTATTTATCTTATCCTAAGATCTGGACTCACTATCTCATCTAAATGTCTTGTCTGAAGACCCCTAAATCGGATTTAACAGCTGGTGCCTGAGCTTGGATACAGTCCAGTGGGCTCCTAGCCAGAGAGACTAGAAACTCACGTTGAGCAGACAAGTGGCCACAGTAAGAAACTGTTAGGCCCCGTACACACGGTAGGATTTTCCGACGGAAAATGTGTGATAGGACCTTGTTGTCAGAAATTCTGACCGTGTGTAGGCTCCATCACACTTTTTCCATCGGATTTTCCGACACATAAAGTTTGAGAGCAGGCAATAAAATTTTCCGACAACAAAATCCGTTGTCTGAATTTCAGATCGTGTGTACACAAATCCAACGCACAAGGTGCCACGCATGCTCAGAATAAATAAAGAGATGAAAGCTATTGGCCACTGCCCCGTTTATAGTCCCGACGTACGCGTTTTATGTCACCGCGTTCAGAATGATCGGATTTTCCGACAACTTTGTGTGACCGTGTGCATGCAAGACAAGTTTGAGCCAACATCCGTCGGAAAAAATCCTAGGATTTTGTTGTCAGAATGTCCGATCAATGTCCGACCGTGTGTACGGGGCATAATTCTTACTTATTCTGCTCTCTGTGGCGAGTAATTAGTCGGTGTCTGGGGTCCATTGGCTGAAGAAGTCTTATGCTGTTGATGAGATGGTGAGATTAAAAGGTAAAATTAAGTGTAAATTAGAGTAATGTTGATGTTACACAGTTTGGTCCAAATAACTCCTTTACTTTACCTGTTGCAGAAATAATAGAGCTGATAATTATCAATGCAGATGTTTTGTTTCTATGCTTGGGGTGTCAATAGATTTATGAGACTTATGAGAAGGTCTGACCAGAGGACTGTAGTTGCGAGCCTGTGTGGCGAGTAATGCCTATGTGGCAAGTGTACAGGCCTGTGTGGCCAAGTGTAATAAGTGCCATTTGACGGATACTGTGTGTAGCCTGGAGAAAAATATATATACACACAATTTTTGGGTGACGACCCTCAATTTGTTAGAGACTCGAGAGTGAGGACTCTCCCATTGACCCTTCAAGCCGGGAAAGGTAGATGTTGCACAAGTAAGTCCTATGACTGACATGACAGACAAAAAAGATATGGACAGTGGTTAAGAAATGACACCAAGACTAAAACAGAGCTGATCTAATACCAGAAGGAGTTATGATCAATTTGGGTTTCTGTGTATGTTAAATTTTATGGCAGATTGACAGAGCGACAAGGTGATTAAATGTGTACAATAGGGGTGCAACGGATCGTCATCGATCCGTGATCCGATCCGCGGAGGTTGATCCGTACGGGACACCCGCGATCCGCGGAGCGCTCTGTGGCCTCGGCCATAGGAAAGGCCGCGGCTTCGGCCTAGCTCCGGAGCGGCGGCCATCTTGGTACACCCGGTGGCCGTTTAGCACGCGATCGCTCCGTCATATGACGGAGCGATCACTTGTAACAAACCGGCATCACATCATGACGCCGGTTCCTCTCTCCCCTCTGTGTACTGATCTGTACAGTGGAGGGGAGAGATCGGATGGCAGCAGTGCCAATACTCTGCAATGCCCTGCCAATACTCTGCAATGCTCTGCTACAATACCCTGCCAAAACTCTGCAATGCCCTGCTGCAATACCCTGCCAATTCTCTGCAATACCCTGCTGCAATGCCCTGACAATACTCTGCAATACCCTGCTGCAATACCCTGCTGCAATGCCCTGACAATACTCTGCAATGCCCTGACAATACGCTGCCAATAGTCTGCAATACCTTGCCAATACTCTGCCAATATACCCGCCAATATACCCACCAATGCCCTGCCAAACCTTGCCAATAGGGAGATTGTGGATATTACAGTGGGGGAGATTTTTTTTTTTGTTGATCCGAAAATGATCCGAACCGTGACTCCTGATCCGAGGAACGATCCGAACCGTGAGTTTTTTGATCCGTTGCACCCCTAGTGTACAATATTGGATTTTTGAAAGTATGAAATGTGATGAAACTTTAACTAGTTATGAGTCTGTCAAAGTTTTTATAATGCATATCACTGATGGGTCTAGCAAAAGAGAATTAGATCAGGCAATGCAAATGTTATCTAAATGTTTAAGAAATGTTTGCGAAGCTACATTTGGATGATTTGTATAATTCTAATGAGACAAGCCTGCTTGCAGTTTCCACACCACACCCCTCCTTTGCGCTTGTTCTCTGTGTAAGAAAGGAGTGAGGTGACCCTCCCCTTCATGTTCCTGTGTAAAATTGTGTATTTGTAGAAAAGGGAAACAGGCGGTTTGCCGATATTTTCTTAAAAGATTGTGCCCGTTTGAAGCCAGAGATTTTTTTTAAATCTAAGTACTATAGAAAATTGTAAATGAGAAAATTGAACAATACAGAAGAGAGAAATCAGAAGGTTATTGATGGCTTAAAGGAGAAGATAGGAAACATGAAAGTGAATTGCACTGTAAAAGAAAGTGAACAGAATGTTGTAGAATTATCAAGTGGCTTGATGGATGTGAGACAAGAAAAGGCTGAGGATGTTTTTGACTACTTTAAACGTGTCCAGACCATAGCAGAGACAGTAGGAGTGGATCTGGCTGACCGCACTAACGTTACTGCAATAGGTTGTAGGAATGCTGTTGTGATGGGAATCAGAGAAGCAATAAGGAAACGGTTGATGGCAGCAAAACCAGAGTGGAAAGTATTTGAATGGGCTTTGCTAAGAGAAGTGTGCAGTAGCATTGAAGCCGTTTCTCAGAAACCAGAAGATGCAGAAGAAAGAGGCAGATGATGATAAATGTTAGTAAAGCAGCATAAACTTTATGAGCACACAGAAGTTAATTTGTGCATCTCTGAGACGGATGTTAAAGACGCTTTTGTAACATTATGCTTTCCACAACTAACAGATCAGGAAATTTCATACTTAGTCGATTCTGGCTCTGCCGGGACTATAATTCAAAAGTCTACCTACCAAAAGACATCCTTCTTACATCTGGGCCACTAGCAGTTGGAGTGGGAGGGAAGTCTATCCTTCTCAAGGAAAAGCCCCCCATACAAATTGGAATCCACAATATCTGTTTCATAAGCTGCTTGTCTGACACCGTACCATGCAACCTATTGGGAAGAGACCTACTGAGTTACTTACAAGCCTGTGTACACTATACACCCAACAGAGTAGAAGTACATGTTGGAGAATTAGATGAAGAAATTATATGTGGATTGACATCAATTGAATTAGAGCAAGAGATTGAAGGTAATATTCCACCTGAAATTGTTGCTCAAATACCTGATATTCTCTGGGCCAAGGGAAAATATGACGTGGGACTTCTACAAGTCCCTCCGGTTAAAGTCAAAATAAAAGCAGGAGCTCAAATCCCACACATATCACAGTATCCACTGTCACCAGATCAACTCGCTGGTGTACGAGCACAAATGAAAGAATTACTTGAAGCAGGTGTCATAAAGAAAACAGAAAGTAGAGCACAGACGCCATTGTTTCCTGTAAAGAAAAAGGTCAAAAAGGGAGAAAAGCCAGTATATTAAATGGTACATGATTTAAAGGGCCATCAATCAAATCATCGAGGAAGGCAATCCTGCTGTCCCAAATCCCAGTACGTTGCCCAATGACATACCTATAGGAACACTGGTGTACACCGTAATAGAACTGGCAAATGCTTTCTTCATTGTCGCCTTGGATGAAGACAGCCAAGAACTCTTTGCTTTCTGGTTTGAAGGAGCAAATGTTGCTCATCTGATGCTAGAGACCAGCAACATGAAGAAAAGGATGGTGACGAAGGCAAAGATGGGACTGGTGCATTAAGTTCAACTGAGAGGTGTCCAATTTGTCTGAATAGTCTTTCCCTGGAGGCTGGCTTTCCAGAAGTATGTTGTCACGTTTTCTGTATATCCTGAATTTTTAAATGGTGTAAAACCTCCTCATCCTGCCCTGTTGCCAGCAAACCCTTTCAAACCATGTATGAAATACTGTATTTATTGCCTTATAACACGCACTTTCTCACCCTAAAAATCGAGTGCAAATAGCGTGTTATACGCCAATACTTCAATTTTAGCTGCCTCGTAGGGGACAGGGAGGGGGGCGGGACGAGCGCCGTCAGATTACATACAGTGAGAATCTGCTGTTTACTTGGCGGCCTCTGTAATAGGAAGTCCCGTCTCCTGGGCTGCCGTTGGACCACTGTTCTTTCTATCATAAGAGATTCTCACTGTATGTAATCTGTCGGCGCTCGTCCCGCCCCCCCTCCCTGTCCCTTTTAGGCTGCAGATGGGCATTGATCAGGCTGCACTGATGGCAATGTTGAGGCTGCTGCATCGAAGCAGTGGTGAGGCTGCTGCATTGATGTGTACTAATGAGGCTGCAGATGGGCATTGATCGGGCTGCATTGATGGCAATGGTGAGGCTGCAGATGGGCAGACACTTATGTTGCTTCAAAGTTCCTTATTTAAAATTTAAAGTTTTTTTCCTGATACTTCCCTCTTAAAATGAATGTGCATGTTATACCCTGTGCGTGTTATACGCCGATAAATACGGTAGATCCGGTTGGTGGATGCACCAAGAAACACAAAAAGAAAACTGCAGCTGCAACCTGTGCCAGAGGTGCTGTACAAAAAAGGGAAGATATGTTTTAGAATGGATGTTATGAAGAAATATGCAAATGAAATCTTGAAAAGAGCAAGGACAAAACATTTGTCATCAGCAAGGCTGAGCGAATATGAAGAAATCCTGCTTGAATTAGGAGAAATAGAAGTGAAAAGATGTACTACAATCAATCCTGCCAAGATGACTCTACTCCCCAGACTATTATACCTATTTCGATCACTTCCAATCCAGATAAGGAAAAATCATATAAAAGCCTTTCAGGGTAAAATATTAAAAAATAATGTATTTGGGAAGACAAAGGATACCGCTTTTCGCAACGAATCCTCTTTAGCCTTAAATCCCAAGGTGGGTTGGGTCTCCCTAACATACTCTGGTACTATCAGGTGGCCAGACTTGCGCAACTATCCACCATCTACTCTAGATTAGAAAAACCCAACTGGGTGCTAATACAGAGACAGGCAACCCCAACATTCAAAATCAAAATACAACAAAAATAAAATACTGCGCTATCTGTGAAACAAAAATAATTGAAATTCATATACAAATAAATTTAAAAAAAAAAACTCTGCTGCAACTTTATGTGAGACACACACAATACCATACAAAATTAAAATACAAAGTTGCGCTGATTGATAGTGAATAAGGATAATACCTTAAATCTGTGACACATACACAAATTAATAACTGCGCAGCCTGTGAAAAGAATTAATAGATACTCCTAAACAATTGTTGAAAAAGTCACTGATTGATCCAAGACAGGTGAAGAACCAGAAAAAGTCCATGTGTTGAAAATACTAGTTCAATGTGATCTTCCACAGTGGCACGCAAACGCAACACCTCAGAAAAAGTTAAACTAATAGTGCCTCCGCCTCTACACGTACTGCCTCTTACCATCTGTAAATTATCTCCTGTTACGGGAGATCAGATGCGCCTGTGGCTTATTACCCCGCCTCGGGTCTCTGTGCTGTACACCAATGCTTCCAGCGTTTTCACCAAATGGATAGCCTCATATACACATGTATTCAGAAGGTCCCCATGGAAAGATAATAAAGGCTTGCATGGTGTAAATCCTTATTTTATTCAATTAAAAGAACAAAATTGCACTTACAATTTAGTTGTAATAAAATGGCATTAGAAATCGAGCCGGCTGGCTCTCAATAGCAGCCCGTTGCTCCTGGGATCCGCGTACAGGTGGTGACGTCAGCATGTCGCTCCTCCCTACGTATGTTTCGTCACACCTGATGTCGTCCTGGGGCACAGGCAGCGTGCTGACTCACCACCTTATATAGGTCTTCATAACAGAACACGGCTTGCGCTAACCAAAATGACTGAGTTAGATCCGCCATCCCGAGACAGGCCAATAAGCCCACATCCAAAAATTTGGTTATCCATATTATTGGAAAAACCTGAAAGGCTAGACCAACTATGAAAACAATATGTTTAAATGACAATAAACAAATGAGAATTATAATGATATCCTCCTTCAAATAGCCCACGGCCGAGATGTATCAACCGGATGCGACTATATCAAATATACATTGAATGATTCTCAATAGTATAAAAAGTGAAAAAAAGGATGATGATAAAATGATTTTTTTTTTTTTTTATAATCAAAATTTTTTTATTTTCTGTTATACTTTTCACAATTCACAATTAAACATCCTTAATTTCATATTTTACAATAATTACGCAGGATTAACATATTAAACATTAATAAGAGACCAATTGGTAACATCGTTCTCTTACAACTGACCCTATCCCCTCCCAAAAAAAAAAAAAAAAAAAAAAAAAAAAAAAAGGGGAATGAGAAAACCGCTGCCTGTCTCAACCCCCTCCCTCCCCCAACATATGTTCGACAACCAAATATATCCTGTGATTGATGAGATTCCCAATATTTGTGCGTATCGGTCTGTGTATCCAATTCCACATTGACACCCCCACCCCCTACAACCAACATATTAAAACAAGCCTAAAACATACCAACAAAAAAAAAAAAAAAAAAAAAAAAAAAAAAAAAAAGGAAAACCCCCAGCCCCGTCCATACATTCCCCGTGTTTATTATTGTTATTCCGTAATTGTTCCTCACTTCTAAGAAAAAAGAAAACCCACCACACCTGTACATACCCTGTGGTTATTGTTAATTATCCCATAATTATGTTTATTGGCCAATCATGGCCTAGTTCCTCACTTCTATTAAGTAATTTATTTAAAGTGATCCAATTAATCCTAAAATACCTTCATGTGTTACCCCCTATTGTGTAAGAGGCCACTAACGGCCATATTAAATATAACATCTATAAAAAAAATAAATAAAAAAAAAAAAAAAAAAAAAACAAAGACCCTAGGTGATTAGCATAATTCCCATTGATTGTGTGTTTCACTCTTCATATCCCCTTCCTTAGTGACGTTCCCTACACCATGCGCTTACAAACCAGCACATTAAACAACAATAAGAAAAAAAAAAAACACAAGAAAATTCACCTTGCCACCTCCCTCCCCCTTTTCACCAAATCAGGAATCTCATTATACAGGTAAAAGGGACAGGGGGGAGGGGGGGAGAGACAGCAGTCTAAACAAAAATAAATAAATAAAAAAAAAAAAACAAAAAAAAAAAAAAACCCAATTCTTTCCTTTTCCTCCCTGGCTAAACCCCTATGCAACTAATCCAAGGTATTTATATGGCCCTGGCTCCCTGCACCTTCTCATTTCATATTTCCCTCTTAATCTGATATAGATGATAAAATGATTTAATATAAAAATGGTATTGCACTATGAGTGTGATCATCACTTACACCGCAACGCCCTCAAAAAGTCGCACTGAAACATCGGTGCTAACTCCTAAAATGCAAGGAAAGAGCTCAATAGTTATATCCCATCACCCCCTGGGAAGAGGATCAAGCATAAAAAGAGAAAAAAATAATATATATATATATATATATATATATATATATATATATATATATATATATATATATTAAAAGTTTTTCTTCCTCATTAATGTACACACAGCACCCCATATTGACAGAAAAACACAGAATTGTTGACATTTTTGCAGATTTATTAAAAAAGAAAAACTGAAATATCACATGGTCCTAAGTATTCAGACCCTTTGCTCAGTATTTAGTAGAAGCACCCTTTTGATCTAATACAGCCATGAGTCTTTTTGGGAAAGATGCAACAAGTTTTTCACACCTGGATTTGGGGATCCTCTGCCATTCCTCCTTGCAGATCCTCTCCAGTTCTGTCAGGTTGGATGGTAAACATTGGTGGACAGCCATTTTTAAGTCTCTCCAGAAATGCTCTATTGGGTTTAAGTCAGGGCTCTGGCTGGGCCATTCAAGAACAGTCACAGAGTTGTTGTGAAGCCACTCCTTCGTTATTTTAGCTGTGTGCTTAGGGTCATTGGGCCAAAGGTTTACCTTCCAACAAGACAGTCTGAGGTCCTGAGCACTCGAGAAGGTTTTCCTTCAGGATATCCCTGTACTTGGTCGCACTCATCTTTCCCTCGATTGCAGCCAGTCGTTCTGTCCCTGCAGCTGAAAAACACCCCCACAGCATGATGCTGCCACCACCATGCTTCACTGTTGCGACTCTATTGGACAGGTGATGAGCAGTGCCTGGTTTTCTCCACAGATCCTGTGACACAGCATGCCCCTGTGTGTGTGTGTCTCTCTCTCTCTCTCTCTCTAAAAACACACTCTCCTCTAACATCTTCAGCTCAGCTGACCGTAAGCAGGTCTGAAGGAGAGGTTCCTGCTCTCTTCAATGAACCCTTTCCTAACCCGCCCCAGACTGACCCTCTGCCAGTATATGTGTGTAGGACATCTCTAAACTCTACACAGAAAAGACACCCCGGTGAGGCATCCCTAGGACTCCAGAGTACCGTTGGGATCTCCCTATCATCCGCCAGGGGGCAACTTTTAAGCTTTCTTGACTCATACAGCATACGCTGCTTTGGGTCCCAACTTTTTGGTAAGCCTCCATTTCATATGGGTGGTGGTATCTGCACATCTTTTTCTGTTGCATCAAACCCCGGAGAAGGTCACCAAGATTGTTTATATAATTTTATTTCCATTTTTGGATTTCCATTCTTTTCTCCTGATTGGCACGGCTGCCACCAGACTTATAAAGCCTTATAGCATCAACCATCTTTATGCCCAATATTCATGATTTGTTTCCATCATTCGGGGGACTATTTTGACCTTTTGTGTTCACTATACACTCACGTGGTGATTATTAGTGTCTCACTATCAAGATGGACTGTTGGATTTATTTATGATGGACACTTATTGTTTATATATTAATATTCATAATTGTTCACTTTTTTCTTGAATCACTTTGAATTTATAGCGCTGCACCCACTTTATATAATGGTTTTCTCCACACATACCGCTTAGAATTAAGGCCAAAAAGTTCTATCTTGGTCTCATCAGATCAAAACATCTTATTTCTCACTATCTTGGAGTCTTTCAGCAAACTCAACGCAGGCTTTCATGTGTCTTGCACTGAGGAGAGGCTTCCGTCGGGCCACTCTGCCATAAAGCCCCGACTGGTGGAGGGCTGCAGTGATGGTTGACTTTCTACAACTTTCTCTCATCTCCCGACTGCATCTCTGGAGCTCAGCCACAGTGATCTTTGGGTTCTTCTTTACCTCTCTCACCAAGGCTCTTCTCCCCCGATAGCTCAGTTTGGCAGGACGGCCAGCTCTAGGAAGGGTTCTGGTCGTCCCAAATATCTTCCATTTAAGGATTATGGAGGCCACTGTGCTCTTAGGAACCTTAAGTGCAGCAGAATTTTTTTTTGTAACCTTGGCCAGATCTGTGCCTTGCCACAATTCTGAGCTCTTCAGGCAGTTCCTTTGACCTCATGATTCTCGTTTGCTCTGACATGCACTGTGAGCTGTAAGGTCTTATATAGACAGGTGTGTGGCTTTCCTAATCAAGTCCAATCAGTATAATCAAACACAGCTGGTCTCAAGTGAAGGTGTAGAACCATCTCAAGGATAATCAGAAGAAATGGACAGCATCTGAGTTAAATATATGAGTGTCACAGCAAAGGGTCTGAATACTTAGGACCATGTGATATTTCAGTTTTTCTTTTTTAATAAATCTGCAAAATTTTCAATTTTGTGTTTTTCTGTCAATATGGGGTGCTGTGTGTACATTACTGAGGAAAAAAAATGAACTTAAAATGATTTTAGCAAATGGCTGCAATATAACAAAGAGTGAAAAATTTAAGGGGGTCTGAATACTTTCCATCCCCACTGTGTGAGAGATAGAGATATATATTCAAATATACATACATACGATATAAAAAAAAAGGAAGAAGGAGAGAGAGAGAAAAATACAATGAATACCGTATTTATCGGCGTATAACACACACTGTTTTCCCCTTATATGCTATACGCCGATCCCCGCTAATTGTGATCTATCGGAGCGATCGTCGCCAATATTCACATAGCATGTAGTTTTAAATATGGCGTCGCGGAGTTCGGAGGGACTCGGCGGAGCTGAACGAGCGCAGCCGAGATCACAGTGACTGGGCGGAGCTGAGATACACATAGCCGAGTGCTCTCGGCTCTTTCCGGCGCCACTCACAGTCACGCCCAGTCCCGCCATTGGACCTATGTTATGTCCATCATAGGGCGGGACTGAGCGGCAACGAGAAGAGCCGAGTACACTCAGCTATGTGTATCTCGGCTCCGCTCAGTCACCGAGTTCCTCCGAACTCCGCGGCACCATATTTAAAACTACACACTTTGTGTATGTCGGTGGCGATCTGTCCAAGGCAAGCATGTAATGGACACTGGGGGCAAGGCTGCACTGGCCACTGGGGCAAAACTGCACTGGGGCAAAGCTGCACTGACAAGGCTGCACTGGGGCAAAGCTGCACTGACAAGGCTGCATTGATGGCCATTTAAATGTAAGTTTTTTTTCCTTAAAATTCCCTCCTAAACTTGGGGTGTGTGTTATACGCCGACGCGTGTTATACGCCGATAAATACGGTATTTTAATTTTAAATCAAAATATCTACAATTAATCTACAATGGCAACCTATGGTCGTACCAGGGGAATGTTGGGCCATGTAGGGCCCTAATACTCAATGACCCAATCAGCAGTAAGAATCACCATAAAAGGGATCCCCTAGAGTCAAGTGGCAACACATGATGGCACTTAATCAAAGAGCCACCATGAGTATTAGGAACACACTATGGTTCAATAGTTGAAAACGTAGAACGGTCAGTGGTGATATACTATACCACCAAAAAGTCATAGTTGACCAGCTCATGTGATAAAATGAAGAAAAATTACCCAAAATGTCCACAATGTAGCATCACCCAGAAACTGCAAGAGAGCAATATGGTCAAACCCCCAAATCCTTCACCCTAAAATTGTCCTATGAAAAAAGGCCAATAGATCAAAGGAATATAAACAGCTGGGAACTCAAAACAGGTTCACATATAGTGTACTTCACAAATAATATGCTGTAACCTCAAGCATTGTCGATGAACGCATTGACGTCAACATCAACATTTAAGCCGTACAGAGTGTAGCATCGTACCCTGTGTATACAGGCCATTTTCAATCTGGACAGTTCCCTGACTAAGGAGCTACCCCTGCAATGAGCACTAAATTTATCAATCCCTATGAACAAGGTATTGGCCGGATTCTTGTTATGAGGGTTGGCATAGTGTTTAGAGACTGAATGATATCTGAATCCATTTTTAATGTTGGTAATATGCTCCCCAAGACAGATTTGCATGGTGCGTTTGGTCCTGCCCACATACTACAGCCCGGGAATTGCAATAGAAACACCACACCGGTTGTGGAACAAGTGATGAAAGGTTCAATCCGATGTTCCTTCTGTGGTGCCCCCTGAAGAATAGACCCCCTATAATGTCCCCAACTCCATCTCATTCGCTTTTCTTGTGGGATACTATGCAAAACCTTCCCTCTCTGGTCTCTGAAATCCAACCTCTAGCTCACATTTTTCATAATCCCCAATTTATTCCTGGCATGGACATCAAATCATTCAAATGGTGGCTAGATAAGGGCATGTACCAAATCAAACACTTCTTTTCTTACTCAAACATTGTGAAAATAAACTGGAACTTCCCAGCTCAGAACAATTTAGATTCCATCAAATCGCACACTTTTTACACACTATGGAAGACCAAACCTAATCCTCCGGCGTTCACGGAATATGAGAGATGGTGTGGGGAGGTCATAGAGCAAAAAGGAGACCGCTCCATAATCTATTTGTCACTAGCTAGGCAAACTTCTAAACTTCAATGCATGGAGGCATGGGAGAAGGATCTTCAAAACGAATGGGAACTGGAGGATTGGCACTTGTCTTTCTCCAGATCATTTAAGGGAATCTCTAACTCCTCTCTAATAGAAGCTAACCTTAAGGTCATCACTAGATGGTACCTAGTCCCCACAAGGCTAGCAGCCATATATCCCTCCTCCTCCCCATTATGCTTCAGGGGTTGCCACATGCTTGGCACTATGATCCACGTCTAGTGGGAATGCCCGAAAATTAGGGGGTAGTGGAAGAAAATCTTCCACCTCGCTCGCAGAGTCATTGGATACTGGATCCCGATCAACCCAACAATAGCTCCACTGAACCATCCCATCCCGAATATCCCCAAACATACCCAAAAATGTATCCTTTTTATGCTGTTGAGAGCCAAAATATCCATAGCTATGGCCTGGAAAAAAAAATGCGGTATCAATATTATCAACCAAAAGAAAATATCGGATGATGACCCTGAAAAAAAATAGTTAGCATCATACAAAAGGATGATGTCTCCATGAAAATGAGGTAGTAGAAAAGAGAAGTACTCAACGTAATGGCCTCAAGCTGATTCTTCACAGCAAATGGTCACGCCACTGATGCATTCCATCAGGCTGAGCAAAGAAGAACCGGTCTTCTTTAATAACACATACCTGTGCTGAAGCATGGTGTATTTTAGATAAGAGGATACAAAGTTATTCTAAAAAATTGGTGCAGTGAGCTTGCCGTTCAATAAAGACTGCAGGATATACATCAATTTTGGAATAGAATATGTTGTTTTTAAACAGAATTTTACCAGTTTCCCTTGTAAGAAGATTGGTAGTTTGGCTTTGAATTTTCTAAGAGGGCACTGGGTGGTGGTGGCCAACGCAAAAGTGGGAAAGAACTTCTTTATGCTGGATATGGCAATCAGGGGTGTTTCAAGAAATCCTTTAGGATCTGATATCGCCACTTTCTCTGGCAGTCCTGGAGATTACCTCATTGTAGTCCGTTTTCCAGATTATCTTTGCATGACAGCCTGCAGTTGTATTTGGTACAGTTCCGGTGTAAGGGAGGAAGTTAGTCTTCTAAGCTGCTCAAGAGAAATAGCCTCTAGCACCTTTTTCATGGCAGTTTGTGTATACTACGAAACCAGAAAGAGCAGTTCGCCATCTGAGACGGGGTCTGCCTCCATTATTGTCTTGGTGCCTAAATCTGTATAGCTTAGAATCTCCCTCTGGGGAATCAGGCAGTCCTTTTCAAAATAAGGAAAAACTCCAAACTATATGGGTAAAAGTTTGCTGCTCAGAAAGCAGATTCAGCAGTATAGGACACAAGTAAAACAGAGTTCCTAGAGTGTGCATATCACCACATGCTGCTACAGGCCACAAACCCCACCAAGAAGCATTTTAAAATGGTGCCGTGGCCAAGTAGTGACCAAACTAATCAAAGAAAAGTAAACTCATATACTGAACTATTTGACCAATCTATATGCATTCAGTTAGAACCCTAAAATTGCAATCTACTATATATACCACTGTATCTTACTTTAAACTTGGTAGGGTGATTGTCTGGGAGTCCTTCTCGACAACTGCAGCAGCTTCCCATGATATCAGTGCATTAGGTTTCCTCTGTAACAAACATACAAAACCATTTTAGTTTTAAATTTCTTGGAGCGACATAGATTGCATAATATTGTATGAGATTGCTGTATACATGACTCTAATGCCGCGTACACACGGTCGGACTTTTCGTCTACAAAAGTCCAACGGACGCCGACGGACTAAAGCTGGCTGGTAATCCGATCGTGTGTGGGCTTCTCCGGACTTTCAGCAGACTTTTTCAGCCTCAAATCCGACGGACTTTAGATTTGAAACATGCTTCAAATCTTTACGTCGTAACTACGACGGACCCCGAAATCCGCTCGTCTGTGTGCTAGTCCGACGGACAAAAACCCATGCTAGGGCAGCTATTGGCTACTGGCTATGAACTTCCTTATTTTAGTCCGGTGTACGTCATCACGTACGAATCCGTCGGACTTTTGTGTGGTCGTGTGTAGGCAAGTCCGTTCGTTAGAAAGTCTGCTGCAAGTCCGCCGAAAGTCCGCCGGAAGTCTGTCGGACAGGCTGTCGGACTTTTGTAGACGAAAAGTCCGACCGTGTGTACGCGGCATAAGTCCATAATCAGAATGCAAACATTTAACAAATTAAATTTTAAAATGTAGCATGATTTAAAAGACAAGGTCATGTACCCCTTATGTTAATAAAGCTCCATTCACACTAGCATCAGTATCTACTGCAACCCCCTCCAAAAAAAATGATCCATAATACATCGGTTTTCAGAGGACCTAGAAAGGATGCTGCCACCCAATTCCTTTTTCTTTTTTTTTCCCTACTGCCAAATGGCGATTTTGCATTGTGGGACTGAACCTCAACTGGGAGTGAAGCATTTGGCTTGCCAAATCTCAGGCGCCAGATTGCCATCGCAGCTAAAAATTGCTCCCTGGCACCTGGCCATTTGTCAGCCCCAGTGGGTAGCATGGGAGGCAGCTGGGCACAACTGGAGTCACTGAATAGGTGTTGCGGAACAGACTGCAGCCCTGCCAGCGCCGGGCGGGTGGCCGGAAGGCAGGCGTCACTGTGCTTCATGTGTGTATGAGGCCGGGGGATGGAGAGGGCAAGTTAAAAGGAGAAGGGCGGGACTGTGAACAGCGGGTTAGGGGGAGGTGCAGGGCTGTAGGAAAGTAGGAAGGGCAGTTGTGCGGAGCTGACAGGGGTGAACTGGAGCACCTGGCAGGAAGTGACACCATGGTGGTGTACACTTGAGCCTCCTGCTCCGGAAGCTCCTCCTACAGGAGCACTGGGTGCGGGTCCAGGACGATCTGTCCAGAAGACTCTCAGCCTCACCTCGGGGCAGGAACCTGCATCACTGAACAGGCTCAGCAAAGGCTCTGAACCAGACACCCCCGAGCGCCTTGGTTCCACCTCAGACAGGTCCCGACTGAGTATAGAAATTTCATATGGGTACAGTGCTGCATGACTACACAATTCTTTTAACCACTTGAGGTCCGGGCCATAGCCGAATGACGGCTACAGCGCGGACCTCAATTTCCGGGAGGCTGTCATGGGACGTCCTCCCCTGTGCATGCGCACCACGCGCACCCTGCAAGGCGCACGGTGTGCGCGCTGTGATCACCGAGTCACGGAGACTCGGATGATCACAGATCCGAGTAAGGGGCCGGTCCCGGCCCCTTACTATGTGATCAGCTGTCAGCCGACAGCTGATCACATGATGTAAACAAAAGCTCGGTGATCGGTTTCGTTTTCTCCTCACGCTGACAGCGTGAGGAGGAAAAAAAAAAGCCGATCACCAGCTTATGTCAAAGGAACATTGGTCCCGAAGAGGAAGGAGGCATATATGCCTCATCTGTGCCTGCTGTCATTGCCACCTGCCAGTGCCCAGCAGTGCCACCTATCAATGCCCACACGTGCCACCTATCAATGCCCACAAGTGCCAATCAGTGCCAATGACTGCCACCCATCAGTGCCGCCTCATCAGCGTACATCAACGAAGGAGAAAAATTACCTGTTTGCAAAATTTTATAACAAAATATAAAAAAAATATAATTTTTTTTTTTTTTTAAATTGTCTTTTTCAATTTTTTTTAACAAAAACTAAAAACCACAGAGGAGATGAAATACCATCAAAAGAAAGCTCTATTTGTGGGAAAAAAATGATAAAAATGTCATTTGGGTACAGTGTTGTATGACCGCGCAATTGTCATTCAAAGTGCGACAGCGCTAAAAGCTGAAAATTGGTCTGGACAGGAGGGGGGTTTAAGTCCCCAGTAAGCAAGTGGTTAAAGTGTGACAGTGCTGAAAGCTCAAAATTGGCCTGGGCAGAAAGAGGATGAAAGTAACCAGTTGGCAAGTGGTTAAAAAAAAACTGGCTCATTTTTAGCTGGCTCCTAGATTCAAGGCAATTTGTCAGGCCCTGTCCCATTTACTTAAAAGGGAGAGTACCACTGATGGTAGATGCAGACAGTGTCACTTGTCAAAACTTGGTATGTTCCCACATTGTGGTGGCAGTAGGTGTGCCCATGCAAGCACCACCGTGTTCGCTTGTAGGTGGGTGGTCAGGGGTAGTAAAAATGTAGATCAACTGCCTGCCATGTGAAAGGATTCTAAAGAAGTTTTTGGTGTATATGGACAAAAAGAAGAACAAAAACACAAACATACTTTTAGTATTGCCAAGTTAGACTTCCGGTAATTTACCTACTTACCTGTGCATTCTCAAGGTCAAAATACCATTTAATTTAATGTACACAGATATTTTAAAATTATTCTTATACACAAGTATATAGCCTCAAATGTAATTCTTAAGAAGCTGATCATAAGTGGAAGTCATTATATTGGTATATTTAATAAGAGGGGTGATCCAAAAGTCTGTATTGTTATTAAATGCTTACAGAGACAGCCAAAATTAGGCTTATATGAGAATTTGAATATTAAGTCCTAACAAACTTTAACTGTGCAAGTTTACTTATGAAGGATTTCTATTTGCACCCTTACTTATTTTAACTTCTGATACTGTCCAAAATACCAACTGATTCCCATATAATTTCAGAAATATAAAACACGTCTCAGACTCATGGAATTTTAAAGTATGCCATGTTCCATTTAAAGCTGAACTCCAACCTTACCTTAGTCCTACACATCTGTACAAGCTACTCTCCTGTACTTAAATTGAATACTGATTTTACTACACACTGAGTTTCCCACAGTATGCACTAGAAGCTGCAGGAATTCAGAGTCCACCTTATTCCATGGCTATAGGACATCATCTATTGCTTTTCCTCTCCAGCCCTACTGCCTTTGGCCTGCATTGTTCATTCATTGGATTTAAGTTTTTCTCAACCATAGAGGCTGAGCATGACAGGTGGGAGTTACCTAGAACAATCTGCATGCAAACGCAATCTGCCTAGAAATGCCCACTCATCCAGACAGACATCCACCAATCAAGAGCTGGCCTACTGCTTGCATCGGGGCTGAGGGCTCTTGAGAGGAGTTCTGAGACAGGGTGGTGTGATGTTTTCAGGAAGCTATGTACAACACCCTGCGGGCCCCTCCCACCAGTCACGATCCACTTGCAATGCATGGAGAAGCAGAGTCCCGCAATGTCCCACTGATGACATAACCGAGTCTAAAATAAGATATATAGTGAAATAGAAAGATTGTATTTAAACATATTATTAGCATTTTAAAAAGGGGAGGGAAGAACGAAGGAAGGCTGGTGTGAAATGTTATACCGCCTCCTATGGAAAAAAAATGTGTGACCTGTCCTTCCTGCTGTCAGAAGCCATTAACAACTGTTCCATCTTGTAGCCTAGAGTAGAATCGGCAATGTCTTATTCTCCACCCAACCACACAAAATAATAATAATAATAATAATAATAATAATAATAAGTAAATTAAGAACAACTAGAACTGTCGGTGTCAAAAATACATTGCAGGTGGCTTTTCAAATGGCTGAAATTGTGAAATGATTGCTACCTATCTAGTTATGACATAAAATCAGCATGCTTGCATTGCCATTGTAAGGTGTCGTCCAATGATCTGCATGTGGTTATTTGCAAGTAATACATTCAGGCCATATTTACCTTGACCAGTATACAGCAAATCAAAATTCAAGGACTACGTGCCTGAAATTATAACTTCAAATGGCCTTGGTACTGTTGGAGCCTTTGTTTTAGGAAAGTAACAGGAGATGCCAGGTGTAAGTGGTATCTGTGCAGCTAACTGCACTTATAGTTTGTTTCATACAAAACCGAGGGTGCGTGACCCACCGCACCGTGACCAATTGGTCTAAAACGTAACCTTTATTGTTCAGTATATAAAATAAATGAAAAAGTGTGAGAATATATATTTAACTATTTTTATTTTTTCACTTAAAGGGGACACCTTTAAGTGAAATGAGAAATGAGAGATTAAAACTGTGGTCATTGGTCTACTCTATATAAGGATACCGGATAATCAGTTAATCTGAATACTGCCAAATAATTGCTTGCAATTCTTGCTGGCTGCATCTACGATTCTTAGCCCTTTCTGTTTTTAATGCAGCTGGCCCTCAAACACAGACTGACTATCTATATCTGCTTTGAGAAAGCTATACTGTCTGACAGAGGTAACAGGCTTTCAAAGGAACTGTAGCTGGCCCCAAAGCAAAACTTGCTGGGTCTCTAAAAAGGTATTTCTGCAGTTTTTCTGATCTTGAACTACCTGTACTTGCAATCTCTGGAACTATCACCATTCATCCATCATTAATCCCAGGTGTATACCCCCACAAAAGGCGTGAAAAAACCCACAATCCAAAAGAAAAATTCCCCGCAAAACAATCCTCAAAGAAAAAACCCTACATGTTTCATCTAAAAATAGACTTTGTCAGGGTTATAGTGCTCATAGGGCGTGAAAAAGGGGGTGCAAAAAGAAAATAATACGGGGGGGGGCGGTGAAGAAGCTAACCCCACATGGCATAACTGTGCCGGTGCAATGCTATGCAGGCTCCTGGGGGGGGGGGGGGGGGGGGGGAGTTAACTACTTTTTTTACTTGAAAAAACATATGCATTTACTATTTTTTTAAACAAAAAATAAACAGTGAACTTAGCATTTAAAGGGTAACTCCACTTGTGTGGGAATAAATAACACACATATATACCGTGTTTCCCCAAAAATAAGCCCAGGTATTATATTAAATTTTGGCAACGAAAAAAAAACATAGTAGGGATTATTTTTGGGGTAGGGCTTGCCCTGCAATGCGCTATCTTCTCTCCCCCTCTCCCTCCCTGCCTGTCAGGAATCCCCAGTGTGAACATAGTAAAGTGGCTGCATAATGCCAGAATTCCCTCCACCACAGGACTACACAACGCAAAAGGGGTGTGCCCCTGCAATAAAACCTCACAAATACCCCCTTACAGGGCCGCTCGGTGCTTCCATGGCCCACCTGAGCCATCTTCCACCGCTCCAAGCACTGCAGAGGGAGGGGGGCCAAGATCCCTCGCTGACACCCGGGAGAAGAGAAAAGCAGCACAGATCAGCTGAGCGCCACTCGGCGCTTCCATGGCCTGTCGGAGCTGTCTTCCACTGCTCCGATCACTGCAGTGGGAGGGGGGGGGGGGCTGAGATCCCCTGCTGACAGCTGGTAGAAGACAAGATCAGTGGTGAGGCTCCACAAGGAAAGCACCTGATACAACTAACACAGAAACACCCCCCCCCACACACACACACACACACACTACTGCAGGAGACTGCACTTCAGCACTTATACAATTGCTACACAAGTCATATTGTAATTGAATAGAATTAAAAATTACCTTTCCTTTTTAATCTGCAGAGCTGTATTTTTCTGTAAAAGGCAATGCAATGTGGCAACCTGGAGATGTTCTGTACACAGATGATGTATAGAACGCCCCCCAGAATTATCATTTCCTGCTTGTGTGACTTAATGATTTTCCCAGATGTCTGCACTAAGTTAGATTTTAGGCATCCCCTACAACAAAAATCTACATTTTTAGTTAGGATACTCCAAAAGGGAAAAGTGTAAAGGGATGCAGACCCTGCAGCTTTCCCCATTAGAGCCCTGGAGGTACAGCCGATTGATAATCATAAAAGCACTCCCATACAGATTCACTCTGCATATGGACACAACAAACAGCTATTTCTTCAGAATAACAAAAAGGTAAGAATCTGCAACAAAGTTTGTTAAAAATCTCTGCAATGTACAAAGATCACCCAGAGGGGAATGTTTTATTTTTCTCAACAAAAGTGGAGTTACTCCTTAACCTACCTGCATGTTTGAATGCTATTGCAAACACATGGGAGTAGACCTGTCAGGAAGCTGTCAAAGTACTGGGCCAATTATCTGCAGCTGGGGCATTCCCGCCCCCACATATTAAAGAGGCATATGTACATACAACTGCGTGATGGGGAATGCCTTGACCGCTTATTTTTGGCCCAGTACAGGGACATGACTGGGATGTGAACACACTGGAGCTCATCCCTGCTAACCACTAAGCCACTGTACTTAAAGCAGAACTTGACTGCATCTGAGCATCACAAACCAAAAACACAAGTTAATATTTAATGTTCAAAGCAAACTTGCCCATCCATCTATGTCTCCATGCTTTATTTTGTTGAGAAATCACTTTAAAAACAACCCCCCAGCCGTGGCTATCTTGAGTAAGGGCAAAGGATTCATGTAGCATTTGCTTCCTGGAATCCATCTTCCCTTAGCTCAAGGCTCATGCAGGAGAATGTGCTAAGCTGAGAAAACTCCTCCTCCCCTCCTGAAGACTCCTGGGATGTATCAGATAATTTGCCTAGGCAAGAAACCAGGAAGTAACTGCAGAAATGTAAAAAAAAAAAAAAAAAAAAAGGAAACACAAAACAAAATGTAAAACAAGCAAATATGATATACTTTCCGATCTATTTACTAGCAGCATGAGAATTAAAAATAATGTTTTTTTGTTGATTGGGGGAATGAGTTCAACTTTAGGCTGGGAACACACACCAGTGGGCTGAAAAAACCTCACAGATTCCCACATCCACACAAGTGATGTGGATGCACGGATCTCCCCCCACTGCACTATCGTATTGTGACAGCTGGGACTCTTCTACTGATCAGGGCTGCAGTGGCTGGTTTTCCAGCAGAACTGTTTGACAGAAGCTGGTCTAACGATCACTTTTATTGAACAGAGGGTTACACAGATCAAGATTCAGTTGGTTCCTGCAAAAGCAGCCAAATTTCGATCTGTGCATTCCCAGTTTTAGGTGTAACCAAGATGGACCAATGTAAGTTTAAAGTGTAAGTTCACCTTTACAGAAAAATCTGTAAGGTGAACTTACACAGGACCCCCTCCTCATCCCACCTAGTCCCGCTGACCTGCAGCGCAGCGATCTCCCATTCTGAGCCCTGCTATAGCCACCTCATAGCTCCGGGGCTTAGACATCCCCTCGGCATTCACGCTTTTTCTTCCCCGCTGAGAAGACGGGCTACGGGGGTTCCGATTTGTTGGCGCAGCCCATGTGACGACGCCGACCAATTAGAATGCTCCTAAACATCCCTCCTGATGGGGTACATTTGGGAGATTAAGCTCCGGGGGGTGAGGAGGGGGCCCTGTGCAAGTTCACCTTAGAGATTTTTCTGTAAAGGTGAACTTACCCTTTAAAGAGGAACTGCAGTCTGATCACATAATTTGTAATAAAAACATCTTTGCTATTCTGAAGCTTCCCTCCAACCAATTTGCATACTATTTTATATATATACTATGATTCTGTACCTGCCAAATATGCTGCTGCAGAAACCTCCCTCCATTGAGTCTGGCTGCATCCATTTTAACATAAACAAGGCCAAGGATAGGACAACCGAATCAACCTGTCTAACAATATGCATTAAAAACAGGGGTTTAGCCTGCACACATTTGCAAATACAGTAAAACCTTGGATTACAAGCATAATTCATTCCAGAAACATGCTTGTAATTCAAAGTACTTGTGTATTTCCCCAGAGATAATGGAAACTCCAATTATTCGTTCCAAAACCATTTATTTATAAATCCTTCAGTTTATGGTCCATGTAAAAAGATTATAGCAATGTGATAGGTTGTGTAACCAAAAATGTCCATGCACAAATGGAAGCCTCCACAATGGGATTAGAAGCAAAATCCAGCAGGAGCTACAGAGTGTAAATAAGAAGAAAGGCGCCTATAATTGGAGCAATATGATTACATGTACAACATTTAGCAACTCACATGGTTGATGATTAAAATTGACACATCTAAGTATGCATGCATCTGGGGTTAAGCTGTCCACATAGATCATCCTCTGCACCACCGGTTCTCACCGCTGTCAATTTTCAATCATGACCGGGAAGACTACCCTGCAGTAGAGCGATCTGAAAGCGAGGCTTGAAGCGCTCGTGGAGCGCAGCGTGGAAGGGATGACATTGATGGCGATGGAGGAGGACGATCTATGTGGACATCTTTACCCCGGATGTCTGCATACTTAGATGTTCCCGTTTTAATCAACCATTTGAGTTGCTCTTTTACACTCAGTTGTGGCATGACGCTACTTATCTAGACTTCGCTTGTATATCAAGTCAAAATTTATTAAAAAATTTTGCTTGTCTTGCAAAATGCTCTCAAACCAAGTTGCTCTCAAATCAAGGTTTTACTGTACATGCGTAAGCTACAGGCCCCGCCAAGGCATCCTAGTATCTGTAGTTCCTATCACTGACACTGACTGATGAGTAACTCCACAGTGGAGGCACATGTATTCTGATGAGTAGGTGGAGGGCAGATGGACTGAAGGGAGCCCACCCCTTCTTAAAAAGGTACAGGTGCACACTGAGCACCCAGCAAATTGCACAATGGCTGCAAAGGTGTCAGCGCGTTACTTGACCAATATAACTAGGGTTGCCACCTCATCCCTTTAAACCAGAACACATATGAATTACACAGGTTGAGGTTAATTTAATGCAGATAAGGCACCAAGTGAGTTTAATTGCCACCTTAACCAGCCACAGAACCTGTGTAATTCATATATGTTTGGTTGTAAAGGGACGAGGTGACAACACTAAATATAACATTGTTGCAAAAAATGGGTCCACCACCCCCACCTATGACTGGCCATTGCAGTAGCATTAGAGGGAAAATAGATATAAACAAGGCCAAGGATAAATCCAAGGAAAAGTTCCAAGCCTACTTACCGACCAGTCCGCAGACGACAATTTTAACTGTGGGCAGATGAAGCTGCTGCCTGTTCACTTCCTGGATTTACACAGACACACACACACACCTCCAGCTCTGCAGCTTCCATTGCCCCTCTTATGACTCACCCCTCCCTCGCAAACTCTCACGAAAGTTAGAGAGAGAGCTGTGCATGATGTCATAAGCCTAGGCTTTTTGTCAGACAAGAAACAGGAAGTGGGCTGTATAGGGTATTTACTGGCAGAAAAAAAAAAAAAAAATGTTTTACTATCTAAAAAGTTGAAACAACAAGGGCAGAAGATTTAATAGATGGAAAGTTTTAAAAATAATCTTTAAAAATGATCATTCCCGGAGTTCCCCTCTAAATGGCCTGCACTGGTGTAGAAAACCACACTGCCTACCACCCCGGCTGCTATTCAAAAGTGAAGTTTACCGTGATGTGGCCATGGGTGAGGATTCTTCTTTGCGGGTTCAGGGTCTACAGATCCCGGCTAGGAGTATCATCTCTTTGCTTGATGACCTGGATCCAGCGAGGCCAAACAGGGCTACATGATAAACATCTGCCCATGAAGGGGGGAAAAAAAAAAAAAACACTGATCACTCATCAATAACACTTAATGCATTCCTGAACTAAAAGCCTCCATTGCCATTTACATCCTGGGTGCATGTGCTTGTTTGTCACTGTATTTCTTTTCAGCATCTCACTGCTGATATGGCCAGGACAATGATGCAGATGGGATAAATAGATGTATAGGAAAGGCCAGCAGCTGTGTATGGAGGAGGCTCAGTGTCTCTGGTGATGGGTCCATAGAGGAAGAATGCATTGTGTCTGTGTGTCCATACAAACATCTGGATAGGATGCTGCGTACGTGCACTGGTACATGATGAAAGCACAAAGCTGCCTAATGTTTCTCACCCAGTATACACGCATCCATACATGTCTGCTCCTGTCATCACCACCTTCACCGGCGGCCCTCCCCTCTCACCACCCCGGTCACATTCACATCGCAGCCCCCCCCACCCCAGGCAGCGCAGGCCTCCCCGTCGAGGTCAGAGGTCACAGACGGAGGATCAACGACAAAAAGGCTCGGGATAGAGCGGCTCCACCTGGAGGACCAGCCGGCAGAGGCTGCAGTGATGTCAGTTTCCCCCCGGTGCTCACACCTCCGCTCTGACGTCAGGAAGATTCTTTATGCTAATTCATGCATGGCTCGATGTATGGGCGCAGGTCATTGTCTATACAATTACACGGCGGTCCAATAAAACACGTAGCCATTGGTTGCAGAAGGACATCGACTGCTGGAAGAAAAAGGGCCGGAGGAGATCATCCGCCACATCTTACAGCCGTCCTAGTTGTCTTTTTATTAGTATAGATCCCCTGAGAAGGTGGCGGGCACACATGTGTGGGAATGATCTCGGGGTTCATGTTATTTGGCTTCGTTTTGCTGCTGCTTCATCATACGGTGGGTTTTATTAGTCTCTGCTGAGGCAGGGAATTCCCTGACAACTGGGTTGTCAAGGGGATGCAAAGTATACAGTGGATTCATGCTTTAAAAGTTCAAAAAAAAAAAAGCAAATATTTTTAAACGTCAGGGAAAGCAAAAAAAACCAAACAAGCTAATATAAAAAAATAAGCACTTTTCTTTTTAATTTCATTTGTTTGCATGGTATCGACATTTGAATTGCTTTACACCCACATAGAACTGAACGATTCTGGCTAAAATTAGATCGTGTTTTTTTGGCATTAGATCAACTTTCGCATTATACAAAAAAATTGGGCTAACTTTACTGTTTTTTTAATTCTTTCATCGAAGTGTATTGTTTTCCAAAAAATTTGCTTTTGAAATACAGCTGCACAAATACAGTGTGACATAAAATATTGCAACAACCGCCATTTTATTCTCTATGGTCTCTGCTAAAAAAAAAAAAAAAAAAGTGTGTGTGTGATATATATATATATATATATATATATATATATATATATATATATATATATATATTACTTTTGGGGGTTCCAAGTAATTTTCTAGCAAAAAAATACTGATTTTAACTTGTAAGTGTCACAAAAAGGCTTAAAAGGATAGTATGGTGTGTGTGTGGGGTGTTTTTTTTTTTTTTTTTTTTTTTTTTTTTTTTTTTCCATAATCGAATTTGCCTAGGTGGATGCAGCATCAGTCCAATTGTTGTGGTGCCTAGATTGATTCCAGTGACATCAGCAGAGAGTGGAATTCAGTCGGCTCTCTGCTGAAAACAGGTCACAGGAGTGCAAAGGAGACCCATAGGAGAAGCCCAGCCAAACGAGCTCAGGCTGGACTTCTTCAGTAGCCTCCCTGACGGTATTCCCGAGTGTGGCTCAGGGTTAAATTTCAGCACCATTAGCGGTAACCCCGAGCCACACTCGGGATTACATTGCAGGATCCTGGTGCGGCTTTACTTACCTTGTCCCCAGGATCCTGCGATGTTCCCCGCTGTGTCTGCGGGCTCTGTCTCCTCCGAAGCCTCTCTGTGCCAGGCTCCGTTCCCTGTGAGCGTCACGACGCACGGGGACGGACCCTGGCGGCAAATTCAAAAAAATGTACAAACCATAACACATACAGTGATTACAGTACTGTATGAAATTATTTCACATCCCTTTTATCCCCAGTGCTTTTTCCCATGCCCTGCATGCAGTTTTATATATACTGTTCTTTCTGCCTGGAAACTTGAGATTGTCCATAGCAACCAAAAAGTGTCCTTTTACATCAAAAGTGGCTTTAGACCAGCTAAAAAACAACGATAGTAAATTAGAACACTTGCAGAATTGAGCAATAGTGAATCGTGGGGAATTTATTTTATTATCATATTATTTTTTTTTATTATTTATATTTATTTATTATATTATAATTTTATGTTTTTGTGTTTCAAACTTCATCATACCCGGGATATCTACTAGACTCTTGTTTGGACAGATTTAAGTGTGTTATTGTTAAGAATTACAGGTCTACAATATAAAACGCCAAATTTCCATGCAAAATAATTGTACCGCTTTCAGCACCTAAAATCCAAAATAATCATACCACCAGGGAGGTTAACCGATTCAGACCCACGCTATAGCCGAATTACAGCTACAGCGCGGACCTACTTTGCCGGGAGGGTGTCAATAGACGTCCTCCCGTGCTCAAGCGGCCTGCGCGCCCCCTGCTGGACGTGCGCAGATCGGAATGATCAGCTGTCAGCCAGTGACAGCTGATCATGTGATGTAAACGGAGCCGGTAATCGGCTATTTAAAAGGAAAAAAAAAAAGGCCAATCACTGGCAGCTGTCAGAGGGATACAGTCCAGATCAAGGAGAGCAGCCACCAGCTCATCTGTGCTGCCTATCAGTGAGCACCAGCGTCACCTATCTGCCCACAGTGCCGCCTATTAATGTCACCAATCAGTGCCTCATCAACAGTGCTGCCCATCAGTGTTATCTACCAGTGCCACTTATTAGTGGCCATCAGTGCTGCCTTATCTGTTCCCATCAGTACCTCCTTATCTGTCCCCATCAGTGCCGCTTCATCAGCGCATATCAATGAAGGAGAAAAATGACCTTTTTGCAAAATTTTATAACAAACTATAAAACATGATCTTTTTTTTTTTTTTTTTTTTCAAAATTTTCCGTCTTTTGTTTAGAAAAAAATAAAAACTCCAGTGGTGAATAAATGCCACCAAAAGAAAGCTCTATTTGTGTGAAAAAAATGATAAAAATTTCATTTGGGTACAGTGTTGTATGACCGTGCAATTGTTATTCAAAGAGTGACAGTGCTGAAAGCTGAAAATTGGTCTGGGCAGGAGGGGGGTTTAAGTGCCCAGTAAGCGAGATTTACAAAAGCTGGTGTACAGAATATCTGGTGCAACTGTGCAATATAACCAATCAGCTTCTAACTTCAGCTTGTTCAATCAAGCCATGACAATAAAACCTAGAAGCTGATTGGGTACTGCTACACCAGATTCTGTGCGCACCAGTTTTAGGAAATCTCCTCCTTAAGCCTCGTACACACGATCGGATTTTCCGCAGACAAAACCTCGGACTTTTGTCCAAAGGGGGCGTTGGCCCCAAACTTGTCTTTCATACAAACGGCACACAATTGTTGGCCAACAAACACGAACGTAGTGACGCACTATGTGGTTTTTCAGCTCTTTAGCGCCATCCTTTGGGCTCCTTCTGCTAATTTTGTGTTAGTAGAAGTTTGGTGAATGTTGATTTGCACTTTTCATTGCACGCTTTTCATTTTACGCTTTTCAGTTTATTTCTGAACGGCTGTTCGTCAACCAGCCATGTTGCAGAATCGGAGGAGATAACCTGTTATTTATTATTGGCCTTGGAGTTATTGCTTTGACCCAATTCCAGTCCAGGAACCAGAGGAGGAGGATTTCTTGGACCAAAAATTGGTTGCTTTATTAATCGTGACCAATTATGTCATATGCCTTTGCTGCGGGAGCTCCAGGAGAATAATCCAGATGATTTTCAGAATTATCTCCAGATGACAGACCCCTGCTTTCACCAATTCTTTGCATTGTTGACCCCCTATGTTAAGAAGCAGGACACATGCATGAGGCTTTTATTTTATTTTTTGGTTGAATAATGATTTGATTTGGTATATTTTCTATATTTTTGGATGCATAGAATGCACTTTTTGGTTACGTTCTATTGGCAGATAGCATGTCTAATTTTATTTGTTGTCTTTTTTTAATGCACAATAAAAAAATTGTGGAGAATAATACTTGGCTATGTGTTTTACTTCAGATGACAGTTTTTGGGAGTAATCAGTTACATTTTAAAAAAATACAATGTAAAATTAATAAGGGACATCAACATTGTTACATAGTAGGTGAGGTTGAAAAAAGACACAAGTCCAACCTATGTGTGTGATTATATGTCAGTATTACATTGTATGTTGTGGTCGTTCAGGTGCTTATCTAATAGTTTTTTGATACTATCAATTCCCCCCCGGTGAGACCACCGCCTCTGGAAGGGAATTCCACATCCTTGCCGCTCTTACAGTAAAGAACCCTCTACATAGTCTAAGTTTAAACCTCTTTTCTTCTAATTTTAATGAGTGGCCACATGTCTTGTTAAACTCCCTTCCGCAAAAAAGTTTTATCCCTATTGTGGGGTCACCAGTACAGTATTTGTAAATTGAAATCATCCCCTCTCAAGTGTTTCTTCTCCAGAGAGAATAAGTTCAGTGTTCACAACCTTTCCTCATAACTAATATCCTTCAGACCCTTTATTAGCTTAGTTGCCCTTCTTTGTACTCGCTCCATTTCCAGTACATCCTTCCTGAGGACTGGTGCCCAGAACTGGACAGCATACTCTAGGTGCGGCTGGACCAGAGTCTTGTAGAGCGGGAGAATTATCGTTTTATCTCTGGAGTTGATCGCCTTTTTAATGCATGCCAATATTCTGTTTGCTTTGTTAGCAGCAGCTTGGCATTGCATGCCATTGCTGACCCTATCATCTACTAGGACCACCAGGTCCTTTTCCATCCTAGATTCCCCCAGAAATTCTCCCCCCAGTGTATAGATTGCGTTCATATTTTTGCCACCCAAATGCATTATTTTACATTTTTCTACATTAAACCTCATTTGCCATGTAGTTGCCCACCCCATTAATGTGTTAAGATCTTTTTGCAAGGTTTCCACATCCTGCGGAGAAGTTATTGCCCTGCTTAGCTTCATATCATCCGCAAATACAGAGATTAAACTGTTTACACCATCCTCCACATAGTTTATAAACAAAATAAATAGGATTGGTCCCAGAACAGAACCCTGGGGGGCACCCCACTACCCCCCCCCTCCCCCCAACCATTCTGAGTACTCTCCATTTATCACCACCCTCTAAACTCGCCCTTGTAGCCAGTTTTCAATGCATGTACTCACCCTATGGTCTATGCCAGCGGAACCTTATTATGTAAAGGAAACGTTTATGGGGAGCTGTGTCAAATGCTTTTGCAAAATCCAGATACACCACGTCTACGGGCCTTCCTTTTATCTAGATGGCAACTCACCTCCTCATAGAAGGTTAAAAGATTGGTTTGGCAAGAATGATTATTCATGAATCCATGCTGATTACTGCTAATGATACCTTTCTTGTTACTAAAATCTTTCTTTTTTTTTTTATTTAAAAGTTTTTATTGAGCACAACAGACAGGGCAAAAAAGTCCAACAACATACGTTTGTACATTAAAAAATGGGGTAATGAGTACAGCAATAAAAATATAGCAACCCTTAATAAGAGCCTAACAAATCGGTGGTTGTTCGTATGGCTCCATCAACCCTATATGGGAATGAGTACAGAAACATTAAAATAAAATAAGACTTTATTGCCACAAGTCAGGTGTACCCAAACAATTTTTCAAGCATGACGAAGAAGCTCTTTGTCACGGAGAGAAGATGGCAGAAAGATAAGGATAAGTGGAGAGAACAGGATCATATGAAATAAGAAGAGGAGGGAGTAGAGTTAGGGGAAGAGGGGAAAAAAAAAAGGGGGGGGGGAGTTGGTTGTAAAAGCAGGTGGTTATGGAATCGTGAATCATGCATGGTTACAATTACTCTACCGAGGGGGTCACAGAGGTGTTATAATCTTGAGAGAACCGGAACTCGTGCCAGTAGTACCAGGTTTTATTGAATTTTTCCTCTTTTCGATGTAATGCGGCCGTCAATTGTTCTATCTGGTTAATTTCATTCACCACAGCTATCCATTGACCAATCGTTGGGGGGTTCCACACTTTTCCACTTTTGCGGGATACATATTTTAGCACCATTAAGGAGATGTATCATTAGGGACTTTTTATAACGACGCCTTGACATCGGAGTGAGGTGGAGTAAGCACAGCGCGGGGTCATCTGCCAGTGAAATGTCTGTCAGTCTGAAAATCACCTGTCTGATATTGTTCCAGAAGGGGCGGACCCAAGGGCATGTCCAGAATACGTGCAGTAGTGTACCGTCAGATTGTTGACATCGCCAGCAGGAAGAGGGAACTGAAGGATAGATCTTATGTAGGAGAGTGGGTACTCTATAGCAGCGGGTCAGCAACTTAATCTCCACCTCTTGAAACCTACTTGCGATTGAGGAATGGTGAGCAAAAAACAAAATGCGTTCTCTCTGGTCCTTTGATAAAGCCCGATTCAGGTAGTTTTCCCACTTCAGTAGAAAGGGAGGTATGTAGCTGTCTTGGGGCTCAATCAGCATCCTGTACATTAAGGACAGTAGATGGCGGAGAGGGGCAGGTTCTAGATATAACCTCTCAAATTCAGGTGTGGAGTAGCTAGCGGAGGGCACAAAATGTGAGGCAGTGAGAAAGTGTCTAATCTGTGTCGCTTGCCATCTGTCCAGCGGGGGCGACAGCATTGCTTGGATTTCCTCTATAGTGCACCATCAGTCCACTTGAAGAAAGTCTTGAAGTCTATATCTGTTGGACGAGAGGAAATTCCTGAACCTCCTCCCGATAAACTAGAAGGAAACTCCTGGGCTCTAATAACCGGTGACAAAGGTGAGGGGGTGTGGGGGGTCATTGTGACGCATTCCGATTTTGCTACTACCACTAATGTAGTTCCAATCAATGGGTGGGGTTTTAGAGGTACCGGCAAGGTAGAAGTTTGCCACAACAAAGTGGACAGCGGGAAGAGGGACATTGCCTGTTCCACCCCCACCCGCTCCTTCTCTGAGGCATGTTTGGTCCAGTCTAGGGCTCTCGTCAGATGGACCGCATAGTAATATTTAAATGGGTCTGGGAAACCTATACCACCCCTGTCTTTTGATGAGGACAGGGTGCGATGGGATAGTCTTTTAGATTTGTAGCCCCATAGGAAATTCAAAGACTCCCCACGGACCGAGCGAAGGAAGTGGCTTGGGATTGCTATTGGTAACATTTGGAGGAACAATAATTTTGGCAGGACCGTCATCTTTAAAATACTATTCCTACCAAGCCAGGAGAAAGAATTCTTGTGCCAACGTTGAAGATCTAGGCGTAAGGAAGTGAGCCAGGGGTAAAAATTTGCCTGAAAAACCTCAGACAATAAGGGAGTTAGATATACGCCCAGATATTTGATTTTGTGGCGGGCCCATGCGAATGGGAAATTCTGTTGTATGTTCCTGAGGGTCACTTCAGGTAAATTTATGTTCAAGGCTTCTGATTTGTGCACATTAATTTTATAATTAGGGTAGAGTACGTTCTAAGAGCTTGCAATAAATTGGGGATAGAAGTCTCGGGGCTTGTAAAAAAAGAATAATAAATCATCGGTGTACGCCGCAACTTTGTGATGTGCGTTGCCTGCGCCAATGCCTTTAATATTCTGATTTTCCCTAATGTTTACCAGCAGGGGTTCTAGTACCAATATTAATATCAAGGGCGATAACAGGCAAACCTGCCTCGTCCCATTGCTCAGAAAGAAGGGAGAGGAGATTGCTTCATTGGCCCGGACTGCTGCTGAGGGGTGGGAATAGATTGCCTCTATCCATTGACACATATGGGGTCCCAGGCCCAGGTATCCCAAAGTGCGTTTCATAAAAAGCCAGTTGACCCTGTCAAAGGCTTTCTCCGCGTCAGCTGAAATCAGCAACATCTGAGTTTTCCTGGACTGGGCCAAGTGCATAAGGTTCAAGGCCCTATTTGTGTCGTCTCTAGTTGGGACGAAACCAACTTGGTCATAGTGAACTAACTTGGAAACAAACGCTATCAGACGATTGGCTAAAATCTTGGTAAAGATCTTGAGGTCTGTGTTCAACAACGATATTGGACGGTATTTGTGCAATTCGTCGCATCTCTTGTTACTAAAATCTTGTATATAGTCCCTAATCATCCCCTCCATGAGTTTGCATACTATTGATGTTAGGCTAACTGGTCTGTAATTCCCAGGAATGTATTTTGGGCCCTTTTTTAATATTAGTGCCACATTGGCTTTTCTCCAATCAGCTGGTACCATTCCAGTCAGTAGACTGTCAGTAAAAATTAGGAACAATGGTCTGGCAATTACTTGACTGAGTTCCCTAAGTACTCTCGGTTGCAAGCCATCTGGTCCCGGTGATTTATTAATGTTAAGTTTCCCAAGTCTAATTTTAATTCTGTCCTCTATTAACCATGGAGGTGTTTCCTTTGATGTGTCATAAGGATAAACACTACAGTTTTGATTACTGAAGCCCCCCGATTCCCTCGTGAAGACTGAGGAGAAGAATAAATTCAATACCTTTGCCATCTCCCCATCCTTTGTAACCAGATGTCCTTCCTCATTCTTTATGGGGCCAATATGGTCTGTCCTCCTTTTTTACTGTTTACATACTTAAAGAATTTCTTGGCATTTTTTTTTTTGCTCTCCTCTGCTATGTGTTTTTCGTGTTCTATCTTAGCCGCCCTAATCGCACCCTTACATTTCTTGTTGCATTCTTTAAAGTCTGAATGCTGATGATCCCTCAACCTTGTATTTTTTTGAAGGTCTTCTCCTTTTGCTTTTATATGCATTTTTACATTGGAGTTAAGCCATCCAGGACTTTTATTTGCGCTTTTAAATTTATTATCCTATGGCAGTGATGGCGAACCTTGGCACCCCAGATGTTTTGGAACTACATTTCCCATGAAGCTCAACTACACTGAAGAGTGCATGAGCATCATGGGAAATGTAGTTCCAAAACATCTGGGGTGCCAAGGTTCGCCATCACTGTCCTATGGGATGCATTGGCTAATGCCTTCATATAATATGCTCTTAAAGCAAACCCATCTCTCCTCCATGTTCTTTGTTCCTAAGATTTTATCCCAATTCATGCCTTCTAACAAGGTTCGTAGTTTAGGGAAGTTGGCTCTTTTGAAAGTATTTGTAGTTGTATCTTTAATCTTTAAAAACTACGGGATAATGGTGTTGTGGTAACTTGCACCAAAAAAAAAATAAATAAAATAATAACAAGCATAATAATATTATTCTTGCTATCGCTAGGAAAAAAAAACCTTTGAAAATTCGTTTGCAATAACTCCATCAGTATCACCAGCAAAGCAGCTTCATTATTATCCCAATAACCACTTCCGGACCGCTGCACGCCGATAATTTGAAGAGGAATATTGTTGTTATGGCAGCAGCTAGCTGCCATAACCCTGGTATCTTCTTTTTCGGCTGACGGTTTGGTTTCCGATAATAGTGGTCTCTGCGGCGTATTCACCGCAAGATCACTTTTATCGGCGACGCAAGAGGGCCCCCTCCCGCCGCGTTATTTGGGACACCACCAAATTTAAAAAACTATTCTCCCTATATTCACCTCTATACCTCCTGCATTCATTCTACTCCTCGGGACTGGAATCTCTCAGTGCTTTAAGTAGGTGGCACTTCCATAAATTTCAGTATGCCCACTCCTTTAGGCTCCATGTACACTAGCGTTTTTTATAAGCTCAAAAAATGCTAGAAAAAAAGCGTTGGTTCAAAAATGCTGATAATAGCGTTTTTGTGATGGCTTGTAGTAGCGTTTTAGGAGCTTTAGCATTTTATTAGCGCTTTTTTTTAGTACATGAAGAAAAAAAACTGTAAGGAGTGTTTTTTTATTAGCGTTTTTAGGAGTATTTTAGCAACGTTCAGTGTTTATTTCGGCCTTAAACGCGCTCCAAAAATTTTTCTGCTCCTAGACGCTGAAGCTCAAAAATGCTAATGGCCTAAGGCTTGGTTCACACCTATGCAGTTTGCTTTTGACCTGTTTCTGCAGTGCTTTTTGCGGTGCATTTCGCATTTTTTGCCACACGTTTGACACATTTTTCCACACTTTTATTGATGTAGTATGCATTTTTTTTTTGGCCAATTTTGATGTTGGGTGGATTAAAAAACACAAATCGCAGTATAATCGTGGTGAAAACACACTACATGCTTTTCTGCAGCTTCTCCATTTTAGTCTATTGAATCAACAAAAGCACTGTTTATAAAAGTGCCTGACCCTTTCCAAAAAACGCAGAGGCTGAAAAAAGCACAGACATGAACATGTACCATAGGAAACCGTGTTTTCTGCAAAAAGCACCAAAACACGCATAGGTGTGAACCAGGCTTTATGTAGTGTGCATAGACACATAGGGTATTTAGATTATTTTAGCACTATTTAGCTTTTTGGAGCAGAAAAAAATGCTAATAGCTTCCAGGTGCTTAAAAAGCAGAGGCCCTGGAAAATAAAATGGTTGTTGCAATTTTTTTATGTTGCATGATATTTGCACATTAAATACACTTTAATGGGTTTTAGTGAACACAAACACTCAATTTTTTTGGTCAAAGATGTTACACAGAGGAAATGCAAGCCTAAGCTGTTATGCTTTAAAATTGCATACGCCTGTGGAACGGTGGCAAACTACAGTACTTTTAAAATATCTCCATAGGCGATGCTTTAAAAGCCTTTCCAAGGTTACCAGTTTACAATTACACAGGAGTTCTGGTGTAAGTATTATAGCTCCCACTCTGACGTTCGTGGCGATACCTCACATGTATGGTGCGATCTCCGTTTACATATGCGTGCGGGACTTAGATGTGTGTGAGCACAAGAGGACAGGGTGCTTTACTTTTACTTTTTTTTTTTTTTTTTTTCCCCTAAACGTCTTTCAGGACGGCACCTGAGAGAGTGGCTCCACCCACTAGGAAACAGGAAACACCAACTCCACCAAACTTTAAAAGACAGCTTCTCCCCACAGCTCGTCAGTTTTTGTTTCCTCCGGCAAGGGAACACCTAGTGGGATTCAGGGTCTCTGAGGTGCTGTCCTGAGAGGCCAAATTGCCTACCCCACCATACCTTTTTTGCCTCCAGAGAGTCCGCCCTTCCCATGCCACACCAAGGGTGGCTGGTAAGTGGGCTCCTTCTTCCCCATCAGCTCAGAGAGAGCTTGACTGTTTCTGGGGCCGTTCCTAGGTGGCAGCAGCCGTTCGCAGGATTCCCCAGCATGTCCGGTGCTACAGGCTGCCGCCATCTTTTTGGTGGCAGAGTAGAGACTCGGCTGGCTGGAAGTAAGGTATCCGGCAAGGAGCGGCACCGTGGAGCAGGCGTACGGCATCACTTCTGCAGGGGGAGAGGGGAGGTTCTGGTGCCTATATTCCGTTTTTTGTCCGGCGCAGCGGCGCTGATGGACTCCGGAACCAGCGTTCTAAGCCACATACAAGCGCAGCACCATGATAGATTCTGTGGCAGCTGCAAGTGGGACAGGCACAGGCACCAACAAGGCCCAGGTAAGAGGCTATGGGGGGTCTGCCCTGTATACTGTGGTGCCTCTCTCTCTTTTCCATTTTTTCCCCCTGATGGTTGGGGCCTGTCTGGGCACATGGAGTTGGCTGTTGTGCTACCTGTGCGCCTATGGTGAGGTCGTTAGGAGGCAGGTTTGACTCGCCGAGATGCTCTGGTGTTCTTTTTGTCATTTTTTTTTGGCAGGCTAAGAGCTCTGATCCAACGATCAAAAAGAGATGTCCCTCATGTAAAACGAAGTTACCCGAAGTCAAATTTGCATTGACTCCTTAGTTAAGGAAGAAGCTTCTTCTGCATCCATCGATTTAATCGCCTCAGTTAAGATAGAGCTAGATGCTGCCATCCAATCTTTTCGCTCTTCTCTTACAACACCATCCTTGAGTCAGCCAACTACCTCAGGATCCTCTCAGGGCTCACAATTAAGTAATCCCAATGGTGGAGGCTGAAGCTGGTCCTCCTACCCAAGGGGAACATTCCCCCTCTCACTCCAGGGAAGAGGAGGAGGACGAGGAGAAGAAAGGGGCAGAAGATACACCTTCAAGATACAATATGTCCTTAGAACAAGTAGACATTCTGCTTAAAAGCAGTTTATGCAACATTGGGTTTAGTTGAAGAGAAGAGAGAATTATCGCTGCATGACCGAATGTACGCAGGGCTTAGTGAAACAAAAAGTTGCACTTTTCTGTGCATTCAGTAATCTCTGAAGCCATCAAAGGGATGGGCGGATCCAGAGAAAAAAAACTTTTTTTCCATAGAGCACATAAAAGACGTTTCCCATTCAATGAAGACCCAGAGGTGCTTTAGAACAAAGTTCCTAAATTGGATGCGGCTTTTTCCCATGTTTCCAGATCGACCGACTTGGCATTCGAAGACATGGGAATATTAAAAGATCCCGTGGACAAAAGGATGGATCAACAGCTTAAAAAGGCTTGTCAATCCATCATGGGCAATCTCAAACTCGCTATGGCTACTACCTGCGTTTCTAGAAACATGGAGTTCTGGCTAAATCAGCTAAAAGACCATATTATGGCCCACCCAAGCAAGAGATACTCAATTCTTTTTCAACCTAGCAGCAGCTGTGGCTTACATTGCTAATGCATCTACAGAATCGATAAGGATGTCAGCAAGATCTGCGGCCTTAACTAATTCAGCCAGGAGAGCCCTATGGCTGAGGACCTGGCCAGGAGACACAGCGTCCAAAAGTAAATTGTGTCGGATCCCATTTATGGAAGATCTCTCATTCGGTCCTGATCTAGATAGGATAGCTGATTAAAAAAATATATATTTTCCTGTCAAAAAGAAAAAGCAGCCAGTTAAGCGGCTTTTTCGACCTAAAAAAAACCCAAACAAGGCAATAAGCCCCAAGTGAAGAGAAGGAATTGGTTGGCACAAAGGGGCAAAGGCAGAGGGAATGTCATTTTCCATCCTCCTGCTCCAGCCAATAAATGACTTGTCATTGCCAGTTGGAGGAAGGCTTCAGAAATTCCTTCCTCACTGGCAAGCATGACAGAAAACCCATTTTATTCTAGACATGGTGGCCCAGGGATACAAAATAGTTTTCGGATCTTCCTCCAGAAAGATACTTTGTGACAAACCTGCCAAAGGGACACAACAAAGGCCCTAGCCATGAAGAACCTGTTAGAGGATCTGATGTAACAGGAGGTTGTGATTCAGGTTTCGCTAGAGGAACGTCATCGGGGTTTCTATACCCATATTTTCCTGGTAAAGAAACCGTCGGGAACCTTTCGTCTCATTCTCAACTTAAAACCTTCTAAACAGGTCAGTCCGATACAGGAGATTCCGCATGGACTCCATCTTTACGGTCAGAAATCTCCTAACTAAGGGATGCTTCATGGCATCAATTGATTTTAAGAGATGCATCTCTGCATGTGCCTATAGACTCTGTCTCAAAAGATCCTCAGGCTCGCAATAAATATGGGGAAGGAGGTGCTGCATCTACAATTCAAGGACCTCCCTTTTGGTCTTTCATCTGCCCCACTAATTCTTAAAAAAATAATAGTGGAAGCTCTCACTCCTCTCCGTCTGCAGCGAATTGCGGTAATTCCTTATCTGGATGACCTCCTCTTCTTTGCCCCTTCCAGAGAAAAATTGCAGGTAGACTGGACAAGGGCCGCAGTCATTTGGAAGCCTTGGGCTGGATTGTGAACCTTCAAAAATCTAATTTCAATCCAGCTCAGCAAGTTGTTTCTAGGCTATCAAATAGATTCTGAGGAACAAAGGTTTTTGTTTGTTTTTCTTTTCTTCTAGAAAAAAAAAAAAAAGTCATGAATGTAGTAGCCAGGCTACAAACAAACCAGGAGGTAGGAATCAGGTTATGTCAGCCCTGGGAACCTTAACTTTGACAATGCCAGCCATTCAAAGGATATTTACGCTAAAGTTTGGAGAGTCTTTTGGTGTCGTTCGTCAAACTGAACCGTAGAAGACATTGTGTCAGTTTTGGATATTCTACAAAATGGCGTGGACAAAGGTCTTGCGATTAGCACTCTTAAAGTGCAAGTGGCTGCTCTGGGAGTATACCTAGAAAGACCAATTTCTTCTTCAGTTCCTTTGGTTACAAGATTCTTTAAGACACTTACTAGGTCCAGACCAGCTCCTACTAAACATTTTCCTAAATGGGACCTGTCCAGAAGTTTTGTAAGCCTTCACAAAAGATCCTTTTGAACCGTTACAGGCGATCTAGTTAAGGAATTTAACTCTCAAAACTGTATTCTTAGTTGCGGTTATGTTTGCAAGAAGAATTAGTGAACTACACGCTCCATCAGTAAGGGAACCTTTTTTTTGTTTACCCAGACAGGATTGTACTTCAAACAGATCTGGGGTTTTTGCCAAAGGTAGCGTCAGTTCATAACAGGTCGCAGGAAATCATCCTGCCAACTTTTTTGTTCAAATCCTTCTGGAAAAAAGGAGAATTTATTCCATAGCTTGGATGTAAGAAGAATTGAATTACATTACTTGGAAGTAACAAGGGACTTTAGGTCTTTGGACCCTTTATTTTGTTCTTTTTTCTGGCAACAGAAAGGGCCACCAAGCATCAAAGGGGTCAATTGCTAGATGGCTAAAATCAGCTATTTCGGAAGCTTATTCCCAGGTGGGTTTGTCTCCCCCCCACCGGGAATACGAGCACACTCTACTAGCTCTCTGGCCGCTACATGGGCAAAAAAAGCTGGTGCCACCCCAGATCAAATTTGTAAGGCAGCTATGTGGTCAAGTTACCTAACATTTGTCTGTCATTAGAGACTGGATCTTCTGTCAGCCGGTGATCAGGCATTTGGCAGAAAGGTCCTGCAGGCTGTTGTCCCTCCCTAGTGGGTAAGTCAGAGCAGCCCTGATTCTACTCTTCTGAGGTCCCCTGCCGGCACTCCTGGCCACTCCCACCTGCCGACTGCCCCCACAGCAAGCAACTTGCTGTGGGGGCACCCAAGCAGGCTACATTTGATAAGCATTTAACGAGTGTAAAAACGCTGCCCCAAACTCCCTATGCACGTTTCTGGCACGGTTGACTTGACATGCGTTTTTGGCACGTTAAAACCGCACCACAAGCCTCTGTTATTAACTGTGATGTATTAGTCCACCGAAAATGCATGCCAGCACTTTTGAGGCATGTTACCATAGACTTGAATGGAAGGAGTTGAAATGCTTCAACTCTAAACTTGAAATGAGGCATCAATTTCGAAGCGACGCTAATGCTTCATGGTTTGGTAATGTGAACAGCACTGTGCGCTGTCCATATTATCAACTGCATAGGCATTTGAGGAGCATTAAATAGTACTCTATATTCCCATCGCACATGTTCCTGGAAAAGCTCTCAAGGGATTAGGTACTGCAGCAACAACCAGCTGGGAACTGGTTCAGAAGTCACAAGGAAAATGTTTGCCAGCACACCATGGATCAACAAGGACGTGTCCAAGCAAATGAATTAATGCGTGATTACATCAAAAGAGTAGTGCAACATTTCAGAGCCACGTAGGACCACTTCTTCAGGCATGTGATAAATGTGAAATTACAGTGACCAGTATTAAAATAGCCATCAACCAATCAAATGAAAACAAGAAAAAAGGTTTCAACCACCCCTCGACATCACAAGTCCTGCCAAATGTAAAAAGAATGTCACAGACCAAATGAAAAGAATTGCCAGGGATATGTTAATGCATAAACCTTTTGTGTAATGCTTGTAGACCCTCTAAACCAGGGATATGCAATTAGCAGGCCCCCAGCTGTTGCAGAACTGTTGCAAGTCCCATGAGCCATAGCAAGACTCTGACAGCCACAAGCATGGCACCCAGAGGCATGATGGGACTTTTAGTTTTGCAACAGCTGGAGGTTTGCTAATTGCATATCCCTGGTCTAAACAGACTTGTCGATCTGGACCATAAGTAGGAGCATTACATCTGTACACCGAACGGCGTGAGTGCAGGAATCCGCGGTTGCTAGGCAGCAGGTCGGATCCAACTTGAAACAGCGATCACTGTCCACGCATGCGCGCTGCGGCCGGCGATAGCTATGCAAGGGAGGGTGCTGCCAGGGCTGGGCCCTCCAATGTCATTGAAACGTATGACGTCAGGCGACCCCCGCCCATCAAGGCAGATTGCATCCAAAAAACAGGGGCAGTGAAGGAAAGTGAAAGGTGTAAGTGCATAGAGATAAATGAAGCCATCCGATCAGGAGTGCATACAGGGAAAGGAGAAAAAAAAAAGGAAAAAACGGGTAGAAGAGAAAAGGTAGACCAAGGATTAATGCAGGACACATGAAAATGTAAACAGATAAAAGATGAAATAGGGGCAAAAAAGGAGATATGAAAGGGGGGGGATGAACAGATAGGGGGGATGTATAAATAGAGAGAAAAAGGAAAAGAGAAAATATAAGAGAAAAAAATGCAATGATCGAAAAATAAAAAAGGATAAAGATAGAGAAATGAGAATAGGAAAAGAAGAAATGAGTGGGAGAAGGAGGCAAATTTAAGAGGAAGAGGTGCAACTGAGAAAAATGTTGGAAAATAAACTGAAAAAACAAGTGAGGAAATTACCTAAGCAAGAAAAAATAAATAATAAATAAAATATAAAAATAGAATAATAGAAGAAAACGAAAAATAAAAAAAACATACAAAAAGGGGGAAAAAACGGAAAATGGGAAAACCAAAAATATTATAGGTAAAAAATGGAAAGAACAAAGCCTGGGTGCAGAAGGACCTAATCAATGGTAATCCAGGTTCAATATATACAGGGGAAGGTACAGTTAAAATCGCAGTATTTAAGATCAATCCCATCATCATTTGTAATAAATTCATCATCAAGTGGTAACCCTGGCCAAAGCAAAAAAGGAAAGGAAAAAAGGGGAAAAAAAACTCCATGGTCAAAGTAGACTAGTTTGATCATAGTTCAAGCCAAAAAAATTACAGATTGGTTATCTTTCATTTAAAAAGCATGTAAATGACATGTTAGCGTTGAGTCCTCCAGGGTGGACCATGCCCAGGGTATGAATTCAGTAAGCTTCACGTTGAAGCAACAGTCGGTCATGATCACGGCCTCTGACAGGTTGTTGGACATGTTCAATGACCATACCCCTCAGTTCGTGCACTTGGTGTTTGTACTTGACGAAATGCACTGCCACTGGTTTGTTCAGATCTGTCTGCGTGTCTTCCTCTGTTTTAGATACGGCGAGTCTAATGTCACTCCTGTGCTTTTGAAACCTCCTTTGAAAGGACCATTTGTCTTGCCCCCACAGGTGAGTGCACATGGGCATTTAAGAATGTAAACACAGTGGTCGGTGTTGCAGTTCAGGTACTCCTTAATGCGATAATGGTTACCCTTTTATGTGGGTGCGTGAAGTGTTCCCCACATTTAAGGGAATTGCACACATTGCAATTGTGGCATTTGTGACAGCCTGTCTTCTGGGAAATTTTTGGGTATGGTTCTAGCGTACTTATGTCTGGGGTCGGCTTGTACGAGAAAATCACGTAGCGTTTTGTTGCGTCTATGAGCGATTAGAGGCTCAGTTTTAAGGCCATAAGTCAATGCGTTGTCAGCTTGTAAAATATGTAGGTTTTGTGTTACGGCTTTTCTGATATGGTCAGACTCACGGTTAAATGTATGGATGAACAGTGGGTGATCTAAGGGCCCAGCTGGCTTAGTACAAGTGGTCAAAGACCTGGTTAATGCACAGTCAAGTACTTTTGCAGGGTACCCCCTTTCCAGAAACTTATCATACATCTTATTGAGTTGTTGTAGTTTGTTGTCTTTATTGAAACAAATATGTAACACTCTCAAGAACTGAGATATTGGCAGGCTATTGAGAAGATGTTTGGGGTGTGCACGATAGTGCAAGAGTGTGTTTCTATCAGTGGGTTTTGTAAAGAGGAAAGCAACCAGGGAGCCTTGAGAGTTGATAATCATTACATTCAGAAAAGAAATGTTACATGGTGAGATTTCCAGCGTAAACACAACCCCCCCCCCCCCCCCCCCCCCCCCGTGAAGACTGTTCAGAAAGTCAACAAAGTCAAAGAAGCGGATGTCCTCCTATGACCAGATAAGGAAAATGTAATCTCTGTACCTAAACCAACATTTGATGTGGTTAGTGAAGGCATCTGAAAGATAAATATGATGTTCCTAAAGTAAATCTACAAAGAGATTTGCAAAAGACAGAGCTCTCTATGGCTGTGCCTCGAATCTGTGCATTACCCTCGAATGAAAAATAGTTATTTGTAAGTACTAGGTCAAGACATTCGATAAGAAACTCTTTTGGTATTTGTGTCAATTCTGTATCAGTCAAGAAGTGTCTATCGACCCTGTGCCAGACACAATGGGTCTGAATTTCAGAGGGTTGATACATAGTTACATGGTTACACATATAGTTAGATAGTAGGTGAGGTTGAAAAAAGACACAAGTCCATCAAGTCCAACCTATGGATACCTTTTGTGGATTTTAGGTAAGCCATAGATGGCAGAACAGCGAGGGTGTTCATTATATAGAAATTCTGCAGTGCTGTCAGATAGCCAGCCGTTCAATCTCCCAATGTTAATCAATGCATTTTTGATGCTTGGTAGGGGTTCTGTTTAAGTACAATGCAACTTGCAGTGTCTGACAGCATGGCAGTCATGCCCTCCTTATAGTCCACACAGTCCATGACCACTATAGCACCGCCTTTATCAGCAGGTTTTATGATGATGCGTTTGTCTTCCTTAAAGGGGTTGTAAACCCACAAAAACACCCAGCAGTGACCGGCCTCCCAGCCCGCCCATTTTACTTACCTGAGCCCTGGAACTTGACCCACGGGGACGCGCTGTCTCTCTGCCCGGGGTTCTCGGCTCTTGATTGGATAGATTGATAGCAGCGCAGCCATTGGCTTCCGCTGCTGTCAATCAAAGCCAATGACGCGGGGGGCAGGGCCGTGTCCTGCATTCGGCGGCTATGGACGTTAAATGCTGAACTCGAGAGCGCGCCCCCAAGGTAATGCCCCCGGGAGAGCGCTTCTCCTAGGGGGTTATCTGATGTGGGGAGGAGCCACGAGAGACGCCGGGGGACCCCAGAAGAGCAGGTTCTGGGCCACTCCGTGCAAAACGAGCTGCACAATGGAGGTAAGCATGATATGTTTGGTAAAAAAAGAAAACGAACCCTTACAATCACTTTAAGTGTTCTTAGTGCAATTAACTCGTCCGGACTTAAATTGATGTATGTTTTATTGGAGACATTGTTACGCACGTTGTGTTTGATTGTTCATATAAATCAATAGAGTGGAATTGTCCAGATGGAAAAAATTTACGTTTAAATGGTGTCACTGGTCTGGTAGGTATTATTTTGGGTACAGTGTGGAAATGTTGTTTGATTTTCAACGTTCTTTCAAATTTAAACATAACGACCTCAAAATCAAAATTCTCAAATCTGGCTGTAGGGCAGAAGGAAAGGCCCTTTGATAAGAGTCGTAACTCGCCATTCGCCATAGGTCTAGACGATAAATTGATCACTGGGCACGCTTTGTGCCCCGGTGGGTGCCACGTGGCACTTGGGTTTCATGGCCTCTTGATGCCCCTCCTGGATCGTCGTCTCCTCAAGGAACCGGAAAATGGGGACCCTGAATTCTGGTGATTTGGGCTTCAGCGCCTCCTGTTGTCCCAGAGTTGCTATCAGTTGATGGGTTCTCTGTAGGATGATCGCTATCAGATGTCACAAGACAATATGGCAACAATGGGAGGAATTCCGGTCCTCAACAGATATGATGCAATATTTAGGATAAGGAATACATCACCCTGGAGAGCGGAAGATTAGATAGATTTAATTTTTTTTTTTTTTTTTTTTTGGAGTGATTGTGTCATATGGTATTTTGTGTGGATGAATGGATTAAAAGATAAAATACGGCCCGGTGTAAAGGATAAGGGAAAAGATATAGATGAGGAGGATGGATTTAAGCAATAGAATTTATAGTTCTTTGACAAGGATACAGGATAACATGCATAGTTATAGTCGCAAAATATGTGAATGTATGTGTATTTGTATAATTTGTTTATAAAATTAATAAAAAAGGATTGAAAACAGATGTCACAAGATGTCACAAGAAACGGTCGTTTCTAAACAGTTTTCCAGCTAGATGTGTGTAGAATCTACACCTTGGTCCAGGGAGATACCCTTCCCTCCTGATGGTCCTGATTTATCGGTTAAAATTTGTCGCGTTTGGCTTGTTTTTGTCTTGCTGTGTATGTTACGATCTCACTGTTGGGTTTTTTTTTTTTTTGTATTATCTCGGGTTGTTTATCTTTATCCTGGATTGACAGTTCCAATGTAGTTGGCTCCCTATTAACTTGACACAATTGGACTTTAACCTCTTCAATGACGATCAGCTGTCAGGTCACCTTGAGGCTAGGTGACATATGCACTCTGTAGGAGTCGGAAGTGCACCGCTAGGTAGTGGACCCTAGGACTGACTGCTGCGGATTGAACCCTGGGAGGTTCAGGAAGCAGGTCTACTGGATGGAGTCTGGCTGCAGTCTGGCTCCAGGTCGCGGCCCCCAGGGTCTCACAGCTCATACTCACGGTAGATTACAGGAGAAGAGGAAGGAGGCAGCAGGCTGGAACAACAAGGAAAGTAAGGAATAAGCCAAAGGTCAGGGTCACAAGCAGACAGGGAAAGTCGAGAACAGGCCAAAGTCGGTAACTGGAATCAGACGTAGGAAACACAGCAAGTACACACGAAAGCTAACACACAATGGTTGATCAGCACTGCTGGCTTGCAGTGCACAGGTTAATATAGGGTTCCCTGATAGGAGCTGGGGTGGAGCCATGCTAGAGGAGAGATTATAAAAGCAGTCAGGTGAGGGTCAGCTGGTCTCTAGAGATGGACACATGGAGACAGGTAAGCTGACAAACTCTATTGCATAACCATGACATCAGCATAAAGTTGAGGAAGTTCTGAGTAGCCACTGCACACAACGTTCACAGAACTCATGTTTATGGCAGCCAATCGTGGGCTGATTTTTGATACAGAATCCAAATGGTATCTTCTTTGTTCTGTAATATTCGGATAGTGTCTGGCCATGTAATTCCAGGTCAAGTTGTCTCTTTCTTAATCGTTTGATTTAGCGAAAAAGATCAGTAGCGGTGTCGATAACAAATGCTTTACCTTCATCTTTAGGAAAGAGGATTGTGTCGATCTCCTCCTGGCTGTATATATTGCCGAATCTCCTATCGGATTGGGAGGCGGCTTCATCAGATTCCATCTGTATATTTGGCAAGATAATCCATTGAGTGGATGTCGTGTCCCACTGTGTATGGGCACGATCGAATGGAGAGGACCCTCTAAGTAGGGGAGCCGTCAGGGGTGCAAGATGCGGAATCCAATCACAAATAGTACTCCGTATTCCCATCGCACACGTTCCTGTAAAAAGCTCTCAAGGGATTGGGTGCTACAGCAACAGCCAGCTGGGAACTGGTTCAGAAGTCACAAGGAAAACGTTTGCCAGCACACCCTTCTCTTCTCTCTCTGCCCCCCCCCCCCCCTTTCATATCTCCTTTTTTGCCCCTATTTCATCTTTATTTACATTTTCATGTGTCCTGCATTACTCCTTGGTCTACCTTTTTCTCTTCTACCTGTTTTTTCCTTCTTTTTCTCCTTTCCCTGTATGCACTCCCGATCTGATGGCTTCATTTCTCTCTATGCACTAACACCTTTCACTTTCCTTCACTTCCCTTGTTTTTTTGAATGGACGCAATCTGCCTCAGTGGGCGGGGTCTTCGGACATCATACGTTTCCATGACATCGGCGGCCCCAACCCCGGCAGCGTCCCCCGTTGCCTAACTTTTGCCGGCCGCAGCGCACATGCGTGGACAGCGATCGCTGTTTCAATTGGATTCGGAGTGCATAGGAGAGACGCATGGCTAACAGAAAACTTCTCACAGCAAAGGCAGACTACAAGAGACAACACAAATTTCATTTGGGTACAGCGTTGCATGACCGCGCAATTGTCAGTTAAAGTAACGCAGTGCCATATCGCAAAAAATGGCCTGGTCATGAAGGGGGGAAAATCTTCCAGAGGTCAAGTGGTTAAAGGCATTTTACACTTTCAAATTTTTATTGTTTTAACTAGATATTTCATGTAGTTTTATATTCCCTGTGTTGTTTGTTTACCTTACATTGTAATGATGGGCTCACATGTTGTTGTGGCCGCAGCCTCTGGAGATTGTTTACCTCCAGCACTGCAGGTCCTCGCTCACTCTCTCTCGCTCGCCACACCTGCACATTAGAGAACCATAGACTTCTCTAAGGCTTGTATACCTCTGTCCCCCAGCTGGGGGATGAGCCCCATAGGCTTCACTGATGTACTACTGCTGAGGAGTGGCCGTAGAGGGAGGAATTGCAGCACTAGATGTAAACAATTGGAGTCCATCGGTGTCGGATCTCGGTAAGTATGCATCTGTTAGGTCAGAGGATGGGGCCAAAAAAGTGCATGTATTATTTAAATAATTTATGAGGAATTTCTTTCCAATTAATGCAGTGACCCATAATTCCAAAATAGGATAACTAGTGACCTGTTATTGCAGAATGAGAGGGGTCAGTGCACTGTAGTGATGTGAATGTTCTGCTCTGTTGAACATGGTACAACAGGTTAAAGCAAAGAGAGGACAAATACTTAACTAAAGCTAATAGGAACCGGCAGGCTGGCACATTAATCAAAACCAAAGACGATCTTTAAAGTAGTGACTGCTCACTTTCTGGAAAGGAAAACATTACTACAAGGAAGGATGATTCAGTCTTGTTTTCTTTTTTTTGTTGCATAAAGATTTTATTGAAAAAAAAAAAAAAAAAAGGAAAGTCAAATACAATCATGACATAAACAGCATACAGCATAGCACGGTGATCCTGTATAGGTAATGCACATCTGCATATGTAATTACACACAAAGAGCTATAGTGAAAAAAAATAACTGTATTTCCAAACTATGAGTAAACAATCTGATGTAACTATGTTGCTTAGGAGTGTACATTCTCAAAGGGCGATATAGGAAAGGAGAAGAGAATGTCAATGGAGCAAAAGATTATGTGGGGGGAAGCAAGCAAAGGGGGAAAGGGAAGAAGGGAAAAAAGAAAAAAAAAAAAGGGGGGGGGAGAAAATAGGGGGGAGTGCAAATTAGGAGAGGGGGTGAGGTCTTCAGCAACTACCCTCTCCAGCTTGTAGGGCTCACTACCCTTAAATGTATCACAATTGGGTTTGAATTTAAGTTAAGCTTTAAAAGCAGGGGTGAAGGCACACCAGTTAGGGGTTATTTCGATGTCGACTTGAGATCTTGGTATGATTGGGAATTTCTGAAAGTAATCCAGGGTTCCCAGGTATCCGTAACAGTCTTGTTTTCATTAAGTAAGCACCCTATGTAAAAAATGCATATGTTTGTTTCAATAAGCGTAGTATGAATGTATGAATCTTATCTATATATTTTTTCATAAATGCTTAGGAAGGGGAAACCATGTAAAAATGTGAACAAAGCATACTACCTTTTTCCTTTTCCTTTTTTTTTTTTTTTGTCTGTTGCCTTATCAGTAGTACCAAGTCTCAATTGATAGTTTTTTTTTTTTTTTTTTGTAAACTTGATTGGACCGTTTTGACTGATTACTCTTTGTTCTAAATTAATGATGCAAAAGTAAAGTTGGCCACATGTTACATTCTGACGCCTTTAGATTTTCGGACAACTTTGCAGTTTGAGGGCCTAGCTGAACAATCTATTCAATTTATACCCAATTAAGTATGACTTTGCGATATAAAAAAATTGTAAACCTAAAGGAGATTGTATAGTCAGATTGTAGCCAGTTTGTGCGCATCCATGGTATATAACATACCACTGTTAAATGAGTTCTGTGGTCACAGCATACACTTTCTTTTACACATTAGCATTGTAAAAACAATACAAACAACAGTTATATTTGGCAATTGAATATAAGCTTTCTTGAAAATCTCCTTTTCATGTTGTGAGTTCTGCCTGCCTGCTGAACCTCTCCTTCCACAACTTCTTGGATTCGCTGCATGCTTTGCAGCTTCTTCACTGCAGTTTACTTTCAATCTCTAAGGACTACATATCCCATGGCACCTTGCTGCCTGCAAGCAGATTCCTGTTAAGTGTGTGACACAGCAGTGCCTACTCACAGGTCAAAATGAATAGTGTCACAGAATTCAAGGAAGTAAGTTTATGGGGATCTTCACAAAGTTTGCAAACTTTAGGATCATTCAGATTATATATTCAGAATATGATTTTACATTTTGACACCATGGATACACATTTAAATATGCCAGGTATAACCAAGCACTTTTTCTATATGAAATGTACTGTACCTGGGAGTGCTTTGGTGCCTGGGATCACCTCCTAGGACTTGGGAGTACCTTTAGTAACTGGAAGTACTGAGAGTTCTGGGAGAACTGAGAATAGCTGGAATGAACTGGAGTAACTTTAGCACCTGGGAGTACCTTGAGTGTCTGGGGCTCCTGGGAGCAGTGATGTGGAGTGGGTAGAGTGGTGGAGAGTGCTGAGAGGGGCTGTGAGGTAATTGGAGTACCTATAGCGCCAGGGGAGAGTAGAGTACCAATAGAAAGTCTTTAATTATTATCCCCATTAGAATAGAGGGTAAAAATGTCCAACAGGATTGGTGATGCCACTCGGTGCACATTCTGCTCCATGTATGCATTCTTTGATGAACCAATTGCAGGCAAATGCTGCTGTGCGAGATGTCAGCTAGTTGTTTCTCTGGAAGCCAAGATCCTGGATCTAGAAAACAAGGTGGCAACAACCTGGAAAGGAGTTTGGACATTACCCAGCAGGTGCTGGCGAGGGCCAGTGTAGAGGAGGTTGGAGACATGGAGGCACAGGAGCCAGAAGTAGGTAGCTGGGTGACAGCTAGAAGGAGGGGTAAAGGAAAGAGCACTAGGGAGGCCAGTCCTGAATTGGTACACCCCAACAAATATGCCAAGTTGCATGATGCTGGGGATATAAGCTCAGGGGTGGCAGTGCTGGAGCAGGCACCCACCCCTAGCTGCCAGGGGAGTGACAGCTCCGGTAGGGATGGGGGCAGAGATGCAGGAAAGATTAGACAGGTACTGGTAGTAGGGGACTCAGTTATTAGGAGGACAGAGAGGGCAATCTGTCATAAAGACCGTGTTCACCGAACAGTATGTTTGCTGGGCGCTTGGGTTCGGCACATCACAGGGTGGGTGGACAGATTGTTGGGTGGGGCTGGGGAGGACCCAGCTGTCATGGTACCAATGACAAAGTGAGAGGAAGGTGGAGAGTCCTAAAAAATTATTTCAAGGACCTAGGGAATAGATTGAAGAGAAGGACCTCCAAGGTGGTTTTCTCTGAAATAGTACCTGTGCCTCAAGCCGCAGCAGAGGGGCAGCAGGAACTTGGGGAACTGAACAAGTTGCTAAGGAACTGGTGTATGAAAGGGTGGTAGAGGGCTATGGTGTAGAGGGCTTCGGGTTCCTGGAGAACTGGGCTGACGTCTCATTTGGTTACCGGCTCTTTAGTAAGGATGGGCTGCACCTTAATGGGGATGGTGCAGCTTTATTGGGAAGAAAGATAGCCACAAAGTTGGAGGGGCTTTTAAACCAAGTGTTGGGGGGTTCTAAGGAAGTGACAGTCAGCAGTGAGCAAAGGGCAGAGGGTAATGGTGGAGCCAGTAGTGATAATATAGCCAGAACGTCTAATCCAGGGGTAAATGAGTGGTCAAATCAAAAACAAAGCATGAGAAAACTTAAGGAGAAATTAATATGCACCCATACAACACTGAGAGGAGTATACACAAATGCCAGGAGCCTGGCTTACAAAATGGAGGAACTGGAGCTGCTATTACACGAGGAGGACTTAGACTTTGTGGGAATAACAGAAACTTGGTTTGACAGCTCACACGACTGGCTGGCAAATATTCAGGGGTATTCCTTGTATCGGAAGGACAGGGAAGGTAGAGGAGGAGGAGGGGTGTGTCTATATATCAAAAGCGATGTAAGGGTGGTAGGGAGGAGCGACATTGTGAATGGGACAAGTGGAGAGGTGGAATCCGTGTGGGTAGAACTCCAAAGAGAAGAAGTAAGAGGGACATTGAAAGTGGGGGTATGTTGCAGGCCCCCCAACCTAAGGGAGGAGGAGGAGGAGCTGGACTTCCTATCACAGTTAGAAAGGGCACTGAGGCAGGGAAATGTCATCATAATGGGGGGACTTTTATTATCCTGATATTGACTGGGCAGAGGGGACAGCTCACTCTTTATCCACTTGCCAACCAGCTCACGCCGATATACGCCGTCAGGATGGCACGGGTGCGTAAAACCATGTACCCGTACGTCACTTTGTCATCGGCTGCAACTCGGATCTGTCCACCGCAATGTCGCAATCACAATAAAAAAAATTGCAGATCGCTGCCATTACTGATAAAAAAAAAAAATTATAATAAAAATGCCACAAATCTATCCCCTATTTTGTAGACACGATAACTTTTGCGCAAACCAATCAATATCCGCTTATTGCGATTTTTTTTTTTTTCCCCAAAAATATGTAGAAGAATACATATCGGCCTAAACTGAGGAAGACATTTTTGGGGTTTTTTTTGGGGGGGGATATTTATTATAGCAAAAATTTAAAAATATTGCTTTTTTTTCAAAATTGACGCTCTTTTTGTTTATAGAGCAAAAAATAAAAACCGCAGAGGTGATCAAATATCACCAAAAGAAAGCTCTATTTGTGGGAAAAAAAGGACATCAATTTTGTTTGGGTATAATGTTGCACAATCGCAAAAAAGGGCTTGGTCAGGAAGAAGGTAAATCCTTCCAGGGGTAAAGTGGTTAAAGGCCCGTCCTTTCATGAATGTCTTGCAGGACAACTTCATGTCTCAATTGGTGGATTCTCCAACTAGAAAGAATGCCTTGCTAGATGTACTAATTAGGAACGATCCAAGTCTGATCTCAGAAGTGGCAGTACAGGATAACTTGGGATCTAGTGATCACAGGATGATCATATTTAGCTTAAATCAGAGAAAAAGGAGGCATGTAGCACAAGAACTCTAAATTTTAAAAGTGCCAACTTTTCTGAACTGTGCTCAATACTACCTGACATCAATTGGGACCAAATCCTAGGAACATTGAACACAGAGGGAAAAAGGAGAATGTTTTAGGAACATATTAAACAAAGGTATCACATGGTGCATTCCAATGGGAAATAAATATAGAAGAGCAAAGGTTAAACCTGGGTGGCTAAACCGTAATGTAAAAATTCGCAAAATACACAAAAAAAAATGGCCTTTAAAAAATATATAAAGCGTAGGGGGCATTGGCAGCATTCCAACACTACAAGGAATGCTATAAAAAGTTTAAGAACAGAATCGGCGGCTAAAAAAGCTACAAGAGATACATGGCAGAGGAGAGTAAAAAAAATCCCAAAGAATTCTTTAGATACTGTATATTAACAGTCAAAAAGCAAAATCAGAGCACATTGCCCACATAAGACAATGATGGGAGGATGGTTACAAATGATACATAGAAGGCAACTGTACTAAGTGCTTTCTTCTCAGTTTTTCACAGGAAAAGGAGGGGTGTACTGATCACGACTGTAATGTTAGTAACACATCACATGATATATCCTTGTGGATAACAGAAGCCAGAGTCAAGGACCAGATGGCTTACACATGAGAGTCCTCAAAGAACTTAGTCGGGTTATAGCTAGACCATTGTTCCTAATCTTTATGGACAGGAATTGTACCAGCTGATTGGAGAAAAGCCAATGTGGTACCAATATTTAAGAAAGGGCATAGACTTATTCCGGGGAACTATAGGTCGGTCAGCCTAACATCAATAGTAGGTAAATTATTTGAGGGGATAAGGGACTATATCCAAGAATTTGATGATGAAAACCATATCGTTAGTAGTAATCAACATGGGTATATGAAGGATCGTTCTTGCCAGACCAATCTGTTAACATTCTACTAGGAAGTGAGCTGCCATCTAGATAAAAGCATTCGATACACTTCCCTATAAACGTTTAATCTACAAGCTGAGGTCTGCAGGCATGGACCATAAGGTTTGTTCTTGGATAGAAAACTGGTTACAGGGGCGCGTCCAAAGGGTAGTGATGAATAATATGTACTCAAACTGGTCTGGAGTGATAAGATTCTATCTTGGGACCAATTATTTTCATAAATGATATAGAGGATGGGATACATCACTCAATCTCAGTTTTTGCGGACGATACAAAAAAGCAGGGCAATACCTTCACAGCAGGATATAGAAATTTTACAGAAAGACCTGAACAAAATAATGGACTGGGCAACTACATGGCAAATTAAGTTTAATGTGGAGAAATTTAAAATAATGCCCTTGGGTCCTAGAACATAAACGCAAACTACTCACTGGGGGGAGAACCTCTAGGGGGTCAAGGTTGGAGAAAGATCTGGGGGTCCTAGTGGAAGATAGACTGTGCAATAGCATGCAGTGTCGAGCTGCAGCTACCAAAGCCGGCAGAATATGAGCATGCATAAAAAAGGGGATATACTCCAGAGATAAAACTATAATTCTGCCACTTTATAAAACTCTGGTCCAGCTACATCTGGAGTATTCCATCCAGTTCTGGTCACCAGTCCTCAGAAAGGATGAGCTGGAGAGAGTCTAAAGAAGGGCAACTAAATTAATGGGGACTAGAAGACCTCAAATATGAGGTGCGACTACAAGCACTAAATCTATTTTCGCTGGAGAAAAGACACTTGAGAGGGGACATGATATTTATTTACAAATATCTGAATGGTGATCTCTGAAAAGGAAAAAAGCTATTTAATCTTGGGGTGTGATAGGACATGGGGCCACACAATGAGATTGGAGAAGTGGTTTAACCTTTAACCACTTGCCTACAGGGCACTTAGACCCCCTTCCTGCCCAGGCCATTTTTCAGCTTTCAGTGCTGTCGCACTTTGAATGACAATTGTGCGGTCATTCTACACTGTACCCAAACACATTTTTTATCATTTTCTTCACACGAATAGAGCTTTGTTTTGGTGGTATTTAATCACTGCTGGGTTTTTTATTTTTTACTAAAAAAAAAAGACCAAAAATTTTGAAAGAAAAAATTTTTTTTGTACTTTGTTAGTAAATTTTGTAACCTAAGTAAGTTTTCTCCTTCAACGATGGGCACTGATGAGGCGGCACTGATTAGGTGGCACTGATGAGGAGGCACTAATATGCCGCACTTATGGGCACTGATATGCAGCACTGGTGGGCACGGATATGCGGCACTTATGAGCATTGATGGGTGCCACTGATGAGCATTGATAGCCAGCACTGACTGGCATTACTAATGGGCACTGATTGGTGCCACTTGTGGGCAGTGGTGGGCACTGCTGCCACTGGTGGGCACTAATTGCTGGCAATGGTGGGCACTGATTGGTGACACTGTTGGTGCTATATTGTAATCAGGGCACTGATGATCAGTGCCCTGATTACATGTGTACATGTCCCTCTGTGTGGAGATGCCGCTGATCGGCTCTCCTCGCCACACACTCTGTCAGTGTGAGGCGAGGAGCGCCGATTACCGGAATCTCCGTGTTTACATGTGACAGGCTGTGATTTGGATACAGCCGATCACATGGTTAAAGAGCTGCAGGCGCGTCTCTTTACAGAGATCGGGGTCATATGACGGCGTCCCAGAACAAGAGCCGCCCTGCCGTCATTCAACGGCTGGGCGGGTGGCAACTGGTTAAGCTGCGCAGGGGGTTTTATCTCTGTCAGGCAGTAAGAATGTGGAACTCTCTTCCACAAGTGGTGGTATCTGCGGGGAGTATTGATATTTTTAAAAGACTCTTGGACGTGCATCTTAAAGAACACAATATACAGGGATATGGGAAATGATTATGAGCTGTACTGTTGTCTTTATTCAACCTTACCTACTATGTATAGTGTTCTACGTTATCTACTGCATTTTTGATTTTGGACCAATGCTTAGTATACAACAAGGCTGCTTTAACACTGAGCCCGGGTCCACACCACAACGGGCTGCGGATCGCACAGGAGCGCTGTGCGTCCCTGTTCCACGTTTCAGGGACGAATCAGGGCCGATTCAATGCCTGAATTCGGCCCTGAAACGCAGCCAAAGACGCACAGCGTTTTTGTGCAGTGCGCTCCGCAGCCGCCCCGGAGATATGTGAACCGGCTCCATAGGGAGCCAGTCACATTCTCCTGCTATGCGAATTAGATGTGCGGAAACGCACATCTAATTCGCATAGGTGTGAACCCGGGCTGAGGCGGTTTTCGAACATTGTAGCACTAGAAATAGCTTTTAACTATTGCCTGAAAACCGTCTCCCCATTAATTTCAGTGTTACTATTCACACTGGGGCGGTGCGCTTGTAGGATGTTCTGAAAAGTCCTGCAAGCAGCATCCTTGGGGTAGTTTGGGAGTGGTGTATACACCACTCCAAAAACACCCTGCCATTGAAATCAATTGAATGGGCAGAGAAACGCGGGCACTTTTAACTCTTTCTTCGGCCGCTAGCGGGGGTTAAAATCGTCCCCCTAGCAGCCAAAAAGCGCGGCTAATTTTACCACTAATGCGAAGCAGCTACGGTGTGAACATAGCTTAAAGCCGCGTACACACGAGCAGAATGTCCGACAGAAAAAGTCCAACAGAAGCTTTTCATAGTCTATTCCGATCGTGTGTATGCCTCATCCGACTTTTCTTTTAAATTCTGACAGACCTAGAAATGGAACATGTTCTAAATATTTCCAACGGAACCAATTCCTATTGGGAAAACCGCTCCTCTGTATGCTGTTCCGATGGACCAAAAATGATGCATGCTCTGAAGCAAGTACGAGACGGAAGCTATTGGCTACTTCTTTTTTCTAGTCCCGTCATACGTGTTGTACGTCACCGCGTTCTGGATGGTCGGACTTACCGTGTGTATGCAAGACCGCTTGAGCGGAATTCCGTCTGAGTTCTGTCGGAGAAACCTTCGGAGTTTATTCCGATGGCAAAACCGGTCGTGTGTACGCGGCATTAGAGGTTTTCCCTGGGTCTACTTATTGCTTCCAGCCACTCAAATCTATTCGAAAGGGTATACTGATCTGAGCATACAGTGATTTTTTTTTTCCCCCCCCAAACTAGCCAGTTTGGGGAGAGGCACCCCAGGAACAGAATTTTTTTTTTTAGCTCCAGCACACAGTAGATGCTAAGCATCCACTTGGATGAGGCCAAAAAGCGCTTATTGAAATGTATCTCTTGACGTTCTTCATGCACAAACCTCCAAATGCATGCATCCAGATGCTTTTGGAGCCAATTTCTTTCCTTCTGGAAGTGTATACAATGGCTGAATTCACACTAGACATTTAGCAGTGTCTGGACACATTCAAGTTTAGCTGCATTTACATTCACCAAAAAATTGTGCGTCAAGGAATTGTCTGATTTTATGCAATGTAAAGACAAGTGCACACTTGGGAGAAATGGATCTGTGAACTGTCAAGTTTGCTTGTGTGACATGCTCTGGAAGTGTAAAGCTAGCCACACACACTAGTAAATTCCACTGGTTCAGCAGGAACCAGCTAAATTTCGATCAGTGCGTGGGCTCCCCTGCTCAACACAAGTTAATTGTTTAATTGACTTCTGTGAAAGGGGCATGTTGCAGCCGCTGATCAATGTATTCTGACAATAAGAGGTGCCACTGTCAGAATACAATGTCCCAAAGTGGGGTGCGGCAGAGTTCCTCTATCCACCTCATTTGTGTGGATGGAGGAATTTATTAGTTTTTTTTTTTTTTTCAGCCCCCTGGATGGCCAGCTTTACAGTTATTCGTGTTACTGGTTGGGACCTTGCTCAATATAAATTTATCACCCGATGTGCTGCACCAAGACCCAAAATCAGTAACCACATTTAGGAATAATTAAAACACTAATAATAACTTAATCTCCACAATGATAGCTTTACAAAGTTGTGCTCAATATATATGTGAAAAAATCCTAAAAAAATGTGTAATGATTCTCATTCCCAAAGTACATAGTTAGTCAGGTTGAAAAAGGACACAAGTCCATCTAGTTCAACCAATAATTTAAAAAAAATCATACAATCCTATATCCACAGTTGATCCAGAGGAAGGTGAAAACCCCAGCTCCCCATTCACACCTGAGAACTTGTAACACTAACGAGTCACATGACACCGTGAGGAAAAATGGCTAATTGGGCCCAATTTGGACATTTTCACTTAGGGGTGTACTCACTTTTGTTGCCAGTGGTTTAAACATTAATGGCTGTGTGTTGAGTTATTTTGAGGGGACAGCAAATTTTCACTGTTATACAAGCTGTACACTCACTACTTTACATTGTAGCAAAGTGTCATTTCTTCAGTGTTGTCCCATGAAAAGATATAATAAAATATTTACAAAAATGTGAGGGGTGTACTCACTTTTGTGAGATACTGTATATTATGTACATTTAAGAAATAATCCAGGTCTTTTTTACAGCAATCTACTGAGCTTGCCAGAACCACCCCTTTTATTGAGTCTATTCCACATTTTCACAGCTCTTACTGTGAAGAAACCTTTACGTATTTGGAGATTAAATCTTTTTTCCTCTAAACGTAAAGAGTGCCCCCTTGTCCTCTGTGATGACCTTAAAGTGAATAACTCAACACCAAGTTCACTATATGGACCACTTATGTATTTGTACATGTTGATCATATCCCCCCTTAACCCCCCTTCTCAAGAGTGAATAAATTCAGTTCCTCTAATCTTTCCTCATAGCTGAGCATCTCCATGCCTCTTATCAGTTTGGTTGCCCTTCTCTGCACTTTCTCCAGTTCCCAAATATGAATCCCAATGTGCGTGCTCTCCACCACCATCTAAAAGGTTATAGATGCGTTCTCACCTTAATTTAAAACCTAACTCATAAAAGGACATAATGCATCTGTTCCCTTTAAAGCCGTGATCAGCTATGCACTGGTACCCTGGTTTTTCTCTCTCACTTGCTCAATTTCACAGTGAACATCCGGCCATAAAAGGATACAAGAACGAAAAAAGAAATCGTGCTCTCTGTATACTAAATGTATCCCTTTTTTATTAAAAATGTAACCGCACTTACAAAGATACAATTAGCACAGGCATAAAACACAGCTATGCAGAGTAGGATGCATCCTGCAGCTCCCCGCTCACTGCTCAGTCCTGTTGACAGCGCACTTGCTCAGATGGATCAGGCTGCTGCTTTCATCATAGATCACCACTCTGTACACTGTTTGTGATGTGGGGCTCTGGCCAATATAGCCCAATACTGCTCAATATAGCCATTAAGCGAGAATTAGGAGGCACTTGAAAACATTTTCTAAGGCATGTTTGCAGAAATTTTATCTCTGATAATTTTTGCGCCTGTCAATAAATCCCTTGAAAATATGTCCAGCAAAATGTACTGTAAAGTATGCCTAAACACTGAGATTTACCGTGTAGGGGTGTACAACCCTAGACACATTCAGGGACTTATGGCTTTGAGTCGGGTTGCACCGATACTGATATTGGTGCCAATACAAAGCATTTACATGAGTACTACTCGTGAAAATGCTCTGATACCTGAAACCGATACCTTTTGCAGTGGGATTTGAGCTCGTACAAATGAAAAGTGCACCACAACCCTAGCTTTAAGCATGCCTGAGTTTACACAAGTTGGAGCATAGATCAGCATACAGCCTCATACAGCCAACCAATAGCCTAGGTTCAGACCTTTGCCTGTCTGAAATGCATGCAAAATTGCTTTCCCGACACATACAGAGACATGTTGCCATTTAACAAATGTCCATTATTTGTTAATCGTACCCACACACATCTGCAAACACGCTGCACTTTCATGCTCGCCAAACCGCATGGTGCCGCAGTGTTTTTGGAAAACAGTCTGCGTCTTCTTTTCTGCATTTCTTGCACATAGAGCAGCCCATTAAAACAAATCCTGTAGGAACCAAGCCTTAAGCCCCATACACACTATTAGATTTTCTGCAGAATTTTGTCTTCAGATTTACCAAAACCATATAATATGAGGTCAAACCTTAAGAATTTAAATTTTGTATGCAATCAGGCAGGCCCTTGCACTACATGGTTTTGGTCAATCTGAAGACAAAAATCTGCAGAAAACCTAATACAGTGGAACCTTGGTTTACGAGTAACGCAGTTAATGAGCGTTTTGAAAGAAGAGCAACTTTTTTTTTTTTAAATTCTGACTCGGTTTGCGAGTGTTGTCTCGCAAAATGAGCAGAATTCAAGCTAATAGTGTGTGCAGTACTACATTTGGCCAGAGGTGCAGGGGTGCCGGGGACACTTGGAACGGTTCGAAGCTGTTCGGAAATACTCGGAATCACTTTCAGAGGTCAGCCGAGCTGTCCCTGAGTATTTCCGAGGCTTTCCGGCGCCCCCCACCTCTGGCCACATGCGGTGTTGATGTAATAGATGTCAATGCGGAACGAATTATCTTCGTTTCCATTGACTTCTATCGGGGAAACTCGCTTTGATATGCGAGTGCTTTGGATTACAAGCATTCTCCTGGAACGGATTATGTTTGTAATCCAAGGTTCCACTGGTGTGTGTATGGGGCTGTACTTGGCTCTACATCTTAATACCAAAATACACCCCATGATTATGCTGTATGCCAAAAAGCGCCTGTGTGCATAAGCCATTATTTACCTGGGCCAATGGAAAGGAAATCTCCTTCTCTAATACGGTTACGGCAGTAGTGCATGAAGACTCATGTCTGTGGAAATAACTCAGTCACGCTGACGTGTGACGCAGTGTCTCAAACTGTTTTTGTTTTCTGTTACTATTTTAATTTTAGTTCCATTGTTGTCTAGTCATAACTATAAATGGTTAGACGTTTGGTATTCATAAACACTTACAAAAAAAAAATAAATAAAAATAGCCCAGCCGTTTACAGAAAGCACACTTCAGGTATTTACAAATTCCGAAGTGGGACGTGGGTGTCACGCACAAAGTGTAAAAGAGACAAAGCAGACAAAGCCTGGGAAAGTGAGTGTGAGACAGGAAAGCAGCCTAGTGGAAAGCCAGTGATTAGAGCAGCTCAGCTGGGTTCCAGTGCTCAGCTCCCATTGGCTGTTGGGAAGTACAAAACCTGGAGGGGAGGGGTCAGAGAGGTAAAGCCAAGTTCCTGCTCTCTTCACAGATCCTGTTTTTTAGCTGTCTACACTCCAGCTTTCAAAGGTGACCAGACAGCACTGCTATTGGCCTGTGCCAACTCCTGTCTGCAGTTCAAGAAGCAGGTCAGTAACTCCTAATCAGCCATTATTATGTGGATAAACAGCAGGACGTCAAAGCCAGACCACTGACAACCCTTGAGTCTGGACAAATGGCAGAACCAGGAAGTGGCAGGTATTTCAGCTTCAGGAACCTTCAAGGTAAAGTCGTACTGAATTTTACAGCTGTATAACTGGAAATACAGGCAGCTAAATGACGTAACTGAAAAATTAATTTTGTTTCATAGTATGTCATTTATTTCTTGTCGATGTTGGAATATAATGTGTGCTTTGTTCGGTAACCATTTGTGATTTGAATGTAGCAAACCAAAATCTTTTTTTTTGTTGCATTAGGGTGCTGCACTTTGAATGTAAACCTACATCTTGCACCATTAAACAATAACCCCCAATAGATTCTTTATAACATTGTAAAATGCTACTTTATTTTCTCTATAGGCGCAATTAACAAAGCTAAGATATCAGGATAAGGATCCTTCCCTTTTTTTTTTTTTTTTTCTAAATGTGAATTATTTTCAACAAGCTTTAAAAATACTATTGCATGTTAAAATAATGATCCTATCCGTGTGTTCATGTTTTTTTTTATAAATGTATATGTTGAGTCATATGACCTTCAAAGCTTACTTTATTGTTGATGTAGCTGTGTGTAATTTTAATTTTATCGCTAGTTGATAAGATTGTGCATTTTAGATAGAACTGAAAAGAGCTCTAAGCCTATTGTACCGTGTTTGCCGGAAAATAAGACCAGGTCTTATATTAATTTTGGCTACAAAAAACACACTTGGGCTTATTTTTCAGGGGATGTCTTATCTGTGACTCCTGTCTTCTCTCCCCCGTCAGCTCAGAAGTCATCATTATGACATCTTTAATCCCAAAAATAAACCTTAAAACGTTATTGTAAAAATATATAATCTGTTTTGTAGAAAGATTATATAATATCCAGCGAGTCTCCTTCCCTTTTTTTTTTTTTTTTTTTTTTTTTTTGTAACATCATTGTTGAAAATACCTTATTTACAGCGCCGCTGGGCGCTCACGTGATCTGCTGGTTGCTCTTCTTCCCCTCTCCGAGCACTGCTTAGGGAAAGGCCAAGATCTCCGCTGATGTCAGCCCCGCTCCGAGCTCTGTAGAGGGAGGGGCCACTGATGTCGGCTGGGAGGAGAGGGGAAGATCTCCAGCAGGTCATGCTGTAACTAAGGTATTTTCCACAATAAAGTTACAAAAGGGAACACACTGGACATTATATAATCTTTTTTTTCAAAACGGATTCTATATTTTTACAAGGACTTTACTAGGGCCTATTTTCAGGGTAGGGCTTATATTGAAGCTCTCCCCGAAAATCACGCTAGGTTTTATTTTCGGGGTAGTGCTAATTTTTGCGAAAACAGGTTTTTTTTTTTTTCTTTTCGTTCAACCCAGCAGGCTGAACAAAAAAAACTGACAGCTCAGGAGGAGCCACTGTACTAACTATAGAACGTTAGTACAGCCATTGACTGAGAGCATTGATCGGGAGCCAATCGGCAGACCTTTTCGGTCATATCCGTTCTGGAGTCGGACCGATTCCAGTACACATGGGCTACATAGTTAGGTTGAAAAAAGACACAAGTCCATCCAGTTCAACCTTAAAAACAATAAATAAATAAAATAAAAAATATTGTACAATCCAATATACCCAATTTTATACCCTCAGTTGATCCAGAGGAAGGCAAAAAACCCCAGCAGAGCATGCTCCAATTTGCTACAGCAGGGGAAAAAATTCCTTCCTGATCCCCCAAGAGGCAATCGGATTTCCCCTGGATCAACTTTACCTATAAATGTTATTACCCAGTTATATTATGTACATTTAGGAAAGTATCCAGGCCTTTCTTAAAGCAATCTACTGAGCTGGCCAGAACCCCCTCTGGCGGGAGTCTATTCCACATTTTCACAGCTCTTACTGTGTGTGGCTGAATGTTGAGCGCCCGTCATTCGGCCCGTGTGTACTATGTGGCTTAGGCCACATAGGGCTGATATTAGATTACTTTTTTTTGATTAGCCACTGGGGCAACTGAACAAAAAAATGAATGAACTGAATCCCCCATCCACACAATCAAGGTGGATGGAGGAATCCTCCCCGCTGTGTCATTGTATTACGACAGTGGGGCTCCTCTGCTGCCAGAATACACTGATCAGTCTGTAGCTCAATGGCTGCTGATTTAGAGCTCTTCCAACAAGCCCGTTTACAGGAAGTCCGTCGTTAGAACGATTTCTGTTAAGCAGGAGCGGCCACACATGGATCGACATTCAGATGGTTCTAGTCCATCTATGGCCAGCTTAAGACTAGATGGCCATATACAGAGCGAATTTCATCTGGTTCCTGATCAGTAGGGATGAGCTAAAGCGTGTTCGGATTCTAGTCCGAACCCACCTGAGTGATCCCACTTGGAAGCTGTCACCTTTCATAATTCATAATAGTTCATAATCACACACATAGGTTGGACTTGATGGACTTGTGTCTTTTTTCAGCCTCACCTACTATGTAACTATGGAACCTTTAGTGGGCCAATTATTAAGGCTAAGACATTACCTGCGCCCCCCACAGGTGCATGTATACAAGGGATATGTATATGTGCAACTGTGAAGCAGGGAATGCCTTGGCCACTTGTGATTGATCGAGTACAGTGACAGCTTTCTGATGGAATCTCTCAAGTGGGTTTGTACTAGAATCCAACATGCCTGAGCCCATCCCTAGTGATCAGTGATAAGCTAGGGCATGTTCAGACTAGAGTCCAAACCTATGTGTGCGAGCCTGCCAAGAAGCCCTCACTGTACAAGGCAATAATTTGCGGCCGGGACATGCCCCTTGTCACGCATTTACAGGCCACTTGCCACAGGTGATTGGTCTGTAGAATTGACAGCTTCCTAATGGGCTCGTACACATGGGTTTGGATCCTAGTCTGAACACGACTAAGCTCATCAGTATTTATGATGAACCGGCCAAAATTTGCTCCACAGTTGGCCCTGTCATCACCCTCCAGGCCAATAAACTTCAAATGAAAAATCAAAGGAGCAAGGCAGAAAATTGTCAGACGCACTGCACCTGCATCTAGTCAGTTGCAGGCACTGTTTGAGAATTTTGGGTCTGGCTGTGAAAATACAATAGTCTCCATTGGGAGATTTGTCCATCCGTGCTGTTTATCGTGGATAGAGAAATTTGTAGATTTCTATTGTTTAGTCTGCAGGTTGAGCAAAAAAATAAAAATCTTTAGATACTTGGGTACTGGTAACAGCTAGGTGACTGTCTATATAAGTACTAGATTGCATTTTGCTCATGTAATCACCATTCTGTTAACAAACAATGATATATATGTTTCAATTTCAAGGAAAATTTATCAATTTATGTTGCATATCAATTATACAGAAAGTAACAACCTCCAGTCCTGATTACTTTTTTCCACCTAATTTACAAACTATCAGAATATTACTTGTTTAGGTTTAAAATCACAGTACTGGTATTGGCTTACTTTTGTGAATGTTAAATGAAACCTATCCTGAGAGAAACCTGGAGCCTTGCCATTGCTGACCTTTAGTCTTCTGGGTTGAATTATGCTGGAGATCACTTTCTGTGAGCCCAGAGCATCAAGAGCCTGCTGCTTGGTCTGATTGTGATTTCATCATGCTCCCCTGGGCTTTAGTACGGCTGCATTGAATGGTGCCTACATGTTATTACAGCAGCACCATTCAGTTACAGGAGTAAGGATGCCCATTTTTAGAAAGGACTCTTCGCGCCAAGTAAGAAGAGAAATAAAGGAGAAGACAGCTGGAAATGGGAATGTATACAAAACAAAAATTGGGTAGGGTTCTAGGGGATAATGCTGCATGCTGTGCCCAGTCTAAGAGACTGTGAAAGATAGTCTAGCATGACAGTGACCGAACCCTCTGTGGGGCAAGTATTCCTACTTGGTGGCTGCATAAAAGGAGGTGCATAAAGAAACTGCATCATTAGAGGTTAAATGGCATAGTGACCACAGAAACTGCGGTAATTAATCTCCAGAATATGCAGGGGAGAGCAGTTTGGAGAGGGTGTGAACTGCGCACGTTTAGGAGATATTTACCGTACCTATAGGTAAGCCTTATTACAACCTCTTTAAGGAGATTCACCCTTTCTATTTTCCAGTTTACTGTTATCATTGAAAGTAAAAGAAAATACCAAATTTAGGGTTATCCACAGACAAATGGAGAAGAAATCTTCTAATGGCGACACTAGTTCTGGTGACCTGAGGGTCCCCAAGGAATTCCCTTAATTTGTAGGGATTTCCTCTCACTTCTTCCTATTTGGCTATGGGACAGAAAGTGAAGGAAAATCGCTGCAATGGGAAACATGGTGAAAAAAAGCTGACAGTGGTTCTTCCTTGCTCTATCGAAAATGAAGTTCTACTTTAAGGCTTTACTGATGGCATCAATGATGGCTTCTCCAGAAAAGTTTGCCAAAAGTTCCAGTTTAAGGTTTTAATGGTTTTCTTTATATGACCATTTAGTATTGACTACATGACTCTTTAACCTCTTGCCAACCAGCCGCTGTCGTTATACAGCAGTCGGTTCTCCTGCACAAAGCGTCATAGCAGTAAAGCGGCTCGTGCGGGTATGATATCGGCCGCTGCATGCTGCGGGAGTGTGCCCGCAGGTTGGGTGGACTCTGTCCGCCGGCGACCCATGATCGCCTATTACAGAGGCAGAACAGGGAACTGCCTTTTGTAAACAAGGGGATTCCCCGTTCTGACAGGTGACTTGACAGGGATGTACTGTTCCCAGTGATCAGGAACAGTGATCTCTGTCATGTTCCAGTAAGCCCGTCCCCCCTACAGTTAGATCACACCTAGGAAACACATTTAACTCCTTGATCGCCCCCTAGTGTTAACCCCTTCCCTGCCAGTGATATTTACACAGTAGCCAGGGGCTATTTATAGCACTAATCACTGTATAAATGTCACTGGTCCCAAAAAAGTGTCCGATCTGTCTGCCGCAATGTCGCAGTCCCGCTAAAAATCACAGATCACCGACATTACTAGTAAAAATAATAAAAATGCCATAAATCTATCCCCTATTTTTTGTAGACGCTATAACTTTTGCGCAAACCAATCAATATACGCCTATTGCGATTTATTTATTTTTATTTTTTGGTACAACGTCACATGACTGCGCAATTGTCAGTTAAAGCGACGCAGTGCCGTATCGCAAAAAATGGCCTGGTCATTAAGGGGCAAATCCTTCTGGGGCTGAAGTGGTTAAAAACAAACAAAACAAAGTGAATTATCTGCAGTGTATGTGCATCAATCTTTCTGTAACCTCTCCCCAAAATGAAAGAAATAACTCCTTAGTGCCCTGTCCTCAGCCTATGTGCATAATCAGATAAGATATCTCTCAGCACTTAGTTCCAAATATATGTTCAAACCTTCAGCACCCAGTTCGCAGCTCATGAATATCAGCACATAGTACACTACGTTTGTGCTTTAAACTCTCAGGACCTAAAGTGTTACTAAACCCACAATAATAAAATCAGTCCGTATGTGCAGTAAAGCATGATTGTTATGCTTACTATGGAATCTATAGGGGTTAGTCCTCCGTATTGTGTAAAAAAGGCTGTTTGATCCTGTCTTCTCTGATCTGATCCTCCCCTCCTTCCACTGTCCCCTGATAATTTCCCGATAACACAGAGCCTATGTAGTCAGGCTGCACATGCTCAATTTAGTGTGTATTGCTAGAGAGTTTTTTTTTTTTTTTTTTTCCTGGGAGAGTACATGTGATCAGCACAGGGCCAGTCAAGCACTGTCCAGACAGAATCAGGGGTCTTGCAGTTTCATAGGACAGTCAGAAAACTCCTCTTACAAGCTTTAACTAGTGCTTGGCTGGACACTGCTAGAAGCCACAAGACTGCTCTACCTGATAATGAGAAAAGGTATTTAGCAGTTTAAATTTACTAAAATTAATTTCCATGTTCTGTGTACTGTGGGAGACCAGATATAGTAAATGCAGGGTCTTGGGTTTAGTAACACTTTAACCACCTCAATACAGGGCACTTTCACCCCCTTCCTGCCCAGGCCATTTTTCAGCTTTCAGCGCTGTCACACTTTGAATGACAATTGCGCGATGACGCAACACTGTACCCAAATGAAATTGTTCTCATTTTTTTCGATTTTTTTAAAAACAAATGTTTTCCTCTGTTTAGGCCGATATGTATTCTTCTACATACTTTTGGTATAAAAAATCGCAATAAGCGTATATTGATTGGTTTGCGCAAAAGTTATAGCCTCCACAAAATAGGGAATAGATTTATAGCATTTTTATTAATATATTTTTTTTACTAGTAATGGCGGCGATCTGTGATTTTTTTTTTTTTTTTTTTTTTTTTTAATTTATCGTGACTGCGATATTGCGGCGGACACTTTTGACACATTTTTGGGACCATTGACATTTCTACAGCGATCTGTGCTATAAAAATGCACTGATTACTGTATAAATGTGACTGGCAGGGAAGGGGTTAACACTAGGGGGTGATCGAGGGGTTAATTATGTTTCCTAGGGAGTGATTCTAACTGTAGGGGGAGGGGACTCACAAGAGGAGGAGACCGATCGGTGTTCCTCTGTACTGAGAACACACCATCAGTCTCCTCTCCCTTGACAGGACTTGGATCTGTGTGTCCTGCTCTGTTACCGGGCAATTGTGGGTGCCCGGGGGACATCGCGGCCGCCGGGCACGCACATCGGGTCCCCAGTGACGTGGCGGGCGCGCGCCCCCTGGTGGGCCGGGAAGATATGACACCCTCCCAGAACGAGAGCCGCGCCGCCCCCGCCTGGCCGTCATATAACAGCCGGCGGGCGGCAAGAGGAAGTAAAGTTTTCCTGTCTAATTGTACCTACAGGTAAGCTTATAATAAGACTTACCTGTAGGTACTGTAAATATCTCCTAAACTTGCACCGTCTAGGAGATATTTACTATATACACCAACATCCTTGGTGCATGCACTCTGAAGGAATGGCCACTCATGCCGTTTCTTCAGGACCCTGTGCCGTGACCGGCGGCTCCCGCACACATGCGTGGGAGTGCCGTCATCGCGGCTCCGGCCAATCACAGCACCGGAGCCTGGAAGAAACATCGGGGAAGATGTTAGCCGCCTGTGTGCGGGCCCTGCTGCAGGGCTTCGTTCTAAGGTAAGTACTTCATAATGTGATGCATACTAGCTCATTATGCCTTTTTGTCTTGCAGGTTTGTGTTTGTTTTTTTGGTTTTTTTTTTGGGCTTACAACCTCTTTAAGCTGGCCATACACTAGTAGATTTTTGTTTTAAAATATTTTGTTTTAAGAATGTTTGTTCAATATTCTAATTGTTAGTGGGGGTCAAATTGGCATTCTTTGCAAGCAAAGTGATGAGAAAATTTTGAAGGGGCAAGCAAGTGAATTTCTAACAGTAAATGTTGTTTTTGTTGGTGCAATTACATTCATTCCAAAACGTTGTTAGAAGCAAACAACATTTTTAAGTACTTTTGAACGTCCTTCAGCCAGTCACTGAATGAACAAAGAATTTTTTTTAAATGTTTATATGAATATTCCTACAAACGTTTGTTTGAAAATCTACTAGTTTATGGTCAGTTTCAGTTTTCAGGATATATGCGTTAATCCTCAGCTGATAGTGCCCAGCGCATGTGCATTAGCCCGTCATCAGCATAATGGGATAATCCCTCCTATTTAGGCCTGTTTCACACCTATGCGAATTGGATGCGGTTTATACCGCATCCTATTTGCATGACATTTTAAAATGCGTTCATTTGAAAGAGGCTGGTTCACATATGTGCGTTGTATTCGCACTCCGCATTGCCCAAAAAAAGTGTGCGTTTTCTGGGCATTGCGGTGCGAATTGCAAGAACATGATCTTCTATGGGAACACATCTGATTCGCAAATACATTCTGTTGTGAACAGGATAAAATCCTGATGCAATCCTGACCTGATCCTGATCAAAAACTGACGTGAAACGCTGAACAACTGTTTTTTCTCTCTGCAGGGAAACCAGAGCTTCAATTCGCACCGCACATGTGTGAACCAGGCCTTAGTGATAAGTTTAAACCTGCTAATAACCTTTAACCTCCACTGTTCCCCAAATACACTGACACACTCTCTCTTCCAGGTTTATTTTCAATATCCTCCCCTTTAACTTTACCATACCTCTCAACTTTCTGAGATGAGAAAGAGGAACGCCTATTGGCAAAAAGTATATAAGCAAAGGACACCAATGCGACATGGAGAATTAATACACAAAAACTATATAAAGCATAATTATAATAGGCTTACAATATACCTAATATTAGCATTATAAAAAGGCCATAATTTAGTGTTTTCTACTAGTTATTACCTTAGTTTGTTGATAATATAGTTATGCTGTTTAACTTTAAACACACATAGTGGTTCTCTCAGGATTTTTACACAAGGACATTCTGTATCTTGTTGCTTCAAATTATTTTATATGTTCATGGGGCCCTGTTAATGCATATTTAGCAGTAGATACAATTGTTTAGAAGGGATTTAGCAAATTAAAAACGGTATGTGCTTCTTACAGTAATTCATTTTTTATTTTATTTTTTTTTTTAGAGTATTTCAGAACATTCAGGCTTTAGTCTGTCGTAGTATACTGTGCCTTTTATAATGCTTATGGCAGATCAAGATTGTGGTAGAATATAATTCTGGGAAATGTGTGGCAGGTCCCAAGAGCAGGCCTTGGTAGCCTACAAATCTGGCAAAATGCTGCATGGCATAGCAACTGAGAACATGTGGCCATGTGGTTTTGGTGGATTTGACAACTTGTCCTCTTGTAGTGTTGGTCGCATTGGTAATGTCTTCTTGTGCGTCGCACATATGGGAACATTTCCTCTTGTTAAGGTGGCACTTTGGTATTGTTGCACATTTATTACCAAAACCAGTCATCCTGCACAAGAAGAGAGAGAAGCCGTGACTGGTCTTTATATTACAGGAAACTACTGCACAGAGACAAGGTTTCAAACTGGATTATATCACAGATCTGGAAGAAATACATAAAGCATCATGATTTAAGAATAGACATGCCTCTTATATTTAGTCAATGTGTGCTTATTCCCAGGTTCAAGTTTATTAGAAATCCCAATGGTCCTGGCCATTAATTGGGTTAAAAGGAAAAACTTCTAAAGCCCTCTTTTTTTTTTTTTTTTTTTTTTTTTGCCTAAGTCAAAATATTACGACACTTCTTCTGGTACTGACCAGAGCTGTGTGAAGTTGGCACCCCATGTTAAAACCCGAATAAAAACATACCATTCGTTTGTGCCGCAAAAATGAGCGTTTGTGGCGGTTTGGTTTCTGAGATATTAAACATTCAATTTAATGTAAGCCCCGCCCACTTTGCACCCCATGTTACTTAATTTTAAAAACAAACACGCCATTCGTTTGTGCCGCATTTGTGCTGGTTTGTGCCACTTTGGTTTTGGAGATATTGTGCGTTATAGTTGCTGAAACCCCGCGTCCAGAGGAACTCACAGCATGGGTAACAACTTGGATCCCTTGCGGTTGCTGGACTAGATGGCAGATGTGGACCGGCTGCTTTCCCAGCTCAGGGTGGAGGCGGCATCCAGAGGAGCGGAATGGCTGCAGGAGCAGCTCTCATCTGTCCTACGAGGTCGAGCCTCTGGGGCAGGAGTCCGTACGAGCTCGGAGGTTTTGGCCCCTGGAGTGCTACTCTCCGGTCTCCTCCCTCAGAGCTTGGTGCCACATTGGGAGTCCCATGCGGGCCACTTCAGGACTACCTGCAAAGCGATCGGCTTCGCTCACGGGTGGTGCTCCTGGAAGGAATCACCTTCATCGTCGGGGGCGGGGCTTCCGGGGTGTCTGTGTCTCTCCCCAGCCCACCCGGCATCAGGAACAGGTGGGCTCCTCCCCCAACGATGAATCAGCGGGGGCAGAGCCTCGGCGGGGGAGTCGTGCTGCTATGGCCCCCAGGCCCTTAACCTCCGTGGCCGGTGGCTCTCCCAGGACCAGCCAGCACCAGGTGATATCAGAGGTGCGGAGGAGCAGCGGTGTGAGACCAGGGCCCTGGGTGCTCCGGTAAGGTGACCCAGAGATCGGTGGGTGGAGACGGTGCAAGCAGACGGGGCCAGCAGCCGCACTAATCCTTGGCATCCAGGGCCACTACTCCTGGGGTGCTGCTGGAGAGAGGAGACGTGGAGATAGGTGAGAGATCGGAGGGCAAGTTGTCCGCTTCAGAGGGGGAGGAGTCGCATGGACGCACTTCATCGATGGAGTTGGGACCTGTGGCTGGTGGGATCCTTCCTAGGCAGCCTGGTAAGTCTACTACTTCTAATATGTCTGTGTTTTCTGCTGTTGATGATGTGTGTCTAGGGGGAGGGCCCTGTCCCGCATGGAGTTGGCTGCTCTGAGGTCTGATTTGCCTGCGCTTTCTGCACCTTCTAGTGCGGGCTGTGGTCACACCACATCTAGGTCAGATGAGGGGTTGCAGGGGTTCCTTTTGGGTTTGAGGGAGCTGGTCCAGCCATTTGAACCAGAAACGAGTACCCAAGCCATGCCGTCGTCAGCGTGGATCCCGCCGGTGGGTGGGTCAGAAGCGACGAGGCTGGCTTCGGTGTCCAGGGTTGATCCCCCTGCGGCGGAAGTGCCCATCTGCGGCGGGGCATAAGTTGGCGTTGAGGGACAAGGCGTTGAGTCGTCGGAGGCCGTTACCAAACAGGATTCAGTCAGATTGGCCAACTCTGCAAAATGTGAGGTTTACGTTTGTTTTGAGGGGCCTCTGGGTGCGCACCTGAAGCTGGAATTCTGTGAAAAAATTTGGAAGGGTGAGTATGTGGGGATATTCTTTGCTACCCCTGGAAAAATTTTATCTGGATAGGGTCAAGCCAGAGGAGAGCAAAAAGGAGGATGAAGAAAAACGGCTATACAGGCTTATCCCGCAGACTTTCCCTAATTGGCTGCAGGCTTTTGCAGTTGGGGAGAAGAATCTGGAACACTGTTTGGCGCTCTTCTGTTATCTTGACGCCATCAGGGACGCCTACAGGGTCTACAGGGAATCTGCATGGTTGAGGTACGACGAGCAGTTCCGGCATCAGAGATCTATCCGCCCGTCCTTGCGGTGGGACCACAAGGTCATTAGTTTGTGCGACTTATGACCTTGGCGCAGGCCCCTAATCAGTTTTTTCCAGGGGGGGCCGGTGGCACATCTACCCCCGGACAACCTGCTGCAAAGAAAAGGGGTGTCTGCTGGTAGTATAATGAGGGCTCCTGCAAGTTTGGGGGGGCTTGCCATTACCAGCAAACCTCTGGCTGCGGAGGTTTACATCCCTTGTCCCGCTGCTTCAAGCAGGGGAAGGGGCGTGCCGGCGAGTGTGTTAACAAAAGAAATGACGTTAGTGAGGGTGGAAAGGATGCGGCCTTTCCTCGATGGATATCCGGATTGGGAGGCTGCTCGGTTGTTAGGGGTGGGTTTCTCCGAAGGCTTTCGCATACCTTGTTCCCTGGCCTCTGTTCCACCAGTGTCCCAGAACTTGCGTTCGGGCTTGCAACATCCTGCAGTGGTTTCTGAGAAATTGCGGAAGGAACTTGCGTTGGGCTGCATTGGTGGCCCTTTCCCCTCGCAGCCTTTAGCGGATTTGGTGATCTTGCCCCTGGGGGTCGTGCCTAAGAAGGACCTTAAAGTGCGTATCTTGGGGTGGTACAGGTCATCAACTGTGTCACAGCCTCGTCGCCACCCGTGGTCCGACTTCTTCAGCACCTAGTGTTACGTTGTCTACAGTTAAATGTTTTTCTTTATGCTGTTCACCTCCCGGGAGTTGAGAACAGCTTAGCTGACGCATTGTCTCGCTTTCAGTGGGGCAGGTTCCAGTAGTTGGCACTGACAGTGGAGCAACGCAGGGTCCCTTGTCCCGAATGGCTGTGGAGGATTGCCTTGGAGTCGTCTCCGAATGGATCAGACGGTCAGTGCCTGACATGTGGGCAGCCTATAATAAATTATGGCAAGAGTGGTTGTCTTTGCTGCAGCAGGCTGAGGTGGAGCAAGAGGGCCCAGAGGTGAGGTTGCTGGTCCTTTACTTTGTTTCACGGAACCTTGATTAGGGGGTGTTGGTGTCAGTCATGGAGCGGAAATTGGCAGGATTAGCATTTTTCTTCAAATTGCAAGGCTGTCGTGATTTCACAAAAGATTTTTGTGTCCGACAGGCTCTAAAGAGGTATTGTAGGTCTCAGAAGCGCAGGGATTCCAGGCGCCCTGTTTCGTTTGATATTCTGCAAAATGTTTTAGCCCAGTCGGTTTCCCTGTGTTCCTCAGTGTATGAGGTCTCTTTGTTTAAAAGCCTTCTCTCCGGCTTTTTTTGTACCTTTTCGGATTAGCGAACTAGTCAGCCCTTCCAAGAGGGTCCATGGGGGTATGTTGGATCGTGAGGCCATCTGCGGGCAGCACAGGGTCTCCCTGCTGTTGCGATGGTCCAAAACGGATCAGGCTGGCAGGGGCAGAAGGGTTCAGATTTTTGCTGTGCTGGCTTTGCCCTTGTGTCTGGTGGGTGCTGTCAGAGTTTCTCACAGTGCGCCCGGATTTGGCTGGGTCCTTTTTGTTACATGCACACGTGTCTCCCTTGTCCAGATTTCAATTCATATCCATTTTCAGTAAATGTTTATGGGCATTAGGTTTAGAGGGGAAAGAATTAATCTCGCACTCATTCCGAATTGGGGTGGCCACGGAAGCCGCCAGGTGTGGGTTGGATGATAAGACGGCCAAGGGTATTGGTAGGTGGGAATCGAAGAGGTTCCAGCTATATGTTCATTCTCATCTGTTGTCTGATTGGGGGGGGTAGGTCATTTTGTGAGTGTTCTGTGTTGGTAAGCCTGTGTTTGCGTGCTTGTTTGGTGTTATTTGTGGTATTTGTGTTCTTTGTGGTGGTGTTTCTTCTCTTTAAGGTGGTGTGATGGGCCTTGTCTGGATACTGGGCCACTCCTATGTGTTTTGGGGGGCCAGGCGAGTAGACGTTATGCCCAATGGTAGGCAACATTTCTAGGCAGGAACCTTGTATCCGCTGGTTGGGGGTACCGAGCATGCTGTGGAACAGAATGGTGTCGGAAGTACATCGCTTTGCATGACTGGATAGACTGCCGAATGTTCTGGTGCTACACGTTGGCGGTAATGATTTAGGACTGAGGTCCATGTTGAACATCATTTGTGATGTCAAGTTTGATTTCCTGCGGCGCCGCATGGCCTTCCCAGATATGCTCGTCGTGTGGTCTGACATCATTGCTCAGACGATTTGGCATTTGGCTAGGTCAGTGGAGCAGCTCGATAAGGCCTGCAGGAAGGTCAACAGGGAGGTAGGCAGATTTGTAGTTAGGAATGGGGGCCTGGTTATTTGGCATTTGGAACTGGAAACGGATACTTGGAGATACCTTTTGGGGTGACGGGGTACACCTCAATGTGGTGGGAATTGATTTGTGGGCCCTGGGGTTGCAGGATGGTATTCCGAGAGCTTTGAGGGTGTGGAGGGGCACTCAAGGGTAAGGTCTTCCTCTTGTGCGCTGTGGCGGAGGTTGGTCTTTGCTGGCGAATGAAGAAACATCGGATAAGGAAGGATTCAGGACCCATCGGTGGTATAGGTCCCTCTGGTGTATTCCAGGTAACTTGGTTTAGCTGGAATTGGTTAATGGGTGCACTGCGGTTATCGGGTTACCTCTGAGCCACTATGTCAGCTGGAGGCCTAGTATAGTAAAAGGTACCGCAGTGCATTCTTGAATATACGATACTTTGGGGTTCCTGCAAAGACCAACGTGATTAGTGACTGATGGGTTTTTGGTTTAATAAATGTTTTTTACGGTTTTATGTTCATTTAAGTTTATTTGTTAATAAAGAGACAATTTTTTACTCCATGTATGGTGTGGTCTCCATTAATGGTATTTAATGGTACGGGTGGGATGGAGTATGGGGTTGGTCTGGCAGTTATTGGCTAAGGATGGAACATCTGTTCTACAATGGTCATGCCTTTTCCAGGGTACAGTATGAAGTGCAGTGCCCATTACAGTGGGAGGAGCATTACATTAAGGAAACCCACGCTGAGTATAGGTTCTGTATGTAAGATTTAATAATGAGGTGTAAAGTCAGTGTGGTTTGGCAACATATAATGCACAATAGCTCCAAAACCAAAGCGGTACAAAAGTGTATTTTTGTGGCATAAGCCAGCACAAACGCGACACAAATGAATGGTGTGTTTGTTTTTAAAATTTAACAACATGGGTTGCAAAGTGGGTGGGGTTTCAGCAACTATAACACACAATATCTCCGAAACCAAAGCAGCACAAGCGTTTATTTTTGCAGCACAAACGAATGGCGTGTTTTTTTTTTTTTTTTTTTTAAATTCAGCAACATGGGGTGCAAAGTGAATAAAATTGAATATCTAATATCTCAGAAACCGAACCGGCACAAACGCTCATTTTTGCGGCACAAATCAGCACAAACTAATAGTATATTTTTATTCATGTTTTACAAACATGGGGTGCCAACTTCATACAGCTACTGGCCAGGTGTAATTAGTAACTGAACTCCTGGCCATCAGATCAGTCATGTTGTTGCCTCTCAAGGTATGAAGCTGCTACTGAAGTCTTGATTACTGTGTGAGGACTCCTTGAAGTCTCTGTGACACTTCTGGCAGCCTGTGTGAAGTGTCAATGTTGGCATGAAGTGACATGGGCACTGCAGGCAGGGCCCTCTGATGCCACAGACCTCATGATTTATATTAATGGCCCTGGAAAAATCAGTAGTAGCAAAATGTGTTCGGTTTACTAAGAATATTGAATGCCATCTTAAAGTGGAGTTCCACCCACTTTTACAACTCTTCAGCATCCCTCACTAAACTGTGCACTGTAAACGAATTGGATATTTAAAAAAAAATTTTCTCAGCACCTACTGTATATCTGCTGTATTCATTTTTCACTTCCTCCTCCCTGGCCGTGGCCCATCGTATCATTTCCTGTTTGCAATGCTTCTGTGAAGGGGCGGCAACTTCCTCTGACACTGTCCTTGCTATGGAAACCTGACCTGAAACCTATTACACTGCTGCACTGAGCATGTGCGAGATCTGCAAGGATGAGATCCAGGAAGAGATACAGTCTGGCTTCAGATGCCCACACTTAAGATGGCCACAGCCTGCTGCAAGTTTATAAACTAACAAAACAGACCTTAGTTTACAGACTAACTTTACTAGAATACATTAAGCTTGTGTATTATAGGGGTATTTTTATTTAAAAAGTATAATTTCGGCCGGAATGCCGCTTTAAAGCTCCTCTCTGAGCAAAGCTCCCCCTCCTATTCTCACCTCCTTTTCATCAATTACCTTGTAAAGCTGTTTTAATACTTGCCTCTATTTTTTTTTGTTGGGATGCTTCTATAAGTGACGATCGGTGGATCCAGCACTGTAGTCTTTGTCCTTGCTTACTAGTCACCTCTTTGTGATGTCCTCATTCTGCTGCTCAGTTGATGCTGAGATGTCCCAATTACTGGGCAGCCAATAGAAAGTGTCTATTACCTGGGCAATGAAGTGGTGGTAGTGGTATTTTGGGCATTTAACTTAACCTAACCAGCATGGGGGGGATTTATGTCCAGAGTTTGACTTTAACTTTTGTTTCTGTGATCATTCCAAATAAGCAGGCACACACAGATATCATAAATATTTTATGATGATTTAGATTTATGGCTCAGTCTCGGTTTTTGCTCTGCTATTGTAAGAGTTTTTCCTCTTGCATATTGGCAGGACAAGATCTGTGAGGCATGCTGTGTCAGGAAGGGAGTGTGTGATGGACACCCAGCTGGAAAAGCTGGTGAATGGAGGGGGGAGGAGAGAAAGGTGTGGTATTTCAGATCAAAGTAAACCAATGACACATTAACAGTTACTGTTTGTTTTTATGACATGTTTGGCAAATATTATATCAAGGACTGCATAGCATAACTGTAAACAATGAAGCTGTTGAAATTAAAAGCAATATAAGTAGGGTGTTGCATACCAAATAAAATGTTACTGGTTTGCTTTGCACTACATTTTCATCTGAAGGATAATATGTACTCTGAAGATCCATTGTAAGGAGTATGTGAAAGTTCTGAAATGAGAATATTCTGTTTACTGTTATTAAGATTGTATTACAGATTAACGGGTTAGCAAATATCATTGGAACAGTTCATACTGAAATATGGCTGGTCATTAGAAAAGATTTGTCACTTCAGTGTCTTTTTTTGCTTGTTGCAGCCCTCCCATTCAGTGAATGCTCTTCAGCATCACCTCAAATGGCACCAGGACATCCAGACCAGGAGACTTCATCTTCTGAGCATAGTTCTTCTTCATCTGACAGTGATTCAGGCTGTGCATTGGAAGACTACCTCGATATTAAGGTAAGCACCCCACCCCACACCTGTCAGTTTTTCAGGCAGATCTGAAAGGAAGCTCTTTGGGCAGATGGATGTAAACTGATGTGTGTCTCTTTACATCTTATTAGCTCCTAGTCCATTTTAGGTCTGGAAAGAAAAGTATGCATCCCTTTTCTGTTTTATGGAACCTAAATGTAAAAGATCTGAGGTAGTCGGACATGCGTCACCCCCCCCAGCTCATTGGCCAAACATGGGTTCATTAAAGAATAAGTTCACCTTTTGTAACCATATTCAGGGGGTAACGTAACCTGTTACCAATGGACCGGCCCCCGCACCTTCCCGATTCCCTGCTCTGACGCAATTTGAAAAAACTTGGTCAAGTGGGCTTCGCCCGACTGGCCACATTACTCATTCAGTGTCCTGTGAATGGGAAAACTATCCGGCAACCTTTGCGGCTGTCAGCTTCTAGTTTTCAATGAACTATCACAGCACTATGGAACACTGTGGTAGTTCATTCTCCCTTCCTGTCAGATTAGATCTGCTCGCCCATACAGGATGTACAGACACACAGATACACTGACAGATCTGCTGGAGACCTGCATGGCACCAGTGATCTGCTGATCGCTGGTGCAATGCTTTACAGCAGGGATATGCAATTAGCGGACCTCCAGCTGTTGCAGAACTACAAGTCCCATGAGGCATAGCAGGACCCTGACAGCCACAAGCATGACACCCAGAGCCAGAGGCATGATGGGACTTGTAGTTTTGCAACAGCTGGAGGTCCACTAATCGCATATCTCTGCTTTACAGGATCCAAAAAAAAATGCAAATTTCTTTTACCTGCAAAAAAATGTGCATTTATTATCTTTTTTCTAAAAATTGAACTTCTCCTTTTAAAGCCTAGTTGGATGACATTACTTGTATTCACTGATAAAAATAGGCGCAGATGGGAAGTCACCTGTACTGTTGCTGGAACACAGCACTGCATACTCTTTGTAGCTAATACTACAACAGTATGATACAGTGCTCACAGTGCATGCATAGTAATGTAATGGAAATGGTTCAATTGGGCCAACTATTTAAGTCAAATAAAAAAACTGAATTATACTTTAAGGTCAGGTCGGAAACAACTGAATGGCCACAGATGTCACATCTGCACCGTTTGGATCTAATTCAGCAGGGGATCTGTTCACAGTTCCCCTGCTGATTGTAACGGACATGGCCCATGTGAAAGGGGCCTAGTTTAGCTGCAGAACTCCAGGCAGATCCAAAAACTGAAGTGAATTCTGTCTTTTCCTTTTTTTTTTTTTTCATTTACATCTCCAGTCAAACCCACTGAAAGTAAAAAAAGTAAAAGCATCTATAGATAGTGGCCACATACAGGTAAAAGATCAAATTCACCTATTAGTGATGCAGTTAGTCAGAACATCACTGGAAGGACTAAAAGCAACAGCTTGTTAAGAACCTTAGGATATCCACTGTTAGTATCTAGCAGTCCAGTGTGACCAGACACAGTATATATTATGTGACTATATAAATGGATCCTAAACTCCAGTTCAATGCAAACAATAATATTTTTAAAAGACATACACCTGTCAGGAAACAAACAATGTTAATTAACCTGATAGAAGCACATATGCAGTAGTAAAAACGAATTAAACTATGATATTATTATGATAGTGTTGAAGTGATCCTTTATATGGGAAGAGGATGCAAAGGTGACATGTCGGGCACATAAATAGCCATTAAAGGGTTAGAGTAATACAGTGGAAGGAAGAAAGTCCTTCAACAAAATGAAAAGTTTCATATACTATATTCATGAAGAGCGAAAAGTATGCTTCTGAGCAAACAGGCTTCAGCAAATAATTTTTTGAGTGACTTTGGTGGAGACATAAAATAGATACAGGTGGTTCTATATATTCTGAAAAGTTCTGTATTTACTGAATAGGTTTTTTTACATTCTTTTCACATTCAACTTGCTATGTCTCCCTTGTATTAAAGGCTCATCCCAGTAATGTGCACTTCACTTTATCGAACAATGAAGACCAAGAATTAAAGCTTATCCAAACACTGCTTCAGTTGCTTCCGCCTCAAGACTGTGATGTAAGATCCTGCAAATGCATTTATATTACTCTTTACAAAGAGATGTCAAGGAGAAGCATAAAATTATTCTGAATGTGTGGCCTGCTAAAATATGTTATTGCTCTAGATGAAAAGGATTGTAATTTGTACAAAAGCTTCTTGGTGGAAACCGAAACTGATATAAAGTTGCTGGTACTCCATAAACCAAAAACTATCGTCACAACATAAAAATCCTAGTTGAACACTTTAAGGCAGTGGTTTTCAACCTCGGTCCTCAAGTACCCCTAACGGGCTTTTACTTTTACGTTACTTTACATTACTTTTTACGTTACTTTTCACGTTACTTTACTTTGCACAGCTGATTTATATCTATATCAATGACATGGCATTGATAAGAGCTTATCTAAGTTTATCTAAGGGAGGTTCCCAAAACATGGCCCGTTGGGGGTACCTGAGGACTGAAGTTGAGAACCACTGCCTTAGGAGACCAAAGGCACTTAGCACTAGTTTCCATTTTGATCTGAGGTCCTGGTATGTATTAAAAGACAATTTTTAATTACAATCTGTGCTGTCTGCTGCTCCACTCCACGCTGAAGCCCAATTTGTGGAGGTTACTATGGGGGAGTTAAGGCCAGCACTATAGCCACATCCCCTCTCTGTGAAAATGGATTTCACACAATGGGAATACAATGTAATCTCTGGGATTTGTAGTTCCACAGGGTTAGTGCAGGTTCCTCTGTTGGTGCTCCTCTCTGCTTATGCTTTGATCAGCTGCTCCTGGTCCAAACAGCTCCGTTCTCTCCTAGAGGCCATTGAGCTTTTAAGCAGCTCCAGCACCCTCACTAATTCTCAGACCAGGCCTCTAACTGCTCTATGAAGCTCTGCAGCTCACAGCCCAGGCTCCTGGGCTGCACTGTAAAAATCTGGCCTGGGCACAGCCCTACCCTCCTGCATTTCTGTGTATGTTTACAAGCAGCCAGCAGATAAATCGCACAACCCGGTCAGCACTGAATTATCTTTTACTTTTGTGAAAGAACAGTCCTGCTGTGTGATCTAGCTGCCAGCGCAGTGTATGCGGCTACTAGTAAACATACACTCTGCCAGCAGCTAGATCACACAGCCCCGACAGCACTACTGTTCATTCATAAAAGCAATAAGATCATTCAGTGCTGGCAGGGTGATTTACCTGTGATTTATCTGCCAGCTGCTTGTAAACTTACACAGCACCAGCAGAAACATCACACAGCCAGACAGTATTAAACTTTTTCTTGCGCTTGTATAATGCATAGAGCTGACCCTGTCCCCTGCTGTGCTAAATGGCAGCGCTCATCCTCCGCATGCAACTGCTGGCAGAAAAAGTACTGTCAATCAGCCCTCATTGGTTATTCATCTCCTTGCTAGCAACATGTTCAGAGCAGTGGGGGGGGGGGGCTTGGGGTAAAGCTATTGACCATGTTAGCTTAGCAACAGGGCCACAGATAAGCATGGGACCATTTGCATTTTGGTCTTCTGGGGGATTTTATTAAGCATTTTGCGGTGTTACTTTTTGAACTTTTCTACAGGAGTAGAACTTTTTTTTCTTTTGTTCATTTTTCTGACAGATGGGCTTTTCACTTGTTTATAAACATACAGTATCTAACAAAAGTGAGTACACCCCTCACATTTTTGTAAATACTTTATATCTTTTCATGTGACATTATTGAAGAAATGACACTTTGTACAATGTAAAGTAGTGCGTGCACAGCTTGTACAACAGTGCAAATTTGCTGTCCCCTCAAAATAACTCAACACACAGCCATTAATGTCTAAACCGCTGGCAACAAAAGTGAGTACACCCCTGAGTTAAAATGTCCAAATTGGGCCCAAAGTGTCAATATTTTGTGTGACCACCATTATTTTCCAGCACTGCCTTAACCCTCCTGGGCATGAAGTTCACCAGAGCTTCACAGGTTGTCACTGGAGGCCCTCTTCCACTCCTCCATGACATCACAGAGCTGTTGGATTTAGGAGACCTTGCGCTGCTCCACCTTCCATTTGAGAATGCCCCACAGATGCTCAATACGGTTTAGGTCTGAAGACCTACTTGGCCAGTCCATCACTTTTACCCTCAGCTTCTTTAGCAAGGCAGTGGTCGTCTTGGAGGTGTGTTTGGGGTCATTATCATGTTGAAATACTGCCCTGTGGCCCAGTCTCCAAACGGAGGGGATCATGCTAGTATGTCACAGTACATGTTGCCATTCATGGTTCCCTCAATAAACTGTAGCTCCCCATTGCCGGCAGCACTCATGCAGCCTTAGACCATCACACTCTCACCACCATGCTTGACTGTAGGCAAGACACACTTGTCTTTGTACTCCTCATCTGGTTGCCGCCACACACACTTGACAAAATCTGAACCAAATAGGTTTATCTTGGTCTCATCAGACCACAGGACATGGTTCCAGTAATCCATGTCCTTAGTCTGCTTATCTTCAGCAAACTGTTTGCAGGCTTTCTTGTGCATCATCTTTAGAAGAGGCTACCTTCTGGGACGATGGCCATGCAGACCAATTTGATGAAGTGTGCGGCTGAGCACTAAAAGGCTGACCACCACCCCTTCAACCTCTGCAGCAAACTGGCAGCACTCTTACGTCTATTTCCCAAATGACAACCTCTGGATATGAAGCTGAGCATGTGCACTCAACTTCTTTGGTCGACTATGGCGAGGCCTGTTCTGAGTGGAACCTGTTCTGTTAAACCTCTGTATGGTCTTGGCCACTGTGCTACAACTTAGTTTCAGGGTCTAGGCCATCTTTATATAGAGCAACAATTCTTTTTTTCAGATCCTCCGAGTTCTTTGCCATGAGGTGAGGTGATGTTGAACTTCCAGTGACCAGTATGAGAGACTGAGAGCGATAACACTAAATTGAACACACCTGCTCCCCATTCACATCAGAGACCTTGTAACCCTAACGAGTCACATAACACCGGAGAGGGAAAATGGCTAATTGGGCCCAATTTGGAAATTTTTACTTGGAAGTGTAATCACTTTTGATGCCAGCGGTTTAGACCTTAATGGCTGTGTGTTGAGTTATTTTGAGGGGACAGCAAATTTACACTGTTATACAAGCTGTACACTCACTACTTTACATTGTAGCAAAGTATAATTTCTTCAGTGTTGTCACATGAAAAGATATAATAAAATATTTACAAAAACATGAGGGGTGTACTCCCTTTTGTGAGATGCTGCATCTCTTATTAGGTTCTAATTTAGTAAAATAAGGAACATTTAAAATAAATATTATTGGAATTTTTTTTTCCCCTTAACACTAATAGACACAATATCAGAGCTTAATTTGATTCAAAACATAAAGATTTCTAAATGCAAGGATATCTCATAAATGAGATTTTTAGTGTAACTTATCACAATGGCAAAAGTAACGTCCATGCCTTCAGTTCAGCATTCTGATTAATGGCAGAGCTCATCCAAGAAAAAAGCAGAGGAAGCTCTTGTGATATCCTAAAACTTTTCTTATCATCCAACTAGCTGTAACATGCTGTGGGGGGAGGAGTGACTTCATAGCAATAAATTTCACAGTAAGATTTGTATTTTTGATTTATAGTTATGTATTTTTTTTAATAGTTTGTTTTGTTCTCACATAGCTTATCTCTATTGTCTCTGTGCTGTTTACATAAGTATATTCATTTTATCATTCATTTGATCTTAAATAGGAAAAGTTTTGCACAGGCTTGGGAGACCTAGAGAGGAGAGAGCTGAGGAGCCTCAGTACCTATCGGAGACATCATTCTATGAGACACGGAGTTACTGTGCCTGTCACTTCTGACACTCCTGACAGTTGCTGCATGAGGGTAAGTGAATAAAGAAGATGCTCTAAAAAGTACTTGCTGCACATGGGCCATATAATAATGCTGCATAGTACAGTATATACTTTTTAGCCACAGAAGAGGCTGGGTTGATAATGTAAACTTATTGGCTGCTATTGGCAACCTGTTTCCACTCTCATACCTGTACAGAATGCGAACGATTGCTATGAGTAACCTCATTGAGCTTGATTTCCTTGAGTTTTATACATTAGTTAAATGTGTCTCTTACAATCTTGCTTTCTTATTTAAGTGTTGGCATGTACAATGCATTCTCTGCAGGCCTTTTTGTTTTCTGTGTTTAGTGATTCGTGAAATTCCATGACTAACGCAGCTGCTGTTGAGAATACTTCCCACTGTCGTGCAATTGAACAGTGTACAGCAAGAATACAATGTTTGATATGCTGTGGAGGGATTTTCCAAGGTCGCCACTCCAGAATATGGCTCTAGATCATTATATTCCTACAATTCCTCCAACGGTGACTAATTAAAAGGATCATACATGTTAGTTGCCTTGTACTCAAGCCCCGAGTATAATTATAATGACTATAGCTAACTTTAAAGTGAGTTGCTTAAAAAAATAGACATACTTGCTATGGATTATGGAATGTCATCTGTTGCTGTGAAAAAGCCATTACAATGCAAACCTATTTTGGATGATTATGCTGATCTATAAGTTACCTGTGCAACATGCTTTACTTAAAAGGGTACCATTTTGACTTAAAGGCATTGTACACTTTTTAAAATGTTTTTATTGTTTAAATACATATTGGTTTAGTTATATTCCCTGAGGGTTTTTTTTGCCTTATGTTGTAACGATGGGTTCAGGTGTCAGCTGATCAATCCCCTATGTCTATGAAAACGTGGGGACAGTTTGTTGGGACTTTAGAGGTGCTCAAAATAAACAATTATAGACTTGAAAAATATAAAAGTCCAAGTTTATTCAAACATGATTTAAAAAATATTTCATGTTAAAAACACGTATACTCATAAAAATGATCTTGGGTATTCTTTTTGTCACAGCGGTGTACAGGTGTATATTCCCGACATTTTTCGCCTATTTAGGGCTTCTTCAGGTTAAGAAGATGATAACCGCTAATATTCCTAGTTTGACATCAATTAGTTAATGAGGAAAAAAATAATAAGTCTCAGAATGGTATCAAACCTCAGGCTTCCATGTGATCACAGAGGGTATAGGAGTACTAAAGATGTGTAAAATTTAACAAAACCTCACAGGGATGCCTAGTCGTCAGAAAAATCATAGCCAGCTTTAGAAAGGCATAAGGCTCTGTGTGGTGTAAACACTGGCCGCCCACAAGGCTCTGGCTCCTTCCCCTGAAGTCCTAAATAGGGAAACATGTTGGGAATTTACACCTGTACACCGCTGTGACAAAAAGAATACATGAGATCATTTTTATGTTTGAATAAACCTTGAATGTTATATTTTGCAAGTCTATAATTGTTTATATTGACCACCTCTAAAGTCCGAACAAACTGGCCCCAAGTTTTCATTAAGGGATATGGTGCTATAAGGTCACGGTCACTCGCCCACATAATTAACCCCTATGTCTATGGTTTACTACATATGAGTGTCCTAATTGCCAAAGGGATAACACAACTTCCTGTTCTAGGTCACCACAACGAATGCATGCGTTTTCATCTACTCTGTGTTACATCACAAATATCAGAGTGCTAATGCAATTAAAAAAAAATCTTCCAACTGCAGTGAACTCTCTCTGTATCTGTGAATGCTCTGTTCACTTATGTCTGGCAGATCTAATTATTGTCTAGCTAGCTTTCTCAACTGAAGAGCATTAGATGGAGAAGCCCAGGGATTATGGGATATGTACACTGCGGGGAAAAAAGTATTTGATCCCCCTGCTGATTTTTGTACATTTGCCCACTGACAAATAAATGATCAGTCTATAATTTTAATGGTAGGTTTATTTTAACAGTGAGAGAGAATAATAAAACAAAAAAATACAGAAAAACACATTTCAAAAAAGTTTCATAAATTGATTTGCTGACAAAGGAATGTGACTATCTACTATACTAGAGACATTCAGTCCTCTAATGAGGAGAGTGGCAGGGTCCAAATTCCTTTTTAGAAGTGATTAGCCTTTTAGGGGCCTCTTGCCAAAACTGAAATTTTGTTGCAGAGGATGGCTAAAATCTGTCTTGTATTTTGGTGCAGACTAGGAAAATCAGAGAGTCAATCACAAAAGCAGGAAATTACATTTTTTTTTTGGGGGGGGGGGGGGGGGGGGGCGCATTCTGTACACCAACTGTGTACAGAAAACCTCCAGGTTGCCACATTGCATTTAATTTTACATAAAATTACAGACCTACAGATTGATTAGGAAAGATCATTTTTGATAATATTAAATTACATTATGGCTTGTGTCACAATTTTAAATGCTATATTTTTTATTTGCAATATTTTTTCCCACAAAAGTGGAGTTACTCTTTTAATTGCCTCCCGCCCGCCGTGTAGACAAATTTATGGCGGGCGGGATGCTCTCTTGTTCTGGGATGAAGTATGCACTATGTGGCTATAAAATGATTCGAAGCACAGTTAGTATGTAATCAGTATTCTGTCCCTTTTTTTTTTTTTTTTTTGTCGTCTCTAGTGTGGTGGAAAAATTTTGGTGGGTGACATTGCAGTTCACGCAGAAAGGTTTCAGGATGAAGGCTTTCAATGGCACCTTGGATGTTTTGTCTGTGAGACATGCCACTTGCCACTGTCACAGTTTATCTATTTCCTGCAAGACAGCAGAATTTACTGTGGACGTCATCATGCAGAACTGACAAGATCACGCTGTGCAGCCTGTGACCAGGTACTGTGAAGTCTGGAATTTCCTTATGTAAAAAATAATTGTTCCAATGAATGAATGGTTTCTAATAATGTTAGAAACCACTTAAAAAATATATCTTGTGATGTACATAAGCAAAAAAACACATTGTGTTTTTTTTTCTTTTTTACCATTTTCATAATCTAGTTATTAAAAAATCCTAAGGCTAGTGAAAGCCCAGATTTACAATACCCCATACTATCTCATGGAGGTTACATTCAGTGGCAGCCAGAGTGATGCAGCGAGTACAAGTGGGAGGTGTTGCCTCTGCAGGCTTAAATTTCTTACAGGGTTGATCCAGGGTAGGCCAGCAGAGCCATTTATTTATTTGTTTTGAATAGCAAGGGAAGGAATTCACTTTATCAAGCAGAGAATAAACTTATCAAACCTATTGTTTAATCATACCTCCCAACTTTCTGAGATGGGAATGAGGGACACCTGTTAGCAAAAGTATGTGGGCATAGGACACACCTGCTGCCACTCCCCCTTTAAAAGGAGAATTTTACAAAAACAAATTATTGATTACAGTCACAAATGCTTTTTTTTACCACTACTATTCCTTTATACTGGCTTTTGAAATGTACAAATGCGGCAATTTAGAAATTGGATAATGGGTTTACCACTGTAAAACACTTTTTGATAAGTAGTGCATTTTATATTCAACTATATAGATCAGACCAAAATGAGGGACAAATGAGGAGGAAAGAGGGACAGAGGAACTTTGTTCCAAATCGTGGACAGTCCCTCGAAATCAGGGGCTATGGTTTAATATTGCAGATATCTGATATACTGGAATCAATCTGACATAAGTTTGCTTCACTCATCTTGTGGAACTGTAAACATGAGGGCTCGGTTTGGACTGCACAAACCAGTCTACCTTCACCTATAACTGAGTTGGCTTGTTAATTAAAGTGCATGATTGTTCTAGGCCACTGACTCAATATACTGAATTCACAGGTTTAGCATGCCTGCTAGGTACCTAGCATTATCAGCAGATGTTCAACAATGGCATCCATCAAACATTTCCCGGTGTTCTGCCGAGAAAGTTCCGCTCGGCGCAGTAGGATCCGGCAGAAATAGCCGAAGGAGAATAGCTGAAAATCAGCTGTACACGGCGCCTGTAAGAAGGCCGCTCGCCACGCTTCGGGCACGGCCTCGCTTCACTCGGCTCTTTTTGATTCCCCCTCTAGGTCCACTTGGATGGTGGGGAAGGAAGCTGGACCTAGGGCGCAGGCGCCGTGTACAGCTGATTGAAAAGTTAGAGTTTCGTCTATCACCGGCGGATGACAGTAGTTCGTACTGCGCAGGCGCTGCGCCTGCGCAGTACAGGGGGGGAACTTATCCGCCGAGGGAACTTTCTCAGCAAGACACCGGCACAGGCTTTCTTTATCTTACGATGTGCATCTTTGCTGAAGCCTAATGAAGGGAGAAGTTTTCCTTAATACGCTATTGTTTAAAACAAAATTTACACATAGTTTCTTTTTCAACTGCAGACCAGAGAAGAGTGAAGCAATCTGCCATGTTTGATAAACTGTGACATATTATCTCTCAATTACAAAAAAATTAAATAAAAATAAGGTCAGAATGCAAAAATTGTCACAACTGGATACTTTGTACCCCCTTATCTTTTTTTTGTGCCCATTTTTGCATTTTGACCTCCATTACATTTTGGAGATACATTGGCAATGTGCTGGCTATTTGTTGTAAGTAAAATTTAAAATTTTTTTTTTCTTAAAACTTGCTTAAACAAACCCTTTAAAGACTGGCACTCCAAGCATAAAGACTAAAATGGTCCATATTCATCGCACAACAGCTGTCTTTTCTGCACCTTGTAGGCTTGGATATGTGGAGCAGGGAGGGCATCTTTCTTTACCCATGCTATGCAGAGCCTTGTTAAACGGGCCCCCTTACCTGTTCACACAATAAAACAAATACATAAAAAAAAAAAAAAAAAGAGTGTGAACATTCATCTCCTATGTAAAAAATGAAGGCACATTATGAGTTAAGTCCAGCGAGGTGCAGGACACCTCCTGGGCTTTTCTCCAGTATTTATATCTGACGACAGCTTTATAGCGCTCCTGGAACAGCTATCACTGTAGTTCTGGGAGAGTGATGATCCTTCTCAGATTTGTATCTTAAACAGGAGAGTCGCTGCAGCTGTTACGCCCATCCCTCCCCTCCTCCTGCCCATTCACAGAAGCTTTTGTATTATCTGAACACATTCAGAAAATACAATAGCTTCTCTGAATGGGCAGCAGAGGGGAGGAGTGGTCATAGCTGCTATATTTTTTTCTTTTCAATTTATTTAGATTATTATATCCACATACAAAAAATAACATTTCATATATATATATATAACATTTGATGTGCATATTTTACAACCCTACTATATATATATATATATATATATATATATATATATATATATATATATATATATATATATATATATATTTACAACCCTACATGATCATTCCCCTCCCACCCCCACACCTACCCCCTCCCAATCCCCTCTTTCTCCGTTTCTTTCCATTACTACTGTTCCTTTTAGTCTTCTCTTCCCATCACTTCTGCATATCTAAGCGTTTTCTTAAACTCCTTCCATTCTTTCCATCTATTTAGCATTCCTTCCATTCCTTTTTCTCTGCAGAGAATATGTGCCTTTTGCTGTTCTCCTCTCACAGCCCCTAACTTTTGAAGTGTAGTTTCCAGCAGAACACAAACCTGTCATCAATAATAGAGATAGCCCTAGGAGATGTCATGCAGCTCCTTGGACTTGGCGTGTACTGTGCCTTCACTTTTTACAAACTGGCTGAATTACTGGAATTTAGTTTTTAACACTTTGAAAATACTTGCAAATCTAATGTTTACCCAACGTGTGTAGTGTCTCAAGGTTTGACAGTACCTTTTTAGATGACTGTTAACTAAAGCAAGCCATTCTTTACACAAAGAAAATTTATTGATTTCCACCCACTGTGCTATTGTATTCTGACAGCGGGAGGTTTCCCAGCAATAGTCGCTGGCAGTGATCACACGAAAAAACCCAACAGGCTGGTTGTACTGGAGTCAATCCATGGATCGACTTCAGTACAACCAGCCTGTTCATAGACGGATCGAAATTTGGCCAGTTCCTGCTGAACTCGCCTAATTTCCATCTGTCTATGGCCGGCCTTAGTCTAGTTTTTCAACTTAACAATATTCTAGTGTGTGTGTGTGTGTGTGTGTGTGTGTGTGTGTGTGTGTTTGTTTTTTTTGTCTGATCCAAACATACTTGGGTATTCATGGTCCTTGCTTATGTGAATGCATTTAATTTGGTATTTTGCTAGTCTTCTGTTTTTGTCATGTCTGCTGCTTTTTTTATAACTGCCATTTCTAAATTTCTGTGTTTTTGTAGTTGATTCTAACAGAGAGATGTACAGTAGCTGAAGGTCACTGCTGGCACGTGGAACACTTTTGTTGCTGGGAGTGCGAGGTGGTGCTTGGTGGGGGCCGATATGTAATGAGAGGTAGTAGACCATTTTGCAATGGCTGCTTTCAGCGTCTTTATGCCGAGACATGTGAGGGCTGTGGTGAACCTGTTGGTAAGTTTTTTTCTTTTTTTTTTTACTCAAAGGTGACATGATAACAAAACCTACAGACTACTTTATCTACTTATACTGGACACTTTCACCCCCTTCCTGCCCAGGCCAATTTTCATCTTTCAGCTCTGTTACTATTTAAATGACATTTACTTGGTCAAGCAACACTTTACACAAATGAAATTTTTATCATTTTCTTTTGGTGGTATTTAATCATGAAAAAAGACTGAAAAAATGTGTTTTTATTTGTTTGTTATAAAATTTTGCAAATATTTTTTCTTCATAAATTCAGGCCAAAATATATACTGCTACATTTCTTTGGTAAAAATAATCCAAATCCATGTATATTATTTAGTCTATAGGAAAGTTTTTTATAGTCCACAAACGATGGAGTGTGTGTCTGAAAATCGATCAATCCTGATGTACTGATATCTCATTTCCTGAGGCCTGAAAATTCCAGAACCATACAACTACCCCCCCAACCCCTTTTTGGAAAGTAGACAGTCACAGGTATTTAGTAGTTTTGTATATATATATTTTTTTTTACATACTGTGACCAGAGCAATACAGTGTTACCATAATAACACTGTACTACTCTGTGAAGGTGACAGAGCAATACAGTGTTACCATAATAACACTGTACTACTCTGTGAAGGTGATCAGAATTTTATTTTTTTTACACACTATAATCACCGTTATAAGCAACCATTTTTTATGAATGACATCTATTCATTGAGTGTGTACTATTGTGATTTATTTATTAAAGGTATTTGTATAGCGTGATTAGCTGTGATTGACCACAGCTAATCACAGTACAGATGGGCTGTGATTGGCCCTGTTTGTACCATGTGATCGCTGTAACCAATCGCAGAGATCAACACAATTGTACACAATGAATGGTATAAATAGATGCCATGTGCACATTTGCCATGTGATCTGTTGTGACTGGTCACAGTTATCACATGGTACTGGCAGCAGCCTGGAACACTGATCTGTCATCGGACACTGCGTGTGTTTTTACTGACTTGCCTGCTAAGGATTTGTAATTTTGTCAGCTGGTTATACACACACTTTGCTAGTCAGAAATCTCATCCTACTATGGTTTAGCATCACTGCTTCCTGGATCACCCCTCCTCTCTTTGGACAAAGATGATGCAGATTCAGTTTCCGATGAGCATGCAGGAAGTGATGTAGAGGAATCTGAATTGCTGAACCAGACAGTACAGTAAGTGTACTGCATGTCTGAAGAGTGGTAGAGGTGCATAAATCAGAAAACTGGCTGAACAAAATTTTCAAATCTTTTGCTCTAAATACCTTTTACATTCTCTCCTAATATTGCCAATTTATACAGCTTCATGGTATTTTATAATGAGTAGACCTGTTGCCTGTGCTGGTCAATTAGGAAAAAAGGTGGCTCCCAAAAAGAAAATGGAGGGAGCCAAGACAGAACTATAGCTGCCAGGGGCAATGGAGAGAAGAAAGCTCCATTCTCACAAAGGACAGAGAGCCAAGGTGTTTGGTAGAGGACATACAGTACAAGGCCAAACCAATATCTGCAGGAACTAAGGACTATGTTTGGCAAATCCAAGGAAGGTTGCAGGATGAGGAATGGGAATATGTTTTCATATGGCGGTCTCGATCATTAAACTAGGTAAGAACTAACTCACGTGATTGTAGAGTGTGTGAAAAAATGATTTCATTTGCATATAGTGTTGCATGACTGCGCAATTGCCAGTTAAAGTAGCACAGTGCTGAATAGCAAAAAATGCCCTGGTCATGAATGGGATTAAACCTTCTGGAGGTCAAGTGGTTGAAGTATTATTATAATTGTTTAAAAACAAATGTTTTTCTTGGAAAATAAGCATATAATACATGCATGTAAGGCTAAAAACTGGCTACATCCTATTGGCATATTGGGAATGGCAAGATGAAAACTGAAATGAACACAATCAAAAGAAATGAGCAGGATGACCAATCTCCAGCCCTTAAAAGTCTGTTGACCATGATGGTGTAACGCTTAGGTCAAACAGTTACGTTTGTGGCATTGGGAAATATCCTTTAGGGCTAGAATGATGAGCATATTGGCCCCAGGGCGTGGTTTGGGATCAGATTAGGACCAGGCCAGTAATCCCTTGATTCCTGCAATTTCTGTGGAGCCTACAAATAGGATACTGTGCTTCCATGATGGATTGTGATAACTTGCCACAACTATGGCAACTTGACCTACCCGTAGTTGATTTGAAATGTATTCTTAAACAAATTCTTTCAGAATCCTCATGAAAAATCTACTTAAAGAAAAGTCAAAACGTCTCTATTAATGACAGATGTGAAGCAGATCCCAAACCCTTAAGGTTTCCTGAGTGCTGTCCCATTTCCCATGTGCGTACCATTCTACACACACAAGGGTTGTAGTAGTAGTTTTAAGACCATTTATAACTAATGGCACCCATGGTTTCCAGAAGTGGTGGTAGTATGTGGAAAAGATCATACATGGTGACCGAGAATTCTGCTTTAGTAAGATGGGGCCCCATGTTGCATGTTTGTGAGGGGGCTGGAGCAGTGTCTCCTTGCAACTTAGCTGTTTTTTTGTTTCATAGCAATCAGCCTGAGAAGAATTTAGAGCAACCCATCAATCGTGGTCTACGGCAGTGGTCATCAACCCTGTCCTCAGGGCCCACTAACAGGCCAGGTTTGCAAGATAACTGAAATACATCACAGGTGATATCATTTGCTGTTCAGTGATTGCAGTATTCTAGTCTGCATCTCCCCAAGGTAATACATAAAACCTGGCCTGTTAGTGGGCCCTGAGGACAGGGTTGATGACCACTGGTCTACGGGCAAGTGACAGGTAGACTGCAAACAGGTCCCTGCGCTGCCGACCCCTACCTTTTTTTAGGTTCCGGCCCTTCTACTGGGGGGCAGAAGACACGGTGGTGGGAGGTAATGTGAAAGGGGCAGAGGACACTGCTATGGGCAGCGCCACCCCCATAGCAGTGTCCTCTGTCCCCCCCATTCCCTCCTTTTAAACAGCTGGTTTAACCACTTAAGGACCAAGTCCATTTTTGACACTGTATTTTTTGCTAGAAAATTATTTAGAACCCCCAAACATTATATATAAGACTCTGGAGAATAAAATGGTGGTCGTTGCAATATTTTATGTCACACAGTATTTCCACAGCAGTCTTTCAAACGTAATTTTTTTGCAAAAAATACACTTTTGTTAATTGAAAAATAATAAAACAGTAAAGTTAGGCCAATTTTTGTTGTATATTGTGAAAGCGGATGTTATGCCAAGTAAATAGATACCAAACATGTTACGGTTGAAAATTGCACACACTCATGGAATAGCAACAGACGGTACTTAAAAATCTCCTTAGGCGACGCTTTAAAAAATGTTAACGGTTACCAGGTTACAGTTACAGAGGAGGTCCTGTGCTAGAATAATTGCTCACACTCTGACGATCGTGGCAATACCTCACATGTGTGATTTGAAGATTTACTTTTGAGGGCGTGACTTGCGTATGCATTTTCGTTGCTGCGCGAGCACGGGGGGACGGAGGCGGCTTAAAAAAAAAAAAATGTTTTTCTTTTTGTCCCTTTAAAAAAAAAAAAATCTGATCGCTTTTATTGCTGTCACAAGGAATGTAAACATCCCTTGTGACAGTAGAAGGGGGTTAGAGGTACTGTTTATGGAGGGATCAGGGGTCTTAAAGACGGCTCTAAAAAACGGTACCCGGGTATAACCTGCAAATTTTTTTAGCTTTGTATGTGCCCGTCAGTGGTAAATGGTTTGTCTCATCTCTGTGTTTGCTATATCTGCAAGACAGCTTGTTCTTTTGAAAAACTACTGACTTACTGGCCAGATTCGCAGGGTGAAAAAGGAAAGAAAGTTTAAAAAGAAAACTAATACAGCCATCACATCTAATAATTGGTAAGGTGCAATATAAAATGTTTGCTTTTGGGTTTAATACTGCTTTAAATTGCCTATAAGGAATGTATAAAATATTTAATTTAGACTACTGCAATAGTAGCATGCCAACTGGCAAGCATACTCAAATCTGTTGTAAATGGTTTCTTCCTACAGATCCAAATGAAGACTTTATGACTTTAAAAGGGCAGTACTGGCATTTGCTGCCGTCCTGTTTCTGCTGCTCCTGTTGCAGGGCACCACTCCATAGGTCAGAGTTTATCATTCACAAAGATCATCTTTACTGCTCCCAAAGCTGCCTAACCTATGACTCTCAGATGTACTGCACTTTCAGATCTCAGAAAAGTGTTACAAGACCATCAAGTCACCAGAGTAGCTCCCCAAGGAGCAGATGTCAATTAAACTGCAGAACCTGGAATGACTCGGTGAAAGATTATAAAGGTAGAAGATTGAACCCCACTTTACAGGAATCATCAATAAATGGGTGTCAAACAGAGCTACCAAGACTGTATAGTGAAACTGACAGCGAGACAAGTAGTTCCTGGCATTCAGGTTACAGATATGATCTGGAAGGGAAAGCCGAAACATCATGTTCTTCATCAGACTCTGAGCCAGAGGGATTTTTTCTTGGAAGGCCAATCCCAAATTATTCACTCAGCAGAGGAACAGATTCACCAGCACACTTCAAAAACAACTCCGTAAAAAGACGCCAACGGAGAAAAAACTGTAAAGTGTCATAAAAGAAGGAACCCCCTATGTAACCAGATGGGAAGACGTTTTATCAGGTTTCTTGCTAAATGTTCAGTTTTATGTGGGCATTACTTGTAAAATGTGTGTGGTGTTTTTTTTTTTTTTTTTTTTTTTTTTTTTTTTCCCGTAAAAGCATACCTATTCTATATAAGCTAAATATAAATTTCTTTCTTTCCCTCAATTGCAAGTGAATATTTTTTTGAAGTGGCTTTTTTGTATAAGATTTTTATCCTTGATTTATATATCACTGAAAGGATGAATTGCATAAAAGTTTACTGTATTCTGTACAAATATTTATAACTAAAATTATTGATCAGATTTTGGTGCCAGTATGTGCAAAGAACAGAAAACAAATAAAGGATTTAAAAAATCTGACTGAATGCTTTTATAATTATATGCCTATGCAAGAACAGTCTTAATAAGCTTGTTGGCTTGACTATTGTGGCTATGGAATAGAAGAGTAAATAGTTTATTTTTATCACTTAACAAATTGGAAAGTAAATGAACAAAAGAGAAATCAAACCCTTTGCCTTCAAAACAGCATCCATTTTCTAGGTACACTTGCACACAGTTTGTGAAGGTACTCGGCAGGTAGGTTGTTCCAAACATCTTGGAGAAGTAAGCACAGATCTTCTGTGGATGTAAGCTGTCTCAAATCCTTCTGTCTCTTCATGTAATTCAGACAGATTTGATTATGTTGATTTGGGCTCTCTGGGGGCCAAACTATCACTTTCAGGACTCCTTGTTCTTTTTTTGTATGCTGAAGATAGTTCTTAATAACCCTGGCTAATCAGAGTTAGAGGAGTTTGCAAGACACATAGCAGAAAGATCTGTAACAGAGCGCATCTGCATATATGCACCAATAGTTTTGGGCCTTTTTATAAATGCAGAATTTGGCATTACTTAGGGATCTTGGCCAATTTTTACCCATTTGAGGAACACACACTTGCATGCTGCTTAGACACATAGCATATAAATGTATATATGGTATCATACAGTCAGCTCTGCTTAGGGACTCTATATGGTTCTAACTTTTTTTTAATGGCCTTTATAATGGCGGATTGGATACAAATTTTGGTTACTTACCCCATCCCCCCCCCCCCCCTTCCTTTTGTCTTTCACTATGATAGAGATAAAGCATTAACAATATAGCGATACAGGTGACACAATTTGTATTTTTTTTTTTATTGTTCTTCCTGCTGTTAGTACTTTAGAGAATATTTACCAGCATATAAATTGTACTGTGATTTATGACAAGTATACTAATTTATGTACTCACAATATAGTTTTTTACAAATTTGTCACATTTTTTATATTATTTTGTTTTACATTATTGAATCTATAGGAGTACAAAGGGTTAACAAAATGGAAGGAGGTGTTAGAGGCAACCCTGAGGCGTTAGTTGCATAATAAGCTTGCCGCCCTCCTCCCTTCTCTGGCTCCTAGTCTATTTAAAAGCCTTGCGGTTCCGGTATCAGTCACGTGAATTGACAAGGCTCCATTGAGTGAAACGTGTTGTCATGGTGACCCCCTAACAGGCTTACGTGAGAATTTTATCTCCTTCACTCCCTACAGCCATCGGCCTCGGCACTGCCCATTATGTCATCCCCAGGTGCCTGGTTGTGTCGCATCTGCCATCCCCTCATATCCCCGCGCCCATCAGGCTCTGGTGCGAGGCTGTGATGTCATCCTCAGCCGGCTGCCTAGCGGCCGTGTCTTTAACACATGCCTGCAACTATCCTGGACCTGAGTAACATCTGAAAGTTACCTCTCCAGCAGCAGACCCCACGGTTGTCCGTATCGGCATCCTGTGTGACCAGCCACGTGGTTGCCGATTCCATCTCCATCCAGAGACAAGTAGGCTTTTCTAGCCATGGGCATTTGGAATGGGAGAAAGTGAAGTTGGTACTCATACACATATACATACAGTTCTCAAGGATTGTTTCTTAGTCATTTTTATTTTAATCCGTACGGTTTGTTTCCCATGACCATTGTGGTCTAATAAACGCTTTTATTTTTGTCATAAAAGGTGGCTGATCATTATCCTAATGCTGGCCATACACTATACGAAAAATCGGCTGAAAAATCGTTCATATAGACACTTCGTTCGTTTTTCGGCAAGTTAATGGGCACAAATCGATAATCGTTTGTGGCGTTTTTGTGGGAAAAAAACGAACGGGAAGTTTGGAAAATTTCTGCCGAACGTACGATAAATTGCAAGGTTAATGTGTTTCCCGTCCGAACTGTCTGCACTAGGTATATGTAAAAAAACTAACAAAAAATTATTTATTCATGTCCACTGAACAATTTATTGGTCATTATATGATGGCACGATCGTTTGCGGTCACGGTCGAACGTTCGTTTTTCGAAAAGGTGTTCGGCCGATTTTTCGTATAGTGTATGGCCAGCATTATTCAGTGCCACTACGAGCAGTACTCATGTCCTAAGTGCTTCACAGAGAACTTTTAGTGTTGGTTACGCTCGTCACTTCAGCCTCCAGTCAGGTACGCTACACTGGTTTTAGGGCATCCACACAAAACAGAGGGTACTTGCTCAGTTAAAGCACAGTCCTGCAATACGGGCTCATGTTGGTTGTTCATTGCCCTAGTCCAGTTAGTCAGAAAATAGCAGCAAAAGCTAGTTGCAGAGCTGGAACTGCAAGTGTAAAGGGAAACTTTAACAGTGTCTCAAAAACTTCCTATCTGAAGAATATTTGAATGAAGGAACATCTTCAATCGGTACAGTGAGATTTTTGTTAAATTATAAAATACCGCGCTTCCCTACACCCCCCAAGCTGCAGTCCTAATCCTCAGGTAAAAGAATCAAGTAAGTATAGCAATAAAAAGAACTGCGCTAAAAAAGTAAATAAATTAAATTGAATTAAAATAAATTAAAATAAATGGATACACAAAATAACTCAGAAAATGTATTGCATTCCCCTATTAATCACATCTGTGAACCCAAGTAACAACACAATACCAATCAGATATCTTGATATATCAGAAATTATCGTGAAGCACTTAATTCAAAATAGACAAGTGACAGAAATCCAAAAAGTCTGTGACAATAGAAATGGCTCAGGAAATCAGCAGTCCTTAGTGCAAAACAAATCCACCGATAGTGATTGAAGACTTTTAGTGAAAAAGCATCTCGTGAACAAAATCCACCACCTATAACAATATGTGCTTACCAGAGGTAAGCTATAATGGAGCTTAAGTTCGAAATCCACTCCGTGGGGACACCAACATCGATCTCGGCATGGAGGAGGAACACCCGAAACCCACCAATAGAAGGGTCGATTATTCAGCAATGGACACCCAGGGAAATAAAAAGTATATCCTCCATAGTGTGAATCCGTATAAAGCAATTTATTTGAAAGATAAAAATAACGCACTTACTACAAATAGCGAGTAAACAGCGTATGATACCAATCAGCCGGCCGGCCTGCATACACCCATTCACTGTAAACTGGAAACGATGACGTCAGCGCGTCTGCCTTCCGACGTACGTTTCGTCCTATTGGAGATTTTTGTTAAGACTGAGATTGCAGGATCATCAACTAGAACAGACAACATTTTAGTTATCACTTCCTCCACTGGCTAGAGCTTGGCAATTTCAGGAGCGAAAAACTTTTTTGGGCTAACAGGTTGTCATAAATTACCAATGTTTTTTGTTCGTAAACAGTCTTTGTGACAGCGACTCACCCGGGACAGAGTCTTTTGGAGAGAACTAGGAGCAAGCCTCTTACCCACTGACTATGGGCCCTGGATTTTAAGGGAACACTACTCTTTGGGAGGTATATGTTTGGGGGATCTGTGGAGTGGTCTTGTTTCTGATTCTGAGTTCATGTCTCCGCAAAACTCAGACTCGGAACTGGATGTTCCATATTTGGGGCCTCTATGCCTCAAACCCACAATGACAGTAGATATTAATGTATTCCATACAAACCACTAGGGTCCCCTGCCATAACGTGTTTATTGTAAGTAGGTCTCCTGCTATATAGTCTGTTATATTAAGCTGGTAAGCCTCTTTGGCCCATTTTATCATTTCCCCATTATGTGCCTCCTCGGTGTGTATTCCCATTGTCCTATTATTTTGGTCTGTCTGCTAGTAGTGTCCCCTCCACCTAGACTTGTTTAAGTGCCTAGTTAATTAGCTTATGTTAAGTATATCACTGTGGGGGGGGGGGGGGGGGGGGGTAGCATAGTATGTTGGCTGTTGCTTAGTTATGTTAATTATATTACTGTGTACAGTTTGTATTGTTAGGTTAATATGATCAGGAGGGAATGTCCTCCTGTGGGGTATAAAGTATGTGTCTGGGTTTCCATAAACAGCCATTTTCTTTGGATTTCACCTCACATCTTGTCTGTGTATGATGTTTGGGGTGAAGAGAGCTGGTATTGGCTCACGCTCTGCTTGGAACGGTTTAGAGAGCAGGAGGCACTGTTTGGCGGACGGAAGGACCTAGTCGGGGTGCCCAATTGGTTCCCTCAGTCTTTTTAGATTTAGCAGGTCCCCTTGTACCCAAAGGGCAATGGTAAGAAAAGAGATTCAAATAGGACAATGCTGAGGCTTGCAAAAGCATAAGTGAGCATATCATATTTGTCACACATATTGGGTGAGGCTAAAAGCTCAGATGTATAGGAGTCTGGGAATGAGAAATCTTCCACAGCCTGCTCTAACTTCTCTGGGTCCTCTTCCTTCCCTTCTAGGTCCATCTGTTCTAGAATGTACATATTGGGATAAGGTCAAGATGGAGGAACTGGAGTACGGGTAAGGCATTTTGGAGTCTGACAACACAACTATCTCCTGCGCTCAGGAGCTTAGTCCATATATAAGCGGTGTAGCCAACCCTTTGGATAGATTATGGAAAGTCATAGGTCTAGCTTTGGCTGAGGCTCTGATGAAGAGGGTATTAAAATCAAATAAAATATGTGGCGCTACTCTATCATCCAGTACCAAACCACCACTACTGTACCAATCATTGTACATATAAATCTCCTATTGCAAATAAAGGGGTGGGCAATGTGCCTTACGGTTACTCCAAAAAGAATTATATATAAGTTCCTAGCACAATAAAATAATGGAGCTTCTATGCTGATGAATGCACCATGCTTAAATCTTGAAATTGCCGCCAGTATTATTCCTATGTGACAATAAACTAAATAATAAGTGGGAAAACATAGACTGATAAAGTGCCCAGTGCAAAGTGCAATTCCTGATGTATTAACCAAAACACATAATGATGGGTGACACTGTGTACAAAATAATCTTAAAAAACATGATGTGGCTGCAATTATAGCCACAAAAATAGGTGCAAAAGACAATTCCTAGTGCTGAAATTGTGAAAAAATGTAAATAAATTCCTCCTCTCTGAGGTGTAGCAAATAATAAAGAAATATTCTGAATTTAAAACTGACCCAATGTGCAAAAATAATAGTGATCATATATAAACGAACTGCAACTAAGGATGCGAGGAAAAGCCCCGCATAGACATATATACAAAATTGCTAGATTACACAGAAAGTGATAATTGTGCAGTCATATCATCATAAGCGCATCTCTGCAATAAAAATATAGACAGACACCCAACATCCCAAGTAAAAAGGTGTCGTCCAAAAAGTGACAATAGTGCAATTCAGTCCACCAAAAGTAATTATCATGCACATGTGATTTCTGGTGTCCACACAAGCAGTCTTGAAATGAAGTGTAAATTAACAGTATTGGTGCTGTTCTTCTACTTAGATTTTGGTGCACACACCAAATGTTTCCCCCAGCCTCTCACCTCCAGTAGCGGCCCCCAATGGGCCGAGTAGGGCAGATAGATAGTATTATGGTAGAGAGGATGGATTTCCTGGAGCGATGTCCGTGAATCTGGCTCTCCGTCTCTCCTCCTGCCACTCACAGCAATTCCAGAAAGGTAATCAGGAAAAAAGGGAAGGAGGAGCCAGGTGCCAACGCTTCTCGGGGACGGCCGAACCCGGAAGCTCAACACAGTATTCACTGCTCGCTATTTATTTGAATGTAAGTTACTACGTTTTGTCATAATAAATTTACTTTAAACTACTACACTATGGGAGCCTTCCCTTTTTTCCTGATTACCATTCTGGGATTGCTGTGAGTGGCGGGAGGAGAGACGGAGAGCCAGATTCATGGACATCACTCCAGGAAACCCATCCTCTCTACCATAATACTATCTATCTGCCCTACTCGGCCCATTGGGGGCCGCTACTGGAGGTGAGAGGCTGGGGGAAACATGTGGTGTGTTAACATCCTGATAAGCCCCCCGCCCACAGACCCCGACAACCAACGGCCAGGGTTGTCGGGAAGAGGCCCTTGTCCTCATCAAGATGAGGACAAGGTGCTTTGGGGCGGGGGGGGCCTGCAGGCCCCCCCCGCCCCAAAGCACTCACCCCCCATGTTGAGGGCATGCGGCCTGGTACGGTTCAGGAGGGGGGGGGGGCTCTTGCTCATCCCCACCCCCATTTCTGACCGGCTGGGTTGCGTGCACGGATAAGGGTCTGGTATCGATTTGGGTTTTTTTTTTTTGGTGTAGGGGATTCCCCTTAAGGTCCATACCAGACCTAAGGGCCTGGTATGCCCCTGGGGAGGAACCCACGCCAGTTTTTTATTTAAAAATTGGCGCAGAGTTCCCCCTCATGATTCATACCAACTACTGTATGTTTTCATTTGTTAATGCCAAAGTTGTGGCAAAGTCGTACTGCTCCCAAATCGCGGTAAAATAGCCACCACTAAATCGCAGTAAAATCGCGCGACTTTAAAGTTGTATAAGTGTGAAAGGGGCCTTAGTCAGGTAGGCTGCTTGTCACATACCTGAAATATAACTAGAATCGGATGCAGGCGCCGCTGTTAAAATTGGGTCTTGCTCCATTTCAAAGGAAGCATTGTCAATCTGAGTTTGAGCGTTTGTGTGGGCCTTCGGCAGACTGATTGTTTGCCTGCATGTGGAATATATGGTAACTGTGGCCAAGTAGGAATACACAGCAAACCGGGTGCATACCATCCAGTAGTGAAGTCCTTGTGGCAAAAGGACAGGAGGAAGCGTCTGAGTATCTTTAAAAAGGGCTCTAGGCAGAAGTAGGCAGTAAACTGTGCGACCTGTGGTGTGATTTAACACCTACTCCTCAACATGAAACTAAGCATTGAGTGAATTCCAGCGCTGGTTCCCGCATCGCATCTCTCCTGCAGGCAGTTCACACTGCTCTCTGCGAACCGCTGCGGGTGTCAATACAATGCTAATGACACCCCCAGATCAGTTCACAGATCGCAGTGCAAACTGTAAACTCACACAGGAATCAGGTTGCGATCCGATTCCAGTCCGGGGGAAAAAAAAAAAAAAGTCTCTGCACTATTTTCCTGCGAATCGAATGTGTGTTCAGCCATACACCTGTATGAAAAGTAAAAAAAAACTGCCCATAGAGCCTAATAGGCTGCCAACATTCCACTAGACATATGGTGTATAAAAACATGAAAAAGAATAATGTGGCGCTTCAAATGTGAACAATTAACCACTTGCCGACCGCCTCATGACGATATACGTTGGCAGAATGGTACGGGCAGCCAGAGTAATGTACCCGTACCCACCCCGGTGCCCGAGGCGGTCGGCATCGTTCCAGGAGCGATCTATCCTGAGGGGGAGGCCACTGATTCATGGCCTCTGCCTCATGAGCGCTCCTGATGAATGAGAAGCTTCCTCTGCTTCTGAAACTGTAAACAGAAGCAGAGGAAGTGATGTCATCTCTCCGTGTGCAGCCTTTTTGTTCCAGCACCCGAAGAGAGAAGACATCAGAGTGAGTTGCACCAACAGCACACTAACACCAGTACAAATAGGCATACAAATCACCCCCCTGTCACAGTGACACCAATAGCAGTTTTTTTTTTTTTTGTACTGTGTCACTGCATTGGTGTCATTTTGATCGCCCCCCCCCAGTTAACCCTTTCACCCCCTGTCGCCAGTGTCACTAAGCAATCTTTTTTTCTGATCGCTGTATTAGTGTTGCGGGTGACGCTAGTTAGCCTGTTATTTAGGTTCACTGTCAGGTTTTTATAGCATCAGGTACCCCCATATACTACCTAATTTAAGGTTTTAACTCCGATTGCCCCCTAGTTAACCCTTTCACCCCCTGTCACCAGTGATCACTGTATAAGTGTTACAGGTGACACTGGTTAGTTAGTTTGTTTTTTTTATAGCATCAGGGCACCTGCCGTTTATTACCCAATAAAGGTTTAACCCCCTGATCGCACGGCGGGTGATATCAGTTAGGTTTTAGGGTGGTTTAGGGTCTGCGTCATCCCAGGCAGCGTCAGATTAGTGCCAGTAGCGCTAACACCCTTGCATGCACCATCCACCTCCCTTAGTGGTATAGTGTCTGAACGGATCAATATCTGATCTGATGAGATCTACACTAGTGTCCCCAGCAGTTTAGGGTTCCCAAAAGCGCAGTGCTAGCAGGATCAGTCCAGATACCTGCTAGCCCCTGCGTTTTGCCCCTCCACCCAGCCCAGCCCACCCAAATGCACTATCGATCGATCACTCTCACTTACAAAACACTAAACACATAACTGCAGAGTTCGCAGAGTCAGGCCTAATCCCTGCGATCGCTAACAGTTTTTTTTTGGTAGCGTTTGATACAGTTGCTGACAGCCTAGGACCTTTTTTTCCTGTGAGTCTCACTAGTGTACCAGTAAATTTAGAGCCCAAAATGGCAAATCGAAGGTACACTAGTGTCTGAGCATGACAGATCTAGTGAAGAAGAGGAAGACACTCATCTGTCAGATTCAGGCTCAGAATACGATCCTGTAGACCACAGCGGCTCATTGACCGATAGCTCTGACGAGAGTTGTGGTCCCTGCCAAGGTCAGGCTTACCAGACCCCGATCTTCTTCTGCTGTTGTTGAGGTGCAAGAACCACAGGGCTCTCGTATGGAGCAGAGAATTGGGAGCCCACCACTTCTACAGCACCCATACTTCCCCTATTCACTGGCCAACCCGGAATTCAGGTGGAAACAGTTGATTTTACATCACTTGATTTTTATTCACTGTTTTTCACAGAAGATCTCTTTAGATCTTTTGTGGACCAAAGTAATTTGTATGCTGGTCAGTTCATCGCCGCTAATCCCCAGTTGCCCTCCCTTGCCATAGATTGGAAACCAATTCCGGTGTCCGAATTTAAGACCTTTCTGGGCCTATCCCTCCTCATGGGCGTAACTAAAAAGAAGTGAGTTGGGGTCATATTGGTCCACTGACCCAATTCACCATACGCCCATGTTCTCTGCTTCAAAGACCAGGGCACGATACGAGCAGATTTTGTGGTTTATGCACTTCAACGACAATGAACTCTGTCGTCCTCGTGGAGACCCTGGATATGATTGGCTCTACAATATTTGGCCCCTCGTAAACCACTTCAACCAACGTTTTGCAGCCTTGTTTACTCCCGATCAAGTTGTCTGTGTTAATGAGTCCCTGATTAAATTTTCTGGCTGCTTGTAATTCAAACAGTATCTTCCCAGCAAGCATGCCAGATACGGGGTCAAGATGTATAAGCTCTGTGACAGGGCCACAGGCTATACATATAGTTTTATGGTTCACGAGGGAAGAGATAGTCATGTAGAGCCGCCAAACTGCCCAGATTACATAGGGAATGATGGCAAGATTGTGTGGGACTTGGTGTCACCCTTATTCAGAAAGAGGTACCACTTGTATGTGGACAATTATTATACGAGCGTGCCACTTTTTAGTCACTTGTTTGATCATCAGATTGGCGCATGTGGCACCGTGTGATCTAATTGCCGGGGCTTACCCCAGAGGCTTGTAGATTCCCATCTTAGGCTGGGGGAGAGAGCCTGCTGGAAGTGTAATAACTTGCTCGCTGTGAAGTGGAGGGATAATAAGAATGTGTTTGTTCTGTCCTCCCTTCATGCAGACATGACGGTCCAGATTCCTACGGCGACTGGTGGTGGTGGAGAAACCCCTCTGTGTCCACGAATATAACCAATATATGGGAGGGGTGGACCTCAGCGACCAGTTGTTGGAGCCGTACCTAGTTGCCCGTAAGGCCAGACGCTGGTACAAAAAAGTGTCTGTTTGTTTATTTCAATTGGCTTTGCTGAATGCTCATGTGCTATACAGAGCTTCAGGACAGACCAGATCCTTCCTTAAATTCCAGAAGGAGATCGTCAGAGCCCTTCTGTTTCCAGAAGGTGCTTCCCCTCACCTTCCCAAACCAAATGCAGTAAGCCGGCTGCATGAGAGACATTTTCCGTCTATCCTTCCTGGTACCCCTACCCAATGAGTCCCCCAAAGATGTCGTGTCTGCAGCAAGCGCGGATATAGGCGTGACACCCGCTATTATTGTCCCTCCTGTCCTGGTATTTGCATGGTGAATGTTTTGACCGCTACCATACACTAGTGGAGTTTTAGCGTAGGGTACAGCTCTGCACAGACTAGGACACACTTTCACAGGGTCTCCCAAGATGCCATCGCATTTTGAGAGACCCCAACCGTTAGTTACAAATAAAAATGTAAAAAAGAAAAAATATAAAATAAAAAAAACAAAAATAGTTGTCGTTTTATTGTTCTCTATTGTTCTGCTCTTTTTTACTGTATTCTATTCTGCAAGGTTTTAGTGTTACGTTTTATCTAGTTTGCTTTTCAGGTATGTAATTTTTTTTATACTTTACTGTTTACTGTATTTTATTGTTAACCATTTTTTTGTTTTCAGGTATGCCATTCAGCTACAGCGCGGATTTATTTATCTTGACAGCAACAGCGTTTGCTCCCACGATCCATAAAGCCGTAACTCCAGCGCTGTAGGAGGTGATTCACCACCACAGTTAAAAACAAAATGGTGCATGTATACCCATCATTAGAAGTGGGTGGATGAAGGGAAGTATTCTAATGGTGGGCATACCCACTGATCAATCTCTTTTTCGTTCAGCCCACAGGCTGCATGGAAAAAAAAAAAAATTACAATATATGCCCAACAAGGACCAGCAACATACTGGTACGTTACTGGACTTTGGTTATGCCAGAATGATGCCTGCGGGTTTCAGCCAGTGGTCGGCTTTCATGTAAAAGCAATCCTAGCCGCTAATTAGCCTCTAGACTGCTTTTACAAGCAGTGGGAGGGAACGCGCCCCCCCTCCCCTCCATGGTTTTCTTTGGCTCCCCTGTCCCAACAGGAAACCTGAGAATGCAGCCGGTGGTTCCGCCAGCTTAACCATAAAGCTGATCAGAGACCAGAACGGCTCCAATCATCTCTACGGCCTAAGAAACTGGAAGCTACGAGCATTTCATGACTTAGATTTCACCGGCTATAAACAGCGCCATTGGGAAAGCATTTTATCACACCAATCTTGGTGTGGTCAGATGCTTTGGGGGCAGAGGAGAGATCTAGGGTCTATTAGACCCCAATTTTTTCAAAAAAAGAGTACCTGCCACTACATATTGCTATCATAGGAGATATTTACATTCCCTAAGAGAACAACAAAAATGATAAAAAAAAAAAAAAAAATGAAAGGAACAGTTTAAAAATAAAATAAAAAAGCAAAATAAAAATAAATAATTAAAAAAAAAAAAAACACCCTTGTTTCCCCCTGCTCCCGCGCAAAGGCGAAAGCAAGCGTCCGTCTGGCGTTATATGTAAACAGCAATTGCACCATGCATCTGAGGTATCACCGCAAAGGTCAGATCGAGAGCAGTAATTTTAGCAGTAGACCTCCTCTGTAAATCAAAAAATGTAAAGGCTTTTAAAAATGTATATAGTTTGTTGACGCTGTTTGTGCGCAATTTTAAAGCATGTCGTGTTTGGTATCCATGTACTTGGCCTAAGATCATCTATTTCATCAAACATTTGGGCAATATAGTGTGTTTTAGTGCATTAAAATAAAAAAAGGTGTGTTTTTTCCAAAAAACCCACCATTTTAATCTGTAGGGCCTTTGCTTTAAAAAAATATATAATGTTTGAATGTTTGGGGGTTCAAAGTAATTTTCTTGCAAAAAAAAACATTTTTTCATGTAAACAAAAAGTGTCAGAAAGGACTTTGTCTTCAAGTGGTTAGAAGAGTGGGTGATGTACGACATAAGCTTCTAAATGTTGTGCATAAAATGCCAGGACAGTTCAACCCCCCCCCCCCCCTCCCAAATGACCCCATTTTGGAAAGTAGACACCCCAAGCTATTTGCTGAGAGGCATGTCGAGTCCATGGAATATTTTATATTTTGACACAAGTTGCGGGAAAAAGACAATTTTTTTTTTTTGCACAAAGTTGTTACTAAATGATGTATTGCTCAAACATGCCATGGGCATATGTGGAATTACACCCCAAAATAAATTCTGCTGCCAATCAAAAACCAATCACCGTCTTCAGGCTTTCTAAAGGTGTACATTTTTGATTTCACTCCTCACTGCCTATCACAGTTTCGGAGGCCATGGAATGCCCAGATGGAAAACCCCCCACCCCCCCCAAATGACCCCACTTTGGAAAGTAGACACCCCAAGCTATTTGCTGAGAGGTATGGTGAGTATTTTGCAGATCTCGTTTTTTGTCACAAAGTTTTGAAAATTGAAAAAAGAAAAATACATTTTTCTGGTCTTTCTTCATTTTCAAAAACAAATGAGAGCTGCAAAATATTCACCATGCTTCTCAGCAAATAGCTTGGGGTGTCTACTTTGCAAAATGGGGTCATTTGGGGGGGGGGGGTTGTGCTATCTTGGCATTTTATGGCCTTCGAAACTGATAGGTAGTGAGGAGTGAAATAAAAAATTTACGCCCTTAGAAAGCCTGAAGGCGGTGCTTGGTTTTCGAGGTCCAGTACGCGGCTAGGCTCCCAAAAAGTCTCACACATGTGGTATCCCCGTACTCAGGAGAAGCAGCAGAATGTATTTTGGGGTGTAATTCCACATATAACCATGGCATGTGTGAGCAATATATCTTTTAGTGACAAAACTTTTTTTTTTGGTAGTTTTTCAATCACTTGGGACAAAAAAATTAAATATTCAATGGGCTCAACATACCTCTCAGCAATTTCCTTTGGGTGTCTACTTTCCAAAATGGGGTCATTTGGGGGCGGTTTATACTGCCCTGCCATTTTAGCACCTCAAGAAATGAGATAGACAGTCATAAACGAAAAGCTGCATAAATTCCAGAAAATGTACCCTAGTTTGTAGACACTATAACTTTTGCGCAAATCAATAAATATGCGCTTACACATTTTTTTTTTTACCAAAGACATGTGACTGAATATATTTTGGCCTAAATGTATGACTAAAATTGAGTTTATTGGATATTTCTTATAGCAAAAAGTAGAACATTTTTTTTTCAAAATTTTCTGTCTTTTTCTGTTTATATCGCAAAAAATTAAAATCGCAGAGGCAATCAAATACTATAAAAAGAAAGCTCTATTTGTGGGAAAAAAGGACACACATTTTGTTTAGGTACAACATTGCATGACCGCGCAATTACCAGTTAAAGCGACGCAGTGCCAAATTGTAAAAAGTCCTCTGGTCTTTAGGCAGCCAAATGGTCTGGGTCTGAAGTGGTTAAAAAACATGTACAGATATGAACCTGCAATGTCCAAGGTAAGAAACTGGTGAATGAACGACCAATATCGTGAAAAATAATAATCGTGAAAAATAGTAAAACAAAGAATTGAAAAATAATAAACGATATGAAAAAAAGCAATGTTCTAAAGTGAATCAAAAGTGGATTAAAGTTCATAGATGAATGGGTAACGCTCGTGGAATCACTGCATATTGTCTGTACAGTTTAAGGATAGCGTGTTTGTATGTATACACCCCCTTTTATTTTACATTAAACCTAAAACTATGTGCGATTTTCTGTTTTTTTTGTTGTTGTTTTTTTTACCCATTACCATTGATTATTTTAACTTCTGATGCGGTCCACTGCACAATATGGAGCCTGCTTTCTTTTGTTGGAACCTTTCCCTCAATACCGGATGGGGCTTACTCTCTAATCATCGTGCTTTCTGTACTAGATAACTTTGAGGTTGTTCCTTCTTGACTGCCTGTTTGACTCATAAGCTGTACAGTATCTCACAAAAGTGAGTACACCCCTCACATTTTTGTAAATATTTTATTATATCTTTTCATGTGACAACACTGAAGAAATTACACTTTGCTACAATGTAAAGTAGTGAGTGTACAGCTTGTATAACAGTGTAAATTTGCTGTCCCCTCAAAATAGCTCAACACACAGCCATTAAATGTCTAAACCGCTGGCAACAAAAGTGAGTACACCCCTAAATGAAAATGTCCAAATTGGGCCCAAAGTATCAATATTTTGTGTGGCCACCATTATTTTCCAGCACCGCCTTAACCCTCTTGGGCATGGAGTTCACCAGAGCTTCACAGGTTGCCACTGGAGTCCTTCTCCACTCCTCCATGACAACATCACGGAGCTGGTGGAGAGAGAGACCTTGCGCTCCTCCACCCTCCGTTTGAGGATGCCCAACAGATGCTCAATAGGGTTTAGGTCTGGAGACATGCTTGGCAAATCCACCACTTTTACCCTCAGTTTCTTTAGCAAGGCAGTGGTCATCTTGGAGGTGTGTTTTGGAACGTTATGTTGGAATACTATCCTGCGGCCCAGTTTCCGAAGGGAGGGGATCATGCTCTGCTTCAGTATGTCACAGTACATGTTGGCATTCACGGTTCCCTAAATGAACTGTAGCTCCTCAGTGCCGGCAGCACTCATGCAGGCCCAGACCATGACACTCTCACCACCATGCCTGACTGTAGGCAAGACACATTTGTCTTTGTACTCCTCACCTGGTTGCTGCCACACACGCTTGACACCATGTGAAACAAATAAGTTTATCTTGGTCTCATCAGACCACAGGACATGATTCCAGTAATCCATGTCCTTAGTCTGCTTGTCTTCAGCAAACTGTTTGTGGGCTTTCTTGTGCATCATCTTTAGAAGAGGCTTCTTTCTGGAACAACAGCCATGCAGACCAATTTGTTGCAGTGTATGGCGTATGGTCTGAACACTGACAGGCTGACCCCCCACCCCTTCAACCTCTGCAGCAATGATGGCAGCACTCATACCTCTAGTTCCCAAAGACAACCTCTGGATTTGATGCTGAGCACGTGCACTCAACTTCTTTGGTCGACCATGGTGAGGCCTGTTCTGAGTGGAATCTGTCCTATTAAACTGCTGTTTGGTCTTGGCCACCATGCTGCAGCTCAGTTTCAGGGTCTTGGCAATCTTCTTTTAGCCTAGGCCATCTTTATGTAGAGCAACCATTCTTTTTTTCAGATCCTCAGAGTTCTTTGCAATGAGGTGCCATGTTAAACTTCCAGTGACCAGTATGAGAGAGTGAGAGCGCTAACACTAAATTTAACACACCTACTCCCTATTCACACCTGAGACCTTGTAACACTAACGAGTCACATGACGGATTGAAAATGGCTAATTACGCACAATTTGGACATTTTCACTTAGGGGTGTACTCACTTTTGTTGCCAGCGGTTTAGACATTAATGGCTGTGTGTTGAGTTATTTTGAGGGGACAACAAATTTACACTGTTATACAAGCTGTACACTCACTACTTTATATTGTAGCAAAGTGTCATTTCTTCAGTGTTAGATGAAAAGATGTCTATTAATAAAACTATTTAATAAATAAAAATGTGAGGGGTGTACTCACTTTTGTGAGATACTGTAAGTCCACCATTTCTAGTAAGTGTGCCATCACTTGTTTATTGCACTTTAAAAAGATCAAGTTTTCATTCACCTTGCCAAGTGTGAGAGACTCCTATATACGCAAGTTTTATTCCCAACAAAGAACTTTTCAATGATGTTCATCTATGAACTTTAATCCACTTTTGATTCACTTTAGAACCTTGTTTTTTTCATATATATTATTTTATACTTTTTTATTTTTAAATTTTTGCTTTACTATTTTTCACGATTTTTGTTGTTCATTCACCATTTTCTTACCTTGGACATTGCAGGTTCATATCTGTACATATTTTTTAATTGTTCAGATTTGGAGCCCTACATTGTTTTATACAACTGTGTGGCTGAACTTGCACTGCACAGACATTGCATGCAATCGGCACCACAGTGCTGGTGCGAATTACATGTAATGTCTGTATTCACACAAGTGTGAACCCAACTAAAGTGAATAATTCCAATCATTACAGTTTTTTTTACAGCAATGGTCAGACACAGGCTTCTACTTGTTCAAAACACTGATCCCAATATAGGGTTTAAGCTTCATCTGTCATGGTGGGCATACGTACTCCCAGAGCAATTACACATGTTGAACAAGGTGCTTCAGGCGAGCTCCCATGCAGGATCCAGAGCTGGAAGCAATGTTACAGGTCATCCCCACAGCTTAGGGTCTGTAAGGTTTTACAGAGGTCACACCGATCCAGATGCACGATTTCTATTGTTGTATTAAAGAACAGTGAGGAGTTGCATAAGGAATTGAAAGAAAAAATATTAGCATAATTAATTGAGCTGCAAATGATTGCTCTGTAAAGAGGAGAATACCTGTCACCATAGGACACTAGCAAAAAACTGAGGACTCATGGAGTGGTCTAGAGTTATTGGGGGGGGCGCACACAGTGGGCATGTCCTAAAAAACTTGCTAGTGTGCAAACACCTTTACAAGTCTAAATCAGGGTCTATGAATACTCAGCCCATGTCCTGTACTGTACAGTAAATATATTTAATCATTTTCAGCCCATGAGACGTCCTGGACTTGAAGTGGAGATATCGGATGCCTGCAGCTGCAGACATAATTAGAGCATCTTTGTTTTCAGCCAGCAATTTCCTAAAATGTAAAATCCACCCTAGCAGCCGATTAGCTGCTGGATTGCCTTTACAGGCAGCGGGGGAAGTCCACCCCCCCCCCACCTCTCCCGTGTGATCGGGAGCATGGGATACAATCCAGCAGCAGGTTACCAAATTTATGGCTCTGGCAGATGCACTGCCATTTTGTTTCTGCAAAGAGATCAAAGTTTTTTTTTTTTTTTGGCCTCATCCTTTCCAGGGTAGAGGAGAAATCTGGGGTCTTATAGTTGGCTCCATAAAGAGGACCTGTCATGCCTTATTTTTATCACAAGGGATGTTTACATTTCTTGTGATAGGAATAAAAGTGATCAAAAAAGAAAAATGAAAGGGACAGTGTAAAATAAAAAAAAATGTGAAAGCATACGTAGGTCGTGCCTAGGATGCCTGAAGACTCCTGGGATCGATTGCACCAATATCCCAGGAGTCAACAAGATATCCTAATTTCATCACTCACCTAGGCTGCAACCAGGAAACAAAAAAAAATAAACGAAAAAAAAAAAAAAAAAAAAATACAATATCCAAATCATACACTATGGGTGGACATTAGGATGAGCTTAATGTCAAAAAATGGGTGAAGAACCACTTTAAGCTCAACCATGTATGTAGCTGATATATTGAGGAATGCTTATTAGTAAGCAAGATCCTTTCACCCAGCAAACAGGAAGTGGATAGCAGAATGCAGGTACAAGGTTCTACCAGCAGCAACAGGTAGGCGTCTACACTAAATTTTGCTAAAAACCTTGCAATGTATATGACATAGAGAGGATTAGTGTTTTTTGGAGTATAAACTTCAAAACCAGCCAAACAGGAAGGATTTGCTATTAGGAGACATCTTTCCTGCTTGGTGGCTCTCATTTCTTGTAATATGTACACACACACAAAGACAACACACATACAGGTGCAAAGCACTGTATGGTCTGCTAGAATACCGCTATTCCAGTTTTGAGTATGGTAAATACAGCCTTGGAGCCTTCGTGTAACATATAAATAAAAGCTCTTTTTTTTTTTTTTTTTTGGTCTATGGTTTTATTTATCTCCCCATGTATAATACTGTTTGGGAAAAATGGGAGTTTTTCAAACCAGAATAACACAATCAAGTATACAACTCAGACATGCCTTGATTGCGGCAATCTTGGGCACTTGGGTGCAGTTTCTATAAAAAAATTTCTACATGTGCTAGAAACAAGTCCAAGATGATAAACAAAAAAAAAATGAATCTTGCTGATCCCTATAATTACAAACGGTCAGCATCAGTCCTCATATATCGGAATTCTGCAGTCTTTCTGAAATGTCGACAGGGATATTGTCATAATGGTCTATGAATTTGCTCAGTTCTTGCACACAACGTCCAGCAATGTCCTGCAGAGTAGACCGTAAGGCATTTGACACAGCAACCTCAAGAGATGGGTCTTTTTTTAGTAAGGTGCTGGCAACGTATGCAAATGTCCTGCAATCTTGGGAAAATGCCTAAAAAGGGAAACAAAAAACTGTAGTTATGCACTTTTATATATTCTTTTTTACAAGTTTACATTCTAAAGTTGTTTACAGAGATATTGCCCATGTGAGCCCATTCCAACCCAATATTGCATATGGGGATGGCCAAATAAATTGTAGTCAGTTTTGACATGTATAATAGATAGGAAATAACTGCTTATTCATGTTAAAGAACATAGTAATGTGGGGAAACTCACCCCAAAATATGGCAAACAACCACAGAAGGGAATCAAGAAAGAGGACCCCCGGTAAGCATGGGAGCAGGAAACCAGAGCTGCTGGGATTTCTCTATATACAGTATATTATACAGACATACGCAAGTATATACAGTATCCATTTATGAAGGGTACATTTTATGTAGTATAAAAGGCAGGGTATTTGCCATAAGGATAGAGGTTTACGTACCAGCACGATAGTGTTAGGAACTAAAAAGTTGGTCTTCGTTCTAGAAATTATGGCATAAGTAAAGCAGTGCTGGGCCTCAATAGATTAAAATGGTTCTTTCCCAAGATGTGCAGCTTATGAGGTAGGTTGCAGTATACAGATAAAGTTGTTAAATAATGCAGCGTACCTAGGGATATGCAAGAAGATGTCATAGAACAAATATCTTTAAATCATAAGGGTACTAAAAAACCCCATGCATAAAAAAAAAAAAAAAAACACAGGGGATTTAACTATACACATGGATACAAAAGGCAAAAGACTCGCCCCAAAGCCTGTACAGCCAGCAAGTGACTAGTAAAGCTTCAAGATGGCAGGGACATAATCCTAATCACCCTGCCTTTTATACTCCACATAAAATGCACCCTTCATAAATGGATACTATATATACTTACGTACGCCTGTATAATATATAGAGAAATCCCAGCGGCTCTGGCTTACCTGCTCCCATGCTCGCCGGGGGTCCTCTTCCTTGATGCCTTTCTGTGGCTGTTTGCTGGCTAGTCCCATATTTTGGGGTGAGTGTCCCCCACATTTACCATGTTCTTTATCTTGTTTAAAAGAACTGTATGACATGCATCTGCTATGAGATATATAATATATATAGATATATTTACATTTTCCATTTGTATTTTAGTATATACCCCCTCTATATTCTCCTGAAGAAGCGGGTAACCGTAAAACATGTTGAGAGCCTGATGGCCTACACCAAAATCCCCCTGAAGTAACTCACCAGGTAGGAGGTGTCTCCCTCGATGGAGATGTGGGACACGCTAAGAGGGAATTGTTTGCCTGTATTTTGTTGTCATGATGGACTGTCTTTTTATATATTGTATGTGTATACAAATAAAATGTATGGTTTTAAAAAAACCTTGTAATGTCCTTTGATGGTACCAGAAAAATCCGGCTGCCCCACTCTGCCCAAGTTCTCTTGATGTATAATAAATAACTGTGCTAAATAGGACATATTATCCAAAGTCGTTTACTGCCAGGTCTTGCAATCTACTATTACACTCAGGTTGGAAGACCTTTTTGTAATTTTTCCATAGTTTTTTTTTTAAATATTTTTTCCCTTACAGCTTTCAGAGTTTGTAAAAGACCCCCTCCCCCTCTGCAAACTATACATTTCCTGAAAGTATAGGACCAGTAGAATAAAAAGGTGCTACTGTTTTTTTTTTGTTTTTGTTTTTTTTTTTTTTTTTTTTAGGACCAGCAATAGTTGTGCAAATGTTTATCACAACAATATGTTTGCTAAAAGTACACTAAGATCATTATTAGCACATACAAACACAACAAAACTTACAAAATTTTGGCTAAATTTCCACTAAATCTAAAAAAGATAAAAAAACTGTATTGAGTTAATAAACAAATATTTGTAAATTTTACGTTGTGCCTTTTTGCAAAATAGCGGAAATCAAAAAAGGTACAAAAAACTGTGGATAAGCAGATGACTCAAAGCGTAGAGCAGGGATTCTCATAGCTGTTGCAGAACTACACATCCCATGAGGCATTGTAAAACTCTGACATTCACAGACATGACTAGGCATGATGGGAATTGTAGTTCCTGAACACCTGGAGGGCCGCAGTTTGAAGACCCCTGGCGTAGAGGTTATCTTTCATATCCAGCTTTCAGAATTTGTGAAAGACCCCCAAAACTATACAGGTTCTAAGAGCATAAGACCGGTAGAAAAAAAAAGAAGTTGCTATTTTTTTTAGGTCACAAACACAGCAAAACATACAAAATCCCTGCCAAATTCTAACTAAAGCTAAAAGGATAAAACTGTACAGAGTTAATAAACAAATATTTTTAAATTGTTCCTTTTTGTCAAATAGTGAAAATTGAAGATCCGCAAAACTCTAACTATCTGGAGATTGGCTCTCACCTATGCATTTTGCAAACGTCCAATTGCAGTGTCGTGTGCGTTGTGATATAATGATGCTGGCCTACATTTTATTGCAATGCAGTTTGTTACAATGCGCAGCAATGCACATTTGTGTTGTGTTTTAGGCTTCCTTTCAAATGGCCACTAAGGGCTACATTTACAAGGAGTGTATTTCTGTGACCAGTAGTCAAAGGTGTCCCTGTACAGCCATGGGTAGCAGCCTGTACAAATCAATGACAGGCTGACAGATACTATGGATGTACACATGTAACCGCACATCTAAATGGTTACACGCATATAGAGAATATATGAGCATCCCAAATTGAATCCAAGATGTGAGCTTAAATCCAGCCTTACCATCTGTCAGCCTGTTGCCTGCAAATTTACACAAACACCTGTGACTCCTGGGATCAGAAATGTGTGTCAATGAGGACTTGGGTCTCCTCACACAACGTTGTAGCCTGTACAGCATGATGAGAAGTTTGTTTATGTGGCTGGAGCTGCATGCAGACAGCCTATGTTACTTTATGGGGAGATCTTAATTTAACAGGCATGTGGGTGTGGGTGCATGGCCCCGAATGCAAACAGTGCGAATTCAGGGGTTGCTCACCCACACCTGCACATTTGTCAAATTAGGACCTGCGTTGTGTTTGCACAGCTGCTGTGTCCCCATAGGGTTGGCTGGCTGCATGTAGCTTCAGGCTCCTACAAACCTGTAAATAAACCGCTCATCGCACTGTATGTGTTAGAGCACAAACCTGAATGAGCCTTTAGGCCTCATTCACACGAGCGTACTAAAACATATGTTCATGCGAGAAACATGTTTGGCCACACGGGGATGCGCAGGTGTCCTATGCACCCTTATGCAGACAGTCCCATTTATGTCAACTGGAACACAGCAGCTGCACGGATACAGCTGCTACTCCCATTCTGACAGCCATTCAGGTGGACAGCCCTGAACTCAGACAGTGTGCTTTCGGCCCAATGCAGTGGCATACTGACATGGCCAGCTGTAGGCCCATATGTCATACAGACCTGGCAGCAAAAGAGGTAAGGTTTACTTTGCTGCTTAAAACAGTATCATACCAATACATTTAGATCCAAGAGTGGAGAAAGAAAGCCTGGTGTATAGCTCCCAACCAACTTGTCAGAGCCTAAACAGGACTTTCTTCGGGGATTTCTCCCCTGGCTCTTTGTGACAGTGCTGAACTAATTATGTATCGGCACGGTCACAACAGAGAGTATTTAAATCACATGCTCACAAACACCTAGAAGATACCAGGTTTTCCATTAGGGAATCACTGATACCAGCTTTTTAAAGCTGAACTCCTGCTTTTGATACACTTTACATAGTTCATTTGGGCCAGCTTGACCCAACCAGACTATATCCCTCACTAATATGTGAGGCCGCTGGATGTGCGGTATAAACTGTATGTAGCTGTGGCTACATGCAGCATAACGACCCATGTTCTGGGTTTAAGCTGAGACTTCCAGTCTCATACACTGACACAATAGAGTCCATCTGATCTGCGCAATGAATACAAGCTTCCTCTGATTGGCTGAGTCAAAGAGGTGGGCTGATGTCACAACCTCTGACTCAGCCAGAGGAAGCTTTGTATTCATTGAAAGAATACATTCCTTTCTCTGAATGACATGCGCGGCGATCAGATAGACTCTGTGTTCCTGGTATGAGACAGGAAGGAAGTCTCGGCTCGTACTTGAAACACAGTGCGATATGCTGTATGTAGTCTCAGCTACATATAGATTATGAGTGTGAACAGCACTCTAGGTCAGTCTCCCATCTCCACTAACATTATGCAGGTGCTGGCCCCATCCATCACGGATTCCAATAAGCAAAAAGAAGTCTGGTCGGTCGCACGTCCAGTAAAATCACCTTTATTTCAGCAAGTCCATAAAGACAATTCCAAAAACACAAAATATAGGGGAACAGCATCACCACCCTCACTTAGCGCTTAGTCATAGCGCACATGCATATGTTTCATACAGAGATATAATGTATATACATATTTGCAACAATCACTTATAATTAGAAAAATCTGTGTGAAACAATTCGTGTGCGGCTGCCATTAATTGTCAGATAACTGCCCCCATTTAAAGATACAAAAATGCTAACTTATATAAAACACCAAATATAAACTGAATCCATACATACAACACACAGTTTAAACAGCACATCCGGTGACCTCACAGATTAGTAAGGGACATAGTTAGTTTGGGCCAGCTTGGCCCAAACGAACTATGTAAAATATATAAAAATCTGGAGTTTAGCTTTAAAGCTGCATTTACACCTGAGCGTTTTCAACTCGTAAAATGCCTTAAAAACGCCCAACAAGCAAAATCCCATTCATTTCAATGGCACCTGTTCACATCTGAGCATTCCGTCACCTGAAGCAAAATGCCTGAAAAACACCCTAAGCTCAAAAAAGAACATGAGCTGCTTTGGGGCAGATTACAGGCGTTTTTCTGCCTTTTACTTTGTTGACCTGAACAAAATTGCGGCAGAAACGCTGCAAAATCGCGGTAAAAACCATGGTAAAAACACGCGACTTTGAAACGCTCAGGTATGAATGCAGCCTAAGACCAAGTATGAGTAACAATACTTTTACTCAAGTACTTGCGAATACCAATTATCGGTACCTATTTTTAGTGTCATGGGACATTTTTTTTTTAGGGCCTGTTCACACCATACATGCATGAATGGGAAAACCACACAGATTTCACTGACAGAGACATCAGTTTTCATGTGCTTTTCAATTAGTTTTTATGGCCTGTTCTCATATATACGGATAAGCCGCAGTGCGATTTGAAAAAGAGCCCTGTGCGATTTCAGTCTGGTGCAGGTGCAATTTCTAATCTCATACACTACAATTCGAATTGGAATCGCACCTGAACCGGGCTTTGAAATCGCACTGCAAATGGCAAGCACCTATGTGAACCTAGTCTGAAGGTATCGTTTTTAGTATTGAAGCTTGTACACATACTTGTGCAAAAGCTTAGTGTTAGCCCTGATACTGCTATCGGTGCAATGCTATTTTTCAGTGTACTCCAGAGATAAACGATCAGCGATTATGCAACAGACCTTGGTACACAGTACTTTAGACTAGGAAAAGCATGGCCCATGTATCACTAATCTAGCTGGGAGGGCCTGCCAAAACTGATCTGGATACTGCATGCATACCCTAGTACTGATGACTAATACTTACACTCCATGCACTTTAGATGATAAGTCCACATCATTTAAGTCCGTCATATTTCTATACGATGGCTGTGAGCATATATGTGCTATTTACGCGGCGTAACATCATCTTATAAATTTTACAAAAATTTGTATTATATTGTGTTTGTATGCACTATACTTTATTAAAGTGTATTTTTTCCAAAACATTTGAATTTGTATAACCGATGTGCAAATATCGTTTGACATAAAAAAATTGCAACTACCAACATTTTTTTCTCCCAGGCCTTTTCTTTTAAAAGATATAACACGTTTGGGGTTCTAAGTAATTATCTAGGGAAAAAAAAAATACTTATTTTTACATGTATGAAAGAAGTGTCAGAAATGGCTTGGGCAGCTAGTGGTTAAAAAAACAAAAACTTAGTAGACACAAGTTCATGTTGTACATTATTTTTCTTTGAAAACCTCCTGCTTGTCATAACAAACTTGAGTTGTACAGCCATTACATGGGACACATGACTGATGGAGAGATTTGGGACTCCAAATGAGATTTAAAGCCATACAGGTCACATGTTGTATCTTTTGAGAGACTGGATGGATGATGGGTTGCATGTATCATTAGACATTGTTCACACTGTGAGAACTTGGGAATTGCAGGATCCTATAGCTGGGTACATTACAGAACTGCAATAGGCCAACTGCTTTATACCATTCATCATTATTCCCTTCTTTATCCCCAATGAAAATGAACAAAAGTCCTGTATTTACAGCAGCAGTACCCACTAGAGATCACTCTAATCGCCAGAAGGGGGCTGCAAACTGTGTAGGGGCCCTGACAGATTTGATCATTAACCACTGATTGAGGACTGATCAAATCCTGTCAAAGGTCAAGTACAATCTACTTGTTCAGGAAGAGAGCTGTCCCACCTGGACCTGGTGCAGAATGGACCAAAGGGCAATAAGCTATTACGGCAACAGGGGACACTTTCCTTAACCCGAAGTGCTGTGTATAGTGCTTTGCTCTGCACTACAGTGACAATTATATAAACAATACAGGCTTCCTGGGACTTTTCCTGGTTTGTAACGCTTCATATTCTGAACGCTTGATGCTTTGTTTTATATCCTTTTGTGTTTAAAAATCTATATTTGTTTAGATATATTGTATATTGACAGTCTCTGTTGTCCATAACAGCAACAACCAGCATATAGATATTTCTACTACATGGCAACCATAGGTCTGGCACCTTAGGATGGCTTCTTTCCTTCAACTGAATAAATAGGACTACCCTAAAGGACAAAACCACAAGTCCTAGGACCTGTATACACATGTACAGGGAGGTCCTACATTGCATTAAAATACTCTGGACCTTGCTAAACTAGAATACAGGACCAGACCCAAGTCAAGTTAGTAGGGGAATCGTCAAAAGTTTTGCCCTGGAAGCTCTATAGGAAGCATACAGTAAAGTGATCCTAGATCATCAGTCTCAAAGTAATCGGCCAAAAGGTATTTTTTTTTTTTTTTCAAAATTGTCGCTCTTTTTTTGTTTAAAAAATAAAAACTGCAGAGGTGATCAAATACCACCAAAGAAAGCTCTATTTGTGGGAAAAAAAGGACATAAATTTTGTTTGTGTACGTCGCATGACCGTGCAATTGTCAGTTGAAGCGACGCAGTGCTGTATCGCAAAAAATGACCCGGTCATTAAGGAGGTAAATCCTTCCAGGGCTGAAGTGGTTAAGAAGTGTACAATAAGAAGTGCTCTCTAACCCTATAATAACTAGTTCTTGCTCAGCCTTATTGTAGTTGTGAGGTCACTCAAACCTCAACTAATGAAAAGAAACTCACCAACTCGATCTCTTCTTTCTTCGCCAAAATAAATGCTTTCCGTAGTTCCTGAGCAGTATGAGAGAGTCCATAGTTCACAACTGGTTCCGAATGTCTGTTTGTACTGGTGCCAGCTGCCTCTATAGAGTTTGAGGGCATATCTGCCCAACCACCCTAAAAGTAGAAAAGATAATGCAAACATATCAAACTGTTCTCCTTTCATTTTCATACATAAACTGATTTTCTTTTCTATTCCATGTTTTACTTTGTGCAGACAGTTATATTAAACACAAGCATTAACAAAGTCTTCATAGTCATATAGAGAAAAATCACTTTATGTTTCCTTATTTCTGTTAACTCAATTCTGCATCAAACAGCCTTTGCAATCAATACTACATTTTGCATCCTTTCCCAGAAAAAAAATATGGATTTAGAATATAGGTTTTAATTTGGAAAAGGGGGAGAATATGGTCATGTGATTTTTCCTAAAATATTTTTTTTTTTTGTATTTAATAAAAAACAGTAGAAACCACCATACAAGACAATAGCAATTTTTCCAGAGAACAAGGATACCTTATATGTATGCATGCATGCAAACTGTTGGTAAAGCATTGAGAGAAAAGGGAGACAAATACTTTTGCGGTACCTTCATAAGTTTTTGATCACTAAAACTCAATTTATTTTTCCAGTATCGTTTTATGCCCACCCAATAGATGCCAATATTATTGGAAAGGGCTGATGTGTTACCACATTTACATAAAGTGTTACTAAAATGAGTTTTTTTTTCCAATTAAAATAACAAACATGTTATACTTACCTGCTCTGTGCGGGGTTATTGCACAGAGTGCCCTGAGCCTCCTCTTCTGGGGTCCCCGGTGGTGTTCTTGGCTTCTCCTCCTCTTTATGTCCATCATAGCCAGCCACTTGCTATGGGGACAAACGTGCGTGAGCTCCTGACCTGTGTGTGTCTAAGAAGCTGCGCTACATTGACTTACACAGAGGGACTTAGGCCTGCCCACCCACTTCCTCTTCACTGCATTTAAGTGACAGCAGCAAGAGCCAATGACTCCTGCTGCTTCTCAAATGCTGTGTGAAGAGGAGGTAAGGGGAGAATAGATGCAGCCATGCACAGAACTGATCTAATTCTCCCCTCTCTTACTCTTCACACAGGGAAGGGGGATGTGGCAACTCACTAACTTGTTCTGCTATGGTGAAAACACCCTTCTATTAATAATGCTAAGGGCCTTGTCACACTGCCCATAAGCTGTGAATAGATGGTTGTTATGGAGAAGCCGGAACCCGACAGCGATCTTAACAACCAGTGATAATGCCTCACCCATGGTCAGCATTCTTTAGCTCAGGAGCAATGCTACCACTGGAGGAGGGAGGAGGCGGCAGAACAGGAGGGAGCATTGGCATGCAGAACTTTTCAAACCGAAGTGCAAGCGCAGCCCAGTGAAAAATCTCATAGGCTTTAAAAAGGCAAGTAATTTTTAATTTGCTTTTGTCCCACTGGAAAGGTGCGTGCCAGTGCGGCAAAAGTGCATCAGTAGGAGTTAGGGCCCTAATCCATCTATAAGTACAAAATATGAACAATATAAACTTTAGGGTTTTTAAAGTGTGTTTCCATGCAGCTGATTTCATGTGCATATCTAAAGAACATTGTAAAAGCTACCAGCTACATAAACAGGGCAGTAAAAAAATATAAAGATATATTGAAGTAGCATGAACAATGGAACAGACGAATACCAGTAGTGGGATCTCCACACTTTTATTCACGAAGAACTGGTTTTCATCTTGTCTGCGTATTCGCTTTCCCAAGAAGGTTTCCTCTTGGGTTCCATCCCCAGTATTGCTGGATTCTTGTTTTTCTTCTTTAAATACTGACCTTGTCTGAAAGTCCTAAAAAAAAAAATCAGAGGAGTTCAGAACCTTTCAACAACAGGTAAAAGCATCAGTGCTTGCAGGTTAGACAGGTATCAGCTTTCCTTAACCCTTTCATGACTAAGCCTATTTTTGAAATTTGGTGTTTACAAGTTAAAATCCATATTTTTTGCTAGAAAATTACTTAGAACCCCCGTCCCCCGTCCCCGAGCTCGCGGGGACGGGGGCGCTTTAAAAAAAAATTATTTTTTTTTATATTTATTTTAATACTTAAAAATTGTGTTTAAAAAAAAAAATGTTTTTTTTACTTTTATTGCTGTCACAAGGAATGTAAACATCCCTTGTGACAGTAATAGGTGGTGATAGGTACTCTTTATGGAGAGATCGGGGGTCTAAAAGACCCCCCATCCCTCCTTTACACTTCAAAGTATTCAGATCGCCGAAAACGGCGATTCTGAACACTGTATATTTTTTTAAATTCGGCGCCATTGGCAGCCGAGTAAACGGGAAGTGACGGCATGACGTTGCTTCCGCGTTTACATTGAGAAGGCTGGAACGAAGCCGCCCACAGCTTCGTTCCAGCCCGCCCCCAGATGCCGGAGGCAGACGATTGGACACCGGGCCTCCCGATCGCACGGGAGGCCCGGTAAGAGCCCTCCCGCTCCTCCGGTATAACAGCCGAGCGGCTTTTAGCCGCATCGGTTGTTATATACGGGTAGCCGATCGCCCGCTCTGAACAACGGTACCAGGATGATGCCTGCAGCTGCGGGCATCATCCCGGTATAACCCCCGAAAGCCGAGTACGCAGATGTGCGTACGGTCGGCGGGAAGGGGTTAAAGGAGAAATATGGGTTTGGGGTTCCCCCCCCATTATACCTACCTAGGTAGATGCAGCATCGGTCCGATGCTGGACCTGTCCCCCGGCGTCTCTGCACTGAGAACTGAGCCATCGAACACCTGCCTGTCAGAAAGCAGCTCTCCATCCAGAATCGGGATGACGCGGTGCCTGGACTGATCTATGTGACGTCAGCAGAGAACGGACTCCAGACTGCTCTCTGCTGAAAATGAGTCATAGGAGTGCAAAACAAATTGCACTCCTGTGACCCATAGGAGAAGCCCAGCCGAATGAGCTCAGGCTGGACTTCTTCTTTAAGGTTCCCTTCAGACTTGCACTCACCGGCCACTTTATTAGGTACACCTGTTCAATTGCTTGGTAACACAAATTGCTAAACAGCCAATAACATGGCAACATCTCAATGCATTTAGGAATCTAAATGTGGTGAAGACAACTTGCTGAAGTTCAAACTGAGCATCAGAATGGGGAAGAAAGGGGATTCAAGTGACTTTGAATGCAACATGGTTGTTTGTACCAGACGGGCTAGTCTGAGTATTTCAAAAGCTGCTGATCTACTGGGATTCATGCACAACCATTTGTAGTGTTTACAGAAAATGGTCCGAAAAAAAGAGAAAAAAAAGAGAGAAAAAAAGAGAAAATATCCAGTGAGCGGCATTTGTGTGGATGAAAATGCTTTGGTGATGCCAAAGGTCAGAGGAGAATGGGCAGACTGGTTTGAGATGATATAAGGGCAACAGTAACTCAAATAATTACTCCTGACAACCAAGGTATGCAGAATACCATGTGATTATAAAATGTGAAGTGGGCACTTTTGTAGTAATAACAACTGATAATATAAATGTGTATAAACCAATAAAAAGAACGTTCAATATTATGCTAATAATGCAATATAGTAAAAATAATTATCCATGTGATATAGATATTTGCTCATGACGATCTAGTGGCAATATAGCCAAAGGAAATTCCTTTTAAATAGTCCCAAACAAAAATTCATTTAGTGATCCAAGAAAATTCTTCTGTGCAGATAGTCTTCCAGAAAAATAGTGAGTATTCCTTCACCACACACTGTAAAAACACCCCATGTGCTCTAGGGTAATATTCTCCTTACCAGAGGGATTTGACTCCTTTTTCTTTTTAATTAAAGGACTGCCCGCCGCGGTCTCCGTGACCGTGAGTCCCGCGTGCTCTATGTCCGCCGGGTGCCTGCGATCATGTCACGGAGAGGAAGAACGGGGAGATGCTTATGTAAACAAAGCATTCCCCGTTCTGCCTAGTGAAAGGACAGTGATCTACTGCTCTCTAAACTAGAGCAGCGATCACTGTCCTGTGTGTTCAAGCCCAACCCCCCTCACAGTTAGAATCACTCCCTAGGACACACTTAACCCCTTCACTGCCCCCTAGTGGTTAACCCCTTCACTGCCAGTGTCATTTACACAGTAATCAATGCATTTTTAATCGCACTGATCACTGTATAAATGACAATGACAAATAAATGTTTTAAAAATGTCCGATGTGTCCGCCATAATGTCGCAATCCCGATAAAAATCACCGCCATTACTAATAAAAAAAAAAAATTAAAAATAAAAATGCCATAAAACTATCCCCTATTTTGTAGAGGCTATACATTTTGCGCAAACCAATCAATACACGCTTATTGCGATTTTTTTTTTGTTTATAGCGCAAAAAACCCCGCAGAGGTGATCAAATGCCACCAAAACAAAGCTCTATTTGTGGGAAAAAAATTTTGTTTGGGTACAATGTCGCATGACCGCGCAATTGTCAGTTAAAGCCACGCAGTGCCGAATCGCAAAAAGTGCTCTGGTCAGGGAGGGGGTAAAATCTTCCTGGGCTGAAGTGGTTAAGGCCAACTTCTGGTCAAGACCTGATTAGAGAAAGCCCAGATGGCAAGGCACAGAGCAGTCTCTGGGGCTGAGGTGCCTGTGTTCACACTAGGAAGAAGAATTTCCAGGTACAATCGCAGATGTTTCTGGAAGTGGCTTTTCTTGCTTTTAGCAAGGTAGAAATGTAAGATTCAGAAACCCCATGGTTTCCCAAGCTTCAACAGCCATGCCATTAAAATTTGTGGATAAAGCAATAATCATACCACTGTAAACACTCCTCCTCTGGCTGCTGTCAGGTGCCCACCAGCTGTCATAATATAGTAGCCAGACATTCCATGATTAAGCCTTTTTTTGGGTGAATTGCCTTGGAGTAGGGGGACAGGTGAGATCATATGCTGTAAACTTTATTTGCTGGAATAAAGTCTGGTTCAACAATCGGTGAAAAAATGTGTATGCGGCCTGGTTATTTCATTCTGACAGCCATTCCATTAAGCAACCCAGCAAATAAATACTGAGGACAAAGTGAAAATCAAATTTGTCAACATTTACTCTAAACATCATAAAAGTTATTGATAAAGATTTAACATATGTCCCTATATCCGATTTTATCCTGATATCAAATGGGTTAAAGACCTTAACTTACTAGCTCTTAAGAAAGAACATTCTAAAAAACATACCGAAAGGAATGTAAACAAGAAATGTCAATGATTAGGCATGTAGATTCCGGACGAAGAGATCAAATCCAAAAGTGCTAGGCCCTTTCAAGAATCTCAAAATGTAATAATAAAACAGACTCCCTTCTAATTGAACGACCACGTGGTAGAACTCTAAAAAGGTATGAGCAGAGAGAACCAGACTGAGGCCCAGGAAAGCATAGGGTGCTGTAAGGGGGCCTGATTCAAGATATTCCTTGAATAAAAGGAGGCACAGAGTATTCTATGCGACTAAAGTGCCTGTATTCACACCAGGCAAAAGGAGGATTTCCAGGTAGAATAGTAATTCTGAAAACGGTTCTTCTTGCTTTTAGCAAAGTAGGAATGACAAACTCATAGACCCCTCTGTCCTTAAGACTTGGGCTACATCAGCCATGTCAATAAAGCCAGTGACTGAGAAGCAAGATGCAAAATGGGGCCCTGAGACAGTAAGTGTAGCCTGTTGGGAACCAGGAGTTGTCTGCTAGCAAACTGAATATATGTCTGTGTACTAGGTTCTTCTGGACCAGTTTTTTCTCAAGCTTTATTTTACAATGCAGTCAAGGCAAAATTCATAGGAGGATAGGCACAGAGACCAGGGAATTATCAAACATCTAATGCCAATGGCTTTAGGATCCTTGGATCCTGGCCTCAGGCAGAGGATAACTTATTGATGAATCTGGAGACAAGGATATCAACATCCAAGGTCCCCCCCCATCTGTACCATAACAGGGCCCATTGCCCAGGCGGTGGCAGTTCAAGTAATCCACCTTCTAACTGTCCACAACTGGGATGTGGACAGGAGAGATCACTGGACAGCGCTTCTTCATCCATAAGATGATCTGGTTTGCTCCTTTCAGGGCTGCAATGGACTGGGACACTCGTCCCAAGCCTGAAAGCCTGGCATCTGTTATGATCACCTTCCAGTGATTTGGCAGAAACGACTTTCACATTGTCAAGGTGGAGTTGAAAAATCCACCAAACTAGGGAATTCCTTAGGAGCATGGGTGTCATGATCAGGGGACAGGCTCGAAGACCAGTTGCTATAGCAGCAACGGGACTTACACCGACCAATGGGATAGGTATACAAGGGGCTCAGCTGAGGTGTGGGGTCTAAGTACTAAGCGGTGTTCACCAGAGCTGGATGAAAGAATCTTGTAAAAAAGCCCCCCCTAATGTTTACACTGCTTTGTGCTATATTATTGAAACCTAAGCCTAGAATACTCCTTTAAATATATTATTGCTTCGGTACTCTGTAGAGAAAGAGGAAGTCTTGTATTGGATTTAGCTGTGTGTTAGTACCAGGTCGTGGTCCTCATGATCGCTCCACCAGGAGGTGAGCAAGGCGGGGTCCAGAAGATATAGCTGGTAAGGATCAAAACAGAAGAATAGTCCGTAAACAAGCCAAGGGTCAGTAACGAGTGGTAGCAAAGATAGGGGTGGCAGCAGGGAAGACAGAGCAAGATATTGGCTGGAGAGAACACAATAATCTGGCAAACAGGGAGTGCAGAGACATGGCTTAAATCAAGAAGTTCATGGGAGGAGCAAAGATTTCAAGGTTTAGTAGAAGTCATGGCACAAGGCAAGGTTATCCAATAGATCAGACAGGGTGTTGTCCAGTATCTTAGGTAGTTCAGCAAGAAGAGTCATTTTCAGACACAGAACAGGTCCCAGGTTCAAGTCCAGACCCTGACAATGGGCGAGTTGAAAGAAGAAGGAGCATGCTTGCTCCAAGTCAAAAAGATGTTGTGTTGGTGAGGTCTGAAATTGAGTGAATTGGCCAGACTCAAAAGAGTAGGTCACAGTAAGCCCTAGAACACTCATAGAGAAGCTCACAGGGCGGCATCTCTGATCTCAAGTCCTGAGCATGAGTTCTGAGAGAGAGCAGTTTTTTTTTTCTCTGGAAGGAAGAACTTGAACTGTATCTAGAATTAGGTCCAAGTATTCCAGGCAATAAGAAGGTTGGAGAGCAAATTTTTGGAAGTTGATGACCCAACCAAAAACCTGAAGCATCTGAATTGTCCTGTGGATGTTTGCAGATAGCTAGCCTGTGACCTGGATGCCCTGAATTCTTAAAAGGGCAAGGAGAGGTGCAAGCACTTTTGTGAATACTCCAGGAGCAGAGGATAGGCCAAATGGAAGTGCGACAAATTGGAAGAGAGTGCCTCTTAACTGCAAAGTGTAGAAATAGCTGAATAGGTGGATAAATGGGATTACGCCGATAGGCATCTTGGATGTCTATAAAAAAAAACAAAAAAACAAGTATTCCCCTTGTCTCACAGAGGCAATATAAACAAACAGAAAATACCGCGCTGTGATAAAATAACCAATTGATAGTGTTTGACTAGAATAAAGTAAAAAATGCACCTAAAAAGCTGCTGCTATAAGTGAGATACACACCTGTTTGGATAAATAAAAATAAATAACACTGCTAAATAAACTAAATGATATACACCAATATTAATGTATGGTGTAGAAAGTAGCAGTGTTAGTGACATAAACAGTAATAGTACATAAATGTGATAAACTAGCCCATAAATTGCATTAGCGTGAGTTTAGATATATAGAAAACACCTCTAAATGGGCATTGATCAAGTCCATCTAGATGCAAGTGAAAAAGTCCAAAGACTTAAAACACATTCTTCATAGTGATGTTGATAAGCAGACAAATGGTTCCTCCACCGCACCACTGTGATAACACCAGTAAAATAATGCGCTTACCACAAGGCAAGCTCAAATAAGCTTGTGACCTTAACCTGGTCGGGGCCTTTAACCAGAGGGGATGATTGGAAGGTGATGATCCACCAAACCACACAGAGGGATCGGTCACAGCAAAGAACCCTTCATATACACCTCCAAGGCACCGGAACAATTACCACTCAGGGGATCCCCAAGAGAAAAGAGGGAATCGACATAGCGTAATCCTGATAGTTGATTATTTATTAAACTAGTAGAAAACACACTTACATTGTATTGGAGAAAAAACAGCATAAAATTTGTTTTTAAGCCGGCCGGCTAAAGCGATCACCCGTCCTGCAGACGGAACACATGAGATGTCAGCACGTCAGCTCCTCCCGACGCGCGTTTCGTCACACAATGACGTCGTCTGGGGCACGGGCGACGCACTGACGTGTCGCATATAAATAATACCAAAGAAAACCAAGCCTCGATGTGAATCCGGACTAGGAAATCATCTAGCGTTCCATCTAAGCACATGGAACAAGTCCGAATCCGCCATATTGGACACTGGAAGAATAGACCCGTAGGCAGATCAAACAAATAATAAGCAATAAAAATTATGGGCAAATCCAAAAATCGTTTTAAGCATAGTCCTACAAGTGAGTTATTTAACCTCCACATGGCATCAACCAAGTTAGGTTTTTACAACCGTAGAATACCATGGGGGCTATTCAGGATTACTCATATACTCATATAATATGTATAAAGAACATTAAAAGGGACAAGGGAAACGGAATAAAAAATTGTAGGTTAAAAATAAATTTAATATAAAAGTATTACAAAGAAAATAGGATGTTTGTCAAAAAAACAAACAACTCACTAAGCACACCATTGGATGGTGGTAGAGACATCACATTTGAATGGATCTCATAGAGGTCCATAAGATTAAGTGACATATACCAAGAGGACCCCAATATCAAACCCCCTACAGGGGAAAAGATTAATAATACTAGTAATCTTTAAAGGGAGCCGTCACTCCACTATGACAGGGACAGAAGGTAATTTCCTATGGCCCACATCGAGTCTAGTTTAAACATATAAATGGGTCATACAACAAAATCTCAACCCCAATCTGTGAATACCATAGAACAAAATATTCCAATTAAATCAATTAACAAGCACAGATTAAATGTTCTTTTTCATGAAGAAAGAAGGGAAAATTTAAACCAGGTACACTACCACATTAGAAATACAGACCCCTAGTGGATGTGGATGTAAACTCCTCCCACTTACCCTAGACAAAAAACACCCTCAAGAATTATCTATGAAGGCATTGGTGTCAATGTCCACATTGAGTCCATACGGGGTATAGCATTTAATTTTGTGGATCCATAGCATCTCGAGTCTGGAGATACTCCTGACGAGAGAGCTACCCCTCCAATGTGGTCGATATTTATCAATCCCCAAGAAAATAGTATTAGAAGGATCCTTGTTGTGTGTAGTTAAATAGTGTTTGGAAACTGAATGTTTTGGGAATCCGTTTTTAATATTAGTGATATGTTCATTTAATCTGACGGAGAGGGGTCGCCTAGTCCTGCCCACATACTGCAACCCGCAAGGGCACTGGAGCAGATAGACTACCCCCTCCGTCGAGCATGTAATAAATGGCTCAATATCATGTTCCATTTGTGTACTATGGGCAGTAAACCTTTGGGTGCGTCTTTGTGTGCCTCTATTAATAGAGCACACTCGACATCTCCCACATTTGTAATATCCTGTCAGATTACCAAAAAAACAAGGTTTTGTAACAGGGGGATCCAAAACATTGGGGGCCAATCTGTCTTTTAGACAAGATGCCCCTCTAAATACCACCTGTGGTTTGGCTGGTAGAATGGATTTAAGGACAGGATCATTTTCCAAAATATACCAATGTTTACGAATCAAGTTTTTGATACTGTTATGCTGCACAGAGTAGGTAGTAATAAAAGGGATACGAGAAGAGTCCCACTCACGAGATGGCCTAATACCCAGGAGTTCACGTCTATCCAAATTGTGGACTGTTTCCAAAGCGGATTTCAGAGATTCTAAGGGATAACCCTTTTCCAGAAATCTTTGAATCAGCACATCTGCCTGTTCCAAAAATTTGGTATCATCCGAGCAGTTTCGCTTAAGACGCGTAAACTGGCTCTTAGGTACAGACTGGAGCCATGATTTATGGTGGCAACTATCGATAGATATATAAGAGTTACGGTCCGTACTTTTGAAAAATGTAGAAGTGGTAAACTGGTTATGACAGACAGCTATATTTAAATCTAAGAAGTTAATATCAGATTGACTAGCCTCAAAATTTAAAATAATCCCCCTGGTGTTCCTATTAAGATCTTCCATAAAGAGATCTAGTTCATTCCGGGGCCCATCCCACAGGAGGAGGACGTCGTCAATGTACCTGGCCCACAACTTGAGTTGGGGCCTCTGGCAAACATTGACGACATCCTCCTCCCACAGGACCATAAAGAGATTAGCGAGGCTGGGGGCATATTTAGCCCCCGTAGCCACTCCTCGGTCTTGACGATAAAACTGTCCGTCAAACCTGAAATAGTTATGCGACGCCGCATATCTCAAAAGGTCCATAATAAAATTAGATTGTTCGTCAAACGGTTCTGAGTCCCGCCTCAGATAGTACTCAACAGCAAAGAGGCCTAGATCATGGGGTATTATCGTGTACAGAGATGTCACGTCTGCAGTAACCATCCACATAGATGGAGTGGGAGTATGGCTAGATAATATGTCGATTACATGTTTCGAATCCTTAATAAGGGAAGGCATCTTAGCAACTAGAGGCTGCAGGAAATAGTCTATGTACTTGCCCACCCGGGACGTAAGGGAATCTATTCCACTTACAATGGGACGTCCCGGGGGGGGCAAGTGGGATGTTTATGAACCTTAGGTAAATAATATATCACAGGCGTACAAGGTGCCTTTGGAATGAGATAGAGCTTCTCTTTTTTGTTAATGATCCCTAGTGAAAAACCGTTATCCACTATCTTAGTCAATTCACCAAGATAGGAGCTCTTAGGGTCTGATTTTAGAGGAGTGTATGTATCCCTATCATTCAGGATCCTGTACATCTCCGCCAAATAGTCACACCTATTAAGAATAACAATCCCCCCACCCTTGTCAGCAGGTCTGATGACTATCTCTTTATTATTACATAGTGAGTCAAGACCAGCTTGAAATTCACGATTGTTATTTGCCCTACAGAGGCAATAACTGACCTCGTGGCTTTCATGCAAAATTTTGGAACTCAAAAGGTATCTAAAGACTTTAAAGCAGACCTTCAGTAATTTTTTCCACTTTCCATCTATTAAATCTTTTGTACTTGTTGATTAAAGTTGCATAGGAAAACATTTTTTTTTTTTTTTTGCCAGTAAAAAAATACCTTATACAGCCCACTTCCTGTTTCTTGTCTGGTCATTAGCCTAGGCTTATGACACCATGCACAGCTGTCAGGAAGGGAGGGGGGGCATGAGTCATAAGAGGGCCAATGAGAGCTGCAGGTGTGCCTCTGTGTGTTTATGTAAATCCAGGAATTGAACAGGCAGCAGCTTCAGCTGCCCACAGTTAAAATGGCTGCAGCCAGACTTAGTTAAGGGCAATTTCTGCAGCATATTTGGCAAGTATAGAATCACAGTATATATAAAATATTATGCAGTGGTTGGAGGGAAGCTTCAGAATGGCAAAACTGTTTATGTTACAAATTATGTGAGCAGACTGCAGTTCCTCTTTAAGTTTAGGGCATTCTGAAAATCTGGCTGTCTTTGGGCAGATTTTAGTTCATTTGATTTGAGAGAAGAAAGTGGTTATGGAGTAGTTTTGAAATTACTGACTAAACTCTCAGGTCTGGAACTTCTGTGACCCAGAGATAGGCAAACTGTAACACACATCCCCACTTAGCAGCGAAGGCACCCTTATATTTGAAAGAGGGCTTTGGGGAAGACTTTGGTGGACTAAGTCTTGTGCTGGAAAGAAGGTTGTGGAGGTAGAAGCTTCTGGGGGTGGGGTTTGAACTTTCTGCTATGGAAGGAGAAGCTTCCGCCTCTGACATCTTTGATGAATTTATTAAGTGCCTCACCAAAGAGACGTCCTCCTTCAAAGGGCATGCATGTGAGGCATCTTTTACAGGCAGACTCAGATGACTAGGCTTTGAGCTGCTATGTTCTGCGCATGTGAATGGAAATCAGAGCTATTCTGGAGATTTGTGTCATAACTTGCTTCAGGGCATCCACACAAGAGCAAGGCAGAATGTAATTGTAATAATTGTTCAGTTAAAGTAATTGCCCTAGTCCAGTTAGCTGCAGTCTGTCTGACAGAATAGCAGCGATAGAGTGGTTCAAATTTAGCACCAAGGTTGAAACATTTACACTGTAAATGTGAATAAGTTAAAACCGGGTGCCCGTTTATTGTACCGTTACAGTAACCACATAATCCTGACTAGTAAGTGTTCATACGTTACAACTATCAAGAAACCAGGACTGTGTTTAAAACGTACCTGTCCATGTTGCTGGTCCCTGTATAGTGTCCGGGCTTCACCCATCATGGTGGGCATACACCAGAGTTCCATAGGGATGGACCATGGCTCTGGACCAGTATAGCACTCTGCTGGTAACTCCATGGGTTGCACAAAGTGCTGAGGTGAATGCCCGTGATCAAGTGCCCAAAGCAACATTGCAGGTTTTTCCAAAGGACCTAGGGTCTGGGTAAGGTTGTACCAAACTGGATGCACCGTTTCTAATCTTGTAGTAGAAGACATCGAAGAGTTGATAAAAAAAACCAAAGAAAAAAAAATGAACTAGTTAAGCCAACAGTGAGTTCACGATGAAGAAGAGGTCCATCACCTTTGGACACTAGCAAAAAACAGAGGATTCACGGAGTGGGGTAGGGTTATAGGGGGATGCCCAGGGAATGTGTCCTCAAAAGCTTGCCAGTATCTAATCACCTGAAGGTACCAGTCTAACCCAGCGTCTATGAATATTCTGCATGTGTTCTGTACTGCAAGATTAACCACGTGCCGCCGCACACTTTAGCTTTATTGCTGCAGTGTGGGCCGGCTGCGCAGAAACACGTATATATGCACGTTTATATGCGTGATTCTGCATTTCCAGGTAGGGGGCATGCGCCTGCTGACCCGACTGTGCTGTCATTGGCTCCAGCATACGACAATCAGTGGGTCCCAGCCAATGATTCATGGCCGGGACCTGTCAATTGGCGAAGCGGATGACAGGAGAGAGATCTTTGTATGTAAACACAGATCTCTCTATTAACAGCGAAGATGTGCTGATTTTTGTCTCCCTGCTTTGCATACCACTTGCCAGGCACACAGTTAACACATTGATTGCTCCAGATGTTAACCCCTTCTTACTCAGTGTCACTAGTACAATGACAATGCATATTATCAGCAATGATCAGTGTTTTAGTGTCACTGGAGAGGTCAGTGTCAGTTAGTCACAGTCACACTACAAGTTGCTGATCGCTGCCATTACTAGTATATATAAAAATAAAAAAAAGCAAATAAAAATTCCAGTATCTATATCATGGTTTATAGGAACAGACTTTTTTTTTTTTTTTTTTTAATTTTGGGCCCATTTCATTTATATAGCAAAAAAAAAAAAAAAAAAACCCAAAAAACCCAGGGATGATCAAATACTACCAAAAGAAAGCTTTATTTGTGTGAAAAAAATTATATAAAATCGCCAGTTAAAGTAGCGCAGTGTCGAACTGCAAAAAATGGCCTGGTCATAAGGTGGGTAAAACCTAACAGAGCTTAAGTGGTTAAAATGGGTTCTTTACACCTTTTTTTTTTTAAAGTAACATGAAAATGTGCAACAGTCCACACAAAAGAACCAAAAACTATCAGACTTACCGGTAACGGTGTTTCTATGAACCTTCCAGGATGGCACACCTGAAAGATGAGAAGCACCCCCCTACAGGAAACATGATCAGTTTAGTTTTTAAAAACCCCCACCCTTCCCCTTGTCCCTCAGTTGTAATAAATAACTATTCCAACCAGTCCACAAGGGGCATGAATTCACATAGGTGCTCACCACCTACTATACAAACACTTTTCCCTCCTCCAATGGGCAGTAGGCCTGCTGTCCTGGAAGGTTCGTAGAAACACTGTTACCGGTAAGTCTAACTGTTGGTTTTCTCCTCTCACTTTCCAGGATGGCGTACCTGAGAGGAAAATCAAGTAACCATTGGCCTACCTTAGGGTGGGGCCACTGCCTGTAGCACTCTTCGGCCAAAGGCTAGGTCTTGCTGTGATATCACCTCTACTTGGTAGTGCTTCAAGAATGTGTCTTGGCTGGACCAGGTGGTTGCACTGCAAATCTGTTCCCAGGAGGCTCCTGCCTTCTCAGCCCACGATGTTGCCAGAGCTCTAGTTGAATTTGCTTTTAATCATGCTTGTGGAGGGATACCTGAGCTCTCGTATGCTATGGTACTAGCCTGCCTGATCCACCTGGAGACAGAAGAACTTAGATGCTTGAAGTCCCTTCCTTGGTCCAGAATAGAGGATCAAAAGGTGATCAGACCTTCCAAACTCTTTGCCCCTTTGCAAGTGAGGAGGCATCTCCTTACATATAAACAATTAAACTACTTTTCCTCATTCTTAGTGTTATCACTAAGACGGCAGGGTTATTTTGTCCTATGAAATGACACTACCTAGGGCAGATATAACGGATCTGGCCTGAGGGAAATCTTACCTGGCAGATCAACAAAAAAAGGTTAATAGACTTTTTAGGTCCCCTACTCTTCTAGCCGTGCTGATAGCTAACAGAAAGGCTAATTTTACAGTCAGGAACGTAAAGGGAACCTCCTCTATTGGTTCAAATATGTGCCTAGATAATGCTTCTAGTACCCTAGGCAAATCCCACAGCAGGAACCCATCTTTTATAACTAGGGTAACTATCCCTGGTCACTAGAAACCTTTTAACTAAAGGATCTTTTGCTAATCTAGCATCAAGAAAAACTGAAAGTGCTGCGACTTGCACTCGAAGGGTGTTGACCGCCACACCCTTTTCTACCCCATCCTGAAGGAATTCTAGGACTACTTGAACAGAGGTATAAGAAACCTGCTTTTTATTACACCATGTACAAAAGGTTTTCCATACTTTAGAGTAGATCTTTCCGGTTACTGGTTTTCTGCTTTAGAGGAGAGTGTCTATTACTCTGTCCAAGCAATCCTTTATTCTGAGGATCTGGCGCTCACTAGCCAGACCATAAACTGGAACAATTTGTGGCCTGGGGTGCAGCATTTGACCCTGAGAGAGGAGGGCTGGTAGGTTCATGAGCTTCCAGGGAGGCGCCACTGATAGCACCTTTAAGGTCGCAAACCACGCCCTCCTTGGCCACCATGGCACAATCAGGAGGAGTAGACCTGAAGACTGACTGAGTTGTTGCAGAACTCAGGGGGATTAGCACTAGAGGGGGAAAGGCATATGCCAGTTTGAACTGCCAACTCTGGGCTAGGGCATCCAGGCCCTTAGACTCCCTCTCGAGAGAGAGCGAGAAAAATTCTTACTTTCCTGTTTTTGTAGCTGGCAAACAGATCTATTTCTGGATAGCCAAACCGTTGTACTATTGCTTGAAATACTTTGGAGCTCAGCTCCCCCCCGCCTGGTCTGCTGGCGGCTGCGGAAGTCTGCCTCTTGGTTGCTCATCCCTCTTATGTGGGACAGCCGACAGTAAGACTACCCTTCCCTCGGCCCAGCCCAGAATTTTCTTGGCTAGGTCTAGGAGAGGTTTGGATCTGGTTCTTCCTTGGTCATTCAGGTAGGCTATCGCTTTAGCGTTGTTGGAGCAGACCTGAACCTCCCTGCCTGAGATAGTACTCTTGAAGTTCTTTATCACTTTTGCCCACTGCTCTGAACTCTCTGGAGTTGGAAGAGGTTTTGGCTACCCCACTGTCCCAAGAACCGTGAGCTTTGGCTTTCTCTAGGTGGGCTCCCCACCCCCAGGTGATTGCATCTGTGGTGACTCAAACAAGTCCCACTGAGCCCAAGATCTGCCCTTCTCTAGGTTGCTTGGGACCGACCATTAGACTTTACCTGAGAAGGACTGTGCTTTTGTCCAGGGACTCTTTTTTTGTCCCAAGAGGAAAGATGGAAGAATTGAAGGTCTCTTGAATGGAACTGAGCCCATACAACTGCCAGAATGCTGGCTGACATGAGACCCAAGACCCTCAGGACTTCTCTTCTGGAGCAAGAGGGAGGTCTTATTAATCTTTCGACAGACGAGACTACTTTCTCTACCTTTTCCTTCGGCAGAAGAGTTTTTGCTCGAGTCTATCAGATAACCTAAGAAGGTTTTGAACTGAGCTGACTTGAGGGACTCTCCATACTCACTAACCATCCCAGAGTCTGCAGGGACTGTAGTTACCTACTGGGTGTCTGTCCTCACTGAAGGGGCAAAGATCAGTAGTTTGTCCAAGAACTGAATTAGAGCTATTCCATGGAGATGCAGGTAGGCTACAGCCTCTGCTAGGACCTTCGTGGAGATCCTTGGACCAGCTGCAAGTCCAAAAGGGAGCGCCCTGAACTGCCAATGAAAAAGCCCCTCCTGGGTTACTACCGCGGATCTCAAGAATGCCTGGTGTTCCTGGTGGATAGGAACATGTAAATAGGCATTCATGAGATCCAGAGTAGTCAAAGAAGTTTTTTTTTGCACACCGAGAATACTCTCCATTGAAAACCTCTTGTACTCTAGGAATTTGTTTAAATTCCTAAGATTCATGATGAGGCGGAATTTCCCTGAGGGTTTGCAGACAAAAATGTGGGAGTAGAAGCCCTGGTAAAGTTGACTTTCTGGAAGGTCACTACCACCTGTTCCACCAGCTACTGGATGCATTCTGGGAGGGCTTTCTTTTTTACAGCATCCTTGGGCAGATACATTAGAATCATCATCAGTGGGGGCTTGGACGAGAACTGTAGGCAGTAGCCTTCTCGGATGAGCTGACAAATGTATGAGCTGTCTGATATCCCCTCCCATTGGGAGATGAATCGAGACAGCCTGCTCCATACCCTGATCCTGGCATCATTTGGCATCTTTGATACTTGAACCCGGAGAGGAGAAGAGCAAATTAGTTCTTTGCCTCCCTCTACCAAAACCCCACTTCTTACTGGGTTCCATAAGCGTGCGTACAGGGTGTGCCTGGGCACACCCTAATCATGCTGTGCTGCACAGATTCCCCTTACTGCTTGGCTGCAGAGAAAGGGACTGGGAAATCTCTGTCCTCAGTCCCTTTCTCTGTCTCAAAAGTGAGGCTGTTCAGACCCTTGATATTTCACCAAAGTCCCCCAATGGGGCTCCTAATAAATTGTAAAAAAAATATATAATAATAATAATAATAATAATAAATTATTGGAAAAAATAATACAATTGTAAAAAAGTTATAATAATAAAAAAATTACTGACACCAATCCCTGCCCTACTGACACCATCTACTGGTCTACTGCCATTATATATTTATTTATAGTGTGTGTGTTTAGGCTTTGGGGTGCACACCCTAATGCAACAGGCTGCGCACCCCTATGCTGGGTTCCTTCTTGGTTCTTTGCTCCTCAAAGAGGAATCTTCTTTTCTAAGCTTTTGGTCTCACCAGGCTCCTTTCAGGATCTTCCCACTAGTGCAAAGTTAAAAAACTTTAGATACATTTTTAACCAACCCTCTATAAATCTTTGCTGGTTTTGGGCCACACATTTTTTTTATATTTCTCCCTCTATGGCTTGATAGGGAACTTCTTCCCTTTCTCAGAAGATCTGGACAACACTTTGTCCAGGCCTGGGCCAAACAGTAAAGATCACTCAAAAAGGATGACCACGCAATTTAGCTTTTGAAGTAAGATCGCCATCCAACGCTTTAACCCAAATGGCCCTCCTGGCTGAGTTAATAAGCGCACCTGTCTTGGCTGAGGCTTTGACTGATTCAACAGCCGCGTCCGCCAGGTAGGGATAGCCTTCCCTATAAATGAAAGGGAGTCCAGTACTTCTTGAGACTTGGTCCCCTGTGACAGGTATTTGGTAAGGCTTTCTATCCAGAAAGCTGTGTTCCTGGTAATGCAAGGTTGCTGCTAGCGCTGGAGCCATAGTGGAAGTATTGGCATCCCATGCCTTCATTAACATGGACTCAGACTTGCGGTTCATGATGTCCTTGATGCTCCCTGTATCCTCAAAAGAGATCAAACCTCTTTGTTTCTTGGAATTAGGAGGTTTCTAGCTTAAAGACTAAGGAATTTTTCCACTTCCTCCTCAAAGAGGAATCTTCTTTTCTACGCTTTTGGTCTGACCAGCCTCCTTTCAGGATCTTCCCACTAATGCAAAGTTAAAAAACTTTAGATACATTTTTAACCAACCCTCTATAAATCTTGTCCTGTGCGGATGTCTCTTTGGGTGGTTCAGGGAATTCTTCAGTGGCACAGATTGCTTGAAGGTGTCTGTGACAGACCTAGCTGGAAAAGAGGCTTTTGGAGGGGACTGAATGCCAGCCTCCTGCAAACCGATTAAGGGCCCTGGCATTTGGGGGGACGGTGCTCTTTGTGAGCTGTATGCCTGGGGACCCTGGAGGTGGCGTTACTTTAGATTCAGGTCCATGTCCCCCAAGACACACAGACTCTGGGGACCCTGGATATGCCATTGTGATGGGAGTCACTAATAGGGGCACAGGGTGAATGAGAACCCCACTATGATCTGTGCTAGTCAGAGACTCAATGCTGTATATGTGTGTATATATAATGTGTGCTGTCTCATTGTGTTGTGTAGTATTTGCTGTGCTAGTTTTGGGTGGGGCTGTATTCCAATGTTCTATTATGTTTGTCTGCCTTGGATCACAGGATGTGTATTGCATTGGAGGGAGCTCTCCCTGCTAACACTGTGTACTGATGAGACGTTAAACACACCTGACCTGTGTGTCCATTGTCATTGGACAGTTTAACCCGCCCTCTTTTCCAAGGGTGGGGGGAAAGAGTCTCTGAGTTATTTTAGGTGTTGTGTCCATGTGTTATAATAAATGAGTTGATTCCTGCTTGAAACCTGAAGACAGAGCCGTGTCTCGTTTTTGGGGTGGATTATTTGTATGGGTTCCTTGTTCGGCTGATTGAAGTGTTCGGTAGCTGCCTTTGTGTTTGCGTATGAAATGTCCTAAACGACTTTAACCTCTTTCATACTCGGGGTGTCGTTACAGTGTCCCTCTAGGTCATCCAGGCCAAAAAGATGTCTGCTTTACTCAGTCTCTTCTGTCTCACTGTTTAAATCCAGGTCCACCTCCTCCTCTAGACGGAGGTCTGATTTTGTTTGCCCGGCTCCTTTTTCCTCTGTAGCCTGGGGGGGGGGGGGGGGGGGTAGTTCCTGAGAGACAGGAAGAAATGTGCTCTGCCCTCTCTTGGAGAGAAGACTCAAGAGGGTGGGCCCTCCTTTGGGGTTAGCTACTCTGGGCCTAAAACCTGAGGTAGAGCTACAGGAGGTAGGAAGACTGAATAGCTGCCAACATTTCTTCCTGCACCGATTTAAGCAAATCATTCAGTAAACAAGAGGCTTCTTTCCCAGCCACTTTGCTAATATATCTGTAACAGAATGGCTTGGAGTGAGAATTGGGCAACCTTCCGCAACAATAGTCACTTTTTTTGGAGGAGTTAGAACTAGCAGATGTAGAAGGTGGCTTATTACAGGCCTCTTGGGTTCCGATTGGGGATTCTCCAAGAGAAGAGAAAAAACATCCAACTGTCACTCTTCCAGCCCCCCTTGGCTGCAGGCCTCACCCAGAGAGGAGAGCATGGGGGACTACCAGGGACTGCTAAAGGCCTTACTATGGCACCCCCCCCCTCTCGTAAAGGCATTTACTGGACCACGACTTGCTCTTGCCCGCAGCCACCTGTGCTGTCCTTCCTTCCTCCTTCTCCACGAGGTGAATCCAGGCAGGCTTTTTGCAGCTCTCAGGCTTCCAGGTAGCCGAAGACCCGTGCCTCCTTCCCGCAGCCTCGCGGATCCGGTGTCTCCTCCACGCTTTAACCCCTCTTCTGGGTCATGCACTGTCCCACTCTGCCTCCTTCCCTGCATTCCCTAGATTGCATTCATAATTTTGCCACCCAAATGCATTATTTTACATTTTTCTACATTGAACCTCATTTTCCATGTAGTTTCTCACCCCATTAATTTGTTCAGATCTTTTTGCAAGGTTTCCACATCCTGCGGAGAAGTTATTGCCCTGCTTAGCTTAGTATTGTCCGCAAATACAGAGATTGAGCTGTTTACCCCATCTTCCAGGTCGTTTATGAACAAATTAAACAGGATTGGTCCCAGCACAGAACCCTGTGGGATCCCACTACCCACCCCTGACCATTCCGAGTACTCCCCATTTATCACCACCCTCTGAACTCACTCTTGAAGCCAGTTTTCAATCCATGTATTCACCCTATGGTCCCATGCCAATGGACCTTACTTTGTACAGTAAACGTTTATAGGGAACTGTGTCAAATGCTTTTGCAAAATCCAGATACACCACGTCTACGGGCCTTCCTTTATCTAGATGGCAACTCACCTACTCTTAGAAGGTTAATAGATTGGTTTGGCAATAAAGATTCCTCATGAATCCATGCCGATTACTGCTAATAATACCGTACTCATTACTAAAATCTTGTATATAGTCCCTTATCATCCCCTCCAAGAGTTTACATACTATTGATGTTAGGCTAACTGGTCTAATTCCCAGGGATGTATTTTGGGCCCTTTTTAAATATTTGTGCTACATTGGATTTTCTCCAATCAGCTGGTACCTTTCCAGTCAATAGACTGTCTGTAAAAATTAGGAACAATGGTCTGGCAATTACTTGACTGAGTTGCCCAAGTACTCTCGGGTGCAAGCCATCTGGTCCCGGTGATTTATTAATGTTAAGTTTCCCAAGTCTAATTTTAATTCTGTCCTCTTAACCATGGAGGTGCTTCCTGTGATGTGTCATGAGGATAAACACTGCAGTTTTGGTTACCGAAGCCCCCCAATTCCCTCGTGAAGACTTAGAAGGATAAATTCAATACCTTTGCCATCTCCCCATCCTTGTAACCAGATGTCCTTCCTCATTCTTTATGGGGCCAATATGGTCTGTCCTCCCTTTTTTACTGTTTACATACTTAAAGAATTTCTTGGGATTTTTTTTTTTGCTCTTCTCCGCTATGTGTCTTTCATGTTCTATCTTAGCCATCCTTATTGCACCCTTACATTTCTTTCTGCATTCTTTATAAAGTCTGAAAGCTGAGTTTTATCCCTCAACCTTGTATTTTATGAAGGCCTTCTCCTTTGCTTTATATGCATTTTTACATTGGAGTCAAGCCATCCAGGACTTTTGTTCACTCTTTTAAATTTATTACCCAATGGGATGCATTGGCTAATGCCCTTATTTAATATGCTCTTAAATCAAACCCATCTCTCCTCCGTGTTCATTGTTCCTAAGATTTTATCCCAATTTATGCCTTCAAGCAAGGATCGTAGTTTAGGGAAGTTGGCTCTTTTGAAATTCAGTGTCTTTGTATTCCCCTTATGTTTCCTATTTGTGTGATTTATACTGAAGCCAATTGACCTGTGATCACTGTTACCTAAATTGCCCCATATATCCACATCTGTGATCAGGTCTGTATGGTTGGTAATCAGTAGATCCAGTAACGCTTTATTTCTAGTTGGTGCGTCTACCATCTGACCCATAAAATTGTCCTGCAAGACATTTAGGAACTGGCGAGCCTTAGATGAATGCGTGGTTCCCTCCGCCAAGTCTATGTGTGGATAATTAAAATCCCCCATTATGATAACACTTACCATCCTTGCTGCTAATCCAATTTGTGATAGGAGACCTGTCTCCCCTTCCTCCCTCAGGTTAGGGGGCCTATAGCATACTCCCAGTATCATTTTGCCCTTATCTTCATTCCTTTGGAGCTCTACCCATAAGGATTCCACCTCCCCCCTAGTGATGTCATCTCTCATATTCACTTGTACATTATTCTTGATATATAGGCATACCCCTCCCCCTTTTTTACTGTATCCTTGCGATAAAGGGTATACCCTTGAATGATTGCCAGCCAATCATGAGAGCTGTTGAACCAGGTTTCTAAAATACCCACAAAATCCAAATCCTCCTCGTACAACAGTATCTCTAGTTCACCCACCTTGTCCGCCAGGCTCCTGGCATCGGTGAACATGCCATGCAGTTTAGACCGGTCACATGTTATTGTCTTTTTGGGTGTTCCGAGATTGCAATTAGGACTTGCTACTATACTTACCATGGGTTTATGTGCTTTGGTCAACCTATCACTAATGCCCCCAATACTACCCTCTGGAATATATTCCGCGCTGACTATCACTGCCTCTGGACCCTCCCCCCCCGTCGCCTAGTTTAAAAACCCCTGTAACTTTTTAGCCTTTTTCATTCCAAGCTGATCTGCACCCTCCTCATTTAGGTGCAGTCCGTCCCTTCTATAGTACTGGTTATCGACTGGGTGTCAGCCCAGTCCTCCAGGAACCCAAACCCCTCCTTACTACACCAGCTCTTCAGCCATTTGTTTACTTCCCTAATCTCCCTCTGCCTTTCTGGTGTGGCTCGATGTACCGGTAGTATTCCTGAGAATACTACCTTGGAGATCCTTTTACTTAATTTAGCTCCCAAGTCCCTAAAATCATTCTCAATCAATCACACTCTATCTGCCTCTGATTTTGTCATTGGTGCCAATGTGCACCATGACAGCCGGGTCTTCCCCAGCCCTTCCCAGTAATTTGTCCACAAGATCCGTGATGTGCCGAACCCGAGCGCCCGGTAGACAACATACAGTTCGGCGCTTTAGGTCTTTGTTACAGATTGGCCTCTCTTTCTAAGAATTGAGTCCCCTACCACCAGAATCTGTCTTTCCTTTCCCTTCGCTATCCCCCACTCTCACTGGAAGAGTTCTTCCCCTGGCAGCGAGGAGAGTCCCTCAGCTCCAGCAGTGCTGGTCCTTGACTGGTTTCACTCAATGGAGCATACTTATTGGGATGCTCCAGCCCTGGATCAGCCTCCCTGTCACTTCCCCCTCTACCCTTCCTGTCACCCATCTACTCTTTCCTAGTGCCTGCACCTCTGTCTCCACCCACCTCTGTGCTGGCCCCTGCCGTGTACGTTCCTGGGTCTCCTTTAGTATGGAGGGACTTGTGTCTTTTTTCAACCTGACTAACGATGTAACAGTCCTTGGATTCATCCCTAAGGGGGAATGCTGGTCATGACTTTCCTGTTAGCTCAGGGGTCATGGTGTTGAGGTGAGCGGTTAATTTGCTCCTTGGTGGTAGGACCCAGCACATTTGCCACATTGATGCTACATTTGTCACGCTCTATTCCACTGAATATGTGCACATATTCACATTTCAACAGCGTTTTGCAACCATTTTTGAGTTTAGCTCAAAATATTTATTTATATTAATAATATATATTATTATTATATTATTTATTAATATTTTAATACTGGTTTGCCCTGCACTTTCTTTTGCATATAACTTATGAGCACCAAATTTGAGCAGGACATTGGTTTTGAAGGGAGCACACAGTGTTGAAAGAATAAAAGAATCAAAGTAGATACACAGTCACATATATTTAACAGACTTTACTTTGATTAATTTGTATATAGAACTGTAAAGCGTGGCACAAAATTTATTTTATGATTTTGAGATAGTGAGTGCGTCTAAAACAAGTATTTGTAGTTATTTGACAGGGCTTATAGGATCTTGTAGGATTCCAGAAAGGTACTACATACTGTATGTTTTTTTTTTTTTTTGCCTTGACAAAGGCATTAACCACTTAAAGACCAGCCTCGTTTTGGATTTTAGGTGTTTACATGTTTAAAACAGTTTTTTTTTGCTAGAAAATTACTTAGAACCCCCAAACATTATATATTGTTTTTTTTCTAACACACTAGAGAATAAAATTGCGGTCATTGCAATACTTTTTTTTGCACCGTATTTGCGCAGCGGTCTTATAAAGCGCACTTTTTTTGGAAAAAATTCACTTTTTTGAATAAAAAAATATGACAACAGTAAAGTTAGCCCAATTTTTTTTATATTGTGAAATATAATGTTACGCCAAGTAAATTGATACCCAACATGTCACGCTTCAAAATTGCGCCCGCTCGTGGAATGGCGTCAAACTTTTACCCTTAAAAATCTCCATAGGCGACGTTTAAAAAAATTCTACAGGTTGCATGTTTTGCGCTACAGAGGAGGTCTAGGGCTAGAGTTATTGCTCTTGCTCTACCGGTCGCGGCGACACCTCACATGTGTGGTTTGACCACCGTTTTCATATGCGGGAGCTACTAAGGTATGCGTTCGCTTCTGCGCGCGAGCTCGTTGGGACAGGGCGCTTTAAAAAAAAATTTTATTTTTTTATTAATTTTACTTTATTTTTTCACTACTGTTTAAAAAAAAAAAAAAAAAAATTGGATCACTTTTATTCCTATTACAACGAATGTAAACATCCCTTGTAATAGGAAAAAGCATGACAGGACCTCTTAAATATGAGATCTGGGGTCAAAAAGAGCTTAGACTTTAATGCAAAAAAAAAAAAAAAAAAAAAAGTCGTTTAAAAAAAATGACACACAAAAAATGTGCCTTTAAGAGAAGTAAGCGGAGCTGACGTCATGACGTCGCTCCGGCCATCCTATGGTATGGAGACGGGTGGGCGCCATCTTAGCCTCACTCGTCTCCATACTGAGGAAGGGAAAGGACCCGACTGCCTCCGCCGCTACCGACGGCTCCGGTAAGCGGCGGAGGGCGCGGGAGAGCGGCGGGAGGGGGGGGGTGGAACCCGCCGCAGAGACCACCATTATCGTACACAGAACCGTCTGCTGCCGTTACCGAGATATCCATCTTCAAAGTGCCGACGTATATGTACAGGAGCCGGTCGGTAGGTGGTTAAGCTCTGCCTTAAAGTAGAGAGCCACCCTAAAATAAAAAATTGCATGAAAAATCATAAAATAATTGAAAAAAAAAAAACATTTTAAACTTACCTGAACCCTTGTTGCTAGGCAGTCTTCCTAATCTGCCTCTTCCTATTCCGCGGCGTGTCCTGCTCCTCGGTGAGCGGCCCTGTTGCCTTCTGGGAACTGTGTGTGTGTTCCCAGAAAACCACGGGGCCACTCAGAGCGCTCGCAGTAGGAAACTGGCAGTGAAGCCGCAAGGCTCCACTGCCTGTTTCCCTTTTTTCGGATGGCGGTGCCGGTAATCCGAGAGCCGAAGGACAGGTAAGTCTACTTATTTAAAGTCAGCAGCTACAGTGTTTGTAGCTGCTGACTTTAAAAAAAAAAAAAAATATCCTCGCCGGAATCCCACTTTAAAGAGTTACTAAATCCACAACACTAAAATCATTCCGTATATGCAGTAAAGCATGACAAGGAATAGGGGCGCCTCTGAGAAATTATCATAAACACTTTATTTTAAATAAAATATCCACTCACATGAAAGTAGGAGAAGGCATGTACAGGAGCGTGGTGAACGCTGGAAGGCTGAAAAACACAGGGCTGCAGGTAGAAGGTGTATCAGTGTAGCTGGAGCACAATCCAATCCAGGCAAGCAGGGGTGCAGATGACTGAACACATACACACATAGGTGAAATGCAATGTCCCTGGAGGATGGTAGCAGTAGTCCAGTGGAAAAGGAAGGAATCAGTCCAATAATAGCATGAATATCTGGAAAGGAGGAAAGAGACGTCTGGCTGGATGGCAGGGCTGCGCTGTATCTCCAGCGATCGTACTGTCCCTGTGTGGTGAGGGAAGAGACACGGCCATGTATGTAAGATGGAAACGAGGCTTGGAAAGCAGACACAGGCCGGCGCCGAGCCGTGACATCATCAACATGCGACACGTTTCTGAAATTGCTAGCTATAGATGGATGGAATAGCCGCATTCCTTTTTCAAGCATGGATACACAATACATGGAGGGGTTTAATATAGGCGGACCGAGGGGCGGAACCAAAAACATGAATGGGGACACAGGCTAATGAAGAGGGGAAGGGGAGGAACTAAGGAAGACAGGAAATGGGGCAGAAAACAGGAAATGGGGCAGAAAACAGGAAATGGGGCAGAAAACGGGACAGAAAACTGTGAAAACAGGAAATGGGGCAGAAAATGGGACAGAAAACTGTGTGTATAATTTAAAAATGGTAAAGAATAATGGAGAAAATATTTTTTGAAAAATAAATAAATAAAAAATGATGATGAAAGAATGACAAGCTAAAAGTAGATATAAATATATGAATATTGTAAATAATATAAATAAATATGTAAATAATAAAAATAAATATATGGTCAGGGAATTAAAAAAAAAAGAAAAAAAAAAAAAAAAAAGTATGCTAGAAAATAAAAAAACTATAGAAATAAATATACATGTATAAATATAATAAATGGATATAAATGGATGTAAATATAATGGATAGATATAAATGAATGTATGATTGGAGAATGTGGAAAAAACAAAAAATTATAAAAAAAATAATAAAAATAAAAAAAAATATAAAAAAAATCATGTAACGGAAGAGTTATATAATATATGAAATTAAGGATATAAGCTGGATGCCATATTGGAGAAAAAGAGACGGAGTATATGTGCACATATACATACGATTGATAGCGAGAGGGGAAAAAAGGGGAGGGAAAGAAGAGGTAGAGAAAGGGGGGGGGGGGGGGGAGGAAGGGAAAGGGGGGGGCAAAGGGAAAAGAAGAAGAAGGAGGGAGGGAGGGGGGCCTTATCTGGAAAGTTTCTATAGAGTAGTCGATGCCAACTTTCTTAAACTTTGCCAGTCTTCATCTCGTGTACCACCCCATATACACAATCTTTCCCCCCAGAAATTCAGGCCTTAGATTCTTTAATCCATGCGTCAGATGTCATTATCAAATCTGCGGACAAAGGGGGAGGTATAGTTTTGCTTAACAAAGCGGACTACATCAAAGAAGCCAATAGACTCCTTTCTGATAAGACTACATATCGGAAGCTCAAAAAAGACCCCACCATAGATTTTACTATTGAGGTTAACGTGATAGTCAAGTCAGCTCTTGAATGCGAGTGATTAACAAAACTGAAGCCTCTTTTTTCACTAAAAGTTTCTATCAGACCCCATATTTTTATTACTTGCCCAAAGTACATAAAAACCTTACCTCTCCTCCTGGCAGACCCATTGTGGCTGCCATGGACAGTGTCACTACTGGGTTCAGTCAGTATATTGACCAATTTCTTCAACCGATTGTCCAACAGTTACCTTCCTACATCAGAGACGGTACACACCTCCTAGAATTACTTACACCTTATAAGTCGGAGTCTTCCTACATATGGTTGTCATTAGACGTTACCTCACTCTATACCTCCATTCCCCATCAATTTGGCCTATTAGCTTTGGAATTCTACCTTGCACAAGATCCCTTTATGAACCCCAGACAGGCCGCATTTATCTTGGAGGCTACCAATTTCTGTTTGACTCACAATTATTTCAATTTCGATGGCGAATTCTACCTGCAAATACAAGGGACTGCCATGGGAGCCAACTTCGCTCCCTCATACGCCAACTTAGCTATGGGATATTTCGAAGAACATTACATCTCACATAACAATCCGTATTCATCCTACATTGTATTTTTTGGCCGATACATAGACGATTTAATTGTAATCTGGGATGGTCCTATTGATTCTATTACTTCATTTGTAGACCACTGCAACCACAATCCCTACGGTTTATCTTTCACACAGGTCTCTGATCCCAATTGCTTGGCCTTTTTGGACCTCGAATTGAGTCATGTAGATGAAAGTATCATTGCAAAGAATTACATCAAACCCACAGCTGGCAACTCTTTTTTACATTATAAGAGTTGCCACTACCCAAAATGGATCAATAACATACCCAGAGGCCAGTTTTGCCGCCTTAGACAAAATTGTACTCGAGATACTGACTATGACACCCAGAGTCTCCTACTAAAAAAGAAGTTTGCTGATAAAGAATATCCCCAAGAGTTAGTGGACCAAGCTTGTAATTACTATTCAAAAGGAAAACCCCCCAAAAAAGCAAGGGAAGTCACGTCAGACCACTCGATGAGATTTTTGACTACTTTTAATTTTCAATATAAAAAAATGGAAAATATTTTGCAAAAACATTGGAACATACTTCAACAAGACCCCCTCCTCAAAACTATTCTCCCAAAAACATACCTAGGATTACTTACCGGAAGGCCCCATCTTTGAAAAATCAAATTGCTCCGAGTAAATTTCCGTCAGATCATATCATTACTAACCCCACCCAGCTTATACCCCTAGTGGGCATGTTTCAGTGTAAAAAGATTCGCTGTAAAACTTGCTCATTTGTCCAGCATGGTATAAAAATCTTTTGTTTCTAAAGGTAAAACATACTTATTGGATCAATTTTACAACTGCTCATCTGAGTTCGTTGTATATGGCCTAAAGTGCCCTTGTGGGTTGATCTATGTTGGACGCACCATCTGCCCTCTGAGGCAACGGTTTGGACAACATCGACGACTCATTGAGGGTGGCAAAGACCTACATAGTGTTCCTCGTCACTTTGCTGAACATCACAAAAAATCCACCGTTGGTCTCGAAGTGTGGGTTATCGAGCAAATCTCTAAATCTATGAGTCAAGCTGAACATTTTAAAAAACTGTGTGCGAGAGAGACGTTTTGGATATATTGCCTTGACGTCCTCTCGCCCGGTGGCCTCAATGAAGGTATAGAAATAGCCACAGTACTATAGTCTTTCTTGCCTTACATTTCCTTTACTGATTACTCTGATACTGTATTTTGGATATGTTTTATGTCTATATTTATATTTATAGGTATATATATTTCTGTCATTTTATCACAGGTTTTATCTTCCCACCTGTTTTATATAATATATTTTATTGGGGGTGGCGGGTTCGTTCCAGTAAGTATTGGTAACCCAGGAGGTGAAGTGATGCCTCTTGTGTATGGTTGTGTATGTGTATATACATGTATATGCTTGCCTCCCTTCAACCCCCCCCCCCTCCTTCCAAAACCCCCCCTCCCTCCCTCCTTTTTCTTCTTTTCCCTTTGCCCCCCCTTTCTCTTCTTCTTCTTTCCCTCCCCTTTTTTCCCTCTCGCTATCAATCGTATGTATATGTGCACATATACTCCGTCTCTTTTTCTCCAATATGGCATCCAGCTTATATCCTTAATTTCATATATTATATAACTCTTCCGTTACATGATTTTTTATATATATATATATATATATATATATATATATATATATATATATATATATATATATATATATATATATATATATATATATATATATTTTTTTTTTTTTTTTATTATTTTTTTTATATTTTTTTATAATTTTTTGTTTTTTCCACATTCTCCAATCATATATTCATTTATATCTATCCATTATATTTACATCCATTTATATCCATTATATTTATACATGTATATTTATTTCTATAGTTTTTTTATTTTCTAGCATACTTTTTTTTTTTTTTTCCCCATATTTATCATATATCTCTCGTCACATAGTGTCTGTTATTTAATTATTTTTTTTTTTTTTTATTCCCTGACCATATATTTATTTTTATTATTTACATATTTATTTATATTATTTACAATATTCATATATTTATATCTACTTTTAGCTTGTCATTCTTTCATCATCATTTTTTATTTATTTATTTTTCAAAAAATATTTTCTTCATTATTCTTTACCATTTTTAAATTATACACACAGTTTTCTGTCCCATTTTCTGCCCCATTTCCTGTTTTCACAGTTTTCTGTCCCATTTTTTGCCCCATTTCCTGTTTTCTGCCCCATTTCCTGTTTTCACAGTTTTCTGTCCCATTTTCTGCCCCATTTCCTGTCTTCCTTAGTTCCTCCCCTTCCCCTCTTCATTAGCCTGTGTCTCCATTCATGTTTTTGGTTCCGCCCCTCGGTCCGCCTATATTAAACCCCTCCATGTATTGTGTATCCATGCTTGATAAAGGAATGCGGCTATTCCATCTATCTATAGCTAGCAATTTCAGCATGTTGATGACATCACGGCTCGGCGCCGGCCTGTGTCTGCTTTCCAAGCCTCGTTTCCATCTTACATACACGGCCGTGTCTCTTCCCTCACCACACAGGGACAGTACGATCGCTGGAGATACAGCGCAGCCCTGCCATCCAGCCAGACGTCTCTTTCCTCCTTTCCACAGATATTCATGCTATTATTGGACTGATTCCTTCCTTTTCCACTGGACTACTGCTACCATCCTCCAGGGACATTGCATTTCACCTATGTGTGTATGTGCTCAGTCATCTGCACCCCTGCTTGCCTGGATTGGATTGTGCTCCAGCTACACTGATACAGTTTCTACCTGCAGCCCTGTGTTTTTCAGCCTTCCAGCCTTCACCACGCTCCTGTACATGCCTTCTCCTACTTTCATGTGAGTGGATATTTTATTTTAAGTGTTTATGATAATTTCTCAGAGGCGCCCCTATTCCTTGTCTTTTTTTAGCTATTGGAACTCGCTTTTGGTTTCCTGGTGGCTGCCCTGACTGAGACTGCGGTTTTATATTACCAGTGTACACATCTGTACACCCACATTCCTGGACTATTAGGTACTATATTGTAAGGTATCTGCATATTGCGCCTTGTTACTTGTTTAATGCAGTAAAGCATGCTTGTTATACTCACTGTGAAACCTAAGGGTTTAATCCTCTGCGTTGTGTAAAAGGGCTGTTTGATCCCGTTTTCTCTGATCCTCTACTTCTTTCACAGTCCCCAATCTATCTGCTGATCGAACAGAGCCTTAGGGACAATCTGCACATGCTCAGCTTGGTGTATATTAGAGCTGCATAATTAATCGTTAAAAAATCGTGATCTCGATTCAACCCCCCTGACGATCTCTATTGCAGAGTTTGCAGATTCTTTCATATAACAAGTGGAGAGACTTATCTGCTCACTCGGCTGTCAAAAGAAAAAAAACTTGGCCGACTGCTGGATGTTAACATGAAAAATTGTAACTAACTCTTCCTTCTTAGATCAAAGGGATAAACTTCTGTGTAAAGAAAAAATCCAGGCAGTCTTAAGTTAAAATCAATATTTTTTGCTAGAAAATTACTTGGAACCCCCAAACATTATATATATTTTAGCAGAGACCCTAGGGAATAAAATATCAATTGCTGCAATATTTTAGGTCACACTGTATTTGCCCAGCAGTCTTTCAAACACAATTTTTTGGGAAAAAATACACTTCAATTAATAAAAAAAAAAAAAAAAAAACTAAACCGTAAAGTTAGCCCAATTTTTTTTTGTTTTAATGTGAAAGATGATGTTATGCCGTGAGAATCGTGATCTATCTTCTAAGCAAAAAAATCATGATTCTCATTTTAGCCAGAATCATGCAGCTCTAGTGTGTATTGCTATAGAGTTTTTTTTTTATTTCTTGGGAGAATGCATGTGATCAGCACAGGGCCAATCAGCACTGTCCAGACAGAGGGCAGGTGTTCTGCAGCCTCATAGGACAATCAGGGGAGAATGAAAACTCCTCAAACAGGCTTTAACCAAACACTGATAGAAGTCACAAGACTGCTCTAACTGCTGATGAGAAAAAGGTATGTGGCAGTTTATATTTACTTAAACCAGATATAGTGAGTAGATGCAGGATCCTGGGTTTATAAAACACTTTAGGCATATTTTATAGTTACCTGATTTAAAAAATATATATATATTTATCCTTACTCTTGATAAATGGGTAAATAAAGAAAACGTAATTGAAGTGTGTGTACGCAAATATTCTTTTTTGTATGCAAATATTTAAATGGATTTCTGTTTTACATTACCTCTTTGGTATCTTTCAAGCACTTAGGTTGTGTTGTCATCTCTGTTGTGCTTGGTTTAGTGTCACATACTGGTTCTTCACTTTGTTTATTAATTTCTGTATCTTCATGTTCTACTTTCACATCTTCTTTGTCAGGATTTATCCCCTTATCTAAGGGCTTTATACCTTCTTCTGAAGGCTTCTTATTCTCGCTAAAAAGACTCATATACTCTTTTGAAAGCTCTGCACTGACTTGTGCAGGTTTTGCTCCATCTTTTGTAGCCTTTTCACCATTCTGTACAGGCTTTGTTTCATCATGAGTAGGCTTATCATTTTCTTCAGGTATTGCGTCATCTGGTACAGCCTTTGCATCTTCCTGTGCAGGCTTTGCAGTCTCCTGTGCAAGATTCTTATCCTGTGAAGGCACAGTCCTAGTTTCACTGGGATTCTGTTTTAAATCAAAGAAACTATAATATATCACAGCAATTAAAGTTTACTGTCTTGCAAAACAAACTGAAAGATAAAGAGAAATCTCACCGGAGAACTGCCACCTACTAAAGTTATAACACTCTGCCCTTGATTATGGACCACTGAAAAAAAACGAAAAGAAAGAAATCAGAAACTGAGGTTTCTAGCATATCCATTAGCTCTGCTAAATGTACTAAAATTGGTGAACACAGAATCGGGTGCAGCTGTGCATAGTAACCAATCAGCTTCCAGGTTTAAGGCCTGGTTCACACTGGTACGACACAACAGTCATACGACTATGGATCCGACTTTGTACTGCGACTTGAAGTCCGACTTTAATGAACAGGGATCTGACTTTAATCCCGACAATGACAATACCAGGCACTTTGTATATGGTATAAATCTTTAGGGGAAACCCCACGCCAAATAAAAAAAACAAAAAAGAAACAACCTTTGGTCTGGCATGGATTTTAAGGGGAACCCCCCATGCCGAAATAACGGCGTGGGGTCCCAGCCAAAATCCATACCAGACCCTTATCCGAGCACGCAGCCCGGCAGGTCAGGAAAGGGAGTAGGGACGAGCAAGCGGTCCCTCCCCCTACTGAGCCATACCAGGCCACATGCCCTCAACATGGGGGGGTGGGTGCTTTGGGGCAGGGAGGGCCCTGCACCCCCCCACCCCAAAGCAACTTGCCCCCATGTTGATAGGGACAAGGGCCACTTCCCGACAACCCTGGCCATTGGTTGTCAGGGTCTGCGGGCTTATCGGAATCTGGAACAAGGGGGCCCCCAGATACCAGCCCCCCACCCTATGTGAATGACTATGGGGTACATTGTACCCCTACCCATTCACCTCAAAAAAGTGTCAAAAATAAAACGCAGTACACAGTTTTTTAAAGTAATTTAATAAGGCAGCTCCAGCATCTCTTCAGAATTCTTCTCCGCTTCTTCTCTGCTGATGTCTTCCAGCCCTCTCTGGTTCTTCTCCCTCTGTCCGCTGTCTTCTCCCTCTGTTCTTCCTCCGATGTTGAGTCAATGCATTCTCCTGTTTAGATCCGGCACATCACGGATCTGGTGGACAGATTACTGGGAGGGGCTGGGGAAGACCTGGCTGCCATGGTGCACGTTGGCACCAATGACAAAGTCAGAGTAAGATGGAGTGTCCTAAAAAATGATTGTAGGGACTCAGGAGCTAAATTGGGGAAAAGGACCTCCAAGGTAGTATTCTCAGAAATACTACTGGTACTTCGAGTCACACCAGAAAGGCAGAGGGAGATTAGGGAAGTAAACAAGTGGCTGAGGAGCTGGTATAGAAAGGAGGGGCTTGGGTTCCTGGAGAACTGGGCCGACTTCTCAGTCGGTTACCAGCTCTTCAGCAGAGACGGACTGCACCTAAATGGGGAAGGTGCAGATTGGCTGGGAGTGAAGATGGCCGACAGTTAGAGGGGCTTTTAAACTAGGCGACGGGGGGGGGGGGGGGGGGGGGGGGGTGTCCAGAGATTTTGTAGGAATTTCAGAGACTTGGTTCAACAGCTCTCATGATTGGCTGGCAACCATTCAAGGGTATTCTCTATATCGCAGGGACAGAGAGGTTAAAAAAGTGGGAGGGGTATGCCTGTATATCAAGAATGATGGACAAGTGAATGTGAGAGACGACATCACTAAGGGAGGAGGTGGAATCCTTATGGGTAGAGCTCCAAAGGGAGGAAACTAAAGGGAAAGTAATACTGGGAGTATGCTATAGGCCCCCTAACCAGAGGGAGGAGGCGGACCTCCTATCACAATTTGGATTAGCGGCAAGGATCATTATAATGGGGGATTTTAATTATCCAGACATAGACTGGGCGGAAGGAACCGTGCACTCAGCTAAAGCTCACCATTTCCTAAATTTCTTGCAGGATAATTTCATGGGTCAGATGGTAAATGCACCAACTAGAAACAAAGACCTACTGATTAGCAACAATACAGACCTGATCACGGATGTGGAAATACAGGGCAACTTAGGAAACAGCGATCACAGGTCAATTAGTTTCAGTATAAAATCACACAAATAGGAAATATAAGGGGAATACAAAGACACTGAATTTCAAAAAAGCCAACTTCCCTAAACTACGATCCTTGCTAGAAGGTTCTAAATGGGATAAAATCTTAGGAACAAAGTACAGGGAGGAAATAATGGGTATGCTGTAAGAGCATTATAAATAAGTGCATTAGCCAGTGCATCCCAATGGGAAATAAATTTAAAAGAGCCAATAAAAGTCCTGGGTAGCTAAACTCCAATGTAAAAATGCACATAAAAGTGAAGGAGAAGGCCTTCAAAAAATACAAGGCTGAGGGATCATCATCAGAATTCCAATTTTACAAAGAATGCAACAAGAAATGTAAGGGTGCAATCAGGGCGGCTAAGATAGAACACAAAAGGCACATAGCAGAGGAGAGCAAATAAAATTTAAGTACATAAGTAGTAAGAAAGGGAAGTCAGATCATATTGGCCCCATAAAGAATGATGAAGGGAATCTGGTTACTAAGGATGGAGAGATGGCGAAGGTATTCAATTTATTATTTTTCCTCAGTCTTCACGAGGGAATCGGGGGGGGGGGGGGGGGGCTTCAGTAACCAAAACGGCAATGTTTATTCTCATGACATGTCACAGGAAGCACCCTCATTGCTAACAGAGGACAGAATTAGAAATAGACTTGAAAAGCGTAACATTAATAAGTTACCGGGACCAGATGGCTTGCACCCGAGGGTGCATAAGGAACTCAGTCAAGTAATTGCCAGACCATTGTTCCTAATTTTTACAAACATTCTACTGACTGGAATGGTACCAGCTTATTGGAGAAAAGCCAATGTAGCACCAATATTTAAAAAAGGTGCTACATCCCTGGAAATTACAGACCAGTTAGCCTAACATCAATAGTATGCAAGCTCTTGGAGGGGATGATAAGGGACTATATACAAGATTTTAGAAATGACAACGATAACATTAGCAGTAATCAGCATGGATTCATGAAGAATCATTCTTGCCAAACCAATCTATTAACATTCTATGAGGAGGTGAGCTGCCATCTAGATAAAGGAAGGCCCGTAGACATGGTGTTTCTGGATTTTGCAAAAGCATTTGATACAGTTCCCCATAAATGTTTACTGTACAAAGTAAGGTCTGTAAGGCTAAGCAGGGCAATAACTTCTCCGCAGGATGTGGAAACCTTGCAAGAAGATCTGAAAAAACTAATGGGGTGGGCAACTACATGGCAAATGAGGTTTAAAGTATAAAAATGTAAAATAATGCATTTGGGTAGCAAAAATATGAATGTAGTCTATTCACTGGGGGGAGAACCTCTGGGGGAATCTAGGATGGGAAAGGACCTGGGGGTCCTAGTAGATGACAGGCTCAGCAATGGCATGCAATGCCAAGCTGCTGCAAGCAAAGCAAACAGAATAATGGCATGCATTAAAAAGGGGATTAACTTCAGCAATAAAACAATAATTCTTTCACTCTACAAGACTCTGGTCCAGCCGCACCTGGAGAAAAAAAAGTGGTTTAACCTTAAACTGCGTAGAGGGTTCTTAACTGTAAAAGCGGTAAGGATGTGGAATTCTCTTCCACAGGCAGTGGTTTCAGTGAGAAGCATCGATAATTTCAAAAAACTATTAGATAAGCACCTGAACGACCACAACATACAGTGATATACAACGCAATACTGACATAAAAGCACACACATAGGTTGGACTTGATGGACTTGTGTCTTTTTTCAACCTTGCCTACTATGTAAAGCTGGGTGCGCCACTACTTATATTGACATGGGGGCGGAGTCACAGGGTGATGTCATCTGCAGGCCCGTCCCATTATGATACCACCGCCCCATCATGTCCCAGACGGTGTCGTCTTAAGAGGAGGGGCCTGCGGCTGACATCACCCGGTGACCCCACCCCATGCCAATTTAAGTAGTGGCACACCGCACACCCAGCATTAGAGCGTTGAATCAACATCGGAGGAAGAAAAGAGGGAGAAGACAGCACAGAAGAGACCCAGCAGAGGCAGAAGACAGAGGGACAAGAACCGGAGAGGGCTAGAAGACATCAGCGGAGAAGAACCGGAGAGGGGAGAAGACATCAGCGGAGGTAGAAGAGCCGAAGAGGAGAGAAGAAATCTTAAGAGACGCTGGAGCTGCCTTAATAAATTACTTTAAAAACCTGTGTACTGCGTTTTATTTTTGACACTTTTTTTTTTTTTTTTAGGAGAATGGGTAGGGGTACAATGTACCCCATACTCATTCACATAGGGTGGGGGGGCTGGGATCTGGGGGCCCCCTTGTTAAAGGGGGCTTCCAGAATCCAATAAGCCCCCTGCTCGCAGACCCCGACAACCAATGGCCAGGGTTGTCGGGAAGAGGCCCATGTCCCCATCAACATGGGGAGAAGGTGCTTTGGGGTGGGGGTGGGCGCTTGCTCATCCCCATCCTTTTTCCTGACCTGCAGGGCTGTGTGCTCGGATAAGGACCTGGTTTGGATTGTGGGGGGGTTCCCCTTAAAATCCATACCAGACCGAAGGGCCTGGTATAGTCTTGGAGGGGGAACCCATGCCGTTTTTCTTTTTGGCGTGGGGCTTCCCCTTAAAGATCATCAGAGCACAAGTCGCATGCCAAAGTCAGATCAGTGCAGACGGTGATCCGACTTCAGTGATATTCAATGGGCTGAAGTCGGATCGAAGTCAGACCAAAGTAGTGCAGAGAGCATTTTCAAAGTCAGACCAGTTAAGTTGGCTCTCATAGGGAAACATTGCTTTTCACACGTCATGCGACATGAGCTCCCAATGTTGGAGCGTTTGTCGTACCAGTGTGAACCCAGCCTTATTGTTAATTAAACAAGCTGAAGTTAGTAGCGGATTGGTTATTATATACAGTTGCACCAGATTCTTTTTTGCACTAGTTTTAGTAAATCAACACTGCGTAATATTACCCTGTCCACCCAATTTTAGGTTAAAACCAGTGGAGTCTTAACCTGGTCTACGTTGGTTTATATAATTTTTCCACTCATTGCCAAAACATTTAGCATTGGTTTACACTTCTTAAGCATAATGACCAAAACATCCTGAACCAATTACTGTTTTTTAGCTTCAATTTAGCTGTCAAATATCCTATATTTTGAATCATTTTCCAGTGTGTGCTCTAATGGCAACACTATGCCGCAAATAACAAGCAGGCCAATGATGTTGTCATTTCATTAAAGCATATCGAAATGCGAAAATATAAATGTTGATTTACTTGTAAATTTCTTATCTTTGAATACAGGACAGGACACAGGACTATAAACATGGGTTAAATGGACACTGGCAAAAAAAAAAAAAAGAAAAGAAAAACAGCATTCTAGGGCCACCCACAGAGCACGCCATATAACCCCAATTGTACATTTTTTTTACCTGCAAAAATATGTGCATTTATTATTTTTTTAAAAGGTGAACAAGTGGTTCTGAAGGGTGAAGGTTTTTCTTACCTTCATGCTTATGCATAAAGGTAAAACACCTTCAGCATGCAGCAACCCCCCCCTCCCCCTCAATATATACCCAAGCCCGATTGCGATCCAGTGGTGTGCAAAAGAACAGCTGCTTTCCCAGGTCTCTGACTTCTCATTGGCTGAGGGATAGTAGCAGGAGCCGATGGCTCCAACTGCTGTCAATCACAGCCAGTGATGAAGAAGCAGGGTCGTGCCCCATTCTGTGCATCTTTGAGACACACAGAGCGGGGCTCGGGAGCGAGCACACACTCAGAAAAGGAGGAGCAAGGAGCGCCAGCGGGAGAACCAAGAAGAGGAGGATCGGGGCTGCACTGTGCAAAACCATTGCAGAGAGCAGGTAAAGTACAACTTGTTTGTGATTAGAAAAAAATGCCTTTAATAGCACTTTAAGGGCATATGCCCTGGAAAGGAGTTGCCCGACCCATTTAGCAATGGTGGAACAGATGCATAATGCCCCCTATGAGGGCTCACATACAGGACAAAGGCAGACACAGTCTTGCGCATAGAGGCTGTAGTGTAGCTTTTAGCTAAACCTTGACCACATCCAGGCAATGAAGGGCAATTTTCTTGTCCTGTTTTGGGGAAGGACAGAACTACTTCGCCCTTGTGCAAAACAAAAAGGGAGCGACCAAGAAGGCAACATTACGTGTAAGGTTTTCCAATGGAATATCTCTAATGGTTCAAAGGGAGTACATGGAGCACCAGGTTAAGATCCCAATGTGACACAGAACTGTATGAGCAACTCTCTGAAGAAAACTCTTGATTGCGATTGAGAGGCAACAGTTTTCTGGAATACAGTAAACAGGATAAAACAGAAACCTGTCCATTAAGGGTACTTGGGACCAGACTGAAGAAAAGCCAAAATATGATTGATCAAGTACTCCCCTGGACTCAACTTTCTGTACTCGCACCAGGCAAAGTAAGCCTTCCATGTGTAAAGGTAAATCTTGTGGGAATAGGATTTTCTTGCTCTGGGTAAGGTGAAAATAATTTAGAAATACCACTATCCTTTAGGACCTGAGGTCCAAGAGCCATGTCGTTAAAGCCAGAGACTGAGAAGCGGGATAGAATAGGGGACCTTGAGCCAGTAGGTCTGGTCTGTTTGGAAGAGGCCAAGGCTCATCCGTCAGAAGTCTGACTATGTACCATGTCATTTCATTTTTCATTTGAGTGAAACGCTTAGGAGGAGTGAATACCCTTTCAGGATTGGGCTAGTCCTCAAATTGCGCAATCTATGCGTGTATTGAAAAAGCCAGTTTTCTAGTGCCCATAGGGGCTGGTTTAGGCTGTGGAGAGTTAGGTGCTGCTAGGCATAGTCTAGTGGGCATCACGTCAATTATTGTGTCCACAGTACAAAGCAGTACAGTACAAAGCATTTGGATTGAAGCTGCAGCCTGTACCTCATAAAATGCAGGGAAAGGGAAATACTCTGCAGCCTGCACTACAAAATCAGCATTTTCAATACCTTCCTCCATCACATCCTCCACATACTCCCATCACATCCTTAATGTGGTAGAGAAAGCTGTTTTTGTCCGACAGGCTGCATGATGCTTGCCTGAGAGGGAGCCAGGGTCAGATAATGGGAGCAGTGTTATAATAATTTCTCAGGAACAAGCTTACAGCTGTCACCCTGAGCAGCTATTTGGCCCTTTCATCCCAGCTCCCTTGTGCCTGGGGATCTCCAGTGGTGTACCCACAGAAAGCAGATGGTGTTTTGCATGTCCAGATATAGGAGCCAATATAACCATAGACAATTCTGTTACTACTTCTCTGTAGAAGATAGTAGCAGGAGTGTATCAAATGTGCTGTGTGCAGTTTCCATGCAAAAGGCAGGTGGGAAGGCATCATCCAGGATGTGTGAGGCACTTACCTCATACTCGAGGCTAAGTCTAGCTAGGAGGAGATAAAAGAAAAAAAACTATTTCAAATTGCTCGCACCAAGAAACATTAAAAGCAAAATGGCAGGGGGTACCACAATAAAATGAATATCACCTAATCCCTCTGCCAATAAAACCATAGTGTGCTACGCACAGCAGATATTAAAAACTAGAAACCCATGCCCATATACAGGCAAACCCTGTCTTAACTTATCCAGGATGCTGGGCCTGGTAAGTGTCCAGACTTTGCCGGTCATGGTAAGCATACCCCCAAAGGGGTCTTCAGGGTCTGGTAAGACACAGAAATGGCCCACGGCCCTGGACCTGTATAGCACCCTGTAGCCAACTACACATGTTGCTACATGTGTCAAGGTTAGTGTCTAATGCAGGATCCCATGCCCAAAGCAAACATCACGGGCCGGCCCTACATAGTTGGGTCTAGATACAATCCCCAGGGTACACAACCCGAGGGTAAAGGATCTGGTCAGTGTATAAAAGTCCAATTTTTTAAAAAGGAAAAATATTTCTTTGATGAAGAACAGGTCCATCACATAAGGACACTAGCAAAAAAACTGGACTTACAGTGTCAAATTACCTAATATGATATACCAGGAGTTACATGCATGACAGACCATGAGTTATATGCAGCCAAGTCCTGTGACCTGTACTGTACAATTAAGATACAAAAATGAAATATATTGCAGGTGACTAGGCCTTTGATAGGGAGGCTGCATTTGTTTTTTCAGTATTTTTATCCTTTATTTTTACTTCATATCTAACACACTGCCTTGTTCCTGAGTGGCTACACTCACTCCTCGACTATCTATGGAGGAAGCCATGGCTTTCAGACGGTAATAAAACAAATTTATATCAGCGCAAATATTAATAACCTTAATTACTAGGTAGTGATATGAGTAGCAGATGATATAACAAGATCCCACAAAAAACAAAAAAAAATAATCCCCCCCACCACCACCTGGCTGCTGCACACACAGAAAATGTGCAAAGGATAATAACCTTAATCACTATGTAGTGATATGTGTTAGTAGGTGATGTGACAAAATCCCACCACAAACCAAAAATTTAAAAATAACCCGCCCCCACCTGGCTGCTGCACACACAGAAAGTGCGTTCACTTCACATATAGAATATACATAACAAAACAGTGTTGCGCTTCCTAAATAACTACCAATATATCCTTAAAGAGAATAGATGATTAACTTGCAATAAAGCAAGATACTGACTGCACAATCAAATATTCGTGTTCCCCGACTGGGAATAGTGAACAATACACAATAATGAAATATACATGTTCCCTATATGGGAATAATGAACAATAGACAATAAAGATAAAATCCACACACTCAAAAAAATAAAATTATTGAATAAAAATAAGAGTCCAAATGCACAAAAATAATAATCAGAGTCTTCTGCACAAAAACGCACAACACACCACCAGTGCATAAACGTTGAAAATGCAAGTGCTCTCCTCCACCTCAATAACCTAGCCACTCACCTCACGTTCTAATCCGTTTCACCAGAATGTCAGAAAAAGCAGGTTCCCTCTCAGGGATATAAACAAATCAGCTGGTCATGGAGCTCCTATTCTGTCCGTGCTGCCTCCGGCTGATTAGATGGATACCAGCCAGTGCAAATTCCCTCAATGGGGTCCGGTGCACATAGGAACAGAAAAGGCAAAATCTAGTGCTCTCTGTATATCAAAACGGTTTATTTTTCTCATAGAAACATGAAAACATTATTAACGCAGCACTTGAACAGTGCAGGCTCAGGATGCATAGAAACAACAAGATGCTCACGGGATGACGTTGCCACTGTGACTTCTTCCCCCTAGAAGTCGCAGTTTGTGAGTAATGTTTTAATTCGTTTATGAGGAAATAAACCGTTTTGATATAGAGAGCACTAGATTTTGCCTTTCCTGTTCCTATGTGCACCGGACCCCATTGAGGGAATTTGTACTGGCTGGTATCCATCTAATCAGCCGGAGGCAGCACAGACGGAAAAGGAGCTCCATGACCAGCCGATTCGTTTATATCCCTGAGAGGGAAGCTGCTTTTTCTGACCTTCTGGTGAAACGGGTCAGAACGTGAGGTGAGCGGCTAGGTTATTGAGGTGGAGGAGAGCACTTGCATTTTCAATGTTTATGCACTGGTGGTGTGTTGTGCGTTTTTGTGCAGAAGACTCTGAGGATTATTTTTGTGCATTTTATTCATTTTTTTTTTTTTTTTTTTTGAGTGTGTGGACTTTATCTTTATTGTTCATTAATCCCATATAGGGAACACGTATATTTCTTTATTGTGTATTGTTCACTATTCCCAGTCAGGGAACACAAATATTTGATTATGCAGTCAGTGTCTTTCAGACAGTAATGTGTACAAATATAAATGAGTAAAGAAACGTTAACAGGTACCCGTTTCACCAGAAGGTCAGAAAAAGCAGGTTCCCTCTCAGGGATATAAACAAATCAGCTGGTCATGGAGCTCCTATTCTGTCAAGTCCATCAATTCCAACCTATGTGTGTGATTATATGTCAAATTTACATTGTATATCCCTGTATGTTGTGGTCGTTCAGGTGCTTATCAACTATTAGGTAAGCAACTGAACGACCACAACATACAGGGATATACAATGTAATATTGACATATAATCACACACATAGGTTGGACTTGATGGACTTGTGTCTTTTTTCAACCTCACCTACCATGTAACTATGTAACTACAAGACCATTTATCTTACTTCCATCACTAAAGCGTTGTTCCATTTAAAAGTGTAAGCTCCGCTTATCTGTCTCCCCCCCCCCCCCAGTGCCACATTTGACACCTTTTGGGGGGGGTACTTGTTTTAGACAGGTAATCTAGCCCCAATTCTGTCAGACTTCGCCGCGGCGAGGTCTGTCGCCCCCCTCCTCCTCCTTCCCCCGCTGCCAGGCCATGCGTAGTAGAGAACCGGGTGTGAAGCCGCAAGGCTTCACTGCCGGGTTCCCTTACTGCGAATGGTGGCGGCAGCACCCGAGAGCCGATGGAAACATTGGCTGGGGTGCCGACATCGCTGGATTTCAGGACAGGCAAGTGTCCCATATTTAAAAGTCAGCAGCTACAGTATGCGTAGCTGACGACTTAATTTTATCGTGCGGTCGGCAGAACGCAGCTTTAACAAAAGCCACTATTTATACACGCAATCCCCTGATGATATGTTTGTAGTCAACCCCAATGCATCATTACCTAAAATATAACTTTTTAGGGAAAGTAAGAGCTTTAGTTTGATAGCATACATAGACACATACATTTTTATTTCCCGGGTTTTTATTGCAAATAAATAATGAAAAGATAGAGAACAATGCATTTTTTCTGTAATATTTTCGAAGGCGAAATTTATGTAATTCACTATCCCCTATTTATTTACCCAATAATTACCGGTAATCAACAGAGTCTGCCCTTTAAAGTATCACATAAGTGCCATTTTTATGCAGGGTAGCTAAATGGATAAAACTCATTTATATTTGCTTTTTACACAAGGGGAGTTTTATTCCCACATCAATGCTACAGAGGAAAAAAAAAAAAAAATCAGTTTGTGTAAATCGTTGGTATAACATTAAAGTAGCATTAAACCCTAAAGCAAACTACAGCTGACAGGGAGCTGTGATCAGTGACACTGTTTACATCAGCATCTCCCTGTTCGTCCTCTAGGTGAGGCGATCGCGGGTATCCCCGCAGCGATCGAGTCCGCGTGACCCGACTCACTGAGCTCCCGGCCGGCGCACACGCAATAGCACGGCAGGGAATTCAAATGGACATACCTGTAAGTCTATTTGCCCAGCCGTGCCATTCTGCCGACATACATCGGCGTGCGCCAGTCGGGAACCGGTTAATATAAAGATCAATAGGCATATAACCATCCACCGGGACCCACTGAGTGACCCACAGTATTATACAGTTATATGCCTATTGATCTTTATATTAATGTGAGTAGCCATTTGGCTGATTTTAATTAAATATACCATTCGTTGCATCTTCTGCTGCACTTTTTTGGCGCACCTTGTTTTTCTCCCATTAAAGCGGTTGTTAACCTCAGACATGAAAAATGAACAAAGCACATCCCTCTGGAGCGTGTACTTGTCTTATTTAAAAGCACTAAGTATCATTTCTGTCTGCTGCTTTGTTCCTCTGCTATCAGCATGCATTACTTATGACAGGAGAGTGATCTCCAACTGATTGACAGCCTCAGCTCTGTTCCTGTGTGCTGTGTGATGGGAGTGTGTCCCTCTCCTCCAATCAGCTCTCAGATCTCTCCTCATTAAGCTCTGTAGAGTGCGATTTCAGCTCTCCACCCCATTTTTTCTGAACTCTCAGATAAGCTTTAAATATTCAGCACTTTAAACAGATGTAGACAATGAGGAGAAGACTGCAGATAAACAAGTACAACTTATGTAGGTGAGTTGGTTTTCTCTCTGTGTATCACCTGAGGCCAGTCACTTCACTAGGTATATGTACGATATTACAAACCACTTTAAGGTTGGTCAATTTAAAGTGTTTTTAAAAATGCAAAAAAATATATTTTTTAAAATAACAAACATGTTATACTTACCTGATCTGTGCAATGGTTTTGCACAGAGCAGCCCCAATCCTCCACTCCTCAGGTCCCCCGCCAGGGCTCTGGGCCCCTGCCGAGTACCCCCAAGGCAAGTCACTTGCTAGGAAGGCGCTCTTGTGTGCTCACTCTCGAGCCCTGCTCTCTCTCTCCTCACTTGCTGTGATTGATAGAAGCAGGAGCCAACTGCATCTCAGCCAATCAGGAGAGAAAGACCCGTGAGAGCCTCGGCTCTCGTGCACATTGCTGGATCGAGATCAGGCTTAAGTATTAGGGAGCTTTCGGGGGATATGCACACAGAAGGTTTTTTATCTTCATGCATAGAAAGCATGAAGGTAAAAAAAACCTCTAGCCTTTAGAACCAGTTTATTCAGTTAGTTTAGCCACTGTTGTGTTCTATCTATTGTATATTTTTCTACTTTTGCATTATTGTGGAATCTAACACTCAACAGTGGTACAGCCCCACAGTAGCTTGTTAATGTTAGTATTTTGTATGCCCCTCTGCCTACCCCTGTAAATCCTCAACCATATAAAAAAAGATTCAAATATGAACTCTAGCAGATAATAAAAACAAAAAGACAAAAACAAAAACACACTAGTGGAAGTTTGGTATCCGCCTCTAATAACTGTACAATAGCAGCCTGGTAGCACAAAGGTAACCTAACTAAGTATTGGGCATTTGCATAGAGCTCAGCTTTAAGCAATCTGCTTGCTTTTTTTTTTTTTTTTTTTATAAATAATGAAGTAAAGCAGCGCTCTGCCCACTATGTCCTAACAGCTGTTCCTAACCCAAACAAGAAGATTTCCTCTCTCTTCTGCTTTAGAAACCACACTTTAGCTGGAAGATGAATTTCCTGTTCCCCAGCCCTGAAGAGTATTCTCCTTCTATTCTTCTGGATTAACTCCCAGTGTTCTGGTGACATAAATTCTGGTATCACAGACATTACAGTTGATTCTTCAGTGAGATGTATACAGAATGTTAGCCTAAAAAGGCAAACAGGAAGTTCAGCTCAAAGAAGAGACTTGCCCACTGTGCCATATCTAGGGTAGGGGTTCACAGACCACAGCCTCACTCTATCCAAAACAATGGAGGTACAATTCCATTTCAAGGGTTTTCTGTTTCAGCCACATTCATTTTCATAACTGCACTAGAAAAGAAATTAAATATCGGAATCTCTCTAACCATTATGGATAATAAACCCACTTCCCTGGTACTCCACATTGATAAAGAAAAAATATATATATCCCTATAACTGCAGCATATGGTTCTCAATGTGTTCATTATTCTAGCAATACCTGCTTGTACTCACCTGACTGTACAGGTTTTGCCGTATTAGTCTTCATGCCAACATCATTTTCTTTCATTTGTGGCTTATAGGTACTCTTATGAGTGTACTTCTTATGCTGAGATTTTGAAAGAGGATATTGACCTGATTCTCCATGACTTTGCTGATATCCCCCATGGAAATCCTTCTGATAGCCACCTTCATGGCGGCCTCTCACGCGATACGTTTGCTCTCTGGTATCTCTCTGCTCATGATATGCTTGGTTTTCTTCGTGATATTGTTGGTTTTCTTCGTGATATGGCCGGTCTTCTCCACGATATGGCCGGTCTTTTCCACGATATGGTCGGTCTTTTGCACGATATGGTCGGTTTTCTCCACGATATGGCCGATTTTCTCCACGATATGGCCGATTTTCTTCATGATAATCATGGTATGTGGGCTCTTGATATTCCATATACTGGCCCTCATCGTAATGTCTGTCATGGCTTGCATTATGATTATACTGCCCATAATTGTTATGGTCTCTGTAAAAAATAAATAAAATGATTATTACTTTAAAGTAGAATCAGGATTTTTTCCCTCCACCTCTGGTACTGGGCTCACTACTGTCACATGTAAACACGAAAGCTGGCTTCTGTGTTTAAAAGTACCTCTCCCAGCAGCTCTCACAGAACCATCCCTGCCCTGCACTATCCCTATGACAGCTGAGGGGCAGAGGATTTACACAGCCACACTAGGTTCCTGAAGCCCTCACTCCCAGCTTGCACTCTCCTACTGTAAGTTGTAGCTACTCTTCTGCAGCAGCCCATCTCTCTTGTACTCAACAGGTGAGGGGGAGCTCTGTACTTGGGGAGGGTTTTGGGGAAGGTAATTTAAAGTTGTAAACTGGCCTGTGAGAAATGCACTTCTGAACCCTGCACTCTTTGTATAGCACACTCCTAAACTCTGCACCCCGGGCTCAATGCAATCCTGAACAATGCACCTTCTTCAACCCTGCATCCTTAACTCTTTCACCCTGTGCATAATAATGCATTCCAGAACCTTGCACCCTGTGCACAACATACTCTTGAACTCTGTGCCTAGTGCATTACTCAACCCTGCACCCTGTGTGCAACGTGCCCCTGAACTCTGTGCGTAGCTCAACCCTGAAACCTGTGCGTAGCATAACCCTGCACCGCATGTGCAATGCATTCCTTAACCCTGCACTTTGCGCACAATGCACTCCTCAGCCCTAGCATAAATGCCAGAATTAACATCAAAAATACATTTTATAAATACGAATATGAATTACCGTATATACACTCGAGTATAGGTCGATCCGAATATAAGCCAAGGCCCCTAATTTACCACAAAAAAACTGGGAAAACTTATTGACCCGAGTATAAGCCGAGGATGAGATATGCAGCAGCTACTGTAAGCAGAAAAGAGGGTCAACAATGCCCATCTGCAGCTGCATACCTCACTGTGTCCCGTGCATGCCTCCCGGTGTCCCGTGCATGCCTCCCGGTGTCCCGTGCATGCCTCCCAGTGTCCCGTGCATGCCTCCCGGTGTCCCGTGCATGCCTCCCGGTGTCCCGTGCATGCCTCCCGGTGTCCCGTGCATGCCTTCCTGTGCCGATCTGCAGCCTCTGTGTGCTGATCTGCAGCCTCTGTGTGCCGATCTGCAGCCATGATTGCCACCATTGCGCCGATCAGCGTGTCATAAAAACATACGGCAGCCATTCCAGTGTTCAAAAGCCGTGCCTCCTCCTTGTCTGTGATAGGCAGAACACTCAATTTCCCAGCAGTCAGTGTTCAGCCTACCACGGACATCCACTCATCCTCATACCACGGATGACACACTGGCTGCAGTCTGTCTACATGACACGCTGATCAGGTAGGCAGACGGCGGTGACTCAAGTATAAGCCGAGGGGGGCACCTTCGGCCTAAAAAAGGGCTGAAAATCTCGGCTTATGTTCGAGTATATACTGTAGACTGGATTAGTAGAGAGAATAATATATCAATTAAAAAACAAAACGCATTAGATGTTTGTTTCAAGACTTTGCAAATATCTAAAAGCCAGATCAAAGGGGTAACAAATGTCTCTCTTGTATATCATGATTAAAAAGGCAGTTTATCTGAGCTGCACAAACCCACTGTATTCACCAAAGTAATTCTATGCATAGTCTGAAAAAATATAAATCATGATGTTCAAAATTTGTGCCATGCAGCAGCATAATACAAGGTGTACGTTCAACAGCACCCTTTAACCAGTCTATGATGCACAATTGTATATTACACAACCTCTGAGACAATGTCTTGCCTTTGGCCTAGATTTTTCAATGTAAAACATTTGTAAATCACTATGGATATATACTCGTCTGTTTAATTGCTCGGTATCACAAATTGCTAATCAGCCAATCACATGGCAGCAACTCAATGTATCTAGATGTGGTGAAGGCCACTTGCTGAAGTTTCAAACTGAGCATCAGAATGGGCAAGAAAGGACATTTAAGTGACTTTGAACGTGGCATAGTTGTTGGTGCCAGATGGGCTGGTTTGAGTATTTTAAAAGCTGCTGATATACTGGAATTTTCACACCCAACCATCTCTAAGGTTTACAGAGAATGGTCTGAAAAAGATAAAATATCCAGGGAGTGGCAGTTGTGTGGACAAAAATGCCTTGTTGTCGTCAGAAGTCAGAGGAGGTTTGGAAGACTAATTCAAGATGTTAGAAAGGCAACAGTAACTCATATAACCATTCCTTACAACCAAGGTATGCAGAATACCATCTCTGAATGCACAAATCGAACCTTGAAGCAGATGGGCTACACCAGCAGAAGACCACAGCGGGTGCCACTCCTGTCAGCTAATAACAGGAAACTGAGGCTAAAATTCACACAGGCTCACAAAAATTGACAAAAGAAGATTGGAAAACCATTGCTTCGTCTTATGAATCTCGATTTCATAGTTTCTGCAACATTCAGATGGTAGGGTCAAAAATTGGCGTAAACATGAAATCATGGATCTATCCTGCCTTGTATCAATGGTTTAGGCTGGTGGTGGTGTAATGGTGTGGGGGATATTTTCTTGGCACACTTTGGGCTCCTTAGTACCAACTGAGCATCGTTTAAATGCCATGGCCTACCTCAGTATTGTTGCTGACCCTGTCCATCCCTTTATGACTACAGTGTACTAATTTTTTGGTGGCTTCTTCAAGCAGGATAATGCACCATGTCACAAAAGCGCAAATCATTTCAAACTGATTTCTTGAACATGACCATGAGTTTGCTGTACTCTAATGGCCTCCACAGTCGCCAGATCTTGATCCAATAGAGTGCCTTTGGGATGTGGTGGAACAGGAGATTCTCATCATGGATGTGCAGCCGACAAATCTGTAGCAACTGAGTGATGCTATCATGTCAATATGGACCAAAATCCCTGAGGAATGTTTCCAAACACCTTTGTTGAATCCATGCCACAAAAGAATTAAGGCAGTTCTAAAGGCAAAAGGGGGTTCAACCTGGTATTAGCAAGGTATACCTAATAAAGTGGCTGGTGAGTGTATATTGGACTGTATACAAATATAACATATACATATTCAAAAAGCAATATAGAAAAATTGAAGCTGGGCTCCATGCCGAAATAAAAATTTGCTATTTTATCCAACTTTGGATTCTTCAAAATAAAATATTGCTTCTTGTAGCCAATAAAAAAAGTGGGATTTTGACTTACCAGTAACTTCCATATGTTGGAGTACAGTATAGGACACAGGCAGCGTATTTATAGACCCTGGGATATATCGGCAGTTACTCTCAGGTGACTGGACACTGGCAAGCTTTTTGGGACATGCTTGGGGTGCGTCTCATATAACCCTACACTGAGTCCTCAGTTTTGTAGCAAGCTATGCAGAGTAACCAATAGGAGAGAGGGTGTCCTGTACTGTACTGATGTGGAAGTTAAACGCAAGTCAAAATTACTCTTACTTAAAATCATACAGTACATAACAGGACACAGACATAGACCCTGGTGATGTCCCCATGCAATGAATGAGAAGGGTGGGCAATAACTAGACAAATGGAACTGTGCCAAAAGGCCCAACAAGGGTCAAAAAGACCCAAGTTCAAAGTGCTGCTACAAGAACCCTGTAAATGATAGCTGCATCCACAGAAGATTGGACATCCACCTGGAAGAACTTCCAAAATGTATGAACAGATGACCAGGTGGTGGCCTTAAAGTGCTATTAAAAAAGGTTAAAAACTTTTAAATTTAAAATAAAAAAACATGTCATACTTAACTGCTCTGTGCAATGGTTTTGCAACCTTGAGTAACCTTGATCCTCTTTTCAGGTCCCTCGCCAGTGCTCCTGGCTCCTACCGCTCCACTGAATGCCCCCATAGGAAGCTACTTCCTATGGGGCGCTCGTGCAAACTCGCTCCCAACGCACAGCCCGGCTCAGCCCCCCCCCCTCACTCACAGGTTTTGGCTGACATAGGCTTGGATGGGAGCAGCAGGCGCCAATGAGTGCAAGAAGAGGAGAGAAGAGTGGCTGCAGAGTGCACAGCACTGGACCGAGATCTGGCCCAGGTAAGTATTATGGGGCAGGGGCTGCAGGAGGAGCTGCCCTAAAAATGTTTTTTACCTGAATGCATTCAGGTACAAAAAAGCCTTTTACCTTTACAACCACTTTAAACAGAGGGGCTATCAGAGGGCACTTCCCAGATAGCAAGGATAACTTGCCATAAATTTGTGGCAGTTTTGAATTGTAAGTCTGTTAACTTGCTGCACATTTTCACTGGTAAGTTGTACGCTTGTAGAGCATTTGAAGCACAAGTTCTAGTTGCAGTGGTGAGTCTACAGCAAGAGTTCTGCAAGTCACAGTGACCCCTGTGGTGGGATGACTATTGTACAACTGTCAGGAGCACCTAGCGCTCGTGCTCCTCATTCCAGCATCTGGGTTTTGGCTATGGTATTCTCCCTGTTTTTGTCCACCTGCAAACTGATTGATGTGGTCAGTCTCTGGGTGGAAACTCAAACCTGTTATAAGCCAGCTAATCCCTTACTTGGATGCTTGTGATAGAGAGTGATACGTTATACTCTGCTAGATTGGATCTCCCCGTGTAAGATCTTGGACCGGATTTTGGACTATTCCGTTAACTCAGCCTGACTTTTATCTTGACTGTCATAGAACCATGCTACCTGTCTGCTTCCGCAAGTACCCGTTTGCTTTGCTTAGTTCGTGCCTGCACTGGTGTGGTGACCAGGCACTATAGCATTGTGTATAAGTCCTGGGGGCAACTGAGTACCGGTAGGCCTGCTTGCCTTATGGGAAAGGGGGCTGCTATAGGTGAACACAAAGTAGCCAGCTATAGTGTCTGGCCACCTGTGTTGGAGTAGATGTGACAACATCATAACTGAACCAGAACTTGCAGCAGACAGTTTGCGAAGAAAGTTGATCTGGAGTCATGCAATATGGACTTGCTGCAATTGTGCAAGAAACTTGTGAAAAATGTGTTTTGAACCACGCTCCCCAATTTTAAAATTCAACCGTTTTCCTCAACAATTTCATCAAAAACAATTCAAATCAAACCAAGTGTTTGATTGATTAAATAAGTGCTCAAAAAAAAAAAAAAAGTGCATTCAGTGCAATGTCCATATACAGCCACCAGATGTCTCCAACTGGATGCAAATGGTGAATTATCTGCTGTCTTCTTTTCAGCTCCACATCACAGTGTTATAATGTTCTCCTCCACCAACACCAGAAACACAGCCTACTCACCGGACTCACATGACCCCCACTACAGGTAGTCACATTAAGCAGAGTGATGATGCCGTTTCCAATGCTCTTCTCAGCCAATCAGTGGAGCCAGCAAACTTGGACACAAACTAGACCTCCCAAAAACGGTATAAAAAGGAGGATGCCTCCCATGGTGAAGTACATACTGTTTATTTAAAATACACGCTATACAGGTTGAACCTACAGTGGATACATTTTTAACAGAGCTCACGATTTTTGCAGGGGTGCCAATATGCGCTCCACTACTAGCGGAAGTGATGTGTTAAGCAAGATCCCACCCAAGACGTTTCGTCAGCACATCTGACGTCATCAGGGGTCACATGATCGGAAACGTCCCTTTTATACACTACCCCCATCTTAGGATATCCAATCCAGTTCAATACTTGGTTATCACAATTAAAACTCTAAAGAACTCTCAATGTGATTTACAACCAGTTTCTTATATTTAATAATCTATATTCATTTTTTTTTAATTACGTATTAAAATGTGTTATACAATTTTTATTAAACCAGGGATTCCCATACTACGGTTCTCCTTCTCACAGTCCATACGAGTACCGATCATGTATGAGAAGGAGATTGCAGTAACATCTCGTTAACATCTCGTTACCACTTACAGTGTACACCAATCACACTGATTGCCCCCTCCCTAATAAAGAGAACCTGTCACCACCCATCAAAGTACTGGTCACAGTTCATCTGAGTACCTGTCACAGTCCATCAGCGTACCCGAGTACCTGCCACAGTCCATCAGAGTACCCGAGTACCTGCCACAGTCCATCAGAGTACCCGAGTACCTGCTGCAGCCCATCAGAGTACCCGAGTACCTGCCACAGTCCATCAGAGTACCCGCCAAAGTCCATCAGAGTACCCGAGTACCTGTCACCAGGCCATCAGAGTACCCGAGTACTTGTCACCAGGCCATCAGTGTACCCGAGTACCTGTCACCAGCCCATGCCTCATAGAATATACATTGGGGTGTTTGCTTTCCAAAATGGGGTCATTTTGTGGGTAATTCCACTGGGCTGGTGCTCAAGGACCTTTAAAAGTGTGACAGGTAGGAATGAAATGAGATGTGTAATTTATGCTCCTAGAATACCTGAAGGTACTACTTCAATGTTGGGCCTCTGTATGTGGCCAGTCTGTGTAAAAGTCTCACGTGGTATCGCCATAGTCGGGAAGAGTAGTAGAATGTATTTTGGGGTGTAATTTTTGCTATATACATGCTATAGAAATATCTTATAAATTGACAACTTTGTGTAAAAAAAATGCGTTTTCATTTTTTTTTCCACATCCAAAAACTTCTGGAAAAAAATGAACCGTTCAAAAGACTCAGTATGCCTCATAGATTATACGTTGGGGTGTTTGCTTTCCAAAATGGGGTCATTTTGTAGACAATTCCATTGTCCTGGTGCTCCAGGGCCTTCAAAAGTGTAATAGGTGGTTGAGAAATGAGATGTGTCATTTATGCTCGTAGAACGCCTGAAGGTCCTACTTCAATATTGGTCCTTTGTATGTGGCCAGGCTGTGTAAGTCATACACATGTGGTATCGCCATACTCTGGAAGAGTAGCAAAATGTATTTTGGGGTGTAATTTGTTGTATGCATATGCTGTGTGTGAGAAATAAACTGATAATATGACAATTTTGTAAAAGAAAAAAAATCTTCATTTTACAAAGAATTGTGGGAAAAAATGACAACTTAAAAAAAACTGACCATGCTACTTAATACCTTGGAATGTCTACTTTCTAAAAAGGGGTCATTTGGGGGGTATTTGTACTTTCCTGACTTGTTAGTGTCACAAGAAATGAGATTCACCTGATGTACTGAAGGCCTGATCAGATGTGATCAATTTTCAGTGATTGGCACCATAGTTTGTAGACTCTAACTTTCACAAAGACCAAATAATATACACTAATTTGGGTTATTTTTACCAAAGATATGCAGCAGTATAAATTTTGGCCAAAATTTATAAAGAAAAATGACTAATTAGCAAAATTTTATGACAAAGAAAAAGGCATTTTTTCACCAAAATGTATGGTCTTTTTTTATTTATAGCACAAAAAAAAAAAAAAAAAAAACACTAGTGATTAAATACCACCAAAAGAAAGCTCTATTTGTGTGAAAAAAAGGACGTAAGTTTCATATGGGTACAGTGTTGCATGACTGAGTAATTGTCATTTAAACTGTGAGAGCCCTGAAAGCTGAAAATTGGTCTGGGCAGGAAGGGGGTGTAAGTGCACTGTATTGACGTGGCGTTAGGTACCTGGTAGTAGAGCCTGACTTGTAGGAGAAGACCTCTCATACAACGCTGGTTCAGGAGCCACTGGAGTGGGGACAGTGGTCTCCTGAGCACAGTGGGGTAGGAGTGCCTGTTGAACAGAGTCTCTGATGCTGGAGTGATGAGAGATCCCACAGGGATGGCTGGACTGCAGATCAGGTGGAGACTGGAGGCAGCAAGCTGGAACACTGGAGATGCAGAGATCACTTGGAGCTGAAGCTGAAGGTGCAACAGCAAGAACAACAGCAGGCACAAGCAGGGTCAGACGGTCCGGGTCAGCAGGGAGATGAGACAGACAATAACAGCAGGCAGAGTCAGAGTCGGTAGGCAGGCAGAGGTCGGCAACGGTATTTAGGCAGCAGCAGTAGAGTAGTCAGACAGGCCGGGTCGGATGGGAGCGGGACGGATGGTCAGACAAGCCGGGTCAGATAGGTAACGATCAATCAGGTGCAGATTACAGGAATCACAGAGCTGAGATGAAGCAGCAATGTGCCAGAGGCACAGGGGAACTTTTATGTGCACTTTGGCGCCAAAACGGCGCGAATGCGCGCCCGGGCGCCGCGCTGATGCCTGGAAACAACAGGGACTTGCTGTAAGGTTCGTACAGGGGCGCGGCGGCGCATAGGCGCATGCAAACGCCCAGGTCTGGCGCCGGTGGTACCCTGACACGTGGTTAATAGGGACACACTCAACTGCATCATCTTGTGGTAGGTTAAAATAAATAAAAAAATATTATAAGTCAGTTACAAGGCAGTATAAGAATGGGAATCCCTGGTTCAATATACATAACATAATTTAATACGTAATATTAAAAAATTAATATAGATTATTAAATATAAGAAACTGGCTGTAAACCCCATTGAGAGTCCTTGAGGGTTTTAAGTGTGATAACCAAGGATTGAATTGGATTGGATATCCTAAGATGGCAGTAGTGTATAAAAGAGGGAGGGATGTTTCCGGTCATGTGACCCCTAATGATGTCAGACATGCTGACGAAACGCATTGGCTGGGATCTTGCATGACGTCACTTCCGCCAGTAGTGGGATGCAGGTGGAGCGCATATTGGTGCCCCTGCAAAAATCGTGAGCTCTGATATTTTATATATTGTAAGTTCAACCTGTATAGCGTGTATTTTAAATAAACAATATGTACTTCACCATGGGAGGCATCCTCTTCTTTTTATACAGTTTTTGATAAATCTAGTTTGTGTGCAAGTTTGCTGGCCCAGCTGATCGGCTGGGAAGAGCATTGTAAAAGGCATCATCACTCTGCTTAACGTGACTACCTGTAGTGGGGGTCATGCGAGTCCGGTAAGTGGGCTGTGTGTCTGGTGTTGGTGAAGGAGAACATTATAACACTGTGATGTGGAGCGGATAAGAAGACAGCAGATAATTCACCATTTGCATCAAGTTGGAGACATCTGGTGGCTGTATATGGACAGGACATTGCACTGAATGCACTTTATTTTTGAGCACTTATTTAATTAATCTAACACTTGGTTTGATTTGATGAATTGTTTTTGATGAATTGTTGAGGAAAACGGTTGATAAATTTTAAAATTTGGGAGCGTGGTTTAAAACACATATTTATCACTCATAGGTTTTTCAACTTAAAAACAGGCAGCTCTGTCAAGATTGCATTAGTATGCACAGAATATGACACTGATTTATTGCGCAGGTTAAGGGAGATTTCCTAAATGTATCACACAAACTTGTGAAGCATGGCAAGTCTAGCCATAGCTTAGCAAGTCATTTTCAAACTTGCAGCTCAATTGCTTACCATCTGGATTCCTGGAGACCCCGCTGGAGTACCTTAGTGGTCATGATGCTCTAGGACACTCCAGTGACCTCTCCAAGAATTGTCTCGGATAGCAGAGCAGGGAGCGATCTATTCTGCCTCAAGCTGTGGCGAGAAATTAACCCCTTAAAAGAAAAGGTGTGGTCCAAATAGTTTTTGGAGTTTTCAACCCTTGGTAGTTACAAGAGCATACTGGACCTATGAGTTAGTGGGTTCAATTAAAAAAGGGCACACCTGGTGGCACCGTATGGATGGCTGATATCATGGTGGAATGCACTTTTTCAATTGGATTTACAGTCTTGTGTGGAGTAAATTACAGATGATTGGAGGAGTCTTCATAGATACAGGTCTTTTGCACTACTGGATTCATTTGCATACGAGATATTTTTGGACACTTGTGTTATATTTATTTTAATGCATAAGTGTTTTTTTCTTTGCCATTTTGCACGATATACATATATGTACTTTATGGTACATACAGTGGGGACGGAAAGTATTCAGACCCCCTTAAATTTTTCACTCTGTTATATTGCAGCCATTTGCTAAAATCATTTAAGTTCATTTTTTTTCCTCATTAATGTACACACAGCACCCCATATTGACAGAAAAACACAGAATTGTTGACATTTTTGCAGATTTATTAAAAAAGAAAAAAACTGAAATATCACATGGTCCTAAGTATTCAGACCCTTTGCTCAGTATTTGGTAAAAGCACCCTTTTGATCTAATACAGCCATGAATCTTTTTGGGAAAGATGCAACAAGTTTTTTACACCTGGATTTGGGGATCCTCTACCGTTCCTTCTTGCAGATCCTCTCCAGTTCTGTCAAGTTGTATGGTAAACATTGGTGGACAGCCATTTTTAGGTCTCTCCAGAGATGCTCAATTGGGTTTAAGTCAGGATATCCCTGTACTTGGCTGCGTTCATCTTTCCCTCGATTGCAACCAGCCATCCTGTCCCTGCAGCTAAAAAACACCCCCACAGCATGATGCTGCCACCACCATGCTTCACTGTTGGGACTGTATTGGACAGGTGATGAGCAGTGCCTGATTTTCTCCACACATACCGCTTAGAATTAAGACCAAAAAGTTCTATCTTGGTCTCATCAGACCAGAGAATCTTATTTCTCACCATCTTGGAGTCCTTCAGGTGTTTTTTTTAGCAAACTCCATGCGGGCTTTCATGTGTCTTGCACTGAGGAGAGGTTTCCGTCGGGCCACTCTGCCACAATGCCCCGGCTGGTGGAGGGCTGCAGTGATGGTTAACTTTCTACAACTTTCTCCCATCTCCCAACTGCATCTCTGGAGCTCAGCCACAGTGATCTTTGGGTTCTTCTTTACCTCTCTCACCAAGGCTCTTCTCCCCCGATAGCTCAGTTTGGCCGGACGGCCAGCTCTAGGAAGGGTTCTGGTCATCCCAAACGTCTTCCGTTTAAGGATTATGGAGGCCACTGTGCTCTTAGGAACCTTAAGTGCAGCAGAAATTTTTTGTATCCTTGGCCAGATGTGTGCCTTGCCACAATTTTGTCTCTGAGCTCTTCAGGCAGTTCCTTTGACCTCATGATTCTCATTTGCTCTGACATGCACTGTGAGCTGTAAGGTCTTATATAGATAGGTGTGTGGCTTTCCTAAGCAAGTCCAATCAGTATAATCAAACACAGCTGGACTCAAATGAAGGTGTAGAACCATCTCAAGGATGATCAGAAGAAACGGACAGCACCAGACAGAGTTAAATATATGAGTGTCACAGCAAAGGGTCTGAATACTTAGGACCATGTGATATTTCAGTTTTTCTTTTTTAATAAATCTGCAAAAATGTCAACAATTCTGTGTTTTTCTGTCAAAATGGGGTGCTGTGTGTACATTAATAAGGAAAAAAAAGAACTTAAATGATTTTAGCAAATGGCTGCAATATAACAAAGAGTGAAAAATTTAAGGGGGTCTGAATACTTTCCGTCCCCACTGTATACAAAAAAATATATACGTGTATATATAGACCAATATCAGCCTAACAACTAAGAAAATTCTCAGGATAATACAGTATTAAACAGCAGGTAGCTGGTGGGCAACAACCATCCACTCACGGTGTTGGTCCAAAGATAGATAAGAATAAGGATCACAGGAACGGCTACCCAACAAACTCAACAACATTCATCTAATGAGATGGAAAAAGAAATAAAGAATGCAGTTTGTGAAAAAGGAAGGTCACTGGATATCCCAATATTCCCATTATAATTCAATAAGGGAAAAATGATAAAGCAGAGGCCTGTACAAGAAAACACACTCAACTTAACTGTGCCGATTACAATTATAGGTGCCTAACAGGCGCATCTGCAGATAAAGCAAAGGAGGAGCAGCACTTTAGAGAGTAGGAACCCCAAGGAATAAACTGAAGCACTTAATTAAGCCAAACAACAACAGTGATCCTCCCGAGTTAGATTTACGAACGTCTACAGAGCGGATCACTCATGCGCAGTGAATCAAACACCCGCTGCCGAAACCTTGAAAGAGGGCATAGCAACGGGACCAAGTGAGCTAGCCACGGGAGGCAGCCAGGACAACTGTGTCCAACATGGAACCAGTGTCCCCAATGTCAAGGTGCTCAGAAAGGGGCCCATAAACATCTGCCAAATGCACAAGCCAGTGCAGGAAACCACACCAAACCGATACTGGTTCCCCAAGTGGTTGAGGACTGACATGACAAGGTAACAACAGTTAATATGAAATCAAAAATACTAAACAAACAAGGAAAAGGGACATTCACAGATCAGAACAGAACTATGTTACAACCCCCCAAAAAATAAAAAAATGGGGACCTTGGTACCCAAAAGGCAGGGCCGGTCCTACCAAGGGTCCCGGTGGGTCCATGTGACCCAGTCGACCGTTTAAGAGGGGCGGCAACACAGGCGGACTGCTCGAGACCCGAGGCTCCCTCCCTGAAGCGTGCAGTGTCATGCTGCTTGCACATTGGGGGCTGCACCGCACCCCACGATGCCACCAGTAGCGTCGCTGGGGGGGGGACGGGCCGCACCTGGGTGATACCACATCCGTGGGTAGCGGCACTGCTAACACCGCTAGCTGCCCTACACTGATCTGGGTCTCGAGCCTGTATCCCTCAGTGGAGCGGACCAAAGCCACCTCCCCCTCCTGTTTACAGCCACACAGAAGGAGGAGCCAGAGGGACACACATTGCTGTGTATATCCGTCCGCGCTGTTCTGAGGTCTGTACATTTTACTATTATGTAGATGGACATTTGCAGGGGGGTGCTATGGGAGGGGAGAGGGGGGATCTGTAATGAGGGGGGCTATAGTTGGTGGAGGGGGGGGCGACACCAATTTTTTTTTTTCACACCAGGTGACACCAACCCTAGTAATGCCACTAGTGTTGAGGCAGCCAACTGTAGTGGTCCACAGGGAGGCGACGGGGCCAGGAGTGCCGCTGATTCAGACCCCGCTCCGATGTATGGTCATGAGAAAGCCGAAGTTGTAGGTGTTCGGCCTGGGAGTGGGATCGGCATCTCTGAGATCCCCAGAGCGCTGATTGTATGTGCAGCGGGCAGGCTGGCAGGTAGGTCCTTTGGCTTCTCCCCAGTGCGATGCCTATGTGAATTGTCTGACGAGGCTGCATTGGACACTGACAGGCTGCACTGGTGGGCATTGATGGACACTGATGGGCTGCACTGGTGGGCACTGATGGAAACCTATGGGCACCGATATGCTGCCAGGTGGGCACTGATGGGCAATGATAGGCTGCACTGATGAGGTGGCACTGATGGACACCAATAGGCTGCAATAATAAGCTGTACTGATGGACACTGATGGGCTGCACTGGTGGGCACTGATAAGCTGCACTAGTGGGCATCGATAGGCAGCACTGGTGGGCATCGATGAGGTGGCACTGGTGGGCATCGATGAGGTGGCACTGGTGAAAACTTATGGGCACTGATGAGGTGGCACTGAGAGGCTGCACTGACAAGCTGCACCGATGGAAACTGATGGGCATGGATAGGCTGCACTGATGGGCAGCCATTGATAGGCTGCACTGACTTTCGGGGGGGGGGGGGGGGCAGCATTTCATTCTTGGACCCAGGCAGAACAATGTCTTGGCCAGCCCTGCCAAAAGGTTGTGAAACAGAGACCCAGCGCAATAACATAAAATTATATGATGGAAGGAAACCTAAAAAAAAAAATAAAAGGGCCTGTAGCTCAACTCATTAAGCCCAGGAGTAACAGTTGCACCAAGGAGCTGGATCAGTGAGTCTCTCTCGTTGCAAAATGACCTTATCCCAATCACTGTCATGGGGGTCCTTATGGATATGTTCCAATCCCACAAAAGAAATGGGATAAGTATCAGAATTAGGTTTAAAACCCACGTGGTGGCTGATCTCCTTGCAGTTTTCAGAATAATAATTCCATAATAATAGTTCTCAGAATAATAAATGCGATCATCAATTCTTTGACAAAGTGTCTGATTGTCTTACATAGTTTCATAGTAGGTGAGGTTGAAAAAAAAGACTCAAGTCCAACCTATGTGTGTGATTATATGTCAGTATTACATTGTATATCCCTGTATGTTGCAGTAGTCTTGCCTATGTAAAATGCCCCAAATGCACAAAGCATCAGATAGACCACTCCAGTTGTCTCAAAATCAAGTCGGGGGTAGAATAATTCCTCATTCGGAAGGGTCATGAATACTATCTCCTTAACTACTTGCCGACCGGCTCACGCTGATATACGTCGGCAGAAGGGCACGTACAGGCATACTAACATACCTGTACGTTACCCTTTAAGAAGCGGTTTGCGAGCTCCGTGAGTGTGATCGCGGGTCCCGTGGACTTGATGTCCGCGGGGATACCCGCGATCGTCTCACGGAGAAGAAGAACGGGGAAATGCTGATGTAAACAAGCATTTCCCCGTTCTGCCTAGTGACAGAACACTGATCACAGCTCCCTGTAATCGGGAGCAGTGATCAGTGTCGTGTCACACGTAGCCCCTCCCCCCAGTTAGAATCACTCCCTAGGACACACCACCAGTTAGTGAGGCTTACTAAAGTGAGAAGACTCAAATGGGCATATGCTCAGTGAGTCAACAAGCTTATGGTGCAACCATAGCAACCATGGTGCAACCATAGCATGACCAAGAAAGAAAATACTCCACATAGTGTGAATCCATATAAACATAAAACATTTAACAAACACTCACATTTAGAAAGTGGATCAAGCTCTTAAAATTGAGGTTTGTGGGTAATGCAATGACATCAGCAGGGCTCATTCCGTCGCGTTTCGTCTAAAGAGACATCATCTGGGGTATGAGCCTGCTGTAGTCACTGCGTTTATATATGTTATGAAGCCCAATAATGAGATTGCCAACCTGTGATCATAATTGATGCTTCCTGCATGTGGACACGGCACTTCCTGGTTTGGACAAAATGGCGCCGGGGCATGCGTTCCAAGCCTCACTCTAGATAGAGTTGTAAAATCCATTGACATGTGAGAAGGCAGGCTTTTGCGAGTCAAGTCTCACTATGATCTGCATAGGAAGTAACCGGATCAGCTGACACACAAAGCGTCCTATGGGGACGTGGACATAACCCAAGCCTCAAATACTCATGGACAGCGCGCGGTTCAAGCCTCACTTTGAGAGGATAGAATCAACAGACACATCCATCATGTCATCAACGAAAAATACAATATTCATCGGCATTTGGCTCGCCACCTATAGGCATAATGCGGTACATACCTCAATCTGAATAAACAGAGAGGTCAAAATATCAACCGTAATCTAAACAGAAAGTGTAAACAGCCGTGACACCATCATGTATTTTGTAAAAAAAAAAAAAAAAAAAAAAAAAAAAAAAAAAAAAAAAGGGAAGCAACTAATCATATATTAAACAGAAAATTAACTTAAATTTAAAACAATTTGATCACAGGACGGGTCTATACATAATCAAATTGAATAGTAAGTAAATGTGAATACATTAATTGAAATTATTTAAAAAAATTCTTGAAAAAAAAAAAAAAAAAAAAATTCCTAAAAAATTCCTTGTAGTATAAAAATAATTTGAATATTAAAAAAAAAAAAAAAAAATTCATATGAATTACACCTTAGGCTCTATTAATGAATGCATTGATGTCTCATTCAATGTTAAGGCCCAAAGGGGAGTGGCATTGGAGCTCATAAATCCAATAAGTTTTGAGTCGTGACACTCCCCTGGTTGTAGCCCCGCCCCTTCGAGGGCGATATACCCATCGATAATTTAAAAATTCCGTACCGTAGGATCTCTGTTATGAAACAGTCGATAACGTCTTGGGACATTATGTTTAGTGTCACCTTTCCTAATGAGAGCTATGTGTTCATTAACCACTTCAACCCCAGACCATTTTGCTGGCCAGAGAGCAGAGCGTTTTTGCTATTCGGCACTGCGTCGCTTTAACTGACAATTGCGCGGTCCTGCGACATGGCTCCCAAACAAAATTGGCGTCCTTATTTCCCCACAAATAGAGCTTTCTTTTGGTGGTATTTGATCACCTCTGTGATTTTTATTTTTTGCGCTATAAACAAAAAAAAGCATGACAATTTTTAAAAAAACTTAATATTTTTTACTTTTTGCTATAATAAATATCCCCAAAAGATATATATAAAAAAAAACATTTTTTCCCTCAGTTTAGGCCGATGTGTATTCTTCTACATATTTTTGGTAAAAAAAATAGAATAAACCGCAATAAGCGTTTATTGATTGGTTTGCGCAAAAGTTATAGCGTCTACAAAATAAGGCAGGGATATGCAATTAGCGGACCTCCAGCTGTTGCAGAACTACAAGTCCCATGAGACATAGCAAGACTCTGACAGCCACAAGCATGACACCCAGAGGCAGAGGCATGATGAGACTTGTAGTTTTGCAACAGCTGGAGGTCCGCTAATTGCATATCCCTGAAATAGGGGATAGTTTTATGGCATTTTTATTAATATTTTTTTTTTTTACTAGTAATGGCGGCGATCTGTGATTTTCATTGTGACTGCGACATTATGGCGGACAGATCGGACACTTTTAGCGCTATTTTGGGACCATTCACATTTATACAGTGATCAGTGCGATTAAAAATGCAATAATTACTGTGTAAATGTGACTGGCAGTGAAGGGGTTAACCAGAAGGGGTACCTGCAGGAGTTAAGTGTGTCCCAGGGATGTGTTCTAACTGTGGGGGGGATGGGCTACGTGTGTCACGACAATGATCACTGATCCCGATCACAGGGAGCTGTGATCAGTGTCCTGTCACTAGGAAGAATGGGGAAATGTTTGTTTACATCAACATTTCACCGTTCTTCCTCTTCATGAGACGATCGCGGGTATCCCCGCGGACATGGAGTCCGCGATCACACTCACGGAGCTCACGGCGGCGTGCGTGCACCCACAATGCCGCGTCTTAAAGAGCAACGTACAGGTACGTTAATATGCCTGTACGCGCCCTTCTGCCGACGTGTATCGGCGTGAGCCGGTGGGGAAGGGGTTAACGCTCACTGAAAAGGCTTGAATGGTCCTGCCCACATACTGCTTGCCACTTGGGCAGAAAAGCAAATAAACCACATTTTTTGTGGCACAGGTACAGAAGTGTCTTACATTGCCCTCGTGTGTTATGAATAAATACTATGCACTTCTTACATGGAATGTAGCCAAATTATGGAAAAAAAGACGTTCTAACTGGGCGGTTTATGATGTTAGGTGCAATTTTGCTCTGTAAAGATGGCAACTCCAATGTGTATCACCTTAGTTGGTCCGGCAGTAGGGGACCCAGAATTTTGTCATTTTTCAAAACATCCCAGTGCTTATGAATAATTGACTTAATCTGCACATGTTGAGTAGAAAGTGAGGTGATCACGACCACTTAAAGGTTTCATTAAACTTATCATTAAACTCAGAACAGGGTTTCTCTCTCAGCAGGGAGTTTCTCTTCATCTCCAATGCTCTCTGTAGTTCACCCTCAACTTCACTTTGATTATATCCTTTATCAAGGAATCTTTGTTTTAGGACATTCGCCTGAATTTTGAAGGTTTCAGTATCAGAACAATTCCGAGGCAACCTTAGAAATTGGCTGCGCGGAACTGAGCGGAGCCACGATCTATGGTGGCAACTGTCCACATGGATAAATCCGTTGCAGTTAGTTGGTTTAAAGTGGGTTTTAAATATGTCTTGACCACCAATGATCTCAATGTCCAAATCCAAGGAGGATATCCTCTCCTGACTAGACTCATAAGTCAGAGAAATCCCCCTATAGTTGTCAATGAGGAAGGTGAAAAATGAATCGAGAGAATCGGAACTGCTATTTCATACAAGGAGGATGTCGTCTATATATCTTGCCCAGACGACCAACCGGAGCCGCTGTTGGGCATAGACATCCTCCTTCCACTTGGCCATAAAAAGATTAGTGAGGCTGGGGACAAATTTGGCCCCCATTGCCACGCCTTTCTGCTGAAGGAAAAAATGGTTATCGAACCAAAAATAATTGTGTTGAGTGGCGAACTCCAACAACTCAATGATGTATGCACTTCGAAGTTGAGTAAGAGAAAAAAATGCTGAACTGCTTCAATTCCCAACTTATGTGGTATGAAAGTATACAGGGAGGCCACATCGGCCGTGGCCATGATGTAGCCCCCCTGCACATCAACATGTGCCAACAGTCTAATGGTTTCACCCATATCCTTCAAATAGGAAGGTGCACGTTTGACCAGTGGCTGGAGAAAAAAGTCTATACAACGCCCCAAAAGTGAGGTAATCAAATCGATGCCACTCACGATAGGACGTCCGGGGGGGGGGGGGGGGGGGGGGTGTAGAATCCTTATGGATTTTTGGTAGATAATACATAGTTGGGATCCTAGGGGCTATAGGAACTAAAAATGCCTTTTCTTTCTTGTTTAAATGATGCAGGGCGAACCCTTTATCCACCAGGGCCACAAGACTTTTCTTGTAACAATTGGTGGGATTTTGTGGTAACTCTTTATATAAAAGTGTCATGATCACTCAAAATTCTGCTCATTTGATTCTGGTAGTCCTTTTTGGTCTAAAACAACTAGGCCACCGCCTTTATCGGCGGGGTGAATGACAAGTTCTTTTCTGTCGCAAAGGAATTTGAGTCCTACGTTTAACAAAGGCTGATTATATACCTTTATAGGGGGTAATTTCTCTAGGTCTTTAAGGACTAAATTTCTAAAGATGGAAATAGCCGGAGCGGTTTGAGTTGGAGGATTAAACAGCGATGGGTTTGACAAACCAGAATGTACAGGTCCTGAGGTAACTGCCCTAGATGGATTTCTAAAAGGGATTGGTGACTAAATAGCGTTGAATATTCATTTTCCTGATATACTTATGCATGTCAATAAATGTCCCAATCTTATCCAATCTTTTAGGAGGAACAAATTTGAGGCCTTTAACGAGAACTATTTTTTCTTCTCTACCCAATTCTTTAGTGCCAAGATTGAGCACTCCCTGTGCAGCTATGCTCTCTTTTCCGTTGTATTCTCCACCCTCCTCTTGAACCTCTCTTAGGTCTGGGTCTCTTTCTTCCCTGTTGGGCCTCGTGAAAAACCTTGACAAGGTTACTCGTGTTCGCCCTCCGTATGCGAGTATGAGTCCTCCTGATAGACATCACGGAGTGGAGAATATCTATTATAGGTAGACACTGAGGGATGATTTGACCATTGAGTGTTATAATTATAAGGTACTGAATGGTCATGACGTTCAGGTAAAGGTCTACGTTGTTGTCCACCCCGGCCATGGACAGTTACATAGATTGTCTTGCAGATAATGAAATCAATTAACATTTAAAGCGATATTAAAGCCTTTTGTTTTAACAAACATGTTATACTCACCTGCTCTGTGCAGTGGTTTTGCACAGAGCAGCCTGGATCCTCCTCTTCTCGGGTCCCATGTCGGCGCTCCTGGCTCCTCCCCCCTGCCGGATGTCCCCACAGCAAGCAGCTTACTCTGAAGGCACCCAAGCAGGCGCGCTCCTGAGCCACGCCTGTGTGTGTGTCTATCCATATACGGAGCTACGGCTTGGCCCTGCCCCCTCCGTCTCCTGACTGGCTGTGATTGACAGCCAATAGCTTCTGCTGCTGCCAAAAGCCAATCAGGAGTGAGAGTCCCCATAGAGGCAAGGCTCTCGTGGATGCTGCTGGATCAAGAGGGGGTTCAGGTAAGTATTAGGTGTGGCTGCTGCACACAGGAGAAGCTAAAAAATCTTGTGCCTTTACAACCACTTTAAATAAGAGGTAGCATACGCGCAGTATCAAATAAACACAACATCAGTTTAGAACAAAGCAAAGTGGAGCAATGCTGCCAATAACTGGAAATGGAGCGTGGGTGGACACCCGGACAAACACAAAAGGCATAGTAGAGAGAGGGGGGGATGTAAAGGAAGAACGAGGGGGGTAGGAAGGGGAGAAAGAACACAAGGTCACCCCTCTCCCAGATAAGGAAATGGTAGGCAGGGATTCACTAAGAGTTGGACAGCTCGTTGGAGGTAGGTGTGGGAATACACAAAGTAGTTCCAGGGTCTCCAAGTTTCAGTAAACAGCTCTTCTGTGTTGTTCAGCATAGCTGTAAGGTCTTCCATGTCCCGGAGTTTGTTAATTTTAGCAAACCAGAGAGCTTTCATAGGAGGGTCAGCATCTCTCCAGCGAAGAGGAATGCAGGCCTTAACAGCATTTTGGAGTTGTATAGTAAGAGTTTTTGCATTTTTTGACTCACTGTCAATTGCAACAGGCAGGCCTCCGGGTTGTCATGCAGGTCAACAGCGGTAAGTTGTTTAATGACAGTGGTTACATCTTGCCATATGGAAAAATACGGTGAAGTTGGGTGCGGACCCGACCCTGTACCATCTGGTACAGGGTCCTGAACTCTGGTTGCGATAGATGACTTTTGGGCAAAGTGGAGAATTTTCTCTCTTTCTATGAATAGGAGTAAGACTCAGGCCTAGATCGGATTCCAATTTTGTGAGAAACTAGGGCGTATATTCCTCCCCGGGGTGGGTCAAGAAAGCATAAAGCAGGGGACAGAAAATGACGTTCTGGTTCCCCCCTATGGCACAAGGATTCAAAGCCAGTAAGCAGACGGGCAATGCCTGGGTTGCGGGAGCGCCGCCAAAGAAAAAAGCATAGTTGAAGTTCACCCCAGAAGTCCAAGGAAGGATCAGCAAGATGAGCGAGATCTGAAGACATCAAAGTCCCCTCTGATGTTAGAAAGTCTGATAAGTGATTGTAGCCTTGAGTTGAAAGGGCAATAAAATTGCCCATGTGGAGGCCAGGAATGAATTCAGGGTTGCCCAATATGGGGATCAAAGGTGAGGGAACCGGAGAAACTGGGGAGCTTTGGAATATTTCCTGAGAGACCTGTAAAATACTACCAAGAGTAGGATGTACGCAAAGCTCCTTAGGCAAGGGGGATGTAATCCAAGGCCAAATCATGCCTGTACCCTGAGAGTCCTCCAATTCCATGGAAACCCATAGCTTTGCCTCATCATGGCAATGCCAGTCAACTATCCTAGCGAAATGGATGGCCCAATAATAAGCTTGAACATCCGGAAGGGTGAGGCCCAAAGAAGACTTAAGTAAAAATAGGCTCTGCAGCGTCTGACGTGGTTTCCTGTGAGAACAGATTAAATTCCTGAACTATAAACATATAGGAAGGGCTTGCAGCAAGTAGGAGGATTTGGAGAAGCACCATAATTTTGAGAGCGCTGCAACGACCAAACCATGTCAGAGTTAGAGAGTGTCAATGTAATAGGTCTTCTTTAAGCTTAAGAAGAAGCAGCTGGCAATTAGCTACATATATCTTGGACGGATCTGGGGTAATGTTTGTCCCGGGATATCAAATTGCATCGGCAGCCCATCTAAAAAGGAAAAGATGGCTGGAGATCCTGGACTATGTCAGGGTCTGCAGCACTGTGCTATTTTAACCACTTCAGCCCCAGAAGGATTTACCCCCTTCCTGACCAGAGCACTTTTTACAATTTGGCACTGCGTCACTTTAACTGCTAATTGCGCGGTCATGCAATGCTGTACCCAAACGAAATTTGCGTCCTTTTCTTCCCACAAATAGAGCTTTCTTTTGATGGTATTTGATCACCTCTGCCGTTTTTATTTTTTGCGCTATGAATTGAAAAAGACCGAAAATTTTGAAAAAAATGATATTTTCTACTTTTTGTTATAAAAAAAAATCCAATAAACTCAATTTTAGTCATATGAAAGTGATAACTCCTGCGCTGTCAGAAAAGACCTATGCTAGAAGGACAATGCTGCAACACCTGTATGACTGATCCAAACAGACAGATTGAGCATAGATATAGGAGGTGGTGATTGCGCTGTGATAAAGGGAAAAAGAGGGGTGGAAGGGAAGTGGATGGGACTAAATAAAGTGCATAAAGAGATAAAACAGATGACCTAAATGCATGAGCCAAACACATATAAGGGCTCTTGAATACTAGAAAAAAAGTCAATTTATTACATAAAAACCAATCCAATAAACTTACCATTAAAAACGGCTAAAATGTAAAACATCCACGAGCGCTGAGCTCGTCTCAAACTGCTGGTCTGTGGCAGCGTCCCACGGATTGGTTTTTATATAATAAATTGACTTTATATACGGGATCACGCTATGTGCGCTCTCTCCTTTTACATCATACACACTTAGTCTACCTGACGAGCATTAAGGAGCTGGGAGCAGGGACAGACTGAAGACTGAAGATTTAGTTTAAGGCATACGAGCTCAGCGCTCGTGGGTTGATGCCCACACTCATTTTAAAAAAAGTGAGTGCAACTCCCCCTCCTCTGCGTCTTGCTGCCCCTCCACTCTGGTCGTCACAGAATTATACTATATGCTGTCCTTTTTTTGTTTTTTTATATCCCACCTTGCACATTTACCATCGCCATCATCTGTATAACTGGATTTCTATGCCTGCTGGCTAGCTGCAACACAAGCTGTATGCCTTACAGCAGTAAGGTAAGTGGCTTGCGAACACTGAGGTGTCCTCACTGAAGAACCCCCCCCCCCCTCCCCCTCCACTATTGGAACTGTTTTTTATTTTTGAGTGTTTTATTTGGTGGTGGGATTGATATTCTCTCACCTTTGTGGACTTGTCACTTACAGCTCGTTTGAGCTGCTACTTATGTGCTAGTGTGATACTAGCCCATACTCAATGGGACTCATTTAATATTTGTATTATAATATTTTTTTGTGTTACTGTCTTGCAGCTTCTTTCACTTATGCTAGCACTTTCATTCATCCAATATTTATGAGCTTAATGCTTGCTTGGCTTATGTACCCACTTGATATTGGTATACACACTTATTTTGAATCTCTTGTTTGCACTTCTCATTGATGCCAGCATTGTTGTATTTTTATTTATTATTATTAATATTTTTTTTTTCTAGTATTCAAGAGCCCTTATATGTGTTTGGCTCATGCATTTTGGTCATCTATTTTATCTCTTTATGCACTTTATTTAGTCCCATCCACTTCCCTTCCACCCCTTTTTTCCCTTTATCACAGCGCAATCACCACCTCCTATATCTATGCTCAATTTTACTCATACATTTAGGCCAAAATGTATTTGGCCACATGTCTTTGGTAAAAAAAAAAATGTCAATTAGTGTATATTTATTGGTTTGCGCAAAAGTTATAGTGCCTACAAACTAGGGTACATTTTCTGGAATTTACACAGCCTTTAATTTATGACTGCCTATGTCATTTCTTGAGGTGCTAAAATGGCAGGGCAGTACAACACCCCCCCCCCAAATGACCCCATTTTGGAAAGTAGACACCCCAAGGAAATTGCTGAGAGGCATGTTGAGCCCATTGAATATTATTTTTTTTTTGTCCCAAGTGATTGAATAATGACAAAAAAAAAAGAAAAATTACAAACAGTTGTCACTAAATGATATATTGCTCACACAGACCATGGGCATATGTGGAATTGCACCCCAAAATACATTTAGCTGCTTCTCCTGAGTATGGGGATACCACATGTGTGGGACTTTTTGGGAGCCTAGCCGCGTACGGGGCTCCGAAAACCAATCACCGCCTTCAGGATTTCTAAGGGCGTACATTTTTTATTTCACTCTTCACTGCCTATCACAGTTTCAGAGGCCATGGAATGCCCAGGTGGCACAACCCCCCCCCCCCCCCAATGACCCTATTTTGTAATGTAGACACCCCAAGCTATTTGCTGAGAGGCATAGTGAGTATTTTGCAGCTCTCATTTGTTTTTGAAAATGAAGAAAGACAAGAAAAAAATTTTTTTTTTTCTTTTTTCAATTTTCAAAACTTTGTGACAAAAAGTGAGGTCTGCAAAATACTCACTATACCTCTCAGCAAATAGCTTGGGGTGTCTACTTTCCAAAATAGGGTCATTTGGGGGGGTTTTGTGCCACATGGGCATTCCATGGCCTCTGAAACTGTGATAGGCAGTGAAGAGTGAAATCAAAAATTTACGCCCTTAGAAAGCCTGAAGGCGTTGCTTGGTTTTCGGAATCCCGTACGCGGCTAGGCTCACAAAAATTCTCACACATGTGGTATCCCCATACTCAGGAGAAGCAACAGAATGTATTTTGGGGTGTAATTTCACATATTCCCATGGCATGTTTGAGCAATATATCATTTAGTGACAACTTTGTGCAAAAAAAAAAAAAAAATGTGTCTTTTTCCCACAACTTGTGTCACAATATAAAATATTCCATGGACTCAACATGCCTCTCAGCAAATAGCTTGGGGTCTCTACTTTCCAAAATGGGGTCATTTGGGGGGGGGGGGGGTTGAACTGTCCTGGCATTTTATGCACAACATTTAGAAGTTAATGTCACACATCACCCACTCTTCTAACCACTTGAAGACAAAGCCCTTTCTGACACTTTTTGTTTACATGACAAAAAAAAATTTTTTTGCAAGAAAATTACTTTGAACCCCCAAACATTATATATATTTTTTAAAGCAAATGCCCTACAGATTAAAATGGTGGGTATTTCATTTTTTTTTTCCACACAGTATTTGCGCAGTGATTTTTCAAACGCATCTTTTTGGGAAAAAACACACTTTTTTTCAATTTTAATGCACTAAAACACCCTATGTTGCCCAAATGTTTGATGAAATAAAAAAAGATGATCTTAGGCTGAGTACATGGATACCAAACATGACATGCTTTAAAATTGCGCACAAACGTGCAGTGGCGACAAACTAAACACATTTTTAAAAGCCTTTAAAAGCTTTTACAGGTTACCACTTTAGATTTACAGAGGAGGTCTACTGCTAAAATTACTGCCCTCGATCTGACCTTCGCGGTGATACCTCACATGCATGGTGCAATTGCTGTTTACATTTGACACCAGACCGACGCTTGCGTTCGCCTTTGCGCGAGAGCAGGGGGGGGACAGGGGTGCTTTTTTTTTTCTCTATTATTTTTTTGCTTTTTTATCTTATTTTTAAACTGTTTCTTTGATTTATTTATTTTTAATCATTTTTATTGTTATCTCAGGGAATGTAAATATCCCCTATGATAGCAATAGGTAGTGACAGGTACTCTTTTTTGAAAAAATTGGGGTCTATTAGACCCTAGATCTCTCCTCTGCCCTCAAAGCATCTGACCACACCAAGATCGGTGTGATAAAATGCCTTCCCAATGGCGCTGTTTACATCCGGCGAAATCTAAGTCATGAAATGATTGTAGCTTCCGGTTTCTTAGGCCATAGAGATGTTTGGAGCCACTCTGGTCTCTGATCAGCTCTATGGTCAGCTGGCTGAATCACCAGCTGCATTCTCAGGTTCCCTGTTGGGACAGGAGAGCCAGAGAAAAACATGGAAGACGGTGAGGGGGGGCATTCCCTCCCACTGCTTGTAAAAGCAGTCTAGAGGCTAATTAGCCACTAGGATTACTTTTACATGAAAGCCAACCGCAGGCTGAAAAGAATGATACCAAGATGATATCTAAACCTGCAGGCATCATTCTGGTATAACCACTCAAATTCCAGCAACATACCAGTACGTTGCTGGTCCTTGTTGGGCATATATTGTAATCTTTTTTTTTTCATGCAGCCTGTGGGCTGAACGAAAAAAAAGAGATCGGTGGGTATGCCCACCATTAGAATACCTCCCTTCATCCACCCACTTCTAATGATGGGCATACATGAACCATTTATATATGCCGAAGCAGGGGGGCATCCTCCCGCAAAAGGTAGGAGCAAATCGCTCCTCCGCCCCATGCTTCGGCATATATCACCTGTAACTTTTGTAACCGTAACAAGGTTCGGGTCTCTCAAAATGCGATGGCATCTTAGGAGACCCTGTGAAAGTGTGCCTAGTCGGTGCAATGCTGTACCCTACGCTAATACTCAACTAGTGTATGGTAGCGTTCAAAACATTCACCAATGCAAAGACCAGGACTGTCAGGACAGGAGGGACAATAATAGCGGGTGTCACGCCTATATCCGCTCTTGCTGCAGACACATCTTTTTTGGGGGGGTTCGTTGGGTAGGGGTACTCGGGAGGACATAAGGAAATGCCACGTCACCAAGTGTTGCTGGTTTGACTACAACCGGGCTGTACTAGGCCGCTGGTGCTTGCCAGTTCACCAAAATGCTACCAAAAAAACTGTTAGCGATCGCAGGGATCAGGCCCGACTCTGCGAACGCTGCAGTTATGCGTTTAGTGTTTTGTAAGTGACAGTGATCGAGCGATACTGCACTTGGGTGGGCTGGGTTGGGCGGAGGGGCAAAACGCAGGTGCTAGCAGGTATCTGAGCTGATCCCGCTAACACTGCGTTTTTGGGAACCTTAAACTGCTGGGGAAGCTAGTATAGATCTGATCGGCTCAGATATTGATCCGTTCAGATACTATACCACTAAGATGTATGCTGCGTGCGTGGGTGTTAGCGGTACTGGCGCTAATCTGACGCTGCCTGGGGCGACGCAGACCCTATAACCTAAGTTATATCACCGCCGGGCGATCAGGGGGCTAAACCCTTATTCGGTAATAAATGGCGGGTGCCCTGACACTATTAAAAATAAACGAACTAACCAGCGTCACCCGTAACAGTTATACGGTGATCACTGGTGAAAGGGTTAACTAGGGGGCAATCAAGGGGTTAAACTCTTTATTAGGTAGTATATGGAGGTCCCTGATGCTATAAAATGCTGACAGCGAACCTATATATTTACCTCCCTAACTAGCGTCACCAGTGACACTAATACAGCGATCAGAAAAACGATCGCTTAGTGACACTGGCGACAGGGGGTGTTAAAACTTTATTAGGGGGGGGTTAGGGGAGTATCCTAGACCTAAAGGGGGCTAATACTAACTGCCCTACCACTTCTAACTGTCACAAACAGACACCAATGCAGTAATCAGAAAAAAAAACAAAAAACTGCTTGGTGTCAGTATGACGGGGGGGGGGGGGGTGATTGGGGGGTGATCAGGGGGTGTAATGTATGCCTGGCGTGTTCTACTGTGTGTGTATGTGTTTTACACTCACATCAATGACTTCTCTCCTCGGCGCCGGAACGGAAAATACCGAGCCGAGGAGCGATGACATCACTTGCTCTGCCTCTGTTTACTGTACAGAGGCAGAGGAAGATTCTCATTGGCTGGGAGCGATCACGAGGGGGGAGGGGCACGAATGGATGGCCTCCCCCTCACGTCTGATCGTTCCCGAACAGAAGCCAACCGCCTCAGGCACCGTGATTCTGCTGCCCGTGCCATTCTGCCGACGTATATCGTCGTGAGGCGGTCGGCAACTGGTTAACTAGCTTTGTAATTGTGAGGTCATGCAACGCTGTACCCAAACAAAATTTATATAATTTTTTCACACATACTATAGAGCTTTTCTTTTGGTGGTATTTTATTACCACTGAGTTTTTTATTTTTTTATATATGAAAATGGAAAAAAGACAGAATTTTGAAAAAAAAAAAAAAAAAAAAAAAAAAAACCTTTATAAAATTTAGGCCAAAATGTATTCTGCTACATGTCTTTGGTTTGCGTGAAAGTTATAGCGTCTACAAGCTATGGTATATATACTGGAATTTTTATTATTACTTTTTTTATACTACTAAAGGCGGTGATCAGCAACTTATAAATGGGACTGAGTGCAGCGGGCAATCTGACACCAACTGGGAACCGACTAACGCCACTGATGTGTGTATTGTGCGCTGATTTTTACTTTGCAGGGTTAAGAAACAGAGACTGTTCCCTCCCTACAGATCCCTGTGTTGATTATCAACACAGGGTTCTGGGCTGTAATTGAATACAGCCGATCAGCAAGTCCCAGCAATGAATCATTAGCCAGGACCTGCTGACAGATCCCCACTGTGTACAATCAGGGCATGCATGCCCTAAACCCAGGAAGAGGCAGCAGTGTATCAGTACAGGCAACCCATCCGCAGTACATCGCGAGTGGTCCGCAAGTGGTTACATTTATGCACAAAGCACCCCATTGTAAAATAAAAAGCAAAACTAAAAGTTTTACAACACTGCCCCAGTGCTGTCAGGGGGTCAAACAAGGAGGCTGTGCAAGTGCCCGACATCCTCATCATCATCGATGACATCAGCAGTTGTTAAGATGCTGGCGGTCGCAATGTCATAGTAATGTTGCACAATGAAAACCTGTGGCTTTGTGTAACAAAAAGGAAGGTTTGGTCCAGCTGCTGGCTTGTACACAATTTTTGGGAAATTTTTAGGCATTTTGCCAAGACACCCTGGCTGAAAAGGGAGGCTCTAGTTACAGCCACACCTGAGGGATACACAGAGGGATTAGTTGTAGCGGGGGTGGTTCCACATACATCACAAGAGTGATTCAACCGAACTGCAATAAAAAAATAAAAAAAAATGAGGGTGCACACAGTACAAGAAAAATATAAAATAGGCTGTATACATTCACTAGCATAAGCATAGCAACATGCCTGATTTCAGGTGTCAGACATGTTGCCAAAGTCAAGGAACACAGTCTAAAGAGGGTCATGGGTGATATCCTATTAAGAGATACACTGTATCTGGGAGCAAATGTTTATATTCTTCAACATTTGCTTATTATTGTATATTATCCTGCATGTTGCTTGTAGTCGGTCACCTCTCACTGAGCCTTAGTGCAGAGCTTAAAGTATCTTGCGTTTCCCAGTCCCGCTTTGCTTTTAAGCCAGCCCTCTTCCCATTCAGGTAGGCTTGACAAAAGCCCCCTCAAACACATTGACTCCTTCCTACTACTACGACGCTGTTTTGTGCCTCGTTGGACAGATGTAAAGCACAGCTGTAGATGCCAATGGTCATCTCTTTTTGAGGCTCTGGTGGCACTACACAGAAGCACCTCTCCTTTCTGCACTTGGAGTGGGACACAGGCTTTTTATATGGAATAAGTGTGCCACATTTTAATAAAGCAGTGTGATGTGTTCACCAATTCCTTCTCCCTGCTATTTTGTTTTCTGACATGTTAAAATTAGCTGTAACCCTCTAAAAAAAACAGCACTGAGGTTAAGCTTGTGCCTAGGGAATAATTTGCATGTTGACATGAGCATAGTGAGAGATGAACATTAATTGCAAGCATCTCTTTAAAAAAAAAAAAATAAACAAACATTTCTGGAAAGAGACATTTCACACATGCAAAAAACAAATAGCCAGCAAAGAATATATTGTTATTACTCATACCGATGATCCTGGTAGCCACCTCTGTAGGGAGCAGACTGGTGATTTCTAGGAGGAAAAACCTTAAAAAAAAAAAAAAAAAAAACAGACAAAAATACAACTAGTTAACTCTATTCCCCACAATGAACATGGTCAAACATACATGCACAATTCAGATGGCCATACAGTATATTAAAATAATAGAAATGTAATTCTACATAACATCTGCAGTGGCACAGCTCAAAATGTAATAAAAACATTGCATCATTTGCTCCAGAGCCCCCCACCTTAAAAGGGCAACATTTAGGCTGAAGTTAGCCACAAACATAAAATGCTTTTGCCTGCAGGAGAGCTTCAGAGGGTGGGCGGATGACAGCAGGGGCACTACCCTGCTGTACTACTATGCAGTCAGTGACCCTGAAAAAAGAAAACACCAGAGGGCACATAGCCAAATGTAGCTTAAAATTACATTTATTAAATGAGAAAAAGCAAATGCAACACACAGACTATGCATTTTATAGTCTGGAGTCAGGACCGTTTTTAAGGCAGGGCAAAAGGAGCAGCTGCCCTGGGACCCATCTTTGTTGTGGGGCCCAAAGCAGCTGCCTCATACTTGCCAACTATCCCAGTTTAAATTCCCTTATCACTTGAAGTTTTAGTCCTGTGTTGTGCCCCGATATCTCAGTGTAAAATTCTGGTGCTACTGCCTAGCTCTCAGCTCTGCCCTATTGCCATGTACAGATGACTTACCTGCAGACCCCGTGTTTACATGTAAACAACCTGCATTGATATGTAAATAGCGGCAACATTAATATGTAAATAGTCATGGACCTGCGCCATTGATATGTAAATAGAGGCGGCATTCATATGTATGTCATGTCCTCCTGAGGTCATATCTACCATCACTTCTGCTGAATGCTGCCCACTGGGGAGATAAAGGAGCATGCTTGAAACTCCTGCCTAAAACTATAGGCAGGAAGCCTAACATCAGCCTGTTCTACAAAAGGTAAGCAAATTGGAGGTGGAACCCTTCTTCCAAATAACATGGTGCTACAGCGCCACAGCACCCTGAATTTTGGTGCATGCGAATACACACATCTCAGCCGATGCATGAGGGTGTCATTAACAATTAATAGCACTGCTGTGTATCTGCTAAAGGGCAGCATGTTTCTGTGGTGTCAGGAAAGCAATTTTGCATGTATTCCCGACACACACAAATCTGAACACAGGCCAAATGTCTCGGTTACATTGGTGGTCAGTGTAAATCTTCTCATTACATTGGGGCTTGGTGTACAATCCTTTCATTCACACTAGTGGCCAGTTGGAAGGTCCTGCTTACATTGGTGGTCAGTGTAAAGCCCTCTTTACATTAGTGGGTAATGTGAATGCTCCTAATACATTAGTGGGCAGTGTAAATCCCCATTACATTGGTGGCTAGTGTAGAAACTCCTCTTTATATTGGTAATTGTTAAAAAAAAAAAAAATCCAAACTTGCATTTGTGGTCAGTTTTGAATTCTCCCTTACATTGGTGGTCCATGTAGAAGCCCCCTTTAATTTGGTGGTGAGCGTAAATCCCCCTTACATTGGTGGCCAGTGTAGAAATCACCCTTTATTGGCTGTTGATGTAAAATCCCCCATCACATTGGTTGTCAGCGTAAATTCTTCATAACATTGGTGATCAGTGTACATTTTCCTTTACATTGGTGGCAAGTACAGAATTGCCCTTACACTAGTTGTCAGTGTAAATGCCGCCTAACATTGGTGGTCGGTGTAGAAGTGTCACCTTACATTAGTGGTTAGTACAAATCTCCTCGACAATGGTCATTGTATATTCCCCCTTACACTGGTGGTTGGTGTAAATGCTGTTATTACATTGGTGTCAGTGTAGAAATCCCTCTTTTCTAATGGCGGGTGGCGCAAAATCCCCCCTTACATGGTGGTCAGTGCAAATTCCCCCTCACATTGATGGTCATTGTAAAATTCCCCATTACATTGGTAGAATCCCCCACTATATACTTGCCAAAGATTTCCAGCTTTGCTCTACATGATTCAGAATTAGCCACAGTGTACTGCCTCCTAAATAATCCCATCCCCCCACCACTGCCACGGATTCCATCAACCCCCCAGCATTGCCACTGATCACCCCCCCCCCCCCCCAGCAATGCCACTGATCCCAGGATTCCTATGAGTTTTATGTCTATTGACGGGTCCCCTCACCCCCCCCAGTTCTAGTGTGCAGGCAGTGAGGAGATGATGTGCTGTAACCTTTAGAAACCAATCAGTAAGCAGTAATGCTGTGCACTAAGCTCTTGCAACCAATTATTGAGTGGTAAGGATATGCAGTAACCTCTAGAAACCAATCAGTGAGCAGTAATAATGTGCAGTAACCTCTAACAACCTATTAGTGAGTGGTATAGCTGTCCAGTAACCTCTAGCAACCAGTGAGCATTATTGGATCTACAGTAATCTCTAGCAACCAATCAACAAGCAGAGGTCATGTATTGTAACCTCTAGAAAATAAACAGTGAGCCATAGTGTGTGCTGTAACCTCTAGCAGCCAGTCAGTGAGCGATAATGGTACACTGTAACCTCTGGCAATCAATCGCAATTTCTGCCTGATCTAAATTCAGTAAACTGGATTTTGAGTCTAGTGAAGAGTGTAACTGCGCTGACCCTAAAAAGTGATATATACCTTACCACGTGAACAATTTTATCTGTGATTCATGAAAAAATTGCTAATAAATTCATTTATCAAAACTCAAAATAATGAAAAAATAGAAAATAATTAAAATGAAAAATCATGTGTTAACAATAGTCCTCTTCACAAAATGCTTATCCTAATCCCACGTGCACAAATACACATCTGTGACTTGAAAAACTTTTCACCAATTTGTGAAGCACCACCACCTACCAAAATGGACACTCACCAGAGCCAAGGAAAAATTGCGCCTTTGGTTTATACTGGGTCAACCACTCCACTCTAATAGGTATATCTGATATTCTCCTAAATTGGTTGCCACTGGTTACTCCTTACTACTCCACATTAGTCTTGGTATCTCATAAAAAGCAGACATCCATCCTTGCGCAACATATTTTAAAAATGTATTAAATCAATAGAGTAAAGATATAGTATATACACTCACAAGTCCGGTGCCTTTAGACCGGCACTGAGTCTTTCCAGCAATGTGTTTTTGGCACCTAGCTAGCGCCGTTCCTTTTCCTGGGATCGGCGTGCGGTCCGAGCCTCGATCTGGTACGGGTTGGGGCAGGAAATGACGTTGGTGCTTACCCAGAAGCCTCTACGCACTTCTCATTAAATCAAGCATCATCAGGAAGCTTCCTGATGACGCATGACTGCTGGAAAGGCTCAGTGCCGGTCTAAAGGCACCAGACTTGTGAGAGTATATACTGGAACTTTACTCTATTGATTTAATACATTTTTAAAATATGTTGCACAATGATGGATGTCTGCTTTTTATGAGATACCGAGACTAATGTGGAGGAGTAAGGAGTAACCAGTGGAAACCATTTTGGGGGAATCTATAATGCCCCGTACACACGGTCGGATTTTCAGATGGAAAATGTCCGATCGGAGCATGTTGTCGGAAATTCTGACCGTGTGTGGGCTCCATTGGACATTTTCCATCGGATTTTCCGACACACAAAGTTGGAGAGCAGGAGATAAAATTTTCCGACAACAAAATCCGTTGTCGGAAATTCCGATCGTGTGTACACAAATCCGACGGACAAAGTGCCACGCATGCTCAGAATAAATAAAGAGATGAAAGCTATTGGCCACTGCCCCGTTTATAGTCCCGACGTACGTGTTTTACGTCACCGCGCTCAGAACGATCGGATTTTCCGACAACTTTGTGTGACCGTGTGTATGCAAGACAAGTTTGAGCCTACATCCGTCGGAAAAAATCCTAGGATTTTGTTGTCGGAATGTCCGAACAAAGTCCGACCGTGTGTACGCCCTATTAGAGTGGAGTGGTTAGCCCAGTATAAACCAAAAGGTGCAATTTTTCCTTGGCTCTGGTGAGTGTCCATTTTGGAAGGTGGTGGTGCTTCACGAATTGAAGTCACGGATGTGAATTTGTGCACATGGGATTCGGATAAGCATTTTGTGAAGAGGACTATTGGGACTATTAACACATGATTTTTCATTTTAAATTGTTTATTCATTATTTTGAGTTTTGATGAATGACTTTGTTAGCAATCTTTTTCATGAATCAATTGTTCACGTGGTAAGGTATATATCACTTTTTAGGGTCAGCGCAGTTAAAATCTTCATCACAATACTACCTACCTCACAGCTTTGGTGGGGGATTTATAACTGCAGCAGATCTGATATTTAAAAGATACAGTTACGGATTATATTAAAAAAATAAATAATTTGCACCGGTGACACACTTAATTTTTGATTTTGAGTCTAGCTGCTATTTATTGTATGTCTCAAAGCATGTAGAGAACGAAATTGCATGGAAGAAGGAGCCCAAAAAAAGTTTGCCCAGGGTCCAGTCAATATTAAAGACGGCCCTGTCTGGAGTTGCCATTTGTCTTTCTCATGTAATAAATGTAATTTTAAGCTACACTGTTCTCATCTGATACCAGATCATACGATTTTCATTTAATCAGTACAGTCGTCATCCCAAAATACAATAGAAATATACTACAACACATGACATCACTTCCGATTTTTTATTTCGTCGTACGAGAATTTTCATAACTTTTGTAACCTCTCCATTTTTGATATGCGACTAGCATGCAAAAAAAAAAAAATAGGAATTTTCGGATCGTGTGTATGAGCCATTAGAACTGTACCCTCTGGTGATCCTTTTATACATTTAAAAATTTCTTAAGAGGAGCTGCAGCAAGTGTTTGAGATGGAAAGAAGTTAACCACTGGTATACCATAATGGACTTTAATGAACGCCTACGTTTACATCTGTACATGTTATACCTAGTTTTTTTTTTACTATTTTATTTTTGTATCCAGGAAGTGATCGTGAAGCCAGGATACTGAGCCTGTAAGCCCACAGTGTTCAGAGTCAAGTTCTCCCAAGCCAATTCACCCTAAAGAAGAGCTAAACGGGAGAGCACAGATCTTTTGCTGACCCACATCCTGAATCTGTCTACAGGGCTCCTGGGCTCCCCAAGGTGCCAAGTGAGTTTGGAGACCACGAGAATAAGTATGCATTTGCTGAAACAAAATGCGCTTTGTTTTAAACTTAAAACTTTAAAATTGCCCCATACCTTTTAATTTGCTAAAAAAAATCCTAAATCAACATTTCCCTTCTATGCATTAAGGAGGGGGCTGGGAAGCTATTTTTACCAAAATTAACCCAGTCTGTACTGTGCTGGTAGATCATCATTATCGGTTGTAAACTAGATTTGCACAATGTCTTAACAAAGGCTTAAAGATATCAAGGCTTGGCTGGTACATTGTAATGCATTTCTAAACCGACCTGTCCCTAGTTATATGCCCCATGTCATTCTGAACAATATAAGCTCCCTATAGAGTGCTGTGTATAATCCTGCTCCAAACAAACAACTATAAAAAGGTAATACTTTTTATATTTTTTTTTTAGGTATGCCGTGTCAATTGGAACATATAAAGCATATAGTGGGGGTTTCAAATTTGGCTGCAAAGGTAATACACTTTATTAAAGTGGAACTAACCTATATATGAGCACAACAAATGTCTATATAATTTATGTTAAATATATTGTATTTTTAATATTCTACGCAAATTCACCAATCCCATCCCTATGCTTTCTTTTCATAAAAAAATCACTTTGAAAAACATCCCTTGGCTTTTAAAGTGGAGTTCCACCCAAAAATGAAACTTCCACTTTTTGGATTCCTCCCCCTCTCCGGTGTCACATTTGGCACCTTTCAGGGGGGTAGGAGGGAGCAGATACCTGTCTAATACAGGTATTTGCTCCCACTTCCTGGCATAGCTCACCGCGGCGTTTGCGGTGACCTATGCCACTCCCGGCGCCTACCCCGTCCTGCCCCGCTGTATTCTGTGAGACACAGAACACAGCAGGGACCTGAGAGGGAGCGCAGCGCGACTCGCGCATGGGCAGTAGGGAACCAGGAAGTGAAGCCGCACGGCTTCACTTCCTTATTCCCTTACTGAGGATGGCGGCGGCAGCAGCCGAGAGCCGAAGGACGGATCGGCTTTGGCTGCCGACATCGCGGGCTCCCTGGACAGGTAAGTGTCCATATATTAAAAGTCAGCAGCTGCAGTATTTGTAGCTGCTGGCTTTTAATATTTTTTTTTTCAGCGGACCTCCACTTTAATTTCTGGGAAAAAAAGTTAAATGAGAATAACATAAATTTTCCTATCTACAGTATGTACTAACGCTAGCAGCATACGGATTAAAAATAATTATTGTTGATTGAGAGAGTTTAGTTCCACTTCACCCCTTTCCTGCCCAGGCCAATTTTCAGCGCTATCGCACTTTGAATGGCAATTGCGCCGTAGTGCAACACTGTACTCAAATTAAATATTGTTTTTTGAGGCAGATATTGCTTTCTTTTGGTGGTATTTAATCGCTGCTAGGGTGTTTGTGTTTATTATTTGCTAAACAAGAAAAGACTGAAAGTTTTGAAAAAAAAAAAGTTTTTCTTACTTTGTTATAAAAATGTTGCAAATAAGCAATTCTTCTTCACTAATGTGCGCTGATGAGACTGCACAAATAAGGCTGAACTGATAATCATGGCACTGATGGTCACTGTCCTGATTATCAGTGTAAACATGTACTCACTGTGCCCTATCAGACTTGCCAGTTATCGACTCTCCTTTCTTTAGGCCCCTTTCAAACTTGTGCGACTTTTTACATCAGAGTCACATGACAAGTCATACCCCATGATTCCCAACGATAACCATTCATATCTGTACGACTTCAAGTTGCACCAACTTCAAAGTAGTCCCTGTACTGCTTTGGTCCGACATTGGTGCGAGTTAAGGTCCATAGACCTCAAGTTTACACAGGCATTCCCTGAAATCGTGACAAAATTGTGGTAAAATCAAGTCGCGGGAGTGTGAAAGGGGCCTTACACAAACATGGACATCCTCCCAGAACTGGTGTCTCTGCTTTCAGAAAATGTATACTTTTTGAGGGGATTTATTGTAATTTCTAGAAAATTTATTTTTACATGTGTGCTAAAAATTAAAAAAATTCCCCGGTAGGCAAATGGTTAAACAATTTTCACCTTACATAGTTACATAGTAGGTGAGGTTGAAAAAAAAGACACAAGTCCAACCTATGTGTGTGATTATGTGTCAGTATTACATTATATATCCCTGTATGTTGCGGTCATTCAGGTGCTTATCTAATAGTTTCTTGAAGCCATCGATGCTCCCCGCTGAGACCACCGCCTGTGGAAGGGAATTCCACATCCTTGCTGCTCTTACAGTAAAGAACCCTCTACGTAGTTTAAGGTTAAACCTCTTTTCTTCTAATTTTAATGAGTGGCCGCGAGTCTTGTTAAACTCTCTTCTGCAAAAAAGTTTTATTTCTATTGTAGGGTCCCAGTACGGTATTTGTATATCGAAATCATATCCCCTCTCAAGCGTCTCTTCTCCAGAGAGAATAAGTTCAGTGCTCGCAACCTTTCCTCGTAACTAAGATCCTCCAGACCCTTTATTAGCTTTGTTGCCCTTCTTTGTACTCACTCCATTTCCAGTACATCCTTCCTGAGGACTGGTGCCCAGAACTGGACAGCATACTCCAGGTGCGGCCGGACCAGAGTCTTGTAGAGTGGGAGAATTATCGTTTTATCTCTGGAGTTGATCCCCTTTTTAATGCATGCCAATTTTCTGTTTGCTTTGTTAGCAGCAGCTTAGCATTGCATGCCATTGCTGAGCCTATCATCTACTAGGATTCCCAGGTCCTTTTCCATCCTAGATTACCCCAGAGGTTCTCCCCCCAGCGTATAGATTGCATTCATATTTTTGCCACCCAAATGCATTATTTTACATTTTTCTACATTGAACCTCATTTGCCATGTAGTCGCCCACCCCATTAATTTGTTCAGATCTTTTTGCAAGGTTTCCACATCCTGCGGAGAAGTTATTGCCCTGCTTAGCTTAGTATTGTCTGCAAAAACAGAGATTGAACTGTTTATCCCATCCTCCAGGTCGTTTGTGAACAAATTAAATAGGATTGGTCCCAGCACAGAACCCTGTGGATCCCCACTACCCACCCCTGACCATTCCAAGTACTCCCCATTTATCACCACCCTCTGAACTCGCCCTTGTAGCCAGTTTTCAATCCATGTACTCACCCTATGGTCCATGCCAACTGACCTTATTTTGTACAGTAAACGTTTATGGGGAACTGTGTCAAATGCTTTTGCAAAATCCAGATACACCACGTCTATGGGCCTTCCTTTATCTAGATGGCAACTCACCTCCTCATAGAAGGTTAGTAGATTGGTTTGGCAAGAACGATTCTTCATGAATCCATGCTGGATTACTGCTATAGATACCCTTCTTATTACTAAAATCTTGTATATAGTCCCTTATCATCCCCTCCAAGAGTTTACATACTATTGATGTTAGGCTAACTGGTCTGTAATTCCCAGGGATGTATTTTGGGCCCTTTTTAAATATTGGTGCTACATTGGCTTTTCTCCAATCAGCTGGTACCATTCCAGTCAGTAGACTGTCTGTAAAAATTAGGAACAACGGTCTGGCAATCACTTGACTGAGTTCCCTAAGTACCCTCGAATACAAGCCATCTGGTCCCAGTGATTTATTAATGTTAAGTTTCTCAAGTCTAATTTTAATTCTGTCCTCTTAACCATGGAGGTGCTTCCTGTGTTGTGTCATGAGAATAAACACTGCAGTTTTGGTTACTGAAGCCCCCCGATTCACTCGTGAAGACTGAGGAGAAGAATAAATTCAATACCTTCGCCATCTCCCCATCCTTTGTAACTAGATGTCCTTCCTCATTCTTTATGGGGCCAATATGGTCCATCCTCCCTTTTTTACCGTTTACATACTTAAAGAATTTCTTGGGATTTTTTTTGCTCTCCTCAGCTATGTGTCTTTCATGTTCTATCTTAGCCATCCTAATTGCACCCTTACATTTCTTGTTGCATTCTTTATAAAGTCTGAATGCTGATGATGATCCCTCAACCTTGTATTTTTTGAAGGCCTTCTCCTTTGCTTTTATATGCATTTTTACCTTGGAGTTAAGCCATCCAGGGCTTTTGTTCGCTCTTTTAAATTTATTACCCAATGGGATACATTGGCGAATGCCCTTATTTAATATGCTCTTAAAGCAAACCCATCTCTTCTCCGTATTCTTTGTTCCTAATATTTTATCCCAATTTATGCCTTTTAGCAAGGTTTATAGTTCAGGGAAGTTGGCTCTTTTGAAATTCAGTGTCTTTGTATTCCCTTTATGTTTCCTATTTGTGTGATTTATACTGAAACTAATTGACCTGTGATCGCTGTTACCTAAATTGCCCCGTATTTCCACATCCATGATCAGGTCTGTATTGTTGGTAATCAGTAGATCCAGTAATGTTTTATTTCTAGTTGGTGCGTCTACCATCTGACCTATAAAATTGTCCTGCAAGACATTAAGGAACTGGCGAGCCTTAAATGAATGCGCGGTTCACTCCACCCAGTCTATGTCTGGATAATTAAAGTGGGAGTCCGGCGACCAATCTTTTTTTTTTTTTTTTTTTTTTAGGTCATTGAGACACTTTGTAATCCCAAAATAATACTCACAGTTTGGGTGTAATATTTCCGCCTCTGTCTGTTTTCGTACTGAAGAATAACTTTAAAAATGTGATGCTGGCTGTTCCCATCTTGCTTGTGGGCATGTGAAGCCCACAAGCATTGATTTCCTGGATGCGGTGAATGCTGTTCATTCACAGCTTGTTCACAAGCATGATCATTGTTCCCGCACTGAATCTTGGGAAGCCTGACACTAAGCTCCCAGGAGACAGTGCGGCGCCGGGGAAAGGCAATAAACACGCCTACTCCCATGGGAGGAGAGACAGGAAGTGCCACAATAAAGTACAATATAAAGGTAATTACAGTGATAAAAAAAAATTTCGTGCGGCATTTGAACATCTATGCAATGAAGGGGGTAAGATTAAGTTAAAAATTTGAGTGGAACCCTGCTTTAAAATCCCCCATTATGATAACACTTCCCATCCTTGCTGCTAATCCAAATTGTGATAGGAGATCTGTCTCCACTTCCTCCCTCAGGTTAGGGGGCCTATAGCATACTCCCGGTATTATTTTCCCCTTAGCTTCATTCCTTTGGAGCTCTACCCATAAGGATTCCACCTCCTCCCTAGCTCCCTCAGTGATGTCATCTCTCACATTCACTTGTACATTATTCTTGATATATAGGCATACCCCACCCCCTTTTTTACCCTCTCTATCCTTGCGGTAAAGGGTATACCCTTGAATGCTTGCCAGCCAATCATGAGAGCTGTTGAACCAGGTCTCTGAAATTCCCACAAAATCCAAATCCTCCTCGTACAACAGTATCTCTAGTTCACCCATCTCGTCCGCCATGCTCCTGGCATTGGTGAAAATGCCATATAGTTTAGACCAGTCGCATATTGTCCTTGTATTGGGTGTTTCGAGATTGCAACTAGGAATTGCTACTATACTTACCTTGTGTTTTTGTGCTTTGGTTAACCTACCACTAATGCCCCCAATACTACCCTCTGGAATATCTTCCGCGCTGACTATCTCCACCTCTGGACCCCCCCCCCCCCCCCATCGCCTAGTTTAAAAACCCCTCTACTTTTTGGCCATCTTCATTCCCAGCAGATCTGCACCCTCCTCATTTAGGTGCAGTCCGTCACTTCTATAGTACCGGTTATCGACTGAGAAGTCGGCCCAGTCCTCCAGGAACCCAAACCCCTCCTTACTACACCAGCTCTTCAGCCACTTGTTTACTTCCCTAATCGCCCTCTGCCTTTCTGGTGCGGCTCGATGTACTGGTAGTATTCCTGAGAATACTACCTTGGAGGTCCTTTTCCTCAATTTAGCTCCTAAGTCCCTAAAATCGTTCTTTAGGACACTCCATCTGCCTCTGACTTTGTCATTGGTGCCAACGTGCACCATGACAGCCGGGTCTTCCCCAGCCCCTCCCAGTAATCTGTCCACAAGATCCGTGATGTGCCGAACCCAAGCGCCCGGTAGACAACATACTGTTCGGCGCTTCAGGTCTTGGTTACAGATTGCCCTCTCTGTCCTTCTAAGAATTGAGTCCCCTACCACCAGAATATGTTTTTCCTTTCCCTTCGCTGCCCCCCCACTCTCACTGGAGGAGTTCTTCCCCCGGCAGCTAGGAGAGTCCCTCAGCTCCAGCAGTGCTGGTCCCTGACTGGTTTCACCAATGTAACTAAATGGAGCGTACTTATTGGGATGCTCCAGTCCTGGATCGGCCTCTCTGGCACTTCCCCCTCTACCCTTCCTGTCACCCATCTACTCTTTGCTAGTGCCTGCACCTCTTTGTCTCCACCCGCCTCTGTGCTGGCCCCTGCCAGCACCTACCGTGTACGTTCCTGGCTCTCCTTTAGTACAGAGGGACTTCTCAGTGCTGACAGTTGCTTCCCCAGATTCAGAACCTGGGCTTCCAGGGAAACAATGTGCTTACATTTTGCACAGCAGTATTCGCCCTCGATCGGATGATCAAGGAATGCATACATGCAGCAAGATGTACAAAGAGTCGCCTCCACACACCCGCCGGGCATCGTACCTATTAAATTTAGTGAGGATTGGGGATTGTACCCTGTCCAAATTACCTAACAGCTAGCTTCCTGACACTAATACTCAAGACAATACACAGGTACTCACAGACCTACGTGCTCTCGCAATACACAAGTATACAGTACACAATACACAAGTACTAACAATCCACACTCACTACTCAGACAACACTCAGGTACTCACACTACACAGGTACTATGACCCCTGTTATAACCTCCTGTTTTAAACTCTGGTTTTAACTCACCACTTAGACCAGTTCCACTTGGACTGAGTTCCAACAGCCTCACAATGAGCAGGCTCAGTATGAGTCCTACACAAAGTTATATAGGCCTCAAGCACCTGTGAGCAATTAACCACTCCCCTTAATTGGTAGTCACTTAGACCAGTTCCACTTGGACTGAGTTCCAACAGCCTCACAATGAGCAGCTTCATTCACTGGAAGGCACAGAAGAGTAAGGTCCTGCGTAGATGGGCTTTTTTTTTTTTTGCACCAAAACTGTTTGCAGCTTAAAAAGGAAGACAAATGTATGATTGCAGAAATGTCTCCAATAGATCTTCATAGCAAACAGAATGCACCTAAAAGCAAGCTGTATTAACCAATTGACATAAGCCAAAAAGCACTCCGACACAGGTCCTAAGGCCTTGTTCACAGGGCGATTTGATTTGTGCCTCTAGCAGGGCCATGCGTTACTGGATAAGGGATGCACATGTGTTTCATAAATCCCCAGGCCGGTAGTTCCACAAAAGTCTATTGGGCCGCAGCAGCTGCAGGGACACAACTGCCGCTATCCAATGTGACATCCATGCAGGTGCATGGCCCCAAACACGCCCAGGGTGAGTTCAGGGAACACTCTCACCCACACGGATGTCATATTGGGACACAGCAGTTGCATCTGTGCAGCCACTGTGTCCCAATAGACATGAATAGGACTACCTGCATGGGGATACACAGAAAACCTGTGCATCCCTGTGCAAGTAAACATAGCCCTGCAGGGGGCATGGATCAAATTGCCCTGTGAAAGCAAATCCAAATTTTTTATATGTTGGTATACTGTCGCCTACAGGTGGGTTTGGATGCTGCAAATCAAAAAGGGCCAAACTCCCTGTAGTAGCTACTATAACCCTACTCCTGCTTTAAAGCCCCATTAAGCTTGATGTTCTGATATGGAAAAACATGTCTTTCTAGCTCTGCTGGCTCCAGACTTTGCATGCAAAATTATTCTTTCAAGCAGCTGCTGACAGTTTCATGCCAGATCCTTCATATCCTGGATTGTCTCTTAATGTGGCCGCCTCTTCGGTGGTTGCTGGCAACAGCAAGTATTGGATCAGAAGGATGGGTTCATCCTTTTGATCCAATACTACACATAGTGACAAACAAGCCAGTGGGACAAACCACAGCATGCGGTTAGGTAGCAGGTATACCAAACATCTATGCCAGCCTTTTTCAACCAGGGTGCCCTGAGATTTCTTCAGGGGTGCCTTGGCAAAATGCCTAAAAATTGATCAAAAATTGTATACAAGCCAGCAGGTGGATCAAGCCTGTCTTTTAGTTACATAATGCCATGGGTTTTCATTGTGCACCATTATGACTTACTAAGCATCCTAACAACCAATTAAACCATCAGTTGATAAGGAGGATGTCTGTTGCCTCCACAGCATCCTTGTTTGACCCTCCTCTGCCTCTCTCAGCACTGGGGTCACATTAGCTGACTGATGGGAGAGAAATTGAGGGAGAAGAGAAACATAGCTAGTCAGAACCAGTGTGCAAAAGTGTATTTGCTTTGGAAGAAAATATCACCTCTAACATTAGGTGCCCTACGTGTAGATGTCGCTGAGTTGTGTAAAACTATTAGAATCGTTTTTTACATTTTAGAATGGGGTGCCTCGAGACGTTCAAAATTTTAAAGGGTGCCTTGACTGAAAAAAGGTTGAAGAAATGCTGATCTAGGCCACCAGGGAGGGAAACATTTTCCCTCTTCTGGAATGCTTTTACATACAAAGTGAAATAAAGTAAAATAGCAAAAAAGCTTTAGTACTTTAATGCAACAGCCCTGCATCTTACTGCAGTGGCATTAGTGGAAATGGTGTCCTCTACTACAAGAAAGCAACAAGGAGTCATGACAGAAGTACCAAATTCGCAGTGGTTCTTACCAGGCTCCCAGGTGACATCAGTGATCACATGCTGGAAATGAAGACTCACAAGTTTTTTTTAGAATGTATTAAGTTAGGAATACACATAAAAAGGGCACAGAAAACTGTCACAACCCTTGCAGGGGTGTAAGAACCAGGAGTTTTGATTTTGTTTTCACATTCTTTTAGACTGATAAGACAGTTGCCTATGTAATGCCCCTTGTTACCTTAAAAGTAAAACTGTAGTATTAACCACTTGCCGACCGCCTTCCGCATATAAACTGCAGCAGAGCAGCTCGGCTGTGTAAACAGACGTACCCGGTCCGTGCATATGGTATTGGGGGTGTGCAAGCGCCACCGCTGGCACGCTCCCACTGGTCCAGCTGACTCGATGTTGGCCAGTCACCCGCGATTACGGTAAAGAGGCAAAACGGGGATCTGCCCATGTAAACAGGGCGGGTCCTCGTTCTGACAGGGGATGAGAGAGAAGTCAGCTGTTCCTAATAATCAGGAACAGCGATCTCTCTATTCCCAGTCAGTCCGTCCCCTTGACAGTTAGAAAGAACCTCCCTAGGGAACACTTAACCCTTTGATCACCCCTAGTGTTAACCCCTTCCCTGCCAGTGCCATATATACAGTGATCAGTGCATTTTTATAGCACTGATCACTGTATTGGTGTCACTGGTCACCAAAAAGTGTCACTTTGTGTAAGATTTGTCTGCCGCAATGTCGCAGTCCCGCTAAAAATCGCTGATCCCCGCCATTACTAGTAAAAACAATAAAAAAAATTAATAAAAAGTCCTTAAATCTTTCCCCTATTTTGTAGATGCTATAACATTTGCGCAAACCAATCAATATACGCTTATTGCGCTTTAATATAAAATATATATTAATATAAGCGTATATGAATTGGTTTGCGCAAACATTATAGCGTCTACAACTAAGGGATAGATTAGGGACTTATTTTTATGTTATTGTTTTACTAGTAATGATGGCCATCAGCAATTTTTAGCGGGACTGTGACATTGCGGCGGACAAATTGGACACCAAGTGACACTTTTTGGGGACCAGTGACACAAATACTGTGATCAGTGCTAAAAAAAAATATGCAGTGACAGTATAAATTACACTGGCAGGGGGTTAAGCGCGTCCCTGGGAGGTGCTTACTGATGGACAAGATCTCTTGCTCCCTGACAGATCAGCGGTTTGCCTTGTTTACATAGACACACCGCTGCTCCATCTCTCCACTGAACGCCCCGCGTTCTCTCCTTCACTGCGTGCAAAAAAAAAAAAAAAAAAAAAAAAAAAAAATCACATACAGGTACGCGATTTCACGCAGCTGGGCCGCCCTGCCGCAGTATATATGCGGTGGGTGGTCCAGAAGCTTTTAAAGCGGAGTTCCACCCAAAAGTGGAAGTTGCGCTTTATGCACTTCTTACACCCTTACATAACACATTTTCCATGTAATTTTTTTTTTTTGGGGGGGGGGGGGGGGGGGGGGTGTGGAGCAGGCACCTAGTTTTGACAGGTACCTGCTCCCACTTCCACTCAGGCTGCCCAGGCGACTTGAGCAGAAGTTCAATTCTCCTACTCCCTCCAATCTTCTGGGGCACATCACAGGTCCTAGAAGATTGCCTGGCCATTGAGATGCGCAATGCACCGCCACCTGTGAAGCCACAAGCTGTCACAGCCGGGTGCCCACACTTGCAACGCTGGCGCCGGGGAGAGAGCTGAGCAAATAAAACAAAAAAACACCACAACAGTTAGGTGAAGTCTTCTTAACTGAATTGGAAGGGGAGTCAATGTAAATACAGACTCGTACATTCAGATAGCAGTATAGTCAGTGTTTATCTGGCGTCCCAGATGGAGTAATCCTTAGGGGTATAATCTGTGGCTGTAATAGCTGGATGGTGATGTATCCATTGGTTGGGTGGTTGGAAAAGAAAGGGGTATTAAGGGTTAAAAAGGAAGTCACCCATCCTTCAGACTGTGTCCAGGACTCTGCAAGACAAGAAAAAAACAGGGAGGGGGAGGCTGAGTGTAGTATTAAAATAATGACTTTGATAGGATAAGATAAAAACACTTGCCAACCGCCCTTTGTCATATGTTGGCTGTTTGAAGAGGAATATCGTTGTTATGGCAGCAGCTAGCTACCATAACCCCAGTATCCTCTTCTATAGCGGGCAGTTGGCTTTCAGATAAAAAGTGGTCTCTGCGGCGGACTCGCCGCGAGATCACCTTTAAAATCGATGGCGGGAGAGGGGCGCAACATCCCCCCCGCACTCCGGTGCCCTCCGCCGCTTACCGGAGTCGCCGGCAGCGGCAGAGGCGATCGAATCCTTCTGTGTCCCCCACCCGTCTCCATATCATTGCAGGGCAGAAGCGACATCAAAACATCACTTCCGCCCATAGCTCTTCAAAAGGAACTTTTTTTTTTTTTTTATTGCATTTTAGTGTAAATATGAGACCTGAGGTCCCTTCCATGCCTTTTTTTCTATTACAATGGATGTTTACATTCCTTGTAATAGGAATAAAAGTGAATTTTTTTTAAAAGAACAGTGTAAAAATAAAAAATAGTAAAAGTAAAGTAATAAAATTTTTTTTTTTTTTTACGTGCCCCGTCCCGCGAAGCTCGCGCACAGAAGCGGACGCATACGCGAGTAGCGCCTGCATATGAAAACGATGTTCAAACCACACATGTGAGGTATCGCCACGATCGTTAGAGCCAGAGCAATAATTCTAGCCCTAGACCTCCTCTAACTAAAAACATGCAACCTGTAGAATTTTTTAAACATTGCCTATGAATATTTTTAAGGGTAAAAGTTTGTCGCCATTCCACGAACGGGCGCACTTTTGAAGCATGACAGGTTGGGTATCAATTTACTCGGTGTAACATCTTTCACAATATAAAAAAAAATGGGCTAACTTTACTGTTGTCTTATTTCTTAATTAAAAAAAGTGTATTTATTCCAAAAAAAAAAAAAGTGCGCTTGTAAGACTGCTGCACAAATATGGGGTGCCAGAAAGCATTGCAACGACTGCCATTTTATACTCTGGGGTATATATATATATATATATATATATATATATATAAATATATATATACATATATAAATAAAATATAATATATGTTTGGGGGTTCAAAGTAGTTTTCTAGCAAAAAACCTGTTTTAAACCAGTAAACACCAAATCTCAAAACGAGGCTCCATCCTTCAGTGGTTAAAAACATTTAGAAGATGCATGCTTATCAAAATAAAGTGCAGTCCTGGCATTCCACATGGCTCTGCGGGTCCCACCGCTGTTCCGGATAGCTGTCCAATCCTCCAGCTATCCGAAACAGCAGTGGGACCTGCAGAGCCATGTGGAATGCCAGGACTGCACTTTACTTTGACAAGCATGCATCTTCTATGATCTTGTAAGTGTTTTTAAACTTATCCTATTAAAATCATTTTAATACTACACTCAGGTCGGCTCCTCCCCCTCCCTGTTTTTTCCTTCATACATTCAGATAGAAAGGGTTTCTAGATAAGGGAGGGGGGAGAGGAGAGCTCTTATGCAAACCAGAAGAAAAAGGAGACTACCAACTGTGCATACAGTATTTAAATATCCAAACTCTGCAACTCAGGATAAGAAACAAAACAAGTACCAAGGGGCAGTATAAAAAAGGGGAAAAAAAAAATCTCACAATACCTAAAGGAGGAGGGCAAGAAAGTGTTTAACCACTTCAGCCCCGGAGGATTTTACCCCCTTCATGACCAGAGCACTTTTTGCGATTCGGCACTGCATCACTTTAACTGACAATTGCGTGGTCGTGCGGCGTTGTAACCAAACAAAATTGACGTCCTTTTTTCCCACAAAAATAGAGCTTTCTTTTGGTGGTATTTGATCGCCTCTGCGTTTTTTATTTGTTGCGCTATAAACCAAAAAAAAGCGTCAATTTTGAAAAAAAAAAAAAAGCAATATTTTTTACTTTTTGCTGTAATATCCCCCCAAAATATCTAAAAAAAAAACATACTTTTTTCCTCAGTTTAGACCGATATGTATTCTCCTACATATTTTTGTAGGAAAAAAAAAAAAACAATCGCAATAAGCATATATTGATTGGTTTGCGCAAAAATTATAGTGTCTACAAAATAGGGGATAGTTTTATGGTAATTTTTTTAAAAAAAAATTTTTTTTATTAGTAATGGCGACAATCTGTGATTTTTCTCGGGACTGCGACATTATGGTGGACACATCAGACATTTTTTACACTATTTTGGGACCATTGTCATTTATACAGCGATCGATGCTATAAAAATGCATTGATTACTGTGTAAATGATACTGGCATTGAAGGGGTTAACCACTAAAGGGCAGTGAAAGGGTTAAGTGTGTCTTAGGGAGTGATTCTAACTGTTAGGGAGCTGGACTTTCACACACAGAACAGTGATTACAGCTCTCTATCAGAGAGAGCTGTGATCACTGTCCTATCACTAGGCAGAACAGGGAAGTGCTTTGTTTACAAAAGCATCTCCCCGTTCTTCCTCTCCGTGACACAATCACGGGCACCCGGTGGACATAGAGTCCACGGGACCCGAGGTCACGGAGAACGCGGCGGGCGCGCGCCCACGACACCGCTTCTTAAAGGGGACGTACCTGTACGCCCTTTTGCCTACCAGCGCCATTCTGCAGACGTACATCGGCGTGCGCTGGTCGGCAAGCGGTTAAGATATTCATATAACAGAAACTTCCATAAACTAGGACATCATCATGGTTATAAAATATTGTAGAACTTGATATGGAGTATGTCCACTTACTATGTGTCCTCCTTGTGATTTCTATGTTGATAACATGAGACATTGTGCTTAATTGTTTGTTAAAATCATTCTTTATTTTTTAGTTGTGTACACTAGATCTCTTTTGTACAAGTGTTTTTTTATTTTGCTTGAAAAATTCATATATATATATATATATATATATATATATATATATATATATATATATATATATATATATATATATATATATATATATATATATCCCAAACTAGGCTCCGAGAAAGGGTTAAAACCGCTCGCAATGTGCCGCAATAGCTGCGTTTTGCCGGCGGTATCCCAGCGCTGCCCCATTGATTTCAATGGGGAGCAGTGGTGGAGGAGTGGTAAACACACTGCTCCTTCACCACTCCAAAGAAGCTGCTGACAGGACTTTTCCTGACGTCCTGCCAGCGCAGCGCTCCGATGTTAAAGCCCTCAGGCTTTCACACTGGAGACAATGCTGCAGCTGTTTGAGGGCGGATTGCAGGCGCTATTTTCAACACTATAGCGCCTGCAAAACGCCCTTGGTGTGAAAGGGGTCTTAAAGTCCTGTCCGCTCCCAATCCACAAGCGCACAGCCATACTCCCTGATACATGCAAAGAGGGACCATTGTTTCCTTTTTTTATTGAATTTTTCCTCTTTACCTTGGGCAATTGTGATACCGTTTTCCATAGCAGATATATCTGCTATTTCTTTAAGCCACAATCAGATCGAGGGGGGTAGCTCCTGCTTCCATAGGGCAGGGATACAGGCCTTTGCCGCATTCAGAAGATGAGCGACCAATGAGTTTCTGTATTTACGTTTTAAAAGGTCTGAAAGATGAAGAAAATATCTAGCTGGGTCAAATCCCAGATCATAATCCGTTAACTGTACTATAATAATATCTCGTACTTTGGACCAAAAATCCACTAACTTCCAACATGACCAGAAGATGTGAACCATATTACCCTCTGACTCTCCACAGCGCCAACAAATATTTTTTTTTTCCCAGATAGATTTTCTTTAGTAGTGATGGAACTTTATACCACCTTGTAAGGATTTTATAGCATAGCTCTTGGTAGTTACTAGCTGTAGAAGAATAGTGGGCAAAATATAGAATATACTGTGACTCTGTTGCTCTTTGGAAAATGTAATTTCTAAATTTCTTTCCTATTTCTGGAGAAATCTAGGAACAGAGCCCACTGGGGGCTCTATTAACATTTTATATACCTCAGAAACCCCATGGGTAGACGGTGTTTCTACCAGACATAGGTCTTCCAGTGGTGTGTTTAAACGGTCTGATCTCTCCCCACAAGTAAGGGAGCTGAGAAAGCGGACAAGCTGTTGCATCTGCTATGGATTCAGTGGTGGGTCAAACAGCAACTGCATTTCCGTCCTAGTCTTCAACCTTGATGTTTCAAGGAAGTCACTTAACCGGAATTTACCACATCTCAGAGTTTGTTTAAAACGGCTATCTGTACAGCCTGGGGGGAATGACGGGTTTCCCAAGACTGGGTAGAGCCGAGTGACTTCCCCATCTGCTTTTGAAAACAGATGACTTTGTTGAATTACTCTTAAGGTTGCTCCAATAAGGGGATAATGTCTTACGGCAGACATCGAAGTGGGATCTCAGTACATGATTGTTCAATCACTACCCAAGCTTTATGTCCCTTGTCTCTACATCAGGCTAGTACCCTAGCAAGGTGCACTGCCTTATAGTATCTTATCGGATCTGGGAGAGCCATACCTCCTCCCTGGGTTTTTGGCATAGCTAAATAATTAAAAGATAACCGTGGATGTTTTTTTGCCCAAATAAATCTGATAAAGGCACTGCGTATTGATTTAAAAAAAAAAAAGACTCTGGAATGACTATTGGCAGAGTCTGAAAAAGGTACAATAGTCATGGTAGAATGTTCATTTTAAGAATAGCATTCTTGCCCATCCATGTGTAGGGACCTTTATTCCATCTTTCCAAATCAGAAGAGAGTCCTAGCAGTAACAATGGAAAATTTACTTGAAAAACTTTATCTATTGAGGAAATCAATTTGACCCCTAGATAGGTCAAAAATGACGATGCCCATGGAAAAGAAAACGATGATTGAAGAGCCTGTACTCGTTTAGTTGGCAACGTGATATTAAGTATTTCAGATTACTGAATGTTAATTTTAAAATTCGAAAGTAGGCTATGCCGGTCGAAGTCGCTTAATAAATTTGGTAACGTGGTTTCTGGTGAAGTAATAAAAAACAATATATCATCCGCAAAGGCCGCAATTTTACGGTCCAATCAAACAGCCTTGAATATCAATACTTCGTCGAACATGTTGCAAAAATGGTTCAAGAGTTAATATAAAAATCAGTGGGATAGGGGGCAGCCTTGTCTTGTACCATTACTCATATTAAAATATGATGAAGTCACCTCATTGATTCTTACCGCAGCAGATGGAGCAGAGTATATAGCCTCTATCCATTTGCTAAATGCCTTCCCTACGCCAATATGGGTCAATGTCTCCTTCAAAAATATCCAATCCACCCTGTCAAAGGCCTTTTCTGCATCGGAAGATATCAAGCACAGTGGTATTTTACGGGAGTGAGCCAAATGGATGATATCTAAGGCTCTAGTGGCGTTATCCTTTGCCTCTTTGGTAGGCATAAAGCCCGCCTGATCAGGGTGGATGACATTTTGAAGGAGAGGTTGTAGCCTTTAGGCTAGTATCTGTATAAACATTTTTAGGTCAAAATTTAAATAGTGAGATAGGTCTATAATTCTTACATTAGGCATGGTCCTTACCCTCCTTGGGAATGACTAATACGTGCCCTAAGAGTATCTCTCGGTATAGGATGATCTTCTAAAAGGGAATTAAATGCTTTTACGAATCTCGGACCTAAAGTGAAATCAGGGCCCGGGGCTTTATGGGGCTTAAGCATATTAGTAATTCAGACGCATCTTCAGATATTGACGGTAATCCGGAAGAGGAAAGATAGTCTCAAATTAATTGTTGCTTTTGTACTATCTGATCGGATGGGAGATGATTCCGCAAATTGTAAAGCGACAGATAGTATTCTCGAAAGACCTCCGCAATTTCCTTGGATATAAGATGGCGATTCCCTTTATCGGACTTGATATGTGGAACATAGTTCCTCTGAGAAGTTTCCCTCAGTGAACGAGCCAGCAGTTTACCTGATTTATTCCCTTGTTCATAGTGTATGTTCCTGGCCCTCAATATCTGTATATTAGTCTCGTCTCATCAGAGAGAAGTTTTTCTCTCTCTAACTTGAGGTCTACTGCTACCAACCGTGAGAGTGATTTTTTTGTGCTTAGTTTCCAGGTCTGCAACCAGATTTAGTTGTGCTTGGAAAGCAGCTTTATAATTTCAGTTGCCTTTTTAATCAGCAGGCCCTGCATAACACATTTATGCGTTTCCCATATTGTAAATGGGGAAATTTCATCTATCATTTTCATTGAAGATTCTGGTCAGTTTACTAGAGAGGACATTACGAAGTTGGCCTTCCTGTATCAACGCTTCATTGAGTTTACATGACCAGGATCTGTTGGTCGACTTGACCAGCTGAAGTTCTACTAACGCTGGGGCATGGTCAGACACCACCTGTATTCCAATTGAGGAGTTCACTACTGCTGGTAATAAAGATTGGGATATCAATACATAGTCAATTCGAGAATAACCAGCATGTGGCACTGAATAAAAAGGTATAATCTCGCTCACCTGGATGCTGGACTCTCCAAATGTCTACCAATTGCAGGGTTTGAAGAGCTTTTTTTATTCGCCTAAGATATAGGTATGATAGATGTGAGGCAGATTTAGAAACACCTAATAATGGGTCTAGAGCCACATAGAGATCTCCACCCAGTATCACTGCACCTTCCATAAACCCTTGTAGAGCATTAAGAATTCCGACCAGACAACTCAACCGAGCATGATTCTTTAAATAAATAGAGGCTAAGGTAACACGACGGCCAGCTAAATCTCCCTTAAGAAACAGGTAGCATTCTTCACGATCGCTCATTTGATCAATGCAGGACCATGGGACCGACCCAGAAAGCAGGATGCTCACCCCCCTCGTCTTGGAATCTGGGGTTGTACTATGAAACACCTTTGGGTACCGATCATTCTTAAATTTCGGTATCTTCCCAGATTGAAAATGGGTTTCTTGTATGAATGCGACTTAAGTACGCATATACGCCAGAGTTCACGTAAAACAGTTGTACGCTTCTCTGGTATGTCCAAGCCGTTAACATTTAAAGATAGACAGCGTACGTTGGTCATACTGAGACCAGGGATCTACTGCCTATACACCAGCAGAGCGGGAGCAGGCGCATGGGGGAAGAGAAGAGGAGAAAAAAAACCCAAAAACCAGACACAAAAAAAAAAAAAAAAAAAGAAGAATAAAAAAAGGAAGCACTGGGAGGCAAAAAACCTATGCAGGGGGAGCTAGAAATGCGACGCCAAAGAAGGAGTCGCTCAGATCATATTACACAACGACAAAACCATTCCTTTATCCTAGTTACTACATCTTGGAGTGGGTATCAAACACATATTCCAACATGCAAGAGAGAAGCGAAATATTGAGCCTTGTTTACTTCCAATTTTTCTCTTCCCCTCTTTCCCCCCACCCCCACATTGCAAGAAAAAAAAGAGACGTTTTCTCCCCTTTTATAAACATGCATTCATATCAGATCCTAAAATACTCATTATATTCCATATTCCATTATATATCATATTCCATTTACAGCTTCTATTGTTGCCTGTATTATATTATAGGAACATAGTCACATCATACCTATTGTAAATTCACAGGCAGATACTACTGCATTATCCTCCTGGGGGGCCCCCTCTTAGATATTCTCCCTCCCCCCACCCCATCCACACACCTGAAGCCCCTGGTAGCCCATTCCTGGAACATCCTTAAACACAATTTATCTTAATATTTACCTAGGCATAAATCATTTGAATACCATTATAGGAGTCCACATTTATTCCTCCCACCCTCTCCCTTCAGGGGGGAGTCTACAGCTTGACCTTGCTTGACCTTGGTCTGATCCCCTAGAGCATGACCATTTTCCAGATTAAGTTTTACTATTTATATTTTCCCCAGCTTTCACATTCCATATATCTACCCCCCCCCCCGACTACATCCACCACCCCCCATCCATCTCCTCATCCATCCATAGCCAACCCGCCGTCCTCCTCTCATTCGTTTATTTTAGCCAACTTATCAGATCTTTACCTGAAGAGGAGGGAGGGATAGAAAAGAAAAACAAAGAGAGCATGAGGGGGAGAGAAGGGAGAACAAGGGGGAGGAAAGGGATAGGAATGGGGAAGGGCAGGGAGAGGGGGCTGAGAGAAAAAAAAAAGGCAATAAAGGGTAGACAGGTTTTTTTTTTTTAACCACTTAAGGACCGGAAGGATTTACTCCTTTAATGACCAGGCCATTTTTTGCAGTACGGCACTGTGTCACTTTAACTGACAATTGCGCGGTCATGCAATGTTGCACACAAACAAAATGTATGTCTTTTTCCCACAAATAGAGCTTTCTTTTGGTGGTATTTGATCACCTCTGCGGTTTTTATTTTTTGCGCCATAAACAAAAAGAGGAGCGACAATTTAATTTAAAAAAATTTAATAAAAATTAAAAAAAAAAAAAAATATGTTTTACTTTTTGCTATAATAAATATTCAAAAAAAAAAAAAAATAAGTTTCCTCATCAGTTTAGGCCTATATGTATTTCTTCTACATATTTTTGGTAAAAAAATAAATAAAATATTGCAATAAGCCTATGTAGCACCCTCTACCAATAGGTAGGTGCTAGTAATTGTCAGCACAGGCAAATTTAGACAGGCCTATACTGCAAGCTAGGCCTGTCTGTTTTGATCTGGGGGTTGGGAGTGGTCAGAGTAGCAGTGGGTGTGGCCACCTGTATTCTAGTTCTGAGGTGCCTCCCCTGCTTCCAGGGAGAATGTTCTGGAAGAAGGGCAGGGCCTAGAACTGGAGTGGCAGGCAGCTTATGTGGGAGCCCTGACCAATCCCCAACTGAAATTGGCAGGGGGCGGGCGCCTCCTATATAAGCTGAGGTAACATGACACTGGGGGGGAGATGTCGGCTGATTGAAAGTGGAGGATGGAATACTAGGCAATACTAGGCAGCAGCAGGAGGGGCAGCAGCAGGAAGTGAAGGCTCTTAAGCCACACACACCTCCATCCCTAATCAGTATCAAAGAAAAAAGAGAATATTTGGGACTTTAAATGAGATGCAACGGGAAATATTGCGCCTCCATCCCTGGTCGCTTTTGCAAAAAAGAGTGGGACTTTAAATGAGGTGCGTGGGGTAGAGGTAGACAAAATCATATACATATGTAAAAAATTGTATTCTTTATTAGACCAAAGATAGGGCATGGATCAACCCATATAAATGCATAATAGCACATTGGCATATAAAATACAAAGTATCAACATACATATTGAGGATAGTCGCCAACATGACACAGAAAGTAAATATTATACATCACAGTCCCCCAAATGGAGTGGGCATAACATTATATCAGGGTGGTAGAGCAATAAAAGCCATCTAGAATCATAAATATGAGATAGATGCATGAAAATAAGCTCGACGATGTTTCGTGGACTTCTATCTACTCATCAGGAGCAAGTGCATCCATATACTAAAAAGGAGATAAAAAAAATAAATAAGGGGGGACAGGAGGCGGAGCCTAGCGGAGCAGACATGCATTGTTAGAGCTCCACACCGCTGAGGAGAGAAGAGAAGGACAAAGCGGAGCCTGCCGGCTCAAAAGGTATCCATTTGAACCTTTTTGCCCCAGGGAACAAACTGTGAAAGTCTGGGCAGGAAATATGGTACTGGGAGGAAGCCGTGGCAGAAATAAAAATCACCTCACAAAGAGCTCACAGGCACTCACTGCAACTAAAGCAGCTCCAGTCACCTCACAAGATACAGCATCAGGGCGCTCTCACAGACAGAAAATGTCACAGCAAGACTCTCCATTTGAGTCAGATACAGAACAAATCCTCTCACAAACTTCTCCACAAGCCTCCTCAGCATCCCCAGTAATATTATTACAATTTGAAAAGATGCTTCATAAGGCTTTAAAACAAACCTCAGACCAAATAACAAAAAGCCTAACCAAAGAAATAAGAGAGCTGGGAAACCGCACCGCAGCCTTAGAAATAAAAATTGATGAAATTGAAATTACAACCCAAGAAAATATAACAGAATTGGAACAATTAAAAGAAGAGAATTTAATACTTCAAACTAAGCTCGAAGATTACGAAAATAGAGCCAGACGTTCAAACTTGCGCATAAGGGGAATACCTGAAACTGTGACAGACCTGCAATCTACTATTACTGCTCTATTACAAGAACTAAAGCCAGATATCCCTATTGAACGTTTAGAACTGGACAGAGTACACAGAGCCCTCACAGCCAAAAAGAAAGACGGACCCCCACGTGATATAATCACAAAATTTCATTATTACAGAACGAAAGAACAAATACTAATTGCTGCAAGAGAAAAAAAGGAACTTAATTTTCAAGGACACAATTATCACATTTTTGCTGACCTATCCCAACTTACTATTACTAAAAGACGATCCATGAAACCCCAACTAATGGAACTGCAACGCCACAACATTATGTATCAATGGGGCTTCCCCTTTTCAGTCAGATTTAACTACCAAGGTACAATTTACAGAAGCAGATCAGCAGATGAACTACAAAAAACCCTTTTAAAATTAAATCTGACAGAACCCACAAGCAGCAACACCCCCACACGCAGAAGAATGGCATCATCTTCACCTTCAGGCAGCACCCAGAAAATTTCAGAACAAAATGGGAATCATCATTCTCACAAAAGAGGCTGTTATGCCACATCATCCATGGACCAAGAAGATTCAATGGACTGACATCCTAATTCCTGATATCTCTTCATTTATTATACTAAGAGATGTTTCTCTATAAAAAACCTGTATTTATAACTGAATGTAACTGCATTCTGATAGTCACACACTGTGTGGGATCATGTTACATTCCAGTTATATTTCTTATTACTTCTGATTCATATAGCCTTAGAATATATAAGTGAAATAAGGAAATTCTTGTTCAGTTAAATATTTTCAGGTAATAACAATAGATTTATTACTTTTTAGGACAAATATGTTCAATAATCCAGAAGTAATGGAAGCTTTTTCTTTCTTTTCTTAAAACAAATATATTAGTACCTAACTAGTTCCTAGAACTATGTTTTTGTTTATTCTAATCTGAAGCAATACAACCTCAATTTTATGAGTTAACATATCTAAACAGTTACATATGAATAAAATATGTAATTGTTTACTCTAAAAGGGTTAAAATCCCAAAATAATTCAAATAATCTTCATCAATACCAAAGTTATTAACAGTACCTTTCTAACTGAATTATTTAGCCTAGGGCAAGATTAACCATATACAACCACCCTGGAATAAATAATTTCCACAAAAACTATATTCTGCACTCCAATTAATGAATCATCATTTTGATGTCTTTTGACATAGCACTTCTCTCCTGTAAGCGGAAGATCCGTGTACCCCCATTAGCCCTCCTCATTCTCCCAACCATATTATGTGGGAGTGTGACGAAGGCACAGCTCTGCATAACAAAAAGTAAGTCAAAACTAATTGATCTGTTGCCATGGCACCACTGAATATACTTTCCCTGAATGTTCAGGGAATAAATGTCCCTCAAAAAAGGACCAAAGCCTTCCGAACTTTCCATAACAAGAAGGCTCACATAGTATGCCTGCAAGAAACACACTTCACCAAAGATTCTACTCCAAAATATATTTCTCCTTTTTATCAACAAATTTACACGGCTTCTGCCTGTACCAAACAAAGGGGTACTCTAATTGCATTTCACCAATCCACACCATTCACCTTATCATCAGAAATTAAAGACCCAGAAGGTAGATACCTGATACTCATGGGTTATATAATGGATACAGCAATCACGGTGATTTCCTACTACGCTCCTAACAAACAACCTACACCATTCCTCTCACATATATTACAAGTGATTAATACACACAAAATAGGAACAGTGATAATGTGCGGGGATTCGAACCAGGTCCTCCTCCCATTTCTAGATAAATCACCTTTTACACCATCCAAAATAACCTCTAGATTACCTTTTTCTCAACTTCTTTCCAAATACAATCTGGTAGATTCGTGGAGAGAAAGTAACCCAATGAAAAAGAAATTCACTTATTTCTCGCACCCTCATCAAACCTTCACCAGAATAGATCATATTTTTCTAACAATAGGAATGATACCAGAAATGATTGCATCAGATATAATTCCGATTCCGTGGTCTGACCATAATGCAGTATACACTACTATAGCCTCAGCCATACCAAAAGCGCATGACCCAACGTGGTACTTACCGGACATAATGCTCAAACACCCACTACATCAGATGGCCATTGAACAAGCTTTAAAGGAATACATATCAATTAATAATACAACAGACATTTCCCCAATAACACTGTGGGAAGCTCATAAGCCTGTCTTGCGTGGTACAATACAAAGACAAATGGCACTATTTAAACGGGAACGCAAAAATCTAGCAAAAAAACTAGAACTCAATTTTAATGCAGCCTACATATCATTCCAAGATAATCCATCTCAGAGTACAAAATCTCATCTGGAAAAATCTAGATTGGAATACGATCTATTTCTCACTGAGTCAGTTGATAAATCCCTCAAATGCTCCAAACACAATTTCTACATGAATACAAAACAAACCAGGTACATATTTGGCTCGGGCATTAAATTCAACTAACAAATCTTTCAAACCAATACGTTTGAAATTATCAAAAAATGTTTATACTTGTAATCCAGTTAAAATAGTCCATAAATTTCACTCACATCTCGCAACTTTATACAAGACAAACAATGAATTTAATCCTACAGAGGCTGAATTCTTCTACTCAAAAATAACCTTACCTGAGTTGTCTCAGAATCAAAAAAGCAGTTTGGATGAGCCTATAACTATAGATGAAGTTGCTAACGCCATAAAAGACCTAAAACTTAACAAAAGACCAGGCCCAGATGGCTACTCGGCTTTATACTATAAAACATTCTCAGAAATACTCTCTCCCATTCTCACTGAAACTTTTAACAAACTTCTAGAAGGACATTCTTTTCGGCAAGAAACACTAATGGCAATTGTTTGTATGATCCCAAAACCCCTTTCTGATGATACTTCCTGTGTGAATTATCGGCCTCTCTGTTAAACCTTGATATTAAATTATTAGCAAAAATAATAGCAAAACGCCTCAATAGCATTATAGGAAAATTAATACATAGAGATCAAGTAGGCTTCATGCCAAATAGACAGGCAGGCGATAATATACGAAGGGCAGTGTTATTGGCACATATTGCTAAAAAACGGAAAATCCCTTTATGTTTTCTATCTCTCGATATTAAGAGGGCATTTGACACAGTATCCTGGCAATATATGCAATATTCATTACAAAAATGGGGTTTTGGACCCCACTTTTTAACATGGATCAAAGCATTATATAATAAACCCAAAGCCTATATAAAATACGCTGGATACAAATCTGATGCCTTTAATATCGAAAGAGGTACCCGACAGGGTTGCCCATTATCTCCCTTATTATTTGCCCTTATACTCGAACCCATGGCCCAATACATCAGAACAAACCAAACTATAACTGGCATTGAAGTAGGAGGTATTACACACAAATTATGTATATTTGCAGACGATATATTACTTTTTCTATCATCACCACAGGTCTCTGGTCCTAACCTAATACCAGCTCTTGATGGATTTGCAGCCCTATCCGGCCTTATGATTAATCCTAAGAAATGCCTAGTGCTTAATATTTCGCTCACAAACATGGAATTGATCCCGGCTAGGGCTGCACTCCCATTCACATGGGCAGAAAAATCAATCCCATATCTTGGAATTAATTTAACAGCATCTCATTCTGACTTATTCTCAACCAATTATCCTCCTGTATTAAGACAGATCACAAATCTAATAAAACAATGGTCGCAACTTCCTTTATCCTGGATAGGGAAGATTAATGCAATCAAAATGACTATTCTACCCAAATTGCTTTATCTATTCAGAGTCCTCCCTATTCCAATTCCTTCCTATTTTTTGAGAATAGTACAAAAAAGAGCAACTTCGTTTATATGGGGCTCTTCTAAACCACGTATACCTATACACACACTACATCTTCCCAAAAATAAAGGAGGCCTGGGATACCCTAATTTTACTAACTACTACAGAGCAGCACATTTGGCCAGTCTGTCCAAATACCATGCAAAACAGGAAATCCCATTATGGGTATTTATAGAGGCTTCAGAAAATGACCCTCTGTTAATATCAAACTTGTTATGGCTTGATCCTAAAGACCGCTTTAAAATTCATAATCTCATAACTAAACACTTCTTATCTCTCTGGGATAAACTAAAAACCAAATATCAGTTACAATCTCCACACAATCCTCTCCTTTCTTTTATCAGAAATCCGGCATGGATCTACCCAAATTCTTTTAAAGCTTGGACAACATCAGGCATTCAGACACTAAATGACTTCATAGCATCTAAATCAGTCCTTTCATTCCCATCGCTTAGAGAAAAATATGATCTACCAAACTCTGAGATATTTAGACATCTCCAAATCAAAAATTTCTATACACCATTCCTAAAGGGGGATACACCATTATCCCAATTATCCATTTTTGAATCAATCTGTACAAAAGATCCATTTGCTAAAGGTACAATTTCATCACTTTATAATCAATTATATGGGAGTAGTAAATCTTAATAGACCCTCTTACGTTCAGAGGTGGGAGGAGGACCTGGGACGAACTTTAGAAGACACGGACTGGTCTAACATATGGCTCACATCTAAGTCATCCTCACCCAACATCTTAGCACTGGAGACAAATTATAAAGTCCTAACTCGCTGGTACCTTGTACCCGCTAGAGTGGCAAAATATTCACCTAATACCTCAGCTCTTTGTTTTCGAGGATGCCCAGAAATAGGCACACATTTACACATATGGTGGACGTGCCCAGTAATCCAAACCTTCTGGAAGGAAGTCTTCGTGATTGCATCTAAAATATTTAAAAAAATAATACAACCAGATCCATATATAACTTTACTTAATCTAAAACTGGAATGGTTAACACTCTCTCAATTCAAACTTATGATCCAACTAACAACGGCTGCAAAACAAACAGTGGCCAAAGCATGGAAATCTCCTACGTTGGTACTAGCAGAAACAATTCACAGAATGAATAATACAATGTCCCATGCTAAGATGGTAGCCAAATCAAATTCCAAAATTTGAAAAACTTGGATAAAACAACAATTCCTGTCAAATTTCAATGACTCTGTCCTGTTGCCATGGTAACAGATTAAATGACTTACAGAGACACCCATTCTAAGGCTTCAAAGAGAACTAAAAAGAATAATAAACTGACGAGCGGGACAACCTTGTGGACCATACCTCTGCCTTTCTACCCTTTTTCTTCTTTTTCTTTCCTTTTCTCCACCTTACGTTTAAAGCTCATTATCAGAATTTATTTGACCTATATACACTCTACCTGTAAACAATATATATAGTAGGTATAAATCATTTAAATACCTACAAAAGTAACTAAGGAAATGATATATATCTTTAATTTAGGTTTACGTGAACCCAATGTTTAATATTTGAAATTTCATGATATTTACCTATATAATCCCTACTGTAAAACAATGAGCTTACTTTATAGATCCTTGTAAACTTACTTTATGTATCTTTATAATATTGTATACTCAATAAACTTCTTTTGACAAGGAAAAAAAAAAAAAAAAATTAAAATCACCATTATAGTTTGTTATAACCACAGACTGGAGGGGTAGAGGGATTCAAGATGATGATGAACAAATAAACGGCCATAACTGAAATTACTCACATAAGAGCTGATACTAGGCCATGCGATACCACCTGCCGGAGGTCAGCCAGATAATTATGTCCAGCACGGGAGCTGAGGAAAGGACCCAAGCATGGATCAGGAGCACACACGCAGTCCCCCAAAAAAAAATGTGTACAGAGAAATCTTGATGCAACTGTGGATGGGATTTCTGTATTGTATACAATAAAGTGGTTTGTTACCATATTGGTATAAATAAAAAGAAATGTCATATAGAGTAGACCCATCACCAAAGTATGGGTATATACGTGTCCATATAGTAAGAATAGCGTCCGATGTACACCTACGGCGATTTGCGCAGCCGTGCCAACCTGCCACAGTATGGCGGCGGCTGGTCGGAAAGCGGTTAAACTAGAACATTACTTAGAACCCCCAAATATACATTATTTAAGCAGAGGCTCTGTAGAATACAATGGGATTTATTTCTACTTACCGTAAAATCCCTTTCTCTGAAGTTCATTGACAGACACATCACCTTCAGTCTTGACCTTAGGGTTATATCGCCACCTTCAGGAGTAGGACTAGGCAGAAAAAAAAAAAGAATGAAGCAGCACAGCACTGCCCAGGGGTGGTCCTTACTGGCAGTAACCCCCCCAACCCCACCCCTCCCCCAACTCGGCTACAGGCAGCTCAGTTCGTTATAAAGCAGTACAAATACAAACAGGAGGGGTGGGTGCTGTGTCCATCAATGAACTTCAGAGAAAAGGATTTTATGGCAAGTAGAAAAAAATCCCATTCTCTCTTTCGTTCATTGATGGACACAGCACCTTCATTCTTGACCTTAGGGACGTCCCAAAGCAGTGCCACAAGGAGGGGTGGGAACACAGAAAAAAAAAAAACAAACTCCACCCAAAACAAAAAACTCCCCATAAGAGGAGTCACAACCTCAGACGGCCGCTTGCAAAACTGCGGCCGAAACACGCATCCGAAGATGCCCCAACATCCACCCTGTAGAATTTGGTTAAAGTGTGTACCGACGACCAGGCAGCCGCCTTACACATTTGAGACACGGGCGCTTGATGCCGGAAGGCCCAGGAAGCACTAGCATAAGCCTGAACAACAATCTGTCTGATCCAACGAGAAATAGTTGCCGAAGAGGCCGCCCGGCCCTTGCTTGGACCAGCCACAGAGACAAACAGTAAATCCGACCTAGGAAAAGGAGCCGTAGCAGACAGATACACACGGAGAGTCCGAACCACATCCAAAGTGTGTAAGGCGATCTCCTTGGTGTGAGACGGTCGAGGACACAAGGAAGGAAGCACAATGTCCTCATTTACATGAAAGGCAGATACCACATTAGGAAGAAACGAGGGCTGCAGACGCAACACCGCCTTATCCTTGTGGATAACAAAATAGGGAGAAATAGGCCACCGGCTCAGAAACCTGCCTCGCAGACGTAATAGCCACTAGAAAGACAACCTTCAGAGAGAGCGCAAGTAAGGGAATCTCCCTAATGTTCTCGAACGGTGGTTTCTGGAGCACTGAGAGCACCAGGTTCAGATCCCCCGGAGGCAGCGGCGGCCGTACCGGGGGAGCCACATGATGAACCAAACATGTTGCATGTGATGTGAACAGCATTGCGCTGTGAATCACATGCAATGCCTGTCATTGCACTAGTGTGAACCGGCACGTAAGGTCTGGAGACTGGCTAGGTCACTCCAAGATCTTCTTGAGCCACTTTTTTTGTTGGCTTGGCTGTGAGTTTCACATGTGAGATCACCTGAGCTTCACATGTTGCCACTGGTGTCCTCTTCCACTCCTCCTTGACGACATCACGGAGCTGGTAGATGTTAGATACATTGCACTCCTTCTGTTTGAGGATGCCCCACAGATGATCAATAGGGTTTAGGTCTGGAGACATGCTTGGCCAGTCTATCACCTTTACACTCAGCTTCTTTAGCAAGGCAGTGGTCGTCTTGGAGGTGTGTTTGGGGTCATTATCATGTTGGAATACTGCCCTGCAGCCCAGTCTCCAAAGGGATGGGATCATGCTGTGCTGCTTCAGTATGTCACAGTACATGTTGGCATTCATGGTTCCCTCAATGAACTGTAGCTCCCTAATGACAGCAGCACTCATGCAGCCCCCAGACCATGACACTTCCACCACCATGCTTGACTGTAGGAGAGACACATTTGTCTTTGTACTCCTCACCTGGTTGCCATCACCCACGCTTGTATCTATGTTATTTTTTCTGGTTACACAATATATATGTTTGCATATAATATATTTTGAGATATATACTGTGGACACTTATTTTCTATTACATGAATAAAAAATATTTGACTGCATGGAAAACTGCATTTTATTTTTGTAATCTCTATACACTACATAAACATTTTCAAAGTAGATGATGGATTACAGCAGCGAATAGCAATGTTGGCACAGCTTAAACATGAGCATACTGCCATGGAACCTCTCCATTAGGGGACATAAAATGGTCTGCAAACTGGTCACGCAGAATAGCTTGGGCGCGGTCCACAAAGTTTGACAGAGGTCAAATGCATTTCATCTTCATCTTCCATGCTGATGCCTTCCTTCTCACGATTTATGTTGTGCAGCACACAGAATGCTTGAATAACACCTTCAACATTGGTCAGTTTCAGTTGCAAGGCGCTGTGGAATATGCGCCATTTGCTACTTAGTATGCCAAATGTGCATTCGATGTACCTCCTTGCTCTACTGAGTCGGTAGTTGAAGATTCTCTTTTTGTTGTTTAAATTATGTTTTGCATATGGCCTTTAAATGTACCTTGGGTGCGCAAAAGCCTCATCAGTCACAAGGACATGAGGCATATTAGGTCCAGATGTTCCAGGAAGTGGTTTGTCAGCTGGTAAGTTCATCCTGCCCTCTAGAAGCCTTCTCTCCATTCTGAATGCCCTAAACACTCGCGAGTCAGCAGTGCTGCCATACGCACCAATATCCACTGTGACAAATTTATAGCTGCCATCACAGATCGCCATCAGAACCACAGAGAAAATAGTGGTTCAAACTGGTGAAGATTTGACCTGTGGCAAGAAACCTAAGATGAATATAAACAAAATATTAGACTGGAATGTACACAATGGTATATGTGCTTGAGCTCTTTACATCCAATACCAGATGTACTTTTAATAGGGTGGAACTCCGCTTTAAGGGGGGGTTGGGTGGCAGTTGAGAGGGGTCTAGGTGAGTGGGGGGGGGGTGGAGAGAGTTATGTACATGCCTTGGCAAATAGCCAGGGCTTTGACTATTGGCTCGGGGGAGCTCATAATCTAAAACAAACAGCAAGGCTGTTGTAGGAGACGATCCTCGGGGGGGCACTCAAGGACTCATGTTTGTGCCCAAACGATGCAGACGTGGTTGAAGTTTTTCTAGGGCGAAATCAAACGTGGGAATAGTCATCCTGGTAAAATTGTAGAAATTTGTTGGGTATCTTCGCAAACCGGCATAATGCAGAGCAACAAAACCTTCATAGGGCCTCTTCAGTGGCACTGGATGTGTCCAATAGGTGTGACGTTTTCACTGCAATCTTCTCCTCCTCTGACTCTCCACTCTCCTCACATACTCCATAAGGACAACACTTGTCATGTCGTCCCAAAATTGGGTAGAGAACATAGCTAAAAATGCTACAAACGCACAGAGACAGGTAGCAGGACAAAAAAAAAAAAATGTCTGCACACTATCACTGGGACCACAAAGTAGCATGGGAAACACAATGCATGCTGGGGAAGAGCAAAGTCTCATGGGAGATTAGATAAAAAAAGAATGAAAAACGGATGAGAAACTGAAGAAAAAGCAGTATAAAAAGATGAAAAAATGACGTCCATAAAAAAAAAAAATAGATGTCTGTGGATGTAAAAGGAACGTTCGTGGACATGAAAAACGGATGTCAAAATTGACTATCGCATCCGTTTTTCACCCAAAAATAAAGAAACTGAACTGAACTGAACGGACAGAATAAAAGGAACGTCCATGTGAAAGAGCCCTAAGGCACTTGCTGCGTCGTGAGATTTGGTGAGGTCTCTACTGTGCTGCTCATTGCAGTTTCTGCTGGAGGCTTTGGCCTGAGAATACAAAACCCTGCTCGTACCACAATGGCCACCTCCACACAAAAGACAGTTTGCAGACAAAGGCATTCTAAATCAGTAATGGGGAAAGATAAAATTGTAGGAAGAACACAGGCAATGCAGGCGACTAGCCCCATGCCTCTGCCTGCTTTTCTGCTTCGGGGTAGCCAGAAGCAAAACCCAACATGCATCTTAAAGTCATATTAGTAAAAAAAGAATACAAAACAAGTGGTAGAATTCCATGTACAAATTGTAGGTTTTAATATGAAGTTTTAATTGATTTTAATAAAAAGATATGTATATTTTTTAATATATTTTGTTGTGTACATGTGTCCATTGGAGGGGTAAAATCACATTCCATTTATGTTTGTACACATATGATGTGGCTCAAGGATGGGACCCTCCAATGATACCATTATTGACATAAGCACCACTCCCACATACACAATATTTAAATTGAAGTGGTATTACAGCCCCCCCTTCACATTTTTTTTTTATTAAACTTGCAGCTTACCAATTCTTAGATGTGGTGGCTGCATACATTTTTTTTTTTTTTTTAGACTTTTTTCCTTGATATTTTCACCTGGTGATCTGGCCAGTAAGTCTGTTATTTTTCAACGCATTTTAACACAACATGCTGTTGAGATAAATTAGCAGTTAGAGGATTGAGGCAAACCATTTAACACTAACAGGAGTGCTTATAATGGTCAGCTTTTATTCACTTATGTAAATCCTTTATCCCCCCAAAAAAAACAAAAAAAAACTGTTTGCTGTAACGGATTATAAAAAAAAGTGTTAAGCTGGCCATAGATGGTGCGATCTTCTTTTCTGCAACCACGGGTAAGTGTTGATGGGGGAATCCATCACACAGAACTACACAGTGTTCTCTCGGTGGGGGTGTGCGGGGAGCCATCCATGGCGGGAGACCACACAGCGATTATTGCATGAAAAATCCGACATTCTGGTTGTACCCAAGATTCGAACCCGTCTATGGCCAGCTTTAGCTGGAGTCCAGCTTCAGTTTGTTAACCGCTTGCCAACTGCCTCACGCACATTTATGTCGACAGAATGGTACGGGCAGGCAAAGCAACGTATATATACACGTTGCTTTAAATCTGCCCCCTAGCCGATGCACGCGCCTGCCGCGGTCTCCGTGACCCTGCCCGCGGGACCCGCGGACTTGATGTCCGCCGGTGTCCCGCGATCGGGTTTCAGAACGGCAGAACGTTAGGTTGGCCTTGTAAACAAGGCATCTCCCTGTTCTGCCTAGTGACACAACACTTATCGTCTGCTCTCTCTCATCAGGAGCAGCGATCAGTGACGTGTCACAGTAAGCCACGCCCCCTAACAGTTAGAATCACTCCCTAGGACACAATTAACCCCTTCCCTGCCCCTAGTGGTTAATCCCTTCACTGCCAGTGTCATTTACACAGTAATCAACGCATTTTTATAGCATATATCGCTGTATAAATGACAATAGTCCCAAAATAGTGTCAAAAATGTCCGATGTGTCCGCCATAATGTCGCAGTCACGTTAAAAATTGCAGATCGCCACCATAACTAGTAAAAAAAAAAAAAAAAAATTAATAATAAAAATGCCACAAAGCTATCCCCTATTTCGTAGACGCTATAACTTTTGCGCAAGCCAAACGCTTATTGCGATTTTTTTTTACCAAAAATATGTAGAAGAGTACGTATCGGCCTAAACCGAGGAAAAAAAATGTTTTTTTTATATATTTTTTGGGGATATTTATTATAGCAAGTCTAAAACCTCGTACACACATTCAGATTTTCGGACGACCGTTCATCTGTTTTGTGTTGCATGCTAGTCTCATGTCGAACATGAAGAAGTTACTCACCATACGAAAATTCTCGTATGACAAAATACAACTTCAAAAGTGACGTCATGTGTTGAATAGTTTTGTATGTATTCTTTAGTTTCTGAGCATGCGTAGCCTTGCTCTTACGATTTTTTTGGGATGAAAACCGTACTGATTAAAACGAAAATCGGACATTGAGTTCAAATTTTATAGTCCGCATATCCAGCTTTTGTCGGACAAAAAAAAAAAAAAAAAAATCGGAATCGGCTGTCGAAAGCACCATACTAACTATCCTAAAATCGGCAGATCGTTTGTCGGACTAACTTTTACTTCCGATTTTCATATCGTGTATACGGGCCTTAACACTACCCTCCCCCTAGACTGACAAGTGTGTTGCGGCTGGATGACCAGATAAAAAAAAAAAAAAAACAGCCACCAGCCACATCTAAGGATTGGTAGGCTTCAATATAAACATTTTACTGTTTTGGGTTTAATCATACCTCCCAACTTTTTGAGATAGGAACAAAGGACACCTATTAGCAAAAGTATGTAGGGCATTGGACATGCCACCTTAAGGCTGGGTTCACACTGGTCCGACAAACGCGCCGACATTGGGAGCTCATGTCGCATGACGTGTGAAATCCAATGTTTCCCTATGGGAGCCGTCCTAACTGGTCCGACACAAGTCGTTCCGACTTTAGAAATGCTCCCTGTACTACTTTGGTCCGACTTTGATCCTACTTCAGCCTATTGACTATCATTGAAGTCGGATCAAAGTCGGATTGTCGTCTTGCATGATCCGACTTCGGCACGCGACTTGTGCTCAGATGTTCTTGAGGGGGAACTCCGCGCCAAATTTTAAATAAAAAACCGGCATGGGTTCCCCCTCCAAGAGCATACCAGGCCCTTGGGTCTGGTATGGACCTTGAGGGGAACCCCCTACGCCGAAAAAACGGCGTGGGGGGTCGCCCCCAATCCATACCAGACATTTATCCGAGCACGCAGCCCGGCCGGACAGGAATGGGGGTGGGGACGAGCGAGCGCCCCCCCCCCTCCTGAATCGTACCAGGCCGCATGCCCTCAACATGGGGGGTGGTGCCTTGGGGGAGGGGGCGCGCTGCGGCCCCCCCACCCCAAAGCACCTTGTCCCCATGTTGATGAGGACAAGGGCCTCTTCCCGACAACCCTGGCCGTTGGTTGTCGGGGTCTGCGGGCGGGGGCTTATCGGAATCCGGGAGCCCCCTTTAATAAGGGGGCCCCCAGATCCCGGCCCCCCACCCTATGTGAATGAGTATGGGGTACATCGTACCCCTACCCATTCACCTAGGGAAAAAGTGTCAATTAAAAAAAAACACTACACAGATTTTTAAAGTAATTTTTTAGACAGCTCCGGGGGTCTTCTTCCGACTTCGGGGGTCTCTCCGGTTCTTCTCCGCGCTCTCCGGGTCTTCTGCCGGGCTCCTCCGCTATTTTCTGCTCTTTTGCTATAGCGGAGGAGCCCGGTCTGCTGCCTTCTTCTCTTCGGGGGTCTCTCCGGTTCTTCTCCGCGCTCTCCGGACCTTCTGCCGGGCTCCTCCGCTCTCTTCTGCTCTTTTGCCGCTCTTTTGCTATAGCGAAGGAGCCCGGTCTTCAATCTTCTGCCTTCTGCTCTCTTCTCCTGATGTTGACACGACGCTCTCTGGGGCTGGAATGCACTCTGAGCGCTCCGCTCTGACTTATATAGGTGGTGACCACGCCCCCTTATGCCGTCACAGTCCCTGGGCATGCTGGGACTATGACGGCATAAGGGGGCGTGGTCATCGGGTGATGACCACGCCCCCTAAAACGTCACAGTCCCAGCATGCCCAGGGACTGTGACGGCATAAGGGGGCGTGGTCACCACCTATATAAGTCAGAGCGGAGCGCTCAGAGTGCATTCCAGCCCCAGAGAGCGTCGTGTCAACATCAGGAGAAGAGAGCAGAAGGCAGAAGGCAGAAGATTGAAGACCGGGCTCCTTCGCTATAGCAAAAGAGCGGCAAAAGAGCAGAAGAGAGCGGAGGAGCCCGGCAGAAGGTCCGGAGAGCGCGGAGAAGAACCGGAGAGACCCCCGAAGAGAAGAAGGCAGCAGACCGGGCTCCTCCGCTATAGCAAAAGAGCAGAAAATAGCGGAGGAGCCCGGCAGAAGACCCGGAGAGCGCGGAGAAGAACCGGAGAGACCCCCGAAGTCGGAAGAAGACCCCCGGAGCTGTCTAATAAATTACTTTAAAAATCTGTGTAGTGTTTTTTTTTAATTGACACTTTTTCCCTAGGTGAATGGGTAGGGGTACGATGTACCCCATACTCATTCACATAGGGTGGGGGGCCGGGATCTGGGGGCCCCCTTATTAAAGGGGGCTCCCGGATTCCGATAAGCCCCCGCCCGCAGACCCCGACAACCAACGGCCAGGGTTGTCGGGAAGAGGCCCTTGTCCTCATCAACATGGGGACAAGGTGCTTTGGGGTGGGGGGGCCGCAGCGCGCCCCCTCCCCCAAGGCACCACCCCCCATGTTGAGGGCATGCGGCCTGGTACGGTTCAGGAGGGGGGGGGCGCTCGCTCGTCCCCACCCCCATTCCTGTCCGGCCGGGCTGCGTGCTCGGATAAGGGTCTGGTATGGATTGGGGGCGACCCCCCCATGCCGTTTTTTCGGCGTAGGGGGTTCCCCTCAAGGTCCATACCAGACCCAAGGGCCTGGTATGCTCTTGGAGGGGGAACCCATGCCGTTTTTTTATTTAAAATTTGGCGCGGAGTTCCCCCTAATACCAAACAATGCCGGGCATTGGCGGGGATCCAAGTCGGATCCCCGTTCATTGAAAGTCGGACACATGCCGGCTTTATGTCGCAGGGCAAAGTCGGATCCAAAGTAGGACGGCTGTCGTGTCGCACCAGTGTGAACCCAGCCTAAAAGGAAAATTCCTTCCCGATCACCCAGGAGGCAATCAAATATGCCCTTAATCAACAATCCCAGGTGTTATTACCTATAAAAATCTACTTAGCTGGCCAGAACTTGTTCTTAGGTTTTCCTTCTGGCTTTATTTTTTTTCTTGCTCAAGTTTGCACTGTGTCCCACCAACTTTGGACTCTATGAAGCACATTTGTAAATGTGGAGAAATGGACTAAAAGAATACGCCATAAAATGTAGGCTGCAGCGGAGTATAACCAAGAGAAAATAGCAATACCTGCTCTGATATAAATCAGACCCATAGTGTACTTGAACCTTCACAATAATTTAAGTATTTGTGTGATATTTTTATTCATATAACTTGTGAGGAATGTCTGCAATAATTTCCTTCTAATCTTTGGCTCAAAATGTACTAAGAGCACTTACATCTCTCCGATGTCTTTGATGCCAACCCCTGTCTCCACCACGGTGATACATTTCTTACAAACCAGGCCAGCTTGACCTAAAATGTAAAAAGTAAAAAAGTTAATACATAGGACCTAAAATTTGTTTGCTTTTTCGTTCTGAAGTTACCCGAAGGTTTCTTATTGGTTGCCATCCAGATTTTTTGCATTATAGGAGCGGCTATTTGAGGCCTTACAAAAATATTTATACAAAATGGATGCTCCTGGGCTTAAAGAATAAGTTAATCTTTAGGGAAAATTCACGTATTTTTACGGAAATAATAAAAAATAAATAAATACTGGTAAATAAATAAATAAAATTCACAGGAGCCTGCACCCTGCGATCAGTGATTTGCAGGTGAAATGTCAGGCTTCTGCAGGCATGTCCTCGAGATTCTACCAGTACCTCCGTATGGGCTGTCATAAAGTCTTGTGAATGGACTGCGAGCATGCTAATTAGCGCACTCATAGCCCATTGAGAACTCCAAGCCACTCTAGCAGAAGTCTTGTCTATAATACGATCATACACGTTCCTGGAAAACAAGGCTCATCAATGGTGAGTGCTGTAGCGATTACCAGCCGAATCCTGGAAACATAAAGACAGTGTATATATATTCATCAGCACACCATGGATCTACAATCACTGTCCAAAGATTTTTAATGCAGATAGATCAAAGACAAGTGCAACGTTTCACAGTCACACAGGACCCCTTCGTCAGGCATGTGATGATCATCATCACATGCCTGACGAAGGGGTCCTGCGCGACTCCTAAACATTGCACTTGTCTTTATGATGTGATTTCTGCAATAAAAACATTTGGACGGTGACTGTAGATCCATAGTGTGCTGACAAATATATACACACTCTAGCAGAAGTGATTTGTAGTTTATTTCTTCACAGAACAGTGCGCCCACACAGCTGCACCAATTTTAAATGTGACAGTGAACTTTTGGATCCCGGATGTCTCATTAAAGCGAGCTTGTCATCAAGAAGTCATCACATAGGGGACTAAATTAAAAAAAACCACACTATATAATATAAAATGTATTTTAATATATATATATATATTAGGGCTGCAACTAACGATTTTCATAATCGATTAGTTGGCCGATTATTGTTTCGATTAATCGATTAATAACCTTTAAAAAAAAAAGTGTGGTGTATAATTTTAGTTAATATGTAAAGTTTTAAAAAAAGGCAATTTATTCTTAAATATCTCTATGCAGTGGTAAATATAAATAACCAACTATATGGTTAGGGAGCAAAATATCTAATCCACTCTGAGAATAACAGACAGAGGAGATATACTGTATATACTATTAAAGGGTGAATCTGGTAAATAATCATCAGAGATCAATTTTTTTAAATTAAAAATAAAAACAAATAATGTCATTTTAAGAACGTTCGTTCAATTTTCTAATCGTTAGTGGGGTCAAATCGATGTTCATTTTCAACCACAGTGACGGGAAAATTTGGAAATAATAGAAAACTTGGTCAAAGGAATTTTCAGACAGTATGTGGTTTTCGTTCAGAAATGACATTCATTTTAAAAACAGAATGTTAAAAACAAGTGAAAATGTCAAACAACATTCTTTCATTCAGCGAATGTACAAAGATTTTTCTGAAAATTGATCCGTGTGGCCAGCATAAGGCTCGGTACACGCCTATGCAGTTTGCTTTTGATCTGTTTCTGCAGTGCGTTTTGATTTTTGAGCACGTGTTTTTGCTGCGTTTTGCATTTTGCTTTTTTTTGGCCAATTTGTTGTTGGGCAGATTAAAAAGCACAAATTGCTGCAAAAACGCATTACATGCTTTTCTGCAGCTTCTCTATTGAAGTCTATTGAACCAAAAAAGTTTTGCGTGAACGTGTCCCATAGGAAACCACGTAGATGAACTGTAGTGCGTTTCTGCAAAAAAACATAGATGTGAACCAGGTCTAAGACATTTAGTAACATAATGGGGTAAAAAAAACGAAAATAGGCCCTTTATAGTACAAAAACAGCAGATAATCACTACTGTAATTTTTTTTACTGTAGAACTGTGAAAGTAATACTTACAGTAGCGATTATTTGCTCTTTTTGTACTATAAAGGGCTCATTTTAGTTTTTTTTTAACCCCATTATGTTACTGGCCGATTAATCGATTATGAAAATAGTAATCGATAAGTTGTTTCAGCCCTAATATATATATATATATATATATATATATATATATATATATATATATATATATATATATATATATATATACACACACATAGTGGGGACGGAAAGTATTCAGACCCCCTTAAATTTTTTCACTCTGTTATATTGCAGCCATTTGCTAAAATCATTTAAGTTCATTTTTTTCCTCATTAATGTACACACAGCACCCCATATTGACAGAAAAACACAGTATTGTTGACATTTTGCAGATTAAAAAAGAAAAAAACAAATATCACATGGTCCTAAGTATTCAGACCCTTTGCTGTGACACTCATTTATTTAACTCAGGTGCTGTCCATTTCTTCTGATCATCCTTGAGATGGTTCTACACCTTCGAGTCCAGCTGTGTTTGATTATACTGATTGGACTTGATTAGGAAAGCCACACACCAGTCTATATAAGACCTTACAGCTCACAGTGTATGCCAGAGCAAATGAGAATCATGAGGTCAAAAAGGAACTGTCTGAAGAGCTCAGAGGCAGAATTGTGGCAAGGCACACATCTTGCCAAGGTTACAAAAAAATTTCTGCTGCACTTAAGGTTCCTAAGAGCACAGTGGCCTCCATAATCCCTAAATGGAAGATGTTTGGGACGACCAGAACCCTTCCTAGAGCTGGCCGTCCGGCCAAACTGAGCTATCGGGGGAGAAGAGCCTTGGTGAGAGAGGTAAAGAAGAACCCGAAGATCACTGTGGCTGAGCTCCAGAGATGCAGTCGGGAGATGGGAGAAAGTTGTAGAAAGTCACCCATCACTGCAGCCCTCCACCTGTCAGGGCTTTATGGCAGAGTGGCCCGACGGAAGCCTCTCCTCAGTGCAAGACACATGAAAGCCTGCATGGAGTTTGCTAAAAAACACTTGAAGGACTCCAAGATGGTGAGAATTAATATTCTCTGGTCTGATGAGACCAAGATAGAACTTTTTAGCCTTAATTCTAAGTGGTATGTGTGGAGAAAACCAGGCACTGCTCTTTACCTGTCCAAATACAGTCCCAACAGTGAAGCATGGTGGTGGCAGTATCATGCTGTGGGGGTGTTTTTCAGCTGCAGGGACAGGACGACCAGTTGCAATTGAGGGAAAAGATTAATGCGGCCAGTACAGGGATATCCTGGAGGAAAACCTTCTCCAGAGTGCTCAGGACCTCAGACTGGGCTGAAGGTTTACCTTCCAACAAGACAATGGCCCTAAGCACACAGCTAAAATAACGAAGGAGTAGCTTCACAACAACTCTGTGAATGTTCTTGAATGGCCCAGCCAGAGCCCTGACTTAAACCCAATTGAGCATCTCTGAAGAAACCTAAAAATTGCTGTCCACCAACATTTACCATCCAACCTGACAGAACTGGAGAGGATCTGCAAGGAGAAATGGCAGAGGATCCCCAAATCCAGGTGTGAAAAATTTGTTGCATCTTTCCCAAAAAGACTCATGGCTGTATTAGATCAAAAGGGTGCTTCTACCAAATACTGAGCAAAGGGTCTGAATACTTAGGACCATGTGATATTTCAGTTTTTCTTTTTTAATAAATCTGCAAAAATGTCAACAATTCTGTGTTTTTCTGTCAATATGGGGTGCTGTGTGTACATTAATGAGGAAAAAAATGAACTTAAATGATTTAAATGAAGAGTGAAAAATGTAAGGGGGTCTGAATACTTTCCATCCCCACTGTGTGTATAAATTATATTATAACAATTCCAAATCAATCCAAATATTAAAATGTTTACTCCTGTGTGCAAGAGGCGCTATACTTGAAAAGTTAAAACAGAACTAAAAAAGGTAAAACTTTTTTTCCCCCAGTTTGGTTAGAGGAAGGAAAGGTTATAACCAGTCAGTAAAAAAAAAAACAACAACAAAAAAAAAAAAAAACCACACAACACTATCTGTGTCCTATTGGGGAGATTTCTATTCACTTTTAGTCCAATAGCCAAAAGAGGAAAACCCTCCAAAGAAAGAAGACCCTGGTAGTTGCCAGCAGGATCAAAACTAGGGGGGCCCACATGCCCCAGGCGCCACATAGAGGGGTGCTGGCAGGCACATCTGATCTTCTCCCCCTGCAGCATCCCTGGCGCCCAATGTTCTCCACATCACAAGTGCTAGAGCTACAGCAAAGATCGGGCGGCCCTGGGACATTGGAACCATCTTCTTCCTTCACAAACTTGCGGCGGCGTAGATAGATCATTGAAGGCACGCACAATGAACTGTCAGCAATGTCCCCAGCCCACCTCACAACGTAAGTCCCGGCCCTTCTAGAAACCCAGGGCGGCGCCGCCATTGGCTGCCAGGGAGTCACATGAGCAAATAGGAAGTTCGCCTGGTTTCGTTGGCGAGTCAAGTGTCCTGGCTGCGTGAAGAGGACAGGAGCACCACAGCACTAGAGGATGGGGGTGGTGCCTGAGAAGAGAGAGGTTGAGTTAAATAAAGAAATCACAGCCAGCTAAGATGGAGAGAGTCAAGATACCAGGGGAAGCACTGCTGCTAGAGGCTGAAATAAGTGAGGAGGCAACGGGCAAGAGTCCCACACACTAAAATCTCACCATTTCCTTCTTGTGTCACACTTTTGTGTTTCAGTCCAGTGTTTTCCCCAACCTGCACTGGATGTCTGTGGAAGGAGGACATGGCTCCAATGTTATTAAAGATTTGGCAACTTCATCAGTGTTCCAATACCGACACCAGCCACTGCCCTACTGACACCGACCTGCCCACTTTTAAAGGTAGGCCAAGTTTATACTTTTTCAGTGACATTGGTTTCATTAATCTAAGCATATAATATGGGTAAACAAAGTATCTGTTTTATTTAAAAGCAAGGCTTCACTTCCTGGTTCCATACTGCGCATGCGCAAATTGCGCTGCCCAATCCGAATGGTCCCTGCTGTCTCTGGGACCTGTGTGTCTCCCAGCGGACAGCGGGGGGGGACGGGAAGTGGCGTAGACCCGCCGCGGGAGTCTATGCCCGTAAGTGGGTGCAAATACCTGTATTATACAGGTACCTGCCCCCACCCTCCCCCATAAAAAGGTGCCAAATGTGACAACGGAGGGGGGGGAGGGTTCTGAAAAGCGGAAGTTCCATTTTTGTGTGGAACTCTGCTTTAACCATGCCCCTTTAAGCTCCACTCTTAACTATTGGACACCCAAAGGTGTCCCAGGTCTTTAACAATGCTATACTGTATACTGCAAAAATAAAATTGCTGTGCGCTGCTAAAGTGTTCGTGTTTGGCTTGAAGAAAAGGTGGCAAATATAATCATCGCACCAGAAAAAAGCAGACCACTTGAGAGCGCATGCGCGAGAGCTCGGGACCAGATGTGCTCTGAATAAGCTCCGCACACAGACGGCCACGAGAAGCAATTAATAGCACAGCGGATCGGGCTTAAACGCCCGAAAATTGCTGGGACACACTCCCCCCTAGCTGGTGATGCAGCGACGGGCATCGGGACAGCCCAAACGCAGGCCCTACAAGCAGCAGAAGCCGAACGGAGCAGCGGGGCCTTCCCCTGGACTGAGGCCTCAGTCCAAGATGGCGCCGGAACGAGGGGTGCCGCGACGCAGCCTGGATACAGCAACACAGTTGCAACACAATTTAGCAGCAGACTCCTCAAAGCCACAGAGGCAGGCAGCCAAGAAGACCCAGCCGAACAACCACAAAGACCCCTACTCATCTCCATCCTCTGGAGCCCTGGACACAGAACAACCAGGTGGGTCTCTATTAATGCCCCCATCCCCTGCTATATACAGGGACACTCAAGAGCCTGTAGACTCCCCAGGGTCCTCCATGGACAGAAATAAGGCGCATACAAAAATCGAGAATTTGGAAAACTGTTCTCGCAGATATAATGTGCGCCTAAAAGGGCTGCCAGAAACTGGATGGCCTGCCACGCGATATAATAGTCAAGCCGCACTATTATCGCATAAAAGAGAAATTAATGCTAGCTGCCCGTAATAGGCCAGATTTGGCCCTATTTGGAACACCAATCCAGCTTTTCACTGATTTGGCCCCATCTACAGTTCAAAAAAGGGGGTACATGAAGCCTCTGCTGCAACAGCTCATGAATCGACAGATAAAATACAGATGGGCTTTCCCATTTAAACTGTCTTTCACATACAAGGGCAAATCCCACTCCTTTTCTACATTTTAGGATGGCGAAGAATTATTGTTGGATCTGGGAATCATCTCACGGGACCTCCAAACTGCCTCTCCTTCACATCATGCAAGCCGCCCTCTCTCCCCGCTCTGGAAAGTTGGCAATAAATAGTCGGCAAGAAGATCCTCTCCAATCGCTTGAATCTAATCGGACTCTACTTCCCTCCGTGTGAGGGTTGACAAGGCCCACCTAGTGAGGCCTGCTCAGGCTTGTTGCAGGCAGTGCATATGCCACTGTCATCCGGTTGTAATCCATTGGATTAGCACAAAAGTTATGCTTTGATGCTTCTTGGATCGTTGTCCTAGAATTGACTGTTACGCCGTTTCTTGGTTTTAAGTTCTGACTGCCCCTCTACGGGGAAGAAGGTCGGCCCTCCCTCATAGGTCCACATCTCCAGGGCAAGAAAGGATAAGTTAAGACCGGCCTGCCCTGGTTTTCTGGGTCATGCGGGAAGGGTCTGGTTAGCCAGGGGAAAAAAAAAAAAAAGAAAAAGAGAAAGATAGATAGACTCCAGAATGTTAAACTGGTTTAATTCCCATTTACCTTCTTTTTATTTATTGTTCTAATTTTGTTTTAATTTCTTTCTCCTTTAATGTATTTGAACTCTGGGTCGGGGTGCACACACATGCCCCCCACTAGTGAGACTACCTCCCTCTACGGATGAAGGTACCCTCACGAATTGAATTCCGGATGTTATCCCCGGAAAGGGTTTCGACCCAAAATTTCATTATCTATAGGATGTTTCTCATGCAATGTTACCTGGGCCTAAGGCCAAATGTCCCTTCCCTTTTCATTTACTCATCTTTTCTTTTGTTTCCTTTACCTTTCCTACCCTGGTTCCCGAATCCACGCTCTGACCCGGTGATCCGGCCAAAAGATGAGGTTGCTGAAAGTATCATCTGAACATTGTATGATTCAAGGTGAGTGCACCCTGCCCTACCACGATGGCTAAGGCTTATCCTACACAGCACTCTGTAGTTACCCATAACGTCCATGGTTTTAACTCCCCTATTAAAAGAAATAAGGCCTTTTAAATACTACCACTCACAACGGGCCGAGGTCCTTTACTGCAGGAAACTAATTTTTCCAAAACCTCGGCACTTAGATACCTTAACACTAAATACCTACAGTTTTATTTATCCTCTGGTCGGTAAAAAAGGGAGGGGTAGCGATCTCTTTTTCCAAAACGGACCCCGTTCACACTCATAACTATAGTCAAGGATAAAATTGGTCGATATATTATGGCAGTGGGACACTTGCATGACCGACTGGTCTCCTTTATATCTCACTATGCCACGAATTCTGGACAGGTGAAAATCTTTAGTAAGATGCTTAAAAATACTGATGCCCAAGGTGCAGGGGCGGGTGGTCATGGAAGGCGACAGTAACATTCCTTTAGATCGGACCCTGCTAAAACGATTTTTAAGCGAGCACCCAACAGTAGCAGCAAAGTGGGGCGCCTATTACACATATATGACCTGATTGATGCCTGGCAGGAAACAAACCCCTCTACTAGAGATTACACACATTATTCACAGGCTCATTGCACTTATTCCCCGCATAGACCACTTTTTCGTGCACACATTGTTACTTCCGGCCATAACGTCAGTAAGCATTCTATCCATTCCCTGGTCAGATCACTCCCCGATTAAATTGTTATTATCTGGCCTTTGGTCTAAACGGCGCCCTTCACCTTGGAGTTTAAATGCAGGTTTATTAAATGACCCCATAATATATGCAGAACTCGAGAAAGAGTTGCAGGTATACTTTCGGGAGAATTCTTCTTGTACTATGTCCCCGGCGATAAATTGGCCAGCACACAAGGCTACTATACGGAGTAAACTTATTCAATTAGCGACCAGAGCCAAGCGAACCCGGGAACATACGATTAAACAACTAGAAATGGACCTTGACAACCTTATGCAAGAACAACGTCTGGCTCCTCAGGTTGACATTAGACACCAGATTGATGATGCTAGATTAGCACTGAACCTGAGTCTAACCACCCAAGCAGAGAAACGCATACGTTGGTCGAGGCATAAATATTACACTATGGGTGACAAGCCAACCACAATGCTGACTAGGAAGTTAGTACCCCGTATACAGACGCCTACTTTTCCTAAATTGAGACTATCCACAGGACATCCTACACAAAACCCTGAAAATATCATTGGGGAATTCCATGAGTTCTACACTAAACTGTACAGTAAGCCAGATCATTACTCACACATGCAAGTGGAAACCTTTTTTAGGGAGGTTCCACTACCTCAGCTCACAAAAACTCATGCAGAACTCATGGATAAAGAATTCACAGATGCGTAAATAAAAACGGCGATAAAAGCTATTCATCCCGCTAAAGCCCCAGGCCCGGACGGATTCTCGGGTCATTACTATAGGAAATACCAAGACATATTGCTCCCCCATATGTGCTCCTATTGTAATGACCTGAGAAAGGGTAGCAATAACCCAAGACACGAGAATGCAGCATACATCCATGTTATACTGAAACCGGGGAAAGATCATGGAGAGTATGCCAATTACCGCCCTATTTCTCTGATAAACGTTGACTTAAAAATGACAAAAATACTCGCCCTTAGATTAAATTCCTTTCTTCCACAATACATTCATCCCGACCAGGCAGGCTTTGTCCCAGGCCGCCAGACATCAGACGAGACCCGCAGAGTCATTGACATCATTTCAGCCATCCATTCTGACTGGGACCATAAAGGTCCTAGGCGGGGGATGCTGCTACCTAGGGATGCACCGAATGGGTTTTTTGGTGCCGAAACCAGTACCGAAAATTAAAAATACACTAGGCCGAAAACCGAAACCAAAAAGGACTGTTTTTAAAAAATATTTTTCTACAGGAGATGGTCAGAGACTGGGGACATGGTACAGGAGATGGTCAGACTGCAGACATGGTACAGGAGATGGTCAGACTGCAGACATGGTACAGGAGATGGTCAGACTGCAGACATGGTACAGGAGATGGTCAGAGACTGCGGAGAAGGTCAGAGACTGCAGACATGGTACAGGAGACGGTCAGAGACTGCAGACATGGTACAGGAGATGGTCAGAGACTGCAGACATAGTACAGGAGATGATCAGAGACTGCAGACATAATACAGGAGATGGTCAGAGACTGCAGACATAATACAGGAGATGGTCAGAGACTGCAGACATAGTACAGGAGACGGTCAGAGATTGCAGACACGGTACAGGAGATCAATGCAGCCTCACCAGTGCCCATCATTTGCAGCCTGCCTGGGCCTCACCAGTGCCCAACAGCCTACCAGTGCATACCTCCCAACTTTTGAAGGTGAGAATGAGGGACATTTGGGGGAGATTGATTTGTGGCAAGCGTAGTGCGTCATGGCAAAAACAGTTTATTATGCTACAGTTAGGAATGGACAGAGTGATTTGTACAGATAACTTACTCTGTCATTAGAGGCAGGGAAGCCTTCCCTGCTCTCTATCCTAAAATATTCCCTAGAGTACAGGGTGACAGGAGAATGGCAGGGTAAAGGAGAAGAGCACAGGGGGGACCAGAGAAGAGCACAGGGATCTGAGAAGCATCAAAGGGGCACCAGAGAAGAGTAAAGGGGGGGGATCAGAGAAGAGCACAGGGATCAGAGAAGCGTCAAGGGGGAAAAAGAAGAGTACAGATAGGACCAGAGAAGAGCACAGGGAGAAGAGTACAGGGGGGACTGTAGAAGAGCACGGGGGGGGGACTGGAAAAGAGCACAGGGGGGCCAGAGAACAGTAGGGGGGCAGAGTAGTTGCTGGGCAAGATCACAGAAGGGCCAGGAGAGAGCGGAGGGCCCACAGGCAGCAGAAAAAAGCTGGAGAGGGGGCATACAGGTTGCAATGGCAACCACTGTAGTTACGTCCCTGCAGTGAAGTATAAAAAAAAAAAACGTTCTGGCAGAATGAAGGAGCAATGAGGAATGCTGGCAGGATTCTGAGGCTGTGACAGTTGCACACTAGAGCATACAGAGGGTTAAGAAGACTGGTAGATAAAAAGATTGTGGACCGGGAAATGCTGAGGATGAAGGGGGAGGATGGGGGCTGCGAGTGTAGCGAAAGCCGGACAAGCAAAGAGAGAGGAGAAGGGACGGGTGTGAGGAGTTATCAGTGTGCAGCGATGCCGGAAAGATTACCGTACTTCATTTACCTTCTACAAAGCACATTCCGGTCGGTACAGAGGCACTGGGCAATGTCACTCAGACAGGAGAGGATCACAGCGGCACTGCACAGTGACAGAAGACAGGAGCAGAGATTGGGTCAGATGTCAGAATCCTCCCACATGCAGAGACTTCTATCACCCGATCACCACGCACTGATAAATATGTACCCCGGCCGCACTTAACATACTGTGCAGGAGCAACTCAGAGCGAGATGTTGGGAGGAGGAGCTGGGAGGGAAAGCAGCTCTGCACACAGTTTCCTCCACAGTGCGCTCCCGCAAAGCACAACAGCACTCCAGAACGACACTCCTGTAATGGGCGGCACCAGGGGCGGGGCCTTTTCGGCGCCATTGTCAGCAAGAATTCTCTTTCGGCAAAATGCCGAAAAGGCCATTTTCGGCCAATATGTTTCGGCGGCCGAAATTTCGGTGCATCCCTGCTGCTATCGTTGGACATCCACAAGGCTTTCGACTCCCTGTCCTGGGACTATTTGACATCTTACCCCGCTACGGATTTGGCAAGCGCTTTGTGGATCTCCTTTGAATATTATATACATTGCCAACAGCATCTTTAATGCTTAAGGTAAACTCTTCACATTCCTTAAATATTTGTAGGAGGACTAGACAAGGATGCCCCCTATCCCCACTGCTTTTCGTTCTAGCAATGGAACCATTAGCAATCAGGATTCGCACCTGTCCAGATATTAAGGGTATAGAATGTGGTGACAGGGAACACGAATGCATACTTTTTGCAGACGACATCTTGATGGTGCTGTCGGCTCCTATCACCTCCCTCACAAACCTATACGCAATATTTCAACCATTTTCAGCTCTCTCAGGGCTGAGGATTAACCACGATAAATCAAAGGCATTGAATGTCTCCCTGCAGGCCTCCATTCAGAAAGCCCTTGAACAGTCCCATCAATTCCACTGGGAACCGGTAGCCCTGCCATATCTAGGAATAAATTTAACCCCTTCCTTGCGTACCCTATATTCACAGAACTACCCAGTGCTGTATAGACGTTTAATAACCGACCTGTCCAGATGGCAGGTCCATCCGCCGTCGTGGTTCGGTAGATTGCATTCTATAGAAATGAACATTCTTCCAAGAATCCTGTACTTGTTTCGCACTTTACCAGTGGCACTCAATAGAGCAGATCTGTTATTTTCAAAAAAGCTTTTACAGTATGTATGGGGTGACAAGAGGCCCAGGGTGAACAGGCGCACACTCTTCACACCTAAACAGGAGGGAGGTCTTGGACTCCCTGACCTGCAAAAATAAATACTTCTATGTGGCCCAACTCACTAAATTCCACTCTAAACAACCCCAAACAATCTGGATGGCTATAGAATCTTATTCCTGCCATCCCAAACCAATCTCGCATATGATGTGGTTACCAATGAAGGAAAGACCGACGATTTTGTGCCCTTTCCTTTCTTTATCCTTAGGTATTTGGGATAGACTGGTAAAAACCCAAAAATTTAAGTCACCCCATAATCCACTAGCCCTCCTTTTGCGAAATGGAGAGCTCACCCCGGGTCTCACCCCCTCTGTGTTTGAATGGTGGTCAAATAAAGGTCTTTTGCGAATTGCAGATCTCTGCGATCACAAGGGGATGCTATCAAAACAATTGCTGATAGAAAAATACCAACTACCAGACTCAGAGCTTTTTAGATAAACCAAATCTACCATTATATGCAGACCCTTTCACGAAAAGGGGACCTTACAACTAAGTCACCCACGGAAAATATGTGACGCCAATTTGATAAAATTCGAGGCCATATATACTATCTTGACATATATCAAAACTGCCTTATATGACCCAATGGGAACTAGTAATCCAGGAAAACCTGGAAATTGAGGAATGGCATTTGTTGGCACAGGCTGCTTTCAGGTCACTGATTTACACGTCAATAATCAAAGCAAATTACAAGGTTTTATTAAGGTGTTATTTGGTGCCAACCAGACTAGCTACGTTTGTGCCCGAGACATCTTCCAATCGCTTTCGGGGCTGTGGTCGGGAAGGGACGGTTTATCATATCTGGTGGCAATGCCCCAAAGTACGGAGATTTTGGATCATAGTCTATAACTTTATATACTCCCTCATGCAGATCAACCTGGCCAAATCTCAGAAACACGCACTCCTAGGTTGTAAGAATGATGAAGTTTCCAAAACCCAAAGACGGCTCCTTACGTTCATATTCGTAGCGGCCAAAATTACAATAGCCTGGAACTGGAAGTCAGCAGTCCTACCGTTTGACCAAATCAAACAAACTTCCTTGGCTCATGTTAAATGAAAGACTGACAGCAACTGTGCAGGGCAAAATGAAGTTGTTTAACAAAATATAGGATTCCTGGATCACCTACTTGACGAATGACCCCCGGACACTCACTGACTAGGGAGTCTCCTGAAGGGTCCAACACAGGGCGTGGAGTCCTCCCCCCTCTCTTTCTTCCTTCTCTCCACCCCTGTCTCCTTCTCAGAGACTCTGGTATTGTTGGGCAGGGGCACGCCGTTCCGTGGTTTGTAGGGGCAGGTTATCCCCGAATATCTGCTGGGGTGTCCTGCTTCCCCTGGCGCGGGGTGCGTGCCTTAGATCCCTTATTATATAATGGTCATAGGATCACAGGTTATGGTACGAAGCTCAACACGGATGGCCTATCCCATAAAAGGTTGAGAGATCTTGTATACAAGATGCAAACTGAGGAAAAGAAGACAATATGGAAAGTGTCATCCCCCCTCTGAGGGGGAAGCGGGTTATCCGTGATTATAAGGAATGTTTCTCCGTTTGTGAAAATCATACACTGTTAAAATCAATGACATGGTCCTTACTTTGTATTGTGAAAAACTTGAATAAAAATCATTGAAAGATAAAAAAGCAGACCACTTCTTGGCTCACTTCTTTCCCAGTTGTACCCCTCCTAATCCACTATGGAAGTCAGGTTTGAAAGTTCCTCATAAATTGCTGCTGCTCTCTCCTAGCACTGTGGTTAGGGTTGCCACCTTTTCCTTAAGCCAATCCTGAACACTTTAGCAGTGCACAGAATTTATTTTGTTTTAAATCGCCTCATTCAAACCGCTTACTAATTTGGTGGCTTCTGAAGGTAATTGGTTCCACTCGTTTTTTTCTTAGGGGTATCAGAGTAAAGGTGGCCGAATACAAATGCACGCAGATATTTATTGGTAAAACAAAAAATTGAAAATCATTTATCATTTTCCTTCCACTTCACAATTATGTGCCACTTTGTGTTGGTCCATCACATAAAATACATTTATGTTTTTGGTTGTAACATGATAAAATGTGGAATATTTTAAAGGGGTATGAATACTCTTTCAAGGCACTGCATATATATTAAAATTATATATATATATATATATATATATATATATATATATATATATATATATATATATATATATATATATATATATATATATATATATATATATATATATATATATATATATATATATATATATATATATATATATTTTAGGGCTGCAACTAACGATTATTTTCATATATATACACACACACACACACACACACACACACACACTATACCCTCTTAAAATCAACAAAAAGTTTATTCTGCCTGCTTACTTTTGCTAAATTAATTATTGTACTGCCAAAGGAAGGGAAAAAACCAACTTGAAGTAGCATCATATAGACCAGGGGTCCTCAAACTTTTTAGACAGGGGGCCAGTTCACGGTCCCTCAGACTGTTGGGGGGCCGCACTATAGTTTAAAAAAATATGAACTAATTCCTATGCACACATCTTATTTGTAGTACAAAAAAAAAAAACACCAGGAAAAAACAGTACAATATTTAAAATAAAGAACAATTGTAATCAATATGAACTTATCAGTATTTCACAGACTCCCCTCATTACAGAACCACTCCCAATCACAGACCCCCCCCCTCCCCATCACAGACTCACCCCATAACAAAGCCCCCCATGACAGATCCCCCCAACACAAACTCCTCTCCATCACAAAGCCCCACATAACAGATTCCCCCCATAACAAACTCCCCCATATCACATACTTCCCCCATCACAGATACCCCCATAACAGACGCCCCATCACAGACTTTCCCCATAACAGACTCCGCCATCACAGATCCCCCCCATCACAGATCCCCCCATATCAGTCCCCCCCCATAGCACAGTCCCCCCCTATAACAGACTCCCCCATAACAGACTCCGCCATAACAGACTCCGCCATAACAGACTCCGCCATAACAGACTCCGCCATAACAGACTCCGCCATAACAGACTCCGCCATAACAGACTCCGCCATCACAGATCCCCCCCATATCACAGACTCTCCCCATATCACAGACTCTCCCCATATCACAGACTCTCCCCATATCACAGATCCCCCCCCATATCACAGATCCCCCTCATCGATATTACACTGCCGCCCCTTGTATAATAACACAGCACTCCCATTCCCCTCTGTTACCTGTATCACACAAAACACGAAGCATGGTAGGTCCGGACAAAGGGCGGGACTTTGCAAGTGAAAGGCAGGTGATTGATTTCTAGGACCGCCCCGATGCCTAGTAACCAATCGCCTGCTTCTTAACACAAAAGGTCCTTTGTCCAGACCTGTCATGTTTCCCGTCCTGTGTGATAAAAGTAGGAGAGGGCAGGGGGAATGCTGTGATGTTAAAGGGGCAGTCCGCGGGCCGGATAGAAAACGCTGGAGGGCCGGATTCGGCCCACGGGCCGTAGTTTGAAGACCCCTGATATAGACCAATATGCCTTCTTTGCTCAGGCGTAAAGATTTTAGCAAAGGCACTAGCGGCGAGATTAAATAGAATATCAAAACTTATACACCCGGATGAAACCGGTTTCATACCAGATAGAGCAGCAAGGCGGGCTTATTTAAACTCCAGTTACCAACGGAAAATGAGGGGACCATCCTGTCATTGTATGCCGTCAAGGCTTTTGATAGCTTTGAATGGCATTACCTCTGGCAAGTCTTGGCAGAATTTCAATTTGGGCCTAATTTTGTTAAATGGATTAAAATATTATATGGAGGGACCTAGAGCCAAAGTGCCAATAAATGGGGAAAGCTCAGAGTGGTTTTGGTGGGCAAGGAGGCACATTGTCGCCCCTGCTTTTCCCCTTGGCAATAAAAAAACGAAGTTACTTACCGATAACATCCTTTTCCAGGAATCTTTCAGGACAGCACCATAGAGAGACACTGGCTCCTCCCCTCTTAGGAAACACCGCCTTTCAATTCAATATTTAAATCTCACTGTCCCATTGGTCCCTCAGTTCTTCAAGAGTTCCTCCAGCTGGGGAGACACAAGAATACGTCATACAAATCTTTATCTTACCTGACGCTCTCATGCGATGAGTTCTCATAGATAACCAACAATTTGGGTGGGTACCGGTGCTGTCCTGAAAGATTCCTGGAAAAGGATGTTACCGGTAAGTAACTCAGTTTTTCCCCATTCATCTTTCAGGACAGCACCATAGAGAGGATAAGTGATCACCTTACCTTAGGGAGGGACTACTGCTTGCAGCACTTTACGCCCAAAGGCTTGGTCTTTGGCTGACAGCAGGTCCAATCTGTAGTGCTTCACAAACGTGGAAAACCTAGACCACGTTGCAGCTCTACAGATCTGCTCCAGAGAAGCACCAGCCTACTCTGCTTGAGAAGTCGCCACTGCCCTGGTGGAATGTGCCTTAATACCTTCCGGGGGCTCCAACCCCCCGATTACATAAGCCTGACTAATGGCCAACCTTAACCATCTGGCTATTGAAAGTTTAGAGGCTCTGGACCCTTTCCTACCCCCTGAAAATAACACAAAAAAAAGAATCAGATTTTCTAAACTGCTTTGTACTAAGTACTGAAGGACACACCTTCTAACGTCCAATTTGTGGAAAATATGCTCCTGTTCCCTCACAGGATTCTAACAGAAGGTAGGTAAAAATTTCTTGACCTCTATGAAAACTAGAAGCCACTTCTCGCAAAAAGGCCGGATCCGTTTTAAAAATCAAACGGTCCGGGAAAACCTGAACAAAAGGGTACCCTAATAGAAAGGGCTTCGAGTTCACTCACTCGCCTTGCTGTGGTGATCGCCACCAAAAACACCATTTTGAGGGTGATAAACCTCAAAGTACAGGATTCCAATGGCTCAAAAGGATCCCCTGTAAGAGTCTGTAAAACTAAAGAAAGATTCCACACTGGGAAGGGGGAAATCCTAACTGGCCTCTGTCTGCCTAAGGCTTTGAAAAACCTAGCTACCCAAGGATCTATAGCTAGCGGCTTTTCCAGGAACACGCTCAGTGCCGACACCTGTCCCTTCAAGGTGCTAAAGGCTAATCCTTTGTCTGCTCCTGCCTGCAGAAACTCCAATACCACTACAGAACTGCGTACATCAAAAGGAGCTTTCTGTGCACCAACTATTGAAGCGTTTCCACACCTTTAGGTAGATAGCTTGCGTTTCCTTTTTCCTGCAATTTTGGAGAGTTGTCTCTAGTCGATCCGAGAAACCCTTGCCCTTTAGCAATTCTGCCTCAGTAGCCACGCTGCGAGGTTCCATCGCTTCACCTGAGGGCAACAGATTGGACCCTGAGAAAGAAGATCCTCCTGGATAGGCAGAATCCAGGGAGGTTCCACCGCCAAGATGGAGAACCACGGCCTCCTTGGCCAGTGTGGTGCGATCAGAATGAGGGTTGTGTCTTCCGACTGAAATTTTTTCAGAACTGCTGGAATCAGTACAGGAGGGGGAAAGGCATAACACCTTGAGAAACGCCAGCTCTGAGCTAGTGCATCCACCCCGGCTGCTCTGTCCCACCTGTTTAGGGAAAAGAACAGACGAGCTTTTGTGTTCGCCTTCGAGGCGAAGAGGTCCACAGAAGGAACCTCCCACTTCTGAGTGATCATTTCGAAGATGTCCTGGTTCAAAACCCAGTCGCCTTCCTTCAGCATCTTTCTGCAAAGAAAATCCGCTACTTGGTTTTGTTCCCCCTTCAAATGTACTGCCGAAAGAGAAAATGCTCGCTTCGGCCCACCTGAGGATGGATTCCGCCAGGACCCACAAGGATCTGCTCCTGGTACCCCCTTGCCTGTTGATGTAGGCCACTGCTGATGAGTTGTCCGAACGGACCCTCACGTGCGGTCCCAGGAGTTCTTTCTGAAAAGTTCTGATAGCCAAGTCTATTGCTCTCAGTTCCCTCCAGATCGAGGATTTCTTTGCGTCTTCTCTCCTCCAAGTACCTTGCACCATCCTGGAATCTAGGTGTGCTCCACAACCTGTGCCGCTCGCATCGGTCGTGACCGTCCTGGAGACTGGAAGAACCCACTCCAGACCCTGTGAGAGATTGGACCCTTTTCTCCACCACCAGAGGGACCTCTTGACCTGACTTGGCACGGATATTAGGGAGTCCAGGGACCCTGGACTATGGTCCCAGACCCTCAGGATAAACAGTTGTAGAGGACGAAAATGCAGCCCTGCCCACTGTACTGCCGGGAGCATGGAAGTCAGTAAGCCCAATGCTGACATTGCTTTTCTTACTGGGATCTGGCGGCTGCCCTGGAGCAATAACATTGCTCTGTCTACCTTCTGGATCTTTTCTACTGGAAGAAACACTTTTTGCTTTTTCGAATCCAATACATAGCCCAGGAAGGTGACCTTTTTGGGACGGAACCAAACTGGATTTCTCCAGGTTCAAGAGCCACCCCAAACTTTCTAGAGATCATCTAGGTATGCGACTACAGAGATGCCTCTGAGCCGCAAGAAAGCCAGGACCTCCACCATCACATTGGTGAAGATGCAGGGGGAAGAGGATAGTCCAAAGGGGAGTGCTTTGAACTGCAAATGAAACGTTCCTTCCCTGGTTTTTACCGCTAGTCTGAGAAACCTCTGATAACTTTCTGAGATTGGAATGTGCAGATAAGCGTCTTTCAAGTCTATGGACGCCAGGAAGCAATTTGGAGGAAGATGCGCCTTCACCAAATAGATAGAATCCATCCGGAATTTCCTGTAGGTTATTGAGACAGTCAGAGGCTTCAGGTGGTTCATGATAAGCCTGAACTTTCCCGAAGGCTTGCGGACCACAAAGATGTGGGAATAAAAGCCTTTGCCTGTCTCCTCTACAGTAACCCTTACCACCACCTCTTGTTCCTCTAACTCCTGTAGGGAGGATAGAAGAGCTGATGATTTTTCTGCACATTTTGGCAGCTCGGTGACAAGGAGTCTGTGCTGAGGAGGTTCTGAGAACTCCAGCTGATAACCTCTTCTTATGATCCCTAACACAAACTGGTTGGAGGTGATCATCTTCCACTGTGGAAGGAAGGCCCCCAATCTTCCTCCCACTGTGGTTACCCCATCATTGGGTTTTCTTGGGCTGTTCAGGAGGGCGAAAAACCGCTCCTCCACGCCCTTTGCCCTTCTGCCTCCAAGCCTTTTTCTGCCGTTCTGCTTTTGGGGCTTCAAACTTTCTCTGAGGGCGTGACTTTCTTTTAGCCTGCTCCCCAAATTTCTTTTTAACGGGAAAAGCCTTTTTCTTATCGGCTGTCCAATCCAAAACGGCCTCTAACCCTGGTCCAAACAAAAGATCCCCTGTGAGTGGAATTCCACAGAGTTTAACTTTAGACGCGCTGTCTCCTTGCCACGCCTTAAGCCATAAGGCCCTTCGGGCTGAATTGGTGAGGACAGAAGACCTTGCGGAAATGCGCACTGATTCCACTGACGCGTCCTCAATATACCCCTTAAGTAGCTTTGGGAAGGAAGACAAAATAGTATCTTTTGGCGTCCCTGCCTCAATATGCGCTTTAATTTGAGTAAGCCAATATTCCAAAGTGGCGGGCTACTACTGTAACCGCCATGGCAGGCTTAAGGTTTCCCTGCGACGAATCCCAGGACTTCTTCAAAAGAGAGTCCATTCTTCTGTCCATGGGGTCTGAAAGAACCCCCATATCCTCGAAAGCTAGATCCGTGTGCCTGGAAACCTGAGAAAAGGCAGCATCTAGTCTAGGAGCTTTTATTCCAGATTAGAGTCTCCTCCTCTGCAAAGGGAAAGCTTCGCTTCAAAGCCTTTGAAAAGAAAGGTTTCCTCTCCGGATCTTTCCATTCTTTCTTTATGGCTTCGACCAAGACATCATGGACTGGGAAATCCTTCCTTTTTTGTTCCCCTAGACCATCTGGTCATGGCGCGATAACGCCTTCTTTTCCTCCTGTATCCCCAAAGTGATGTGGATAGCTCCCAAGAGATCCTCCACTTCGTCAAGAGAGTTTGTAGCGAGAGGTTTTTGTGAATTCCGCATCCACCTCTTCTACATCCGACTCCCCTTGGGAATCTGAAGCGGCGCTGTCTGGCTCCTCCTCAATTTCCTCTCTGGAGCCCCCTGGTCTCTCTCCACTACCAGAGGGAGTATCCACTGGGCTAGGTGCTACACTCTGCTGCACTGGTGAAGGATTGCTCTGGGCTAGCGGCAACTGGAAGCTAGAAAAAGAGTGCTTTAAAGGACTGAAAGGTGCTAGAAAGCTCCTTAACGGATGCAGCCAAATCCGTACTCTGTTCTGCTACCTGCTCCCTGACTAATCCCTCAATGCACTCCTTGCAGAGTGCTTTGGTCCAGGATTCCCCCATGCTGACTCTACAAGAGTGACATTCTTTCTTGGAACCATGAGGCGATTTGCTTTTCTCTGTGGCTTTCTGAAAATGAAAGAGAGAGAGAGAGCCGCCATAAAGGCCCAACCCCACCAGTGCTTTACAGGGGACCACCAGGAGTGCCCCCCCAGGACCAACCACCACCAGGGTCCCAGACACACCCCCCCCCCAATGAGGGGAGAACACCCATGAATTGGGATTTAGGTAAGGGAACACCACATAGGGTTCCACTTACCTTAGCATGGCCAGTGCTGTTGTCTCCTGGAGCAGTTTGAAAGACCTCTGCCTCCGACATGTCCGCTGAGGATAGTGATCGATTGTGCCCCCGACAGCTGACTCTACAGCAACAAACGAAGGGCAGCACCAGCCGAACGCTTGGTCCGTTTTCTGTCCTGCATCCGGAACTGGAAGACGCGGGATCATTGGAAGTGCCCGCCCTCGCCGGAATTGACGTCGCCCGTCATCCGGCCTGGCCATAGAGCTTCAATGCTGGCTGCCTAACAGGCAGGACAGAATTGGTGCACTTCCCACAGCGCCCCCCTGGGCGGAAGAACACGGACCTCCTCAGCTGTCTTCCTTCACCAAGAGAAGCTGAGGTGCGCAATACTACAGTTTTAAAACAGGTAATAGCGGCTCCCCAGCCTTTACCTGACTGTAATTGAGTGAATGAGAGAGATAGAGAGATCCGACTCCCCCTCCTCAGAAAGATTTTTGCTTTCAGTCTCTCCGACTGTTTAGCCACGGCTCCCAAACAGTGTCTCCCCACCGGAGGAAACACCTTAACCGAGGGGCCGGTGGGACAGCGAGATTTAAATATTGAATTGAAAGGCGGTGTTTCCTAAGAGGGGAGGAGCCAGTGTGTCTATGGTGCTGTCCTGAAAGATGAATGGGGAAAAGGGGATTAATTCCAGAGATAAAACGATAATTCTCCCGCTCTACAAGACTCTGGTCCGGCCGCACCTAGAGTATGCTGTCCAGTTCTGGGCACCAGTCCTCAGGAAGGATGTACTGGAAATGAAGCGAGTACAAAGAAGGGCAACAAAGATAATACAGGGTCTGGAGGATATTAGTTATGAGGAAAGGTTGCGAGCACTGAAACTTATTCTCTGAAGAAAGACGCTTGAGAGGGGATATGATTTCAATATATAAATACCATACTGGTGACCCCACAATAGGGATAAAACTTTTTCGCAAAAGGGAGTTTAACAAGACTCGTGGCCACTCATTAAAATTAGAAGAAAAGAGGTTTAACCTTAAACTACGTAGAGGGTTCTTTACTGTAATAGCGGCAAGGATGTGGAATTCCCTTCCACAGGTGGTGGTCTCAGCAGGGGGCATTGATAATTTCAAGAAACTATTAGATAAGCACCTGAACGACCGCAGCATACAGGGATATGCAATGTAATACTGACATATAAATTACACACATAGGTTGGACTTGATGGACTTGTGTCTTTTTTCAACCTCACCTACTATGTAACTGTAATAGAGCCGCTGGCTATTGCTCTGAGAGCCTCATCGAAAGTACAGGGATTCAGGAGGGTGATGAAAGAAGAGAAGGTTGCCATGTAGGCGGATGATGTTAAAAACAAAAAAGGGGTCCTGCGAACCACCACTGACCAGATGCCCAGTAAAAAAATAAATAGGAAGCTGCTAGCATTGAACACGTCTCACAATTCGTGCAAGTATAAATGAATAAAATTATACGCTGCGCTATAAGTGTGATGAACACCTCATCAATGCAAATCTCAAATACATCTATCAAATCTGAATAAATAATAGATCAATGTGTAATGTGACAGCTTTAAATTAAAAATTATTAATTAAAATTAAATAATAATTATGATGTGCTAAATAATATGCGATACACACACATTAAATATGAATACCGAAATACATAGATAGATAGCATAAACACAAACTGGTGATCAATATGTGATAGGTAAAAATTCAAGGGAGTGAAAAATACAGATGCACAATAAAATAAAATATAAAGTGCTCATGTGCAAAAAACCATAAAATTCATAAAAAAAGACCATAAAAAAGCTAGTGAATAGATCAATAATCAAAGTGCTCATGTGCAGAAAAGGTATCCTGCTTGTCACTCAATGACTGCGCTGAATAGTCCATACAATCCAAAACCACTTGGAAGGTGATCACACTGATCACACGTTCCAAGGTGTCTTCCCTTCAGTGATCCCCTAGGTAGTAAATGCTCACCTTGGAGCGTGCAACCTTGCACTTAAGCTCAGTCTAAACACGCATTTGAACCTCCTCTGGGTTCAGAAGGGAAAAACTGCATCCTGGACTCCTCAGCATATACCTCCGTGTTATGCAAAAAATAAAACACTTGATAGTGTAATAAAGTTTAAAACAATTTATTTGAACAAAGTAAACAAACCCTTTATAAGGGTACTCACATTTTTCAGGTGCTTCTAGTGCACCGCTCTATAAACAGCGATAAACGATAGTGTAAATACCGAACAGGTATGAGGGTGATATGAGCCTCCTCCTAAGCATGCAAGCTGCTTCTCGTGCCGTCCTGTCCCCTCCCCAACGCGTGTCGATACCGGGATGACGTATCTTCTTCAGGGGGAATTTGATTGGACGGCAGATTAGCCACTCATATATAGCGCCGGCAGCCATTTTGGTGTAGACCGCGGACACTCTAGTGATAGTTAATAGAATTAAATGCATGTATACAATAGGGAAATTCCAGCCTGGATATCATTGCTGGCAATATGGCATCCCTTACTAATTCCCATCTACTCCATTATGCCTAAGCCCTACGGTAACCAAATAGGTCCAAAAAGCTTGCTGCAAATTAGGTAGAGATAATATAGATAAGAAGGACGGCAATTGGAGGATTAACATAACACCCTTAGTGCAAATCAAAATTAAAAAACACAGAGATATGTATTAATTTAAATAAACAAAACAAACAAACAATCTAGAAAGAGAATATACCAATAAACCAAACTAATAAAAATAATTATACAATTGTTGTGCCGTTCAGGCATAGCACCGAGACGTTATTATAATCGGTTTCACTGGGAATGAAACTCATCCTATATTAATTTATGAAAAAACCTCCAGCTCCTCCCACTTCACATTCCTCACCAGTCAGCCGACCTCTAGTCTCTGCCCCCCACCCATGCAGTGAACTGAATGAGCGGCTGGGAAGAGGCTGAGTGGGCAGCCGAGGGCTCCAGGAACAGCCCAGCTGGGCTTCCACAGGCTCCAGGGACAGCCCTGCTGGGCGGCCGCGAAAAGGCTGAGGGGTGGTGCGGACTTCAAGAACAGCCCAGGATTTGGTGACCCCTGGGTAATTGTCATTTGACCCCCAGGTTGAGAACCACTGGTCTAGAACAATACATGTACTCTTATCAGTATCCACATCATTATTTGTAATATTGATTCTTAATAGATCCTACCTATCTATGTTCCTAATCTTATTTCTCTCTGTTTCCAGGAAAGTATCATGGTACCCTTTGTCTCTAAACGTTTTACTTAGCGTTTCAGATTGAAGTTCAAATCAGCATCCTGTGTGCAGTTTTTTCTCATTCTCATATACGGACCCCTGGGGACATTGTTTATCCATGGTCTATGGTGGCAGCTTGTTGTGGGAATATAGGAGTTGCGGTCCGTCGCTTTGAAATAGGACTTGGTTTCTATGCCCCTTGGTGTATTGTAGATCTCCAAGTCCAAAAAGTGTATCATATCATTACTCACATTCCACATTGGGTAAATATTCTGATCATTTGTCGTTCATGGACTGGAGTTGGTTTTCTAAGGATTCCATATCACCGTTCCATATAATCAATAAGTCATCAATAAAATGCCTGTAAAGCATAATCCTTGGGTCCTTATTATATAGGACCCCCTCGGCTTCCCATTTTGCCATGTATAGGTCCGCAACACTCTGGGCGAACTTAGCGCCCATAGCGACACCCTTAATCTGCAAATAAAAAGTATTTTCATACCAGAAGAAATTATGCTCCAAATAGAACTCAAGACATTTTAAAATAAATTTCCGTTGGTTCCTTCTAAGATCACTATTATTCTTCAGAGCCCACTTAACTGCCCTCATGGCTCCCCGGTGGTCTATATTGGTGTAGGGTGAAACCACATCTCCTGTGGCCATTATCAAGTTTTCATTTGACGTACAATCTTAACAGCTGTAGGGTGTGCTTGGTATCTTTCAAGAAAGCCTGCATATTCCTAACTAGAGGTTGGAGATGGATATCAATATATTCCCCCAGTCGGGATGTTAGTGATTCTATCCCACTTACGATCGGTCTTCCTGAGGCGTTAACTTTGTCCTTGTGTATTTTCAGTAGATAGTAGATATCTGGTATCCTACTAACCGTGGGTACTAGATACTTTTCCTCATGTTTATTTAGTACTTCCTTCTCTGTACCATATTTAATGATGGATTCCAATTCTGTTTTAAACTGCCTCGAGGGGTCTGACTTTGAATTTTTTTTTTTTTTTTTTTTTAACAAGGTTGGTCTTTATTTAAAAATTATGGTACACAATACAGAAAAAGAAAACAATACAGTGGCTACAAATATAGCTGTACATGTCTTATACACGGAGCAGTTACAACACTTACAGTAGTATTTATTCAAGCATAACATCAGCGTTAGGAGGAGAAAAAAAAGGGGGGGGGGGGAGGAAAATTGACCATGAGGGAGGGAGGGGGGGCAAACAGTATAATGTAGGAGACCACATACAGATAACAGGCATGTGCCAGGTTACATTTAATGAAGACCGCACCCGGGTTCAGTCCAAGGCTGCCAAACCCTCCTGAACTTCTGGGGACAACCCCTACTTATATATGTCAATGTGTACATAGGAAGAACAGCATTAACAGATTTGTTAACACATATGTGTTAAGAAGGCCTAAGACGTTTAGTAACATATATTAGGATTAAAAAAAAACAAAAATGTAGCCCTTTATAGTACAAAAAGAGCAAATCGCTACTGTAAGGGATCCATTTTTTACTGTGCAACAGTGAAAGCAATATTTACAGTAACGATTATTTGCTTTTTTGTACTATAAATTGCTAATTTTAGTTTAACCCCATTAAGTTACTGGCGATTAATCGATTATGAAAATAGTAAATCGATTAATTGTTTCGGCCCTATTCAAAATCACATGTGAGGCATCGCTGTAATCGTCCGAGTGAAAGTAATAATTCTAGCAAGACCTCCTCTATAACGCTAACCTGGTAATCGTTTAAAAAGATACCTAGATTTTTTTTTTTTTTTTTTTTTTTTTTTTTTTTTTTTTTTTTTTTTTTTTTAGGTACTGTAGTTTGTCGCCATTCCACAAGTGTGCGCAATTTCAAAGCATGACATATTAGGTCTCTAGTTACTCGGCATAACATCTTTCACGTTGTAAAAAAAAAAAATTGGGCTAACTTTACTGTTTAGTTTTTTAATTCATGAAAGTGTCTCTTATTTAATAAAAAAATTCTACTGCGCAAATACATAATTACATAAAATACGATCGCCATTTTATTCTCTAGGGTCTCTGCTAAAAAATTATATATATATATATATATATTTATTTTAATTAAATTTTCTAGCAAAAAAATCCAGCTTTTAACTTGTAAGCAATAAGTGTCAGAGAAGGGCTTAGTCTTTGCCTGATGGTGTTTTTTTTTTTTATTTGACAGCTGTGTGTGAGCAGAGAACGGCTCTGCACTTGTTACTTGAATGAATTGTGGAAATGCCGGATTAAGATAAGGGGGGGTTGAATTTTTTAATGATTAATCATGCAGCTCTTAGGCCCCTTTCACACGAGGCGGGCTCCATTTCTACGGAGCCCGCCTCTGTCCGCCGGCTCAGCGGGAGATCTGTCCGTTGATCTCCGCTGAGCCGGCGGATGACAGGTCCCTCTCTGCTCACTGAGCGGGGAGGGGCTTGTCAGGCACAGCTGCCGCCTATGGAGGGATCGGACGAAAACGGACAGCGTGTCCGTTTTCGTCAGATCTCACCCGATCCAATAGCGACGGATCTGGACGTAGAGCCATACGTCTGCTTTTAGCGGATCGGACGGGGTCGGATGTCAGCGGACATGTCTCCGCTGACATCCGACGCTCCATAGGCTAACATGGATCGCCCGTTCAGGTCCGCCGTCAAAACTGACAGGCGGACCTGAACGGTCCGATCGTGTGAAAGGGGCCTAACAAATGAAGAAACGTGTTTATTTTGTTTATATAATAAAAAATAAACCCAGTGATGATCAAATACAACCTTGAAGAAAGCTCTATGTTAGTGGGAAAAAAAATTATATAACGTTAATTTGCGTTCAGTGTTGCATGACTGCACAATTGCCAGTTAAGCCTGGCACACATGATGAGAATATCGGACGATTTATTGTTCGTTTTTTTTTGTATTCTATCAGTTTCAAGCATGCACGGTCTTGGTGATTCAATTTTTTACGGATGAATACTGTACTGAACAACCACATCCCTCTTGGCCTACAGCAAAATGACGGCCGGGTGGCGACTCTCCCGTTCTGACTGGACGTCATATGACATCCTTCAGAACGAGCTGTGGGGGGCGCGCAGCGATTGGTAGTGCGGTGTGCTGCTTTGATACACTGCATTTCTGATCACAGTAAAGCCCCATACACACGATAGGACTTTGTACAAACTTTCCCTTGGATTTTTGTACAAAGGGCGTTGGCCATAACATACACATGGCAGAACTTTTTCAGCCAACTTTCACCAAATCACGTGGTTTTTCAGCTCTTTACCACCACCCTTTGGTCAACTTCTATATTGTTGTCTGATATTGTGTCAATCTCGCCGCTTTTATCGGCGAGATTGACACCTAGCGAGCCGGGTTCACACTGGTGCGGGGATCCGACTTGGACCCCGCCAATGCCAGGCACTGTGTTTGGTATGAATCTTGAGGGGGAACTCTACGCCAAATTTTAAATAAAAAACCGGCATAGGTTCCCCTCCAGGGGCATACCAGGCCCTTAGGTCTAGGATGGATTTTAAGGGGAACCCCTATGCCGAAAAAACGGCGTGGGGGTCCCCCCAAAATCCATACCAGACCCTTATCCGAGCACGCAGCCCGGCCGGTCAGGAAAGGGGGTGGGGACAAGCGAGCGCCCCCCCCCCTCCTGAACCGTACCAGGCCGCATGCCCTCAACATGGGGGGGGTGGGTGCTTTGGGGGCGCCCTGCGGCCCCCCCCACCCCAAGGCACCTTGTCCCCATGTTGATGAGGACAAGGGCCTCTTCCCGACAACCCTGGCCGTTGGTTGTCTGGGTCTGCGGGTGGGGGCTTATCGGAATCCGGGAGCCCCCAGATCCCGGCCCCCCACCCTATGTGAATGAGTATGGGGTACATTGTACCCCTACCCATTCACCTAGGGAAAAAAGTGTCAAAAAAAAAAAAAAAAAAACACACACACACTACACAGGTTTTTTATAGTAATTTATTAGACAGCTCCGGGGGTCTTCTTCCGACTTCGCCGCTCTCTCCGGCCTCTTCTCCTGGTGTTCGACCTCTTCTCCCAGCTCCTCCGCTATCTTCTGCTATTTTTTTGCTAGCGGTGGCCCAGACTTCTGCGTCGTCTTCTTCCCTCTTCTCTTCTTCCAATGCTGACATGACGCTCTCTCCCGCTGTAATGCTGTGTGAGCGCTCCGCAATGACTTATATAGACGGTGACCCCGCCCCCTTATGACGTCAGTCCTGGGACTGTGACGTCATAAGGAGGTGTGGTCATGTCATCCGATGACCACGCCCTCTTATGATGTCACAGTCCCAGCATCCCCCGGGACTGTGACGTCATAAGGGGGCGGGGTCACTGCCTATATAAGTAATTGCGGAGCTCTCACACAGCATTACAGCGGGTGAGAGCGTCGTGTCAACATCGGAAAAAAAGAAGAGGGAAGAAGACAACGTAGAAGACCGGGCCACCGCTAGCAAAAGAGCGGCAGAAGATAGCGGAGGAGCCGGAGAAGAACCGGACACCGGGAGAAGAGGCCGGAGAGAGCGGAGAAGAACCGGACACCGGGAGAAGAGGCCGGAGAGACCCCGAAAATCGGAAGAAGACCCCTGAAGTCGGAACAAGACCCCGGAGCTGCCTAATAAATTACTTTAAAAACCTGTGTAGTGTGTTTTTTTTATTGACACTTTTTTTCCCCTAGGTGAATGGGTAGGGGTACGATGTACCCCATACTCATTCACATAGGGTGGGGGGGCCGGGATGTGGGGGCCCCCTTATTAAAGGGGGCTCCCAGATTCCGATAAGCCCCTCGCCCGCAGACCCCGACAACCAACAGCCAGGGTTGTCGGGAAGAGGCCCTTGTCCTCATCAACATGGGGACAAGGTGCTTTGGGGTGGGGGGGCTGCAGGGCGCCCCCCTCCCCCAAAGCACCCACCCCCCATGTTGAGGGCATGCGGCCTGGTATGGTTCAGGAGGGGGGGGCGCTCGCTCATCCCCACCCCCTTTACGGTCAGGCTGCATGCTCAGATAAGGGTCTGGTATGGATTTTTGGGGGGGGGGCCCCACACCGTTTTTTCGGCATAGGGGGTTCCCCTTAAAATCCATACCAGACCGAAGGGCCTGGTATTCCTCCAGAGGGGAATATCCCCTCGCGCCCGCTGCAGTAGGAAAATGTGTTTTTCCTATTGCAGCTAGCACGAGATGTACAGTACCTTGTCGCCAAGAACCGAACATTCTCGCGGCTGCATACTGTAGTTTGTACAAAAGTCAGATGGTTTTGTGTACACACGATCGGACTTTGCTCCATCGGATTTTTGTTGCTGGTAAGTTTGTGCGTTCGCACAGCCAACAAAAGTCCAATGGAAACAGAAAAAGTTTGTCCGATGGAACGTACACACGGTCGGATGTTTCTCCAAAACAGCTAATTTGCATGTTTGTTGTCAAAAAGTCCGATCGTGTGTACGGGCCTTAAAGAGCCTATGACGTAGGCTCTTTACCACGTGATCAGCAGTGTCCATTCACAGCGTAACTAAGAAGTGCCAGTTATCAGCATTCCTCTATTCATGCTGACAGGGTGTGAGCAGAGGAGAGCTGATAAATGGCTCTCCTGACATGGGGGTATGTACTGATAATCAGTGCAGCCCCATAAGTGATGCCAATCAGTGCCTTCTATCAATATCAACCATCAGTGCCCATAAAGGCTGCCCTTTCAGTGCCTCTTCATCAGTGCCCAACACTGAAGCAGAAAACTCATTTACAAAATCCAATAACCAAAACTAAGAAAAACTCCCCCCCAAAAAACTTCTGGTCTCTTTTCATTTGTTTAGCAAAAGAAAGTTCTATGATAAAAATGTAGTTTGGGTTCAGTGTAGAGTTGCCACCTCATCCCTTTAAACCCGAACACACATGAATTACACAGGTTTGGAGGCTAATTTAATGCAGATAAGGCACCAAGTTAAATTACCACTAAGGATGAGCTCAGGCGCGTTCGCACAGCCCATGTGCAGAGCCCGCCAGAAAGTCGGCACTGCGCTAATCACAAGCAGTGAGACATTGTCCTGATGTGCGGCTGCAGAGATCGGGAAATGTCTCACTGCCTGTGATTAGCGCGGCTCAGTGCCAACTTCCTGGCGGGCTCTGCACGTGGAGTGTGCGAACACGCCTGAGCTCATCCTTAATCAGCCACAAAACCTGTGTAATTAATATATGTTCGGTTTTAAAGGGATGAGGTGGCAACCTTAGTACAGCGCTGCATGACCGCACAAAATGTCAAAAAAGTGCGACAGCGCTGAAAAGCTGGTCTGGGCAGGAAGGGGGTGAAAGTGCTCAGTATTGAAGTGGTTAAACAAAACTAGTCTGTTCTGTTATCGCACGAGAACATTTTTTGGGTGCTTGTCCCTTCAGGCAATACTGCAAGAACGGCCGTGTACGAACGATCAGATTATTGAGGAAAGTTGTATTTTTGGGCTCATTTTCGTGTTACTAGGCTTTGAAGTAGCGCAGTGCTAAAAAGCAGAAAAAAAAAAAATGCTCTGGTCATGAAGGGGGTAAAACCTTCCGGAGGTCGAATGGTTAAAAAAAAAAAAAAAGGGGGGAGGGGGGGTAGGTAGAAATACTAAACAAGACATGCCAACCTGAATGAATACATAAAACTGCGCAAACTGTTGGCGCTATATAAATCCTGTATAATAATAATAACAATAATAATACTACACATGGATAGATGGGGTTTCTAGAGAGTAAATGAAGCTCTGGCATTAGGATGTGTATAAGATGAAAGTGAAATGAAGTGTTGTGTGTGCAGACCTAATGATAGGAGGAAGTTGGAGCTAGCTGTAGGATGTTCGAGCCGTCTGCTCCTAGGAAGTACGCTTGTCTAGCTCCAGCAATTCCACAAAGAGATAAACATTGACCCTAGAAATGTAGAATGAGGAGGCCATGTGCCTACCTAGGAGAAGGCCAGTCCTCCGCTGTGTGCCTCCTTCCTCCCTCAGTGTTATGGAGAGGGCTCCTCTGTGTACACAGCTCGTCCTTCCTGTGATGTATTGGCGGGGTCCCTCCCCCACATCCTCTCATAGTCTGCACAGCGCACACTCGCCTCTGCAGTACGCTCGGTGTACACGGTGCCCGGTCCCTACAGGATCTCCAGCACCAACCTGGAGGCTTTGCTTTACCCTTTGTTGGCAGCACAAGAATTACAGGCTATGAAATACACCCACCTTAACACGAGAGCTTTAGCAATGGATGTCAACAGCTGAAAGGCCCCTCTTACATTCCTCGCTGCCTCCCATCCAAGGCCAGCTGCTTATCTAGACCCCTCCCCAGTACAGCTCCTTCCTTCCTCCATACACACTGCTATGGTTCATCCTGTTCTCTGCCTCACACACACAACAAGCCGCTATGGGCAGCTCTTCCCACCTATGGTGTGGGGGGAAGGATTGTGTCCCAGCACTAAAATGCAACATTGTCAAGAGAAGTCCTGTCTACCTTTTCTTGACAATATTGGACGTTTCTCAACCGCTCCTGAACGCTGGAACATCACAGCTAGTAATCCACGTTTAAAAAATGTGTGTTTAGCAGCATTTGCAAGCCGCGTTTGCGTTCAGAAGCGTTTACTAAGGGCCAGTTCACACCACATGCGATCCAGTGCGTTTTTTTTTCTGCATCAAAAACACATAAAAAGTGGGTTTTCAATGGCATAGTTCACACCAGTGCTTGCATTTCCAGGGCTTTTCAGTTCCAGGAAAAAAAAAGTAGAGCATGCTGCATTTTTACTACACTGGACTGTACTGGAACGCTGTAAAAAGCATCAAAAACTCACGGGAACGCACTGGAACACCCATGTTCTTATTTAAGGTTAAGGGAATAAAAAGGGGGGGGGGCTGGACTGCATCAAAAACACTGCAACGCATCAAAAACGTGCATGCAAAAAAGCATCTGGAGCGCATCCAGACTGCATTTCTATGGTGTGAACTGGCCCTAAAGCTCCATACACACAATCCGATTATCGGACGAATGATTGTTCGGTTTTTTTTTTTTGCATGCTAATCTCACGTCGAATCTGATGAGTTTACTAAAGTCAGGAAAATTCCCGTACGACAGAATAAAAATTCGGAAGTGATGTCATGTGTTGTAATGCATTTTGGAACAATAGCTGTACTGATTAAGACCCCTTTCACACCGAGCCGCCTATAGTGTCGGCGGTAAAACGCCGCTATTTTTAGCGGCGTTTTACTGTCTGATTTGCGGTGCATTTCGGCCGCTAGTGGGGCGCTTTTACCCCCCTCTAGTGGCCAAGAAAGGGTTAAAACCGCCCGCAACGCACCGCAATATCGCTGTTTTCCCGGCGGTATCCCAGCGCTGCCCCATTGATTTTAATGGGGAGCAGTGGTGGAGGAGCGGTAAACACACCGCTCCAAAGAAGCTGCTGGCAGGACATTTCCTGACGTCCTGCCAGCGCACCGCTCCGGTGTGAAAGCCCTCCGGCTTTCATACTGGAAACAATGGAGCAGCTGTTTGAGGGCGGCTTGCAGGCGCTATTTTTAAAGCTATGGCGCCTGCAAAACGCCCTCGGTGTGAAAGGGATCTTAACGAGAATCGTAGGAAAAAAATTTCCGTGCATGTCCGATAGAATAATATCGGATGAACTGTCCTGATCGGCTCTCGAAAGCTCTGTACTAACGATCCTATTATCGTACGATCGATTCAAATGAGTCATTTTTCATACGATTTTCCGATCATGTGTACGGGGCTTAAAGATAACCTCAGGAGACCCTCCCAAATGATTAGAAAGCACTAAATATACAAAACAAAATATAAAAAACAAATATTTATTAACTATTTCAGCCATTCTGTGAGAGAACAGTGTGAGTAGCAGCTGAGAAAGCAGTGTGGGGGAAGGAAGAGACAATTGTATGAATCTCAGTTCGCTAGCTGGAAAACTTTATAACATGTTGGGTCATAAAGAAATGCAAACAGCCAGACATTAGGGTCTCAAGCTCAATGTGGGGGTCATCAGGTTCAATTCTCAATGGTTGACGGGTGAGTGAAATTCCTATTCAACTTCAACGTCAAGTAATGTAAGTCGAGTTTTTGGTGTGTTTTTAGCATTTTCCAGGCTCAAAAGTAATAAATAAAATGTTTCCCTTTAAAAACACTACTAGACGAAAACGCGCCTAAACGCGGCTAGCCGCGTTTGGCGTTTGAAATGCCTCTAAACACAGCTTCTGAATTTTTGGGTTCCAAAAAAAGCCTCTAAACGCGACTGCCTAGAAACGACTATAAACGACCCACATGTTCTGATTAGATAACAGAGGAGAGTTCAGGAGCAGTTGAAAAAAATGTCCAGCTGCTCCTAAACGTCCATTTACCAGCAGCAGTGTACATGAGGCCTTAGTGCTGGGACACAAATAAACACAACTACTTGGTCTGCTGCCAGGATTTTGTTTACCTTCCCCAAATGCAAAGCTGTGTTGCTTACTACATTTGCCAACATGCATGGAGGAGTTTATAAAAACTGGAATAGAGAGAATCTGCCAACCAATCAGCTTCTAGCTTTCATTTTGAAAGTGTAAAGGCGTCAGAAAATCTAAAGATAAATTTCGTCCGATGAACGATCTGCCGATTTTCTGATCGTTAGTATGCTGCTTTTGACAGCTGATTACGAATTTTCGGCAGACAAAAACTGGATGTGCAGGCTTGAAAATTTTTGTCTGATGTGACCACAACGTCCGATTTTCTTTTCATTAGTACGGTTTTCTGACAAAAAACTGAAAATTGTATACATCTTCATGGCAGCATACACTTTGGGTTGTGACTCTGCCCCCACAACTTGGTAGGACCACATAGCTATAAATTGACGAGAAGGCACCCGCCCCAGTATTCTCTGTATGTATAAATCACCTCAGAAGGATGGGCAGTTGTATGCTGCCATGAAGATGCGGCAGGAAAGGAAAATTACGGAAAGGTGAGTATACAATTTTCCATTTTCCTGTCGCATCATGGCAGCATACACTTTGGGGAATAACTCGCAAACTGGGTGGGAATACAAAATAAGTTTTATTAACAAGGAATGGAAGAGTTGGCTTGGATAACGGTTTTCCCGAAATCCACTGTTGATAGGTGCACAGCGTCCACCTTATAATGAGATATAAAGATGTTTCTGGAAGACCAGGTGGCCGCTCTACAGATGGTTTCCGCCGAGACTCTACAGTAGGCTGCCCACGAAGTTGCCACTGCCCTGGTAGAGTGCGCCCTCAAGCCCTCTGGAATGTGTAAAGTGCTCAGCGAGTAGGCCTTTTTGATAGTCTTTACCAGCCATGAGGCAATGGTACGAGCTGAAGCCGCCTGGCCTCTTTTAAAGCCCTGCGGGATGATTAGGAGGTTTTCCGATTTCCTAAAAGGCTTGGTTGCCAATAGGTATTGCAAGATGTTGCCCTTGACATCCAGCGGATGAGGGTCGCCCTGATCCGTGACAAGGGCCCGGGAGATTGATCTCTTGATTAAAGTGGAATGAAGAGGATACCTCAGGGATAAAGCGGTCTGAAGGTTTTAAGACTAGTCTGTCCGGGTAGATGATCAGGTATGGCTCTTTGGCTAGCAGGGCTTGCATCTCTGAGACTCTCTTCGCTGATGTTATGGCAATTAAAAAGGAGACTTTTAGCGTCAGGTCCCAGAGGGAGATGGTTTTCGAGCGGGAAGAAAGGCTCTTTAGACAAGGCTTCCAAGGCAATTGAGAGGCCCCAGACCGGGAATGAAGGTTTCCTGGGGGGCCTTTGTTTTAGGCAGGCCTTCTGAAACTGTATAACAAGGGGATTATGAGCCCACTTGACTCCTGTCAAGGCGGAAATGGCTGACACTTGAACCTTTAAGGTGCTGGACCCAAGACCTTTCTCTAGCCCTGATTGCAGAAACTCCAGAACTTGTGACACTGATGGAGAAGATGAGTCCCAACCTTGCTGATGTGCGAAGGTAACAAACTTTTCCCAGATCCTCCTGTAGGTGTTGTTGGTGGTAGGCTTTCTAGCCTGGAGTAATGTATCTACCACCCTCTGGGAACAGCTTTGGTCTAGGAATCTAATCCTCTCAGCCTCCAGGCCGTTAGATGTAACTTCTCTGGATTTGGGTGAAGTAGCTGATCCGGAGAAAGTAAGTCTGCCGATACTGGGAGAGGAAGTGGGTCTGCCATGTTCAACTGTAGGAGGGTAGTGAACCATGGCCTCCTTGGCCAAAAGGGAATCACAGCCACTACCAGTGCTGCCGAATTCTTGAGCCTCTGAAGGAACTTCGCTATGAGGGGAGTCGGGGGAAAGATGTTGCCGAGGCGAAAGTTCCAGGGATGTTGGAGACAATCCGTTCCCTCTGCTGAAGGAAAGGGAATCCTGGACAAGAATCTCCGCCACTTTGTGTTTGCTGGTGTTGCTGCAAGGTCTATGTCCGGTGGGCCCCAGGTCTGAGATATGAGGGTGAAAGCTTGGGGACCCAGAGACCACTCGTTGACTCCTGGCTGTTTCTTGAATAAGATCTGGATCGACTCCTTCTGCGACTCTCCCTGTGACCCGAGCGACTTCTCCTGCGATTTTAGCGGCTCCGTCTGTGGCAGGAACGGCTTCTTCTGCGCCAGGTCTCTCTGTGTCTTGAATTAGACGTTCTTGAGGACCTGATAGGGCTGACCAATTTAGGCAGCGTTAGTAGTATCCTGCTCTCTTTTTAAGTCTTTACTACTTACAATGTCCTTCCCCCCCCTTACCTATTAGGCTGGCGGTGATCTGCTGGGGCAGCGGCCTCCATAGAGAAGGAGTGGTGGAACCTATGGATACAGAAGGATGAGACATGCAAGAATAGCAGGAATATAAGAGAAACTAGACAGAGGACAGCCACTTACCTCTACAGCAGAGGCAGTGAAAAACTGTCCCTGGGGCTTTTTAAAATTACCGCCATGATCGCCGAGCGTTCGTGCATGCACAGTAGCGCCGCGCGACACCCGGCGCCATCTTAGAAATTGGCAACAGGCAGAGAATGCCCTGACACTGCGCACTGCGCATGTGCAGAAGCGCCGAGACACTCCCGAAGGGCAACAGAGCCCAGGAACACCAGGAAAGAAGGTGGAGGTAAGGGGAGACCGCTGCACACAACTAAGCCTGTTAGAATTTTGTCGGCGATCAGCGATTTTTAGCAGGAATGCGACACTGCATCAGACAGATCGGACACTTTTGACACTTTTTTGGGACCAGTGACATTTATACAGTGATCAGTGCCAAAAATAGCCACTGATTACTGTATAAATGTCATTGGCAAGGAAGGGGTTAACAGTAGGGGGCGATCAAGGGGTTAATTGTGTCCAAGAGAGGTGTTTCTAACTGTGGGGGGAGTGTACTGACAGGAAGTAGTGAGAAATCGCTGTTCCTGATCACTAGGAACAGCAGATCTCTCTCTCCTCCCCTGACAGAACAGGGATTTGTTTGTTGACATTGACAGATCCCCTTTCTGGCTCTCTGTGGAGCGATCGCGGGTGGCAGGCGGACATCGCGGCCGCCGGCCACACGCATTGGCTCCGGTGACGTGCGTGTCTCCTATTGCTCTTAAAGTGGGCAGCGTACAGCTACGGCGATTTGCGCAGCCTGCCAACCTGCTGCAGTATAATGACGGCGGCTGGTATTACAGGTATGTCAATTTACTCAGCGCTTTACATTTATATTGTACATTCACATCAGTCCCTGCCCTCAAGGAGCTTACACTCTTAGGCCCCTTTCACACGGGCTCTCCAATCAGGTCCGCCTGTCAGTTTTTCAGGCGGACCTGATCAGAGCCTCTATTCACTCCTATGGGGCAGCAGATGTCAGCGCTGACATGTCCGCTGACACCCGCTGCTATCCATTTCGATCCCGTGCGCCAAATTCAGATGGATGGTGACCCTATTTTCCATCCGTCTGGCAGATCAGTTTGGGTGAAAACTGACAAGCGGTCCATTTTCATCTGATCTCCCCATAGAGGACAGTGGGGCTCTGACAGGTCCGTCTCCGCACAGTGAGCGGAGACAGACCTGTCATCCACCTGCTCAGCAGGGATCAGCAAATCAATCCCCCGCTGAGCAAAGCTGAGTCCCCCGGGTAGACCGCCCGTGTGAAAGAACCCCCCTTTAGCCTGTGTTTCTCTCCTATAGGAAAAGATAGGAAGCTCTGTGTCTCAGAGTATTTATACAGACTCCCAGCAGCCATCTAAGCCAACCTCCCAGGGATTGGCCAGGGTAATATAAATATTCATGCTGCCCATTTGCCTTGCTCCACACCTATGTTCCAGAGATATCCACAGTTCTACAGAAATCAAAGAGATCAATCGAAAACACCGAACAGGTAAAATAATTAGCTACACTGATTACAGTGAGAACAGCTAAATTTGCCTGACAACAAACAGCAGCGCCACTGGATGCAGTGAGTCAGAACTAAATTTACCTAATCTTAGCACCTATCTCGGAGGGTGTTACATTAGCAATTCTTTAACCCTGAAGAGGCTGATCTACTGCGCCACAACTGTTTGCATTGTATGCAGTTGCTGCACAGCCCTATTCACTTGAAGGGGAAGTGTTCAGCAGCAGGGAGTATAAAGCAGTATTAAACCCGAATGCAAATATTTATTACATTTGAGCTTACCAATTCATGCATGTGTGCATTAGTTTTCTTTTTTAGGCTTTCTTTCTTTTATTTTTACTTGGTGATCCTGTTAATAAGTCTGTTGTTTTTCAACAGGGCAAGATGTCCTGCAGATGTAGCAATTTGGATGAAAACGGACAGGCAGATGTAACAGTTAGAGGTTTGAGACAAACCATGTAACACTGATGGGGTGCTCACAGTGATCAGCTTTTATTTATTTATGTAAAACCTTTATGCCAAAATAAACTGTTGCTGTAACAATGATAGCTGGAGTTTGACTTAAATTTGTTAGTGTAGTTAAATCTGCTAGTACATCTAACATGCCCCCCCAGACTAACAATGATGCTGTCCAAAGGTGTCTCTCTTGCTCCTTCATCCAGAGCAGAGGATTCCAAACTTTCTAAACAAAGGGCCACTTTACTGTACTGCAGACTTTAGGGGGGGCAGACTGTGGCCATTGGGAGTACAAAATGTCCCAGCATCAGTGGGAGGAATTGTGCCCCATCATTGGTGTTATTGAAAGGAATTGTGCCCCATCATTGGTGTCATTGGGCCTCATCATTCGTGTTATTGGGTGGAATTGTACCCCATCATTGTCATTGGGCCCCATTGTTGGTGTTGAGTAGAATCATAGGGGTCTGATAATTTTGAGTTATATATATAGAGAGAGAGAGAGGGAGAAAGAGAGAGAGACAGACTATCACTTTAATAATTTGTAATGCACTTGTTTGTTTCTTTTTAGACACAAAAGTTTTCAGTCCATGATGTGCCGTAATTTAATCTCAGTATGAAAAAAGTTGTTCTGTGAAGCCCTTAGAGGTTTGTTAGAGAACCTTAGTGAACAAAGAGCATTATAAAGGCCAAGGAACACACCAGATAGGCCAGGGATAAAGTTGTGGAGTAGTTTAAAGCAGGGTTAGGTTATAAAAAAATATCCCAAGCTTTGAACATCTCACGGAGCACTGTTCAATCCATCATCCGAAAATGGAAAGAGTATGGCACAACTGCAAACCTACCAAGAGATGGCCGTCCACCTAAACTGACAAGCCGGGCAAGGAGAGCATTAATCAGAGAAGCAGCCAAGAGGCCCATGGTAACTCTGGAGGAGCTGAAGATACACAGCTCAAGTGGGAGAATCTGTCCACAAGACAACTATTAGTCGTGCACTCCACAAATCTGCCCTTTATGAAAGAGTGGCAAGAAGAAAGCCATTGTTAAAAGAAAGTTATAAGAAGTCACATTTGCAGTTTTTGAGAAGCCATGTAAAGGTGGAAGAAAGTGCTCCGGTCAGATGAGACCAAAATTGAACTTTTTGGCTTAAAAGCAAAACGCTATGTGTGGCGGAAAACTAACACTGCACATCACTGAACACACCATCCCCATTGTGAAACATGGTGGTGGCAGCATCATGTTGCGGGGATGATTTTCTTCAGCAGGGACCGGGAAGCTGGTCAGAGCTGATGGGAAGATGGATGGAGCCAAATACAGGGCAATGTTAGAAGAAAACCTGTTAGAGTCTGCAAAAGACTTGAGACTGGGGCGGAGGTTCACCTTCCAGCAGGACAATGACCCGAAACAGAGCTACAATGGAATGGTTTAGATTAAAGCATATTCAGGTGTTAGAATGGCCCAGTAAATGTCCAGACCTAAATCCAATTGAGAATCTGTGGCAAGACTTGAAAGTTGCTGTTCACAGATGTTCTTCATCCAATCTGACAGAGCTTGAGCTATAGTGCAGAGTTGAATGGGCAAAAATTTCACGTTCTAGATGTGCAAAGCTGGTAGAGACATCCTCCTACAAGCTTCACCAGTAACTGATAGAAATCACAAGACTGCTATATACTGCTGATGAGAAAAGGTATTTCGCTGTCTATATTTACTAAAATAATTGCATTTCCTTGTTCTGGGTACTGTGGAAGACCAGATATAGTGAATGCAGTTTCCTGGGTTTAGTAACACATTAAGTGAGGGATAGACTGCAGAGAGAAAGATATAATTTTGCCCCTGTACAAAGCATTAGTAAGACCTCATCTGGAATCTGCAGGTCAGTTTTGGGTGCCAGATCTCAAAAAGGATATCAGGGAACTGGAGAAAGTGCAGAAAAGAGCAACCAAACCTATAAGAGGCATGGAGATGCTCAGCTATGAGGAAAGATTAGCTGAACTGAATTTATTCTCTCTTGAGAAGAGGAGATTAAGGGGGGATTTGATCATCAAATACATAAGTGGTCCATATAGTGAACTCGGTGTAGAGTTAATCACTTTAAGGTCATCATAGAGGATAAAGGGGCACTCTTTTCGTCTGGAGGAAAATCTCCAAATACAGAAAGTTTTCTTCACAGTAATGCCCTGTACACACGATAGGTTTTTCCGACAACAAAATCCATGTTTTTTTTCCGATGGATGTTGGCTCAAACTTGTCTTGCATACACACGGTCACACAAATCTTGTCGGAAATTCCGAACGTCAAGAACACGGTGACGTACAACACGTACCAGGAGCCAAGAAAAATTAAGTTCAATAGCCAGTGCGGCTCTTCTGCTTGATTCCAAGCATGCGTGGAACTGTGTACACACGATCAGAATTTACGAGAACGGATTTTGTTGTCGGAAAATTTGAGATCCAGATCTCAAATTTTGTGTGTCGGAAATTCCGATGGAAAATGTCCGATGGAACCTACACGCGGTCGGAATTTCCAACAACAAGCTCCTATACATTTTCTGTCGGAAAATCCTATCATGTGTACGGGGCACAAGAGCTGTGAAAATGTTGAATAGACTCGCTCAAGAGCTAGTTCTGTCTAGCTCAGTAGATTGCTTTAAAAAATGCATGGATTCTTTCAAAAATGTACATAATATAACTGGATACTAACATTTATAGGTTGATCCAGGGAATATCCAATTGCCTCTTGGGGGATCAGGAAGGAATTTGTTCCCCAGCTGGGGTAAATTGGATGATGCTTTGCTGTTTGTTTATTTGTTGCCTTCCTCTGCATCAACTTTGGGTATGGGATTGCATATATGGAGGGTGTGTGTGTGTGTGTGTGTGCTTTCTTTCCCCTCTAGGTTAGTTGAACTGGATGGATTTGTGTCTTTTTTTCAACTAGACTAACTACTGTATGTAACCATGAAGCACTCACATATTTGGTAGATGGTGCTTTGACAGACAAAGTGGAACATTAACACTATAAGCTTATATAAATATCTGCCTAAGGCTTCATTCACACCTGGGCGTTCTGGAATCGCCAGCGATTGTGCCCACGATTCCAGAATTGAGGCAAAATGCGGGACACGTCTGCGATGCAATTTCTTCTAATGGTACTCCAATCATGGTACAATTTTGCCATGGTTGTCACGCTGCAAAAAGGAGCTTCTTTTGGGCGACAGCGTAATGCATTGTGATTTGCCGCGCTTTATCGCACGACAACCGTGGCAAAATTGCACCGTGATTGGGGTGCCATTAGAAGTGATGGCATTGTGAACATGCCCCATGTTTTGCCACGATTCTAGAATCGTGGGCACAATCGCCCATGATTCCAGAAATGGTTTAGAAAGAAGCTGGTTCTTTTATGGGGAACCATCAGGAATGACATAAAGAGAGTCAGTTTGTCTAATGCAAGCAGTGTCTGAAAGGTAAACCAACACAGCATGAAGTACATTCAGAAAGTGAAAAGAAATTCCCTTCTGGTGTACTGGAGCTGAATAAAAGGACAAAAGAACAATATTCGGGCTGAGGTTAAAAACTGAAAACACTTTAAAGTGGTTGTAAACCTCAGAACAATTGTGACAGGGGAGGGATCTCCAGCTGATTGACAGATTCAGCTCTGTTTCTGTGTGCTGTGTGGAAGGGGGGTGTCCCTTCCATCCAATCAGTTCTCAGAGCACTTCTCACTCAGCTCTGCAGAGTTTCACTTCAGCTCTCCACTCCCTTTTTTCTGAACTCTCAGACAAGCTTTATAATTCAGCACTTTGAAGGGATGTATAGAAGAGAGTGCTGCAGACAGGTGCAACTTCTGTAAGAGGATTTGTTTAATCTCTGTGAATCACCTGAGGCCAGAGACTTCCCTGGGTATATGTAAGGGTTTGCAACCACTTTAAGCCTGGCACACACAGGCAGTTTTTTTCATTCAACCCAGCAGGCTGAAAAAAAAAATGAGATGCTTTCTGTACTAACGATGCTATGTTAGTACATCGATCTCTCCGCTGTGCTATTGTGTTCTGACGGGGACTGCCCCCTGCCACAACACACTGGTCAGCACTTGCAGCCATTTGCTGCAAGTGCTGATCGGTTGCTGATCAGCTGCTGGTTTTCCAGGATGTAAGCTCTACAGAAGCCGGTCGTGAGATTGTCTGTCAGACGAGTAGCTGTACACGCGGTCCGAAAGTCAGCTGGCGACTGCCAAACTGACCATTTTCAGATGATTTTTGACCCCGTGTGTACCTAGCATTAAGAGGGAATTGTCCAGGACAGACTCACCCATTTACTTGAGCCAAGACTTCTTGTTATGCAACGCAAAAGTTTATTAACTGCATGTGGGAGAACAATAGAGCAAGCTATCATTCTGAAGATTTTTCCTCTATGAAAGATTTTTTAAAGGCAAAAAACAACAGCAAATATATCCAAATACAAAGCCTGACATGACGGAGAATGTTACAGAGCCAATGAGATTGTACACATTCTATACAAACATTAGAGAGTTAACATCACTGTTGCCCTCTGGCTGAAATCCAGATAGGGCAACTGTTGACCAGTAGATATGAACTAACATATGACCAGATAATGATATTACAGAAGCATAAAGTAAAAGTTATCTCAACTGTATAGCAAATGTTCATGCCTACTATTGGGGGGGGGGACACAGAAGAAAGACATATCAGTCTGTAAGTCGGAAGTAGGAGTCTTAGCAAAAGGGCAGAAATAATCAAAATTAAAGTGATAGTCTCTTGAGCAATAATAGTCTCTCATATGTGAGGGCAAAAGCCTTGCAAATGTTCATAATTTTCAGATTATACAAAATCCCTCAGGTGATACACAGGTGCATGTGCATGGGAGTCTCTGTTTACGGCACGGGTCTGAAGAAATGGCACAGGTATGCCGTTCCCTCAGAGAGCATTTGCTTGTGACGTCACCAGCTGCATCTAAAGTAAATATCTCCTAAACAAATATTTACTGTACCTATAGGTTCAAATCATACAAGGGAGTTTATTCCCACTTTAAAGTGGTTGTAAACCTAGTTACACCACTACAATAAGGCTTACCTGTAGGTACTGTAAATATCACTAAACCTGCACGGTTTAGGAGATATTTACCATATACGCTTGTGCTGACATCATCGGCGCATGTGCTGTTAAGAAACGGCCCTCTGTGCTGTTTCTTCCCTAGCAAGTGCCGTGACTGACAGCTCCCGTGAGCCAGCGTGGGAGTGATGTCATGCGACTCCAGCCAGTCACAGAGCTGGAGTCCGTGGCCCCGGAAGGAAGAGGGGCGAAGATGAATGGGGGCGGCGCGGGCTTCGATTGCAGGTAAGTGACACATAATGGGCTAGTGTGTGATGCATACTAGCCCATTATACTTTTACTTTTCAGGGGAAAGCAGGGTAAAAAAGGAAGTAAAACCCATCAGGGTTTACTTCCTTTTTAAGTAGAATGTTCTATGTTCTTTTATTGGCTACTGCAAGTCAGTTTGTAAACACTACACAAATAGGTTAGTTTATATTGTACTAGCAAATTCTTTAGCACTTTTTAGAACACTTATATTTTTCAGGATAAATGTATAATACATATTGTGCTTCTCATATATTCTCATTTCATTCTCCAATTCCCACTCCAACTGTTTTAGTTCCTTTTTGCTTATGCGCTCTGCAAAGAAATCTGATCTCCCTTTCAGGTATACTGTATGTAGGGAGAGGAGATGATCCATTCCTCTGAGAATAGAAGAATGTCCTCCACAATAGACATCAGCTGAGTTGATCAAGTTCCCCTCTGTTTGTTTATGCAGGATACTGCTGTTGTCTGAAAAGACTCTTGAGCAATTTTGGGGAATAAATACTGTTATGCCCGTACACACGATCGGACTTGATGCTATGATGGTTTTTCTGACGGAATTCCACTCAAACTTGTCTTGCATACACACGGTCACACCAAATTCCGACCAGCAAAAACGCGGTGACGTACAACACGTATGACAGGACTAGAAAAGGGCAGTTCAATATGAAGTGCGCCACCCTTTAGGATTCTTCTGCTAATCTTGTGTTTATCTCGTTTTTGTAGAAGTTTGGTGAGAGACGATTCGCGCTTTTCAGACTCGTGCTTTTCAGATTGTTTTACTGCTGTTCAGTTTGTGCTTGTGAGGTCGTATCTGCTTTTCAGTGCGTGTAGACAGTTCGTATCTGTTTTTTCAGTGCGTTCTTGTCTGCTCGTTGCAGATTTTCAGCTCGCTCTTCACAGACCATGCTGTTCTTCTGTGCGTTCTGTTAGTTCGTTCTGACCAGCCGACCGTTTTGAAGCCATGTTGCGGGTTACGTGCTCGTCATAGAGTTTGTGCTATGCGGGGGCTTGGTGTTGGGGTTCTTACTTTGACCCAAGCCCAGTCCATGAACAGGGTGGGGAGGAGTTCATGGACCAAGAATTGGTTGCTCCAGCGTAACCAATTCTCTCACATACCTTTGCTGCGGGAGATCCGTGAGAATAACCCTGATGATTTCAGGAACTTTCTCCGGATGACGAACCCCATTTTTCACCATCTGTTGGCTTTGCTGACCCCTTATATCAGCAGGCAGGATACCTGCATGAGGCAAGCCATCACTCCTGAACAGAGGCTAGTCGCCACGTTGTGGTGCTTGGCGACAGGGAGAAGTCTGCAGGACCTCAAGTTCTCGACAGGCATCTCCCCCCAGGCTCTGGGGATCATTTTCCCAGAGACCTGTTCTGCCATCATCCAGGTCCTGCAGAAGGACTATGTTAAGGTAAGATTTCTCCTTTAACATCACATTATATGTATTTATTGTTTGCTAATGTATTGTATTTCTTTCATCATTCCATAATTACCACGATTGTAATATGCTGTGAATGTCCCCTTTGTTCTCATGCATGCTAGAAGCTTTTAATGCTCCTTTTTGTCTTTCATGCATATTTGCCTTCACTAACCTCCCCAGCATGCTATCCTGGGCCCATATACACCTAGCCTAGTCACTTAACAATGTATTTTGTCAGCTTCATAGTACTGCTTTACCCTAAACACCCCCTAAAATGTGTACCAATGTTATTTGTGTCCTTAAATTCATGCAGAGTGCCAGAGGCTTTTTTTTGGGGCCCAAAATCATTTGTAACCCTCCCTCCCCCCAACCGCTAAGTCATCCGATACCAAACCTCTATTTGCTGACTTTGCCAAACCCATACACACTATAGCTACCTCTTTTGTGTTCATATTTATGGATGAATTCACCAAAGCATGTAGTGCAAGGGCCTGCGCCAAATACTTTAAAATGGTACTGTTTAAAGTTTTTTTCTCAGATTATTATCTTGATAGGTAATTGCAGAATGTAAAAATGTGCCTCAATTTATACAGTGTGTATTTTTATTTTTAGATTATGACACTTCTTACCTGTCCAGTGGGCTGCCAATAGTGTAATTAAGGAGGGGCTGGCCAAAGTAACACACATTATGTATGCATTCAGCTCTCAATGAAGTGGAGAGGGTTACCTCTCCAAAACATACCCCCCCCTAAAATTTTTACAATGGGCCACCAGAGGAGGTGAAGAATCTGATAAGTGGACCTTATACTTTTGCCTTTAAATACTCCTTCAAATAAATGTTATACTGATGTTGGCCAAGAATGTTTGGGTCTAATCTGCTTGCAATGTTATGTGTAAAATTACTATTTTTTTTTCTTGTTTGACTCCACAGTTTCCTTCAACGCCACAGGAATGGCAGACTGTGGCCTCCCACTTTGCCACCCGATGAGACTTTCCCAACTGTGGAGGGACAATCGATGGGAAACACGTCCACATCGTCCCACCACCCCATTCAGGGTCATACTAATACAATTACAAGGGGTTTAAAAGTATTGTGTTGATGGTGGTGGTGTCGGCGACATATAAATTTTTTCTATGTGAACGTGGGGAGGAATGGCCGGATGTCGGGTGGTGGAGTATTTGCCCGTACCAAGTTCTACAGACATCTCGAGAGTGGTGGCTTTGGATTGCCACCTCCGGAGGAGAACGTGGAAGGACTGCCATTTGTGTTCATCGCAGATGAGGCATTCGTTCTGGGTGACCACGTGATGAGGCCATTCCCCCAGAGGACCCTCACTCCGGAGAAGAAGGTTTTTAATTACCGGCTGGCCAGAGCCAGAAGAGTCTTGGAGAATGCCTTTGGGATACTGGCCAGCCGGTTCCGCCTATTTCAAACAGCCATAAATATGGCGGAATATAAACTGAACTATATAATTTTGAGTTGCTGCATCCTGCACAATTTTCTTAAAAAACATAATGCTAGTTATGTTGCCTCTATTGGACCTGAGACTGGATTTTCAGAAGTTCCAATGATGGCCCTGGAAGTGGGCCGTCCTGGCTTGCCCCCCAAAGTGCCCGTGAAGTGAGAGAAAATTATGTCCAATATTTTATGGGTAGGGGGGCCATTGCTTTGCCACCAAATTTGGAATACATTTTCTTTTTTATCAGATAAAATCTTGATTTTCATTTACTGGTTGGTTTTATTTTTGCTGTCTCCTAGTGCACTTGTAGTGCCAAGTGGTTTTTGCATTATTAAATAGCACCCATTGTCACTGTAAACACCAACTTAATACAAAAACTGGTATTGATCATTGAAAGAAGAAGCCACACATTGTTGAGTATAAAATCTTTTATTCTGTGCACATGTACATGTGCGTTGTTATTTTTGGTAAAAACACCAATTCTTGTTTACATTTTTTTTTTGTAGATTTTTGAGAGTACATAAACAGGCATGTTTCAAAACATAACATACACAACTCTGGAACTTACAAAGTTCAACATTGAAATACTGAAGGCAATATCAGACATTATAGTGTCCAAAATGTGTTGATATTGCCTTCATCAGATGGGGTAATGTCACCCCTATAAAAGCAAAATTTGGAAGATGCACACAAATTGGGAGTCAAACTGGGGATTTCCCTCCTGATCCCATACCTAATGTCAACATGTGCTATCTCCCATCATGGAGGATCAATGGACGTGTTTTGGGGGTGCAACCCCTTCCTCTCACCTACTTTAGTTTCAAGGAAGGGGTTGCAGCCACAAAACGCGTACATTGAGATCCCCTGATGGCAGATAGCACATGTTGACACACTGTGTGAATCTTCCAAATTTGGCTTTTAAAATTTGACAAAAATTTGTGCCTAAAAAAAAAACCAAATGGTGGCATTTTTTGGGTATTTAGATTCTTCCTAGCACATCAATCATGATCTTCAGTTTTTGTTCAATCTCAATTTTGTTTTTGCTTTATACAGTCTAAATCACGACTACAATACATTATGTCCTAGATTAGACTTTGGGCACTATCACTGGTGAAATTATGTAATTCTTCTTCCACAACCTGAACATCACTTAAAAAATAAAAATACACACCATGTATTATAAATATGCAGGCATACATCTATTAACTGAATCTGGGGTGTCCGTCACTCTCTTTTGTGGTGTCAATTTCAACCACCTCTCGTTCCTCCACATCCTCAGGTTGTGACCTTTGTTCCCCTTCTTCAGGAGGTGGGGGGGGGTGTCCCTGGTGTCCTCATAGTTCCTGAGTCTTTGCTCCCCTATGAGAATGAAACAAAAGGCATACTTAGCACACATATATTTCAGGCCAGAAAAAGGAATATGAAACATTGCTTGGAAGTGGGGTACAATTGTCTGTTTGGGCAGAGTTCCAAGTTGAAGACATGATTTACTCCCTTAACAAAGCTGCAATACTTACCTTTTTTGGACAAGTTTCACACATGGAGACACCCCAAGTATTCACTGGAGTACCTGTGTGGGACACCCTATAAAGTTTTTTCTTGTGTCCCACACTAGTGCTCCAGAGTCCAGATGTGTAAACAGCTGCTGAGTGTCCTCTCCTTATATTACACTGAATGAAGTTTGTAATTCCTTCTAGTTTCAAACACATCTAGACAACAATGTCCTAAACTTCTTTTAATACAAATTATCAAGACCAAATGTAGTTAACCCTGTATCTGGCAAAAACATTGTATATAGTTGGCAAACGAACAATGTTTACTACGACCGATTACTGTGCCCACGAACATGAAAGTAGCCATTTTAAAATGTCCAACAGTAAAGAAAAGCACATGGAGCAGCATGCAAGTAATAATAAGAATAGGAAAACACAACTACTTACTTTTTCAAAGAACTTTCTTGATCCTTCTGTACTGATTCTGCTCCCTTAATATGAAGTCCGACCAGTGTTTCCTCAATTGCTCCTTGGATCAACGTACTCCAAAATTGGCCTATACTGATTCTCGATTGAGGCCTATATTGGGATAAAATTAGGAGAGTTTAGCCTGATATTTAGTGTTTTTGTCTTGTGTTTGGTCTTTCAGAAAAAATGAAACAATTTAAAGATCCTGATTTTATGAGACAATTCATAGATCAATACAGAGATATGTGGAATTTATCAGAGGTGAAAAACCCCTTATATAGAAACAAACCAGCAAGGAAGGCATCGCTGGAGAAACTGCTGAAATTCGTAAAAACGCAGGTCCCCGATGCAGACATCACGTTTGTTGAAAATAAAATTGGTAGCTTGAGAAGCACATATAGGAAGGAGCTTCAGAAGGTCCAGAAGTCCCTGAGGTCAGCAGCAGATGACGGGCATGTACCCAGTCTGTGGTACTACAACAAGATGCGTTTTCTGGATGACCAGATGGAAGCCAGGAAATCACTTTTTTAAGTATATTATATTTATATATATTTTAAGTTAATTTTTAAATAACAACAAAAAAAGTTTTTTGCTGTCCCATATTGCTGATGGATCAATATTTAGAGCGGAATGGGTAAAATATACAAAATGTTTTATATAGGTGTGATGTGTTTAAGGATTTGTAAAAAGCCTCTCCAGCAGGTATAGATGGGTCATAATTTAGACCACAAAGATATCCAAATATTTAATTTAAGTAAAGATAGTAAAGGGATAATTGTTATGTATATTTAGGATATATAGAATGGGCTAAACCCTTAGTTAAAATGGCGATATAAGGAAGGAAGTCACAGATGGGAATGTTACCTTAGTTAAAATGGCGGAACATCTACTTCCGGCCGCACGCAATATAAATAGAACGTGAACCAATCATACGGCAGCTTCCTGATGACGCATTCTATGATGCGAAACGCGTAGAGGCTGCTGGGAGTTTTTTCACATCAGGTGACCGGACGTGAACGGGAACGAGGCTTGGAGCGCAAGCCGAGCGTGGAGGCCGCAATACAACACCAGGCGGACCATGCAAACAGCCCAGTACCCGTCCATAACTGCTGGATAAGCTTTGTGCCGGCTCGAGGGCACTTTTAAATGTGAGTTGATACTTTTCCTGAAATTTTAAATAAATAGTTCAAGCATATTGCGCTATGATCGTTTTTTATCCCTTATGCTCTCCAATGAGGAACATTGGAGTCCGAGTTTAGCCGGTGAGGAGAGTTACATAGGTGGAGTGGTTATCCCTTGAATGAACCAAAGGCTCATCTTTATTAAACATCTGGTGAGTGGCCAATCTGAATGGTGGAGGTTTTTCACTCAGTCACATATGATCACCGAAGGAACATAGGAGCACGCCAGTCACAATTAATTACTAAAGGACTTTTTTTGGCAGCACGCTTGAAGGATTTTTTATATACTGGACAATATATGGTTACATTGTTTGTTATAAGATTATGCATATGATTTTGTATTCTATTTTATGTAAGTGATTCTTTCGGATTAGTAGGAAGAGAACAAGTGGTGGTTACTATAGGGGTAGCGCATTCACACACACTGAATCAGGAAATCACTTTCGACTCTTACGGCCCCCCTTCCATCCACCCTTCCCTCAACCCCAGCTGAGGCTTCTGAGGACCAACCTGGGCCTTCCATCTTGGAAGAAATTGAGGAGCCCAGATGGAGCCAGGTATAGTTTTATTAAAAATATTTCTTGTGGGAAAATGATTGTTGTTAACTAGATGTTATTATTGCTAACAAATGAATGATTTAACAAAAAGTGTTTTACATATCAATAGACAGTAGGGGCCAAAAATGATTGGGACAAGAATGAAAAATGCTGGACTCAGAATGATAGTCTTTTCTATCTATTAAACATTCAATTTGCAACAGTCATGAGCTGAAAATTGTGTGTGATTGATGAACCAAAAACTAAAACTATGTCCCTTTTTCATACACAGGAAGACCTCAGCCAGGACGAGGCTCTGGAATGTGGCACACAGGAGGAGGCGGGGGTAAGTGTCAGCCAGGAGGTGGCCGGCCCCAGCTTCACCCAATCCCAGGTCCCTCCCCTCTGCCTTCCACACAAAAGGCCCAGGAAGGGGAGGAACGTGGAGGAGGCAGCACTGGACCTCATTAAAGAGGCTAATGATGCCCTGAAAACCCCCCTTGACGCTCTAGAGGCCTATGGCATGTATATAGCCTCAAATTTGCAGCAAATGGAGGAGGACCTACGTCGCAAATATGAAAAATTAATTTTTGAGACCATCCACAAGGGCTTGATTGGCCAAATGACGGATGACATCCACTTCTGTACGCTTGCCCATCCTCCTCCTCCTCCTTCTGCCACTAGTCCACCTCCAGAGCCACAGCCTGCAGGGAAGGCTGCAGGTAAGGCTGCACGGCAGCGTGGAGGGAAGGCTGCAGCGAAGAGAAGAAAGTGATTGCCTGGGTTCAGTCTGGTCTGACAGAAGACGCAGGCTGTGGTAGTACCACAGCCTGGGGACATACATATCATCTGCTGCTGTTCCTGATCTCTGGGAGTCCTGGACCAGATTGTGCTCGCTTCTGTATGGACTTCTCAAACTACCAATTTTTTTATCCACAGAGTTGATGTCTGCCCTGGGGGCCAAAGGCTTCTTAAATTCCAGCTGTTTCTCCAGCGTTGCCTTCCCTCTTTATTTTGTTATTATGAGCCAGAATAAATGGAGATTTTTTTGTTATGAAAATACTTGCCGATGTGTTTTTCTTCAAATAGGACAGTTTGTTTGTGAGTAGGCAGGTACATTTCAAAAATACAATGCTAAATTAACAAGGGACAGCAAGCAACCTCCTTGAGGTTTACAAATACAAGATAATAATGGTGTTGTGGAAACGTGACATACAAAAAAAAAAACGGAGATCGCTATAAAATAATTAACAAAAAAAAAAAAAAACAGGAGATCTTGATTAAAAAAAAAAAAAATGACTATAAAAAAAATATAAACATTATTCTGGAGATCTGGCTTTAAAAAACAAAAGTATTATTCATGAGATCACGAGAAATAATAAAGAAATAAGTTTGTGAGAACTCTGCGTGAATATGAGAAGCAAAACAACGTCATTCTTCTAGCATTGTAAAGAGGAAGAGAATGCGCTGCATTGAAAGATTTAAAAATGATCTGTGTGACGAATGTGCCGTCTCCATTAGGAACGGTCGTTTTACCAGACCGTGCGGCTCCGTCTTCTACTTGATTCTGAGCATGCGTGTTTTTTTGCGCGTCGGAATTGCATACACACAAACAGAATTTCCGATAGAAACTTTTTCCGTCGGAAAAATTGAAAACATGCTCTCAAACTTTTGCTGGCTGAAATTCCACCTTTTCCAGAAAATGGTCTATACTGTAAATGAGCCCCACTAGATATTAAAATACTATACAGCTTTGTAAAATGCTCATCAAAGTGGTTCAGTCAGAAAGTTTTTTTTTTTCAGTAAAGCGATAGTAAACCGCAAAAATAAAACATAAGAAAAAACTTTGCCCCTGCAGGTTAACCACTTCAGCCCTGGAAAGATTTACCCAATTCCTGACCAGGCCATTTTTTGCGCTACGGCACTGCGTTACTTTAACTGACAATTACACGGTTGTGCGACGATGTACTCAAATAAAATTTACGTCCTTTTTTTCCTACAAATAGAGCTTTCTTTTGGTGGTACTTGATCACCTCTGCGGTTTTTATTTTTTCGCTATAAACAAAAAAAGTCTGACAATTTTGAATTGAACTAATTTCTTCATAAATTTAGACCAATGTGTATTCTGCTGCATATTTTGGGTTAACAAAAACCCAATAAGCGTATATTGATTAAAAATATGCACTGACATTGTACTAATGACACTGGCAGGGAAGGGGGTTAACATCAGGGGCGATCAAGGGGTTAAATGTGTTCCCTCTGTGTATTTCTGTGTGAGGGGATGGGCTGCTTGGGACAACACACAGATCCGTCTTCCCGCATAGCAGAAAGACAGTATCTGTGTGTTAGCGCAAGAAATAAAAACCGCAGAGGTGATCAAATATCATGAAAATAAAGCTCTATTTGTGGGGAAAAAAATTATAAAATTTTAATTCGGGTACAGTGTTGCATGACCGCGCAATTGTCATTCAAAATGAGAAAGTGCTGAAAACTGAAAATTGGCCTGGGCAGGAAGGGGGTGAAAATACCCTGTATTGAAGTGGTTAATGACCTCCTGGTTAGCGTAGCAGCTAGTGGCAATAAAGGTATGAATTACATAGTTGCATAGTTAGTCAGGTTGAAAAAAAGACACAAGTCCATCTAGTTCAACCAAAAAAAAAAAAATACAATCCCATATACACAAACCTTCACCCACAGTTACTCAAGAGGAAGGCGAAAACCCCCAGCAAATCATGCTCCAATTTGCTACAGCAGGGGAAAAAAATCCTTCCTGATCCTCCGAGAGGCAATCGGATTTTCCCTGGATCAACTTTACCTATAAATGTTAGTATCCAGTTATATTGTACATTTAGGAAAGAATCCAGGCCCTTCTTAAAGTGATACTAAAGGTTCCTTTTTTTTTTTTTTTTTTTTTTTTTTAAATAACAAACATGTCATACTTACCTCCACTGTGCAGCACGTTTTGCACAGAGTGGCCCCGAACCTGCTCTTCTGGGGTCCCTCGGCAGCTCTCTCGGCTCCTTCCTGCATTAGATAACCCCCTGGGAGAAGCGCTCTCCCAGGGGTTTACCTTGTGGGCGCGCTCCCGAGTCCAGCATTCGGTGTCCATAGACGCCAAATGCAGGACTTGGCCCTGCCCCCCGGCGGCTGCATCACTGGATTTGATTGACAGCAGCGGGGGCCAATGGCTGTGCTGCTATCAATCTATCCAATCAACAGCCGAGAGCCCCCTAGCTGAGAGACGGCGCGTCCCCGTGGGACAAGTTCGAGGGTTCAGGTAAGTAAAACAGAGGGGCTGGGGGCCGGTCACTGCCAGGAGTTTTTTTTTTACCTTAATGCATATGATGCATTAAGGTGAAAAAACAATTACCTTTACAACCTATTTAAAGCAATCTACTGGGCTTGCCAGAACCACTTCTGAAGGGAGTCTATTCCACATTTTCACAGGTCTTACTGTGAAGAAAGATTTCTGTATTTGGACATGAAATCTTTTTTCCTCTAAACGTAAAGAGTGCCCCTTGTCCCCTGTGATGACCTTAAAGTGAATAACTCAACACCAATTTCACTATATGGACCACTTATGTAGTTGTACATGTTGATCATAACCTCCCCTTCCCAAGAGGGAATAGATTCAGTTCCTCTAATCTTTCCTCATAGCTGAGCTTCTCCATGCCTCTTATCAGTTTGGTTGCCCTTCTCTGCACTTTCTCCAGTTCCCCAATATCCTTTTTGAGAACTGGTGCCCAAAACTGAACTGCATATTCCAGATGAGGTATTATTAATGATTTGTACAGGGGCAAAATGATATCTCTCTCTGGAATCCATACCTCTCCTATAATACAAGAAAATACTTTGCTCGCTTTTGAAACCACAGCTTGGCATTGCATGCTATTATTGAGCTTATGACCAAAACCCCCAGATCCTTCTCCACCATTGATTCCCCCAGTTGTACCCCCCCTAGTATGTATGATGCATGCATATTCTTAGCCCCTAGGTGCACAACTTTACATTTATCAACATTAAACCTCATTTGCCACTTAGTTGCCCAATTAGGCAATGCATTGAGCTTGGCTTGTAAATTGGAGACATCCTGTAAGGACATTCTTCCACTGCATAGCTTGGTTTCATCTGCAAAGATAGAAATTTTACTTTTAATCCCAGACCCTATATCATTTATAAAGATATTAAAAAATAAAGGTCCCAACAATGAATCTTGGGCAGTGTTGCCAACCCCCGAAGTGAAAATTACTGGCAGGATGCCAAAATTTACAAACAGCACTAATTTTTTTTTACTGGCAGAAACCATGACATTTACTGGCAGAGCCACATTTTTTACTGGCACTGCAAAAAAAGCACCTACAATGACAGATTTCAGTTCTAAACAGTGCAAATATCAATATTTAAACATGATACAGGAAGTGGACAGAGGCTGCGGAAAACGATACAGAAAGTGGACAGAGACTGCGAACATAATACAGGAGGTGGACCCTCACTGCCAGTAAGGGTGGTGTAGACCTGCGTATGTAGCACCGTACAGTCAGTGTGAGATTGTATGTACAGTACTGAGCAATGTGTTAACATATACTGTAAAATGCAGCGCAATGTGAGCTTATATGTGTAATGCAGAATGCAGTGCAATCCGAACCTTGATGTGCACTGTGAGCCTACATATATATTCAGCACATATCCAGTGCCTGGATATATAGTATGGTGCAGTCTGGTGTCACCCTGTAGGTATAGTACAGTACAATATGAACTCACACACACAATGTCACAGTCACTGACTGTCCTCAAGCATGCATCTTCTACTGAGTGTAGAACGGTGGGCTGGGCAGAGGCAGCATGAGTCAGACTCGCTTGTGGTCCGACTTGGGTGGCTCAGGATTGGATCTTCTCGAGGATTTCCGGAAGTGCGCATGCGCAGTTCTGACCCAAGCCAATCGCCGCCATTTTTACTGCCACTTTTCGCTTGCTACAGGCTTTTACGGGCAGAGAAAAAGCGCCCTGTTTTTCCGGGCTGCCTGTAAATCTACGGGCGTTTGGCAACACGGATCTTGGGGTTCTCCACTGATAACCTTAGACCATTAACCATTACTGAATTCTGTCTTTTAGCCAGTTTTCTATCCATTTACAAACTGATCTTTCCAAGCCTGTAGACTTTACCTTACACATTAGCCGTGTGTGGGGAACTGTGTCAAAAGCTTTTGCAAAATACCACATCCACAGCCACCCCTCTGTCCAAGGTTTTACTTAAGTGGAAAGAACTGTTTTTAGTAGTTTATTATCAGAAGGTAAAAGATATTTTGCAATTTTCATTTTGATGTTTCCTCTGCTGACAAATAACTCCCCTAGGAGAGTCTGCTGTCTCATTGGAAACCACTGTGATAACGTTATCATCATGAACCAGCGAAGATGTCATGGATGGGACCAACTGACTAGCAGGGTGTGTGTGTGTGTCAAGGGGGGGTGGGGGTGGTGTGGCGAGGTTGAGAAATCATGCACTAAAAGGCTGAATGACTGGAAGGTAGATTATTATTATTATTATACAAGTTTTATATAGCACCAACAGTTTGCACATAAAGGCAGACATTACAGTTACATTACAATTTGGTACAAGAGGGATCAGAAGGCCCTGCTTGTTAGAGATTACAATCTAAAAAGGAAGGGTCAATTGATACAAAAGGTAATAGCTGTGGGGGATGAGCTGATGAAGGAAGTAAAACAGTGTTAGTTAGAAGCAGGATAGGCTTCTTTAGATCAAGGAAAATCATCATGGGAGACTTTTTTGGACATCAGGCCCGCCTCTCCTATCACTCAAGTGTTCCCTGCGGTAACGCTACCATTGTTGTTATCAGAAAGCTAGCAGCCCTAGACCCCAAAGGAGTCTATCACCTACCATCCACAACTGGGATATAACCCATTGGAACCAATTCCCTCTATACCCTCCACACAATAATCTGCTGCTAAGCAGCCTCCAGCACAACCAGTCCAGCGCTGTCTTCCACCAAAATTAGAAATCTTCTTGTGTCCTTGCAACAACCTGTGCCCTGGAGATTGTTAAATACCTTCCCAGCTATCTTTTGTAAACAACAAAAAAAACTCCCCTCTAAGTAATGGAGATAAGAAAAGGGGATGTGTTTGTAGTCCACGTCAAAAAAGCACATTATGCCCCGTACACACGAGCGGAAGTTTCACCAGCAAAAGTCTGATGAGAGCTTTTGGTCGGAAAATGCGACCGTGTGTATGCTCCATCGGACTTTTGCTGGCGGAGTTCCAGCCAGCCAAAGATTGAGTAGGTTCTCTATTTTTAGGTCGGAAAAAGTTCCTATCCGAAAATAGGAACGTTCGTCTGTATGCAATTCGGAGGCGCAAAAAAATCACGCATGCTGCGAATTAAGTACGAAACTAGCGCTCATAATGTCGATAGCACATTCGTCACGCTGTAAATTTCTGGATCTTTTAATGCAGCGCATTCTTTTGTTCTTTATAATGCTAGAAGAATTAATTTGTTTTGCAGCTGATATTCACACAGCTTTCTGACAAATGTATTTCTTTATTATTTTTCGTGATCTCCTGAATAATCTTTTTTGTTTTTAAAGCCAGATCTCCATAATAATGTTTAGAATTATTTTTTATAGTCATCTTTTTTTTAGTTTTTTTTTTTAATCAAGATCGCCTGTTTTTTTGATTATTTTTATATTTTTTTTCTAGTGATCTCCATAATTTATTTTTTTGTGTGTGTCAAGTTTCCACAACAACATTATTATCTTGTATTTTTAAAGCTCAAGGAGGTTGGTTTTTGTCCCTTGTTAATTTGACATTGTATTTTTGAAATGTACCTGCCTACTCACAAACTGTCCTTTTTGAATAAAAACACATAAGCAAGTATTTTAATTAAAAAAAATCTCCATTTATTCTGGCTCCTAACAAAATAAAGAGGAAGGCAACGATAGAGCAACTGCTCAATTTGCGAAGCCTTTGTACCCCAGGGCACACATCAACTCTTTGTAAATAAAAATTGGTAGCCTGAGAAGTCCATATAATAGGGAGCACAATCTGGTCCAGGACTCCCAGTGTCCTGGCCTCGCCCCCGTACTCCCGGAGTCTATGGGTGGCTATCCAGGCAGATGACCCTTTTCTGCACACACAATAATCGACTGTCGTTTCTTGTCTGTGTCTTTTATTGGCACGTTGCAGATTTTAATATACATGTGAATGACACATGTGATATGCGTTAAAACTGAAAACAACAAGAATAATATAACATTACAATACAATAGTAAACATCACATAAAGTAATAACTGAAATGACAAATTCCTTTCCCTAATAGCCTGTGGAGGAGTAAAGAGAAGATTGCTTACCTCCGATGCCATGGATGGGGAGAGATAGCATCTAGGCTGCTGCCATGAGATGCTAATCCCTATGAAGTTTCACTTCCTGACTAAAGAGGATGTGACGATTTTTACATCACATCCTAAAGTAGCTGGATGGCTTTGTTATAAACTATATTAATGTTTTGCTAGTAGGTGGCGCAAGCGTAACAGCTAACCTGGAGAAAACATAATTTATAGCTTAATAATGCAACAACACAATATACAAATTAAATGACAAGGTGAATTCTCTTTTCTGAACCTCAGGAGAGAGAAAGGTATCCTGGAGACATAACACCCAGAGATCAGGAATAGCTGCAGATGACATATATGTCCCCAGGCTGTTGTACTAGACCAGACTGAACCCAGGCCATCACTTTCATATCTTCCTTGCAACCTTCCCTCCACGCTTCCCTGCAGCCTTCCTTGGAGGCTGTGGCTCTGGAGGTGGACTTGTGGCAGGAGGAGGATCGGCGAGCGCACATAAGTGCATGTTATCACTAATTTGGCCCCTCAACCCCGTCTCAAGGGCCTGAAAAATAATATTCTCACACATGAGGCGTTGGCCCTCCTCCATTTGCTGCAACTTTGCAGCTACATAGCAGCCATAGGCCTCTTCAGCGCTGGGGGGGGTGTTTTCAGGGCGGCATTAGCGTCCTTAATGAGGCCCAGTGCTGCCTCCTCCACGTTACTCCCCTTCCTGGCCCTTTTTGTTGTAAGGCGGAGGGGAGGCACCTGGAATTGGGAGAGGCTACTGGGCCTGGCCACCTCCTGGCTGACACTCACCCCCGCCTCCTCCTGGCTGACACTTACCCCCGCCTCCTCCTGGCTGACACATTCCAGAGCCTCGCCCTGGCTGAGGTCTTCCTGTGTATGAAAAAGGGACATAGTTTTAGTTCATCAATCACACACAGTTTTCAGCTCATGACTGTTGCAAATTGAATGTTAATAAATAGAAAAGACTATCATTCTTAGCCCAGCATTTTTCATTCTTGTCTCAATAATTTTTAGCCCCTACTGTCTATTGATATGTCAAACACTTTTTGTTCAATCATTCATTTGTTATCAATAATAACATATAGTTAACAACACTAATTTTCGGACAATAAATATGTTCAAAAATACTATACCTGGCTCCAGCTGGGCTCCTCAACTTCTTCCAGGATGGAAGGCCCAGGTTGGTCCTCGGAAGCCTCAGCTGGGGTTGTGTAAGGTAAACCGGACCCTCACCACCAAAAGGCCAATGCGGATACCTGCTCATGCTCGCACACATTGCACCCGTGCTAATATTCATGAGCAAAGGACCAACAGAATGCCTGCAATGCCAGTTCGTCGCGCACAGGTATGGACGTGCACACACCAATTAGCACTTGGCGCCCAGTGGCCTATTTAAACTGCTCTGTTACTGCAAACAAGTGCTGGATGATGTTCAGTTCCTTCCTGAACCACCAAGTCCTGTTTCGTTTGTTCCTGTTGTTCGTGTATGACCCGGCTCGTCTTTGGACTTCCCCTCTGCTTGCTTCTTTTACTTTGTTACCTGGTATCCTGACTTTGGCCTGTTTATTGGACTTGATCTGCCTGCTGACATGGTACTGCATTGCCCGGCTGTTTCCCGACCTTGGCCTGCCCTCTGGACTTCCTTTTGCCTGCTGATTCAGTGCCCTGCTGCCCGGTTGTTGCTGACTACTGCTCTTCTCCTAATTCTGCTCCTGTCCACGCTCTGGTGCCCAGTTGCTTTCGCTTCCTGCTCCAAGGACGTGACTGCCAGCTCTACCCACCTTCGGAGGGGACATCACCAGCCAGCTACCCGGCACTCGTGCCACTCCTTGCCTTTACACTTTCTGTTCCCACCTTCAGGAGTGTAGGTGGGAGGAGCAAGGGAGGCCTCCATCACATTCCAGACTCCACCAGGTACGTGATAGGTTGAGGGAAGGGTTGAGGGAAGGGTGGGTGTAAGTGTAGAAAGTGATTCCCTGGCTTCAATCTGGTCTTCCAGAAACCGCATCCTGTTGTAGTACCACAGACTGGGTACATACACATCCTTTGCTGCTGCTCCTGATTTCATGGAAGCCTGGACTTTATTAAGCTCCTTCCTATACGTGTTTCTCAAGCTACGAATTTTCTTCTCCACAACTCGATGTCTGCGTCGGGGACCAGCGTCTTCACAAATTACAGAAGTTTCTCCAGCGATGCCTTCCTAGCTGGTTTATTTCGATATAAGGGGTTTTTAACCTCCCACAAATTTCTCATATCCCTGTATGTCTGTGAACTGGCCCATGAATTCCGGGTCTTTGAATTGTTTCATATTTGCTGCAAGACAAAACACAAGACAAAAACACTAATATCAGGGTAAACTCTCCTAATCTTTTCCCAATATAGGCCTCAATCTCGAATCAGTATAGGCCACTGATGTCCCAAGTTAAAATGTTACCTTCGTTCTCACGATCGGCACTTCCTCCACTCACAGATCGTACGTACGACACATGCGTGTTAGCTTTATATACACTGCGCATGCGTGAAACTCCGCCCGCGTCACCCGCCCCTGACGTTCTTTCTAGAATATTCCCCGCCCCTTCTCTTTCGTCGTAGTGGGAGAGCAACATGGTGGAGACACAGCAGGTGCGTAATAGCAGTAACAAGGAGGAAAGCTTGGAGCCAGAAACATCACAGTCCCGCAGGAGATTTAAGGCATCAAATATGGCCTTTGTAGAGATGGTGGACATCTTGAAGAGGGCCGATTATGACGGGACTACGGACCTTACCTAAACCCAAATGTGAGAAAGGCCAAGATCATGTCTAAAGTTGTGAAGAGTCTGCACAGGAAATTTGGGGTACGACGATCCAAGGAGCAATTGAGGAAACGCTGGTCAGACCTGAAATTGAGGGAGCAGGATCAGTACAGAAGGATCAAGAAAATGCTTCTAAAAAGTAAGTAGTTGTCGCGTGTTCCTATTATTATTATTACTTGCATGCTGCTCCATGAGCTTTTCTTTACTGTTGTACAGTTTAAAATGGCTACTTTCATGTTCGTGGGCACAGTAATCGGTCGCAGTAAACATCGTTCATTTGCCAACTAAATACAATGTTTTTGGCAGATACAGGGTTAACTACATTTGGTCATGCTAATTTGTATTAAAAGAAGTTAAGGACATAGCTGTCTAGATGTGTTTGAAACTAGAAAGAATTGCAAACTTGATTCAGTGTAATGTAAGGAGAGGACACTCAGCAGCTATTTACACATCTGGACTCAGGAGCACTAGTGTGGGACACAAGAACAATCTTTTTAGGGTGTCCCACACAGGTAATCCAGTGGATACTTGGGGTGTCTCCATGTGTGAAACTTGTCCAAAAAAGGTAAGTATTTCAGGTTTGGTAAGGGAAAAAATCATGTCTTCAACTCTGCAAAAACAGACAATTGTACCCCACTTCCAAGCAATGTTTCATATTCCTATTTCTGGCCTCAAATATTGGTGTGCTAAGTATACCTTTTTTTTCATTCTCATAGGGGAGAAAAGACACCAGACGTCTGAGGACACCAGGAACCCCCCTACTCCTGAAGAAGGGGAACAGAGGACACCACAACCAGAGGATGTTGAGGAAGGAGAGGTGGTTGAAATTGTTACCACAACAGGTGAGTGTCTGAGACCACAGATTCAGGTAATAGATGTATGCCTGCATATATATAATACATGGTGTGTATTTTTTCTTTTAGGTGATGTGCATGTTGTGGAAGAACAATCTCCTCATTTCACCAGTGACAAAGGCTAATAGAGGACATAATGTTTTGTAGTCTGGATTTAGACATCATCAAGCAAAAAACTAATGAGGTTGAGCAAAAACTGAAGAACATGATTGATGTACTAGGACGAATCTAAATAACAACAAAATGACACCATTTTATATTTTTTGTGACCAATTTTTTAAAATTTTTGACACATTTTAAAAACCAAATTTTGAAGATGCACACAGTGTGTCAACATGTGCTATCTGCCATCAGGGGATATCAATGTACGCGTTTTGTGGGTGCAACCCCTTCCTCGTAACTCAGGTAGGTGAGAGGAAGTGGTTGCACCCCCAAAACACGTCCATTGATCCCCCATGACGGGAGACAGCACATGTTGACATTAGGCATGGGATCACGAAGGAAATCCCCAGTTTGACTCCCAATTTGTGTGCATCTTAAAAATTTATCTTTTACAGGGGTGACATCACCCCATCTGATGAAGGCGTATATCAACACATTTTTGACACTATAATGTCTGATATTGCCTTCAGTTTTTCGATGTTGAACTTTGTAAGTTCCTGAGTTGTGTATGTTATGTTTTGAAACATGCCTGTTTATGTATTAAAAAAATATTTTCAAGGTAAAACTTAATGTTAATAATAATAATTAATAAAAACAAGATGTTTAAAAAAAAAAAAAAGTTTTACAACGCACATGTGAATGTGCACAGGGTAAAAGGTTTTATACTCAACGAGTGGCTTCTTCTTTCAATGTTCAATACCAGTTTTTGTATTAAGTTGGTGTTTACAATGACAATGGGTGTTATTTAATAATGGAAAAACCACTTGGGGCTACAAGTGCATTAGGAGAACCTAGGAGACAGCGAAAAGAAACACAAGCAGTGAATCAAAATCAAAATTTTATCAAATAATTTTTTTTTAATATCGAAAATATTTCCAAATTTGCTGGCATAGCAATGGCCCCCCTATCCGTAAAATAATCTACATATTTTTGACGCACTTCACGGGCGCTTTGGGGGGGCAAGCCAGGACGGCCAGTTTCCAGGGCCGTCATTGTATTTTGTGGAAGCCCGGCCTCGGGCCCAACTGAGGCAACTTAATTCGGAGCATTTCTCTTTAAAAAGTTGTGAAGTATGCAGCATATTAGAACTATGTGGTTCAGTTTGTACAGTTTTGCCATATTTTTGCCTTAAGAAATAGGCAGAACCGGCTGGCCATTATCCCAAAGGCATTCTCCACAACTCTTCTGGCTCTGCCCAGCTGGTAATTAAAAACCCTCTTCTCCGGGGTGAGGGTCCTCTGGGGGAATGGCCTCATCAGGTGATCACCCAGACCAAATGCTTCATCAGCTATAAAAACAAATGGGAGTCCTTCAATGTTCTCTTCTGCAGGTGGCAATCCCAAGCCACCACTCTGGAGAAGTCGGTAGAACTTGGTCTGGGCAAAGACTCCACCATCCGACATCCGGCCATTCTTCCCCACGTCCACAGAAAACTCGTATGTCGCCAATGCCATCAACACAATACTATTGAAACCCTTATAATTAAAATAGTATGACCCCGAGTGGGGTGGTGGGACGATGTGGACATGTTTGTCATCGATTGCTCCTCCGCAGTTAGGAAAGTCCCAACGCAGAGCAAATTGGGAAGCCACAGACTGTCATTCCTGTGGTGTTGAAGGAAGCTGTAGAGTCAAAAAATAAAAAAAATTAATACTTTTGCACATAAATTGCAAGCAGATTAGACACAAACATTCTTGGCCAACATTAGTATAACATTTATTTTAAGGAGTATTTAAATACAAAAATATAAGGTCCACTTATCAGATTCCTCACCCCCTCGGATGGCCCATTGTAAACATTTTAGGGGGGGGTTATAAATGAGTTTTGGACCCCCCCCAAAAAAGCCTCTGGCACTCTGCCTGAATTTAAGGACAACAATAACATTTGGACACATTTGATACCACATGTGTGGGACTTTTTGGTGGGTGTTTAGGGTAAAGCACTACAACAGGGCTGACAAAATACATTGTTAAGTGACTAGGCTAGGTGTGTATGGGCCCAGGATAGCATGCTGGGGAGGTTAGTGAAGGCAAATATGCATGAAGGACAAAAAAGGAGCATTAAAAGCTTACAGCATATTACAATCATGGTAATTAGGGAATGAGGAAAGAAATACAAAACATTAGCATACATTAAATACATAGAATGTGATCTTAAAGGAGAAAACTTACCCTAATATAGTCCTTCTGCAGGACCTGTATAATGGCAGAACAGGTCTCTGGAATAATGATCCCCAGAGCCTGGGGGGGAGATGCCTGTAGAGAACTTGAGATCCTAGAGACTTCTCCCTGTCGCCAAGTACCGTAACCTGGCGACTAGCCTCTGCTCCGGAGTGATGGCTTGCCGCATGCAGGTGTCCTGCTTCGTAATATAAGGGGACAGCAAAGCCAACAGACGGTGAAAAATGGGGTCCGTCATCCTGAGAAAATTCCTGAAATCATCAGGATTATTCTTCTGGATCTCCTGCAGCAAAGGCATATGAGAGAATTGGTCACGCTGGAGCAACCAATTCTTCATCCATGAACTCCTCCCCACCCTGTTCATGGACTGGGCTTGGGTCAAAGCAAAAACCCCAACACCAAGCCCCCACATAGCATGAACTCTATGATGATTACGTACCTGCAAAAAGTGAAGATCGAGCTGAAAATCAGAAACGAGCAGACAAGAACGCACTAAAAAACAGATACGAACTGACTGCACGCACTGAAAACCAGATACAAACCCACAAGTACAAACTGAAGAGCAGTAACGGAATGAAAAGCACGAGGCTGAAAAGCGTGAATCGTCTCTCACCAAACTTCTAACACGAGATAAACACGAGATTAGCAGAAGGAGCCCAAAGGGTGGCGCACTGGGTATTGAATTTCCGTTTTCTAGTCCCGTCGTACGTGTTGTACGTCATCGCATTCTTGACGGTCGGAATTTGATGTGACCGTGTGTATGCAAGACAAGCTTGAGTGGAATTCCGTCGGAAAAACCATCCAAGGGTTTACCGATGAAAATTCCGCTCGTGTGTACGCAGCATTAGAGTAACAATTCTGCTCCTCTATAGATACAAACAGTGAGTGAGCGTTATCGCCGGGAAATGTGTTCCTGGCAGGATCACCAGATAAAAGAAAAACAAATGTAGGCACCACATTTAAGGACTGCAATATATAATCTACACATGTAATCTACACATCTAAATTCACATCTAGAGATGCAATATAGAATATATAATGATTGTTCTTAAAACTTATAGCAATTCAATAGAGATTACAGGTCCCTCCATCTTGAATTAATGGCTCAGACTTACTAACCATATAATTGCTATGTATAAGTTGACATATGAGGCTTGTGACTGTCTGAAGAAATTTGAAAAACTTTGGTCCCCTTGACTGGAATTACAGTCTTCAATACGGGTGGGCACTAAGAGGTCACTATCATTGTATGTGATTATTAGGCATGCATGATAAGCTGACATATGATGTATGATTGGTTGGTACAATACTGTTTTGAAATGATGTACTATGTGGACATGTGTTATATGTTGGATGTTTTTTCTGTGTACATGCTATGCTCCTGTTTTCTTTGTCTATGACAAATCTAATAAAAGTTTCTTTTAATAAAAAAAAAAGCTTTTTGGGGGATTATATACACTTTAAACATGATATAATTGATTATATGAAATATATTAGCACTTTGTAATGTGCTGGATCTACTTTGAAAAAACATTGTGACACATGTTCAGAAGGGATGTGCTAAAAACAAGTCCTTCTTTCTAAAAAGTGCACTAGTCTACTGGCCTTAGTTTTCCTAATCTAACTTAGAAACACCCCGTCTGGCTGCTAAATTACCTCAGTATAACAGCAGTGGCCAGCTCCATGCCGAAATCTTTGTCTGGCTATGCCTGCGCAGTGAGTCATCATTGGCTAAAACAGTGGTCTTTAAACTGCGGCCTGCGGGACAGATGCCACCCTTCGCTTGCCTTTTTCTGGCCCTTGGGGCACTGTTTTCCCACTTATATAAGGTGCTATTCCTCCCACTGACACCAACAATGAGGTACCAATCCTTTCACTGACACCAAACAGTGGGGCGTAATATGGACACCAACAACTATCCTGCCACCATTATTTCTCCTCCTACTGACCACAGGCGCTGTTTATTTTTTTTCTCCCACTGACCACCAAGCTTATTTAAAAGTTGCCCCTAACAATAGATCAACAGTAGACTATGGTTTTCATGCTGAAATAAGTGAGCAGCAGGGTGGGGGGGAGGGGGAGCCTAGATTGGACTAAGAGGGATAACTTTTTACTAAACATGGACTTTTTCTTTAAAAGTTCGCCTTTCTGACCATGTTGCATGTGACACCTATATTTAGGTTTCACATGAAACAAGGTCACAGTCTGCCCCCCTTACTGATTCCAGGGGTTGTTCTCCCTGGAGCACCCTATGATTTTCTAAATTTGGGGCTGCTGTGCATGGGTCTACCTGCACGGCCACATCCTTAATTCACAGGATCTGTGAATGAAAAGTCTACGTTTCCATCTTCCACTGTGGCAGTGGTACTTGCAGTTCCCAAGGAAGCACAAATGCAGTGACATCACCGCACTTTTGACCTACTGATACTTCCTCCAGCCTCGTAACTGAAGGTCCATACCGTAGTACATACTGTACCTATGGCTGGAGAAATATTCTGCAGGGACCTGACCATTGCTTTGCAGGCTCCAATGCAAAAAAATGATATAAATGCACATTTTTATTAATCAATATGGGTATATTTATTAAAACGATTATAAACTTTTTTTTTAATAAGAAACTATATACTTACCTGCTCTGTGCAAAACCATTGCCCCGACCCACCTCTCCTGGGGTCCATCGCCGGCGATCTTGGCTTCTCCTCCTTGTCAAATGCCCCAATAGCAAGATTCTTGCTATGGAGGCACTCGTGCGGGCTTGATCCTGACACACAAAGCGTGGCTGGGCCCTGGCCTCGCTCTCCCCTCACAGGCTATTGCTGCTGTCTCCATGCCCAGTGAGGAGAGGGTGGTGGAAGGGATCCTGTTCACAGAGGGGTTTTTACTAGGGTTGCACCGATACATTCGGTCAACAACATGCCGATGCCGAGTACTGATACTTTGTTCTGCAATCTGTGTCAGTACGAAAAAAATTGGCGCAAATCGCACTCCAAAGAATCGCATGCGATGCGTTTGTGTAGAAAGGGATTAAAGTGCCATCTAGTCAATTTAAACAATTTTACAAGTCACAGTACATATCTGGTAGAAAATCAGGGCCGCCGGAGGTGCTCACAGGGCTGGAGAAGTTCCGGGACCCTGTGGGTATAGGGTCAGCTTGGGGGGACTGCCTCTACATCTCCTCCAGCCCTGTGAGCACCTTCGGCGGCCCTGATTTGCTACCAGATATGTACTAAACTGCCCACTACATGGCGCATTCATCTTTTTTTACACAGACACACAAGAGCAGTGGGGGAATTCGCATGCGATTCGGGCAGGAATCAGATCACATTCCTGTTCAAATCACATGCAAATCTTTGCAGTGCAATTTGCGGCCATTAATTTTTGTATTTGCAGAAAGGGGAAAAATTTGTCAAGGGGACTTTAACCACTTCCATACCAGGCCTATTCTGGCACTCCTCTCCTACATGTAAAAATCATAATTTTTTTGCTAGAAAACTACTCAGAACACCCAAACATTATATCTGTTTTTTTAGAAGACACCCTGGGGAATAAAATTGCGGTCATTGCAACTTTTTATGTCACACTGTATTTGCGCAACAATTTTTCAAACTTTTTCAAATTCTCATGAATTAAAAAATAACAAAACAGTAAAGTTAGCCCAATTTTCGGTTATAGAGTTATAGAGATGACTGGTGACCATCTGGTCACCAGAAATCTCTATGCTCGTCATCCGGCGGCGGTGGATTCTTTCTCAGGGTCCCTGATGGCACGGGAGAGCCCGGAGAAAAACCGGAGGGCGGCAGGAGGGGGGATGTCCCCTCCCATTGCCTGTAAGAACGACCAAGCGGTGGAACTGCTGCTATGATCATTGTTATGGTGCACAGAATCGCCGGCTCTAAAAGATGATACCTGAATGATGTCTGTAACTGCAGGCATCATTCAGATATCCCCACTGAAAGTCAAAGACATCATATGCCGTCCTTAGGCTGGAAGTGGTTAAATGTATTGACGCAAATCGCACTGCAAAGTATCGGTTTCGGTATCATTTGAGCAAGTACCGATACTTGCTCAAATGCCTGGTATCGGCACTGATACCGGTATCGGTGCATCCCTAGTTTTTACCTTAATGCAGATAATGCATTAAGGTAAAAAAAAAACTTCTATCTTTACCCCCATTTTTTGCAAAATATGGATTTAGCCTTTAACTGCATACAGTACATATTGCATGAGCACATTGCTAAACACATTTTTACAAGGTTTTTCATAGAGGACTTCACCTTTAAAGAAGAATTCCATAAAGTGTTATACAGAAGCTGAAAGAGTGATACTTATTATACCTTATCTGCCAAACAACTAAAAAGGGAAGTAGCTGGGCCTTGTCACTAAAAATGAGAAGTAGCAGTGTCTTGTCTCTTACTAGACAAAATTGATCAGTTTTCATGATACTCCTTAAAAACCTTAAAAACCTCCCTTTTTCAATTTGTACCTATAGGTAAGCCTATAATAAGGCTTATCTATAGGTGCAGTAAATATCTCCTAAATGTGCGCCGTTTAGGAGATAATTACTCTGTACTGTGGCGATGATGTCATCATCGCATATGCTGTGAAGAAACGGCACCATGCTGGTTCTTCACCAGCGAGTGCTGTGACTTGTGGCTGCTGTGCGCATGCGCGGGAGTGACGTCACGCAACCCTGGCCAGTGACAGAGCCAGAGTGCACAGTCCCGGAAGGAAGAGGGGCGAAGATGGATGCGGCCTCCAGTGAGGACAGCACGGGCTTCGTTTGCAGGTAAGTGCAACATAATGGGCTAGTATGATGGGCTAGTATGATTATGCTTTTACTTTGCAGGGAAAAAAAGAGGAAGTAAAACCCCTCAGGGTTTACTTCCTTTTTAAATGTAATCCTACAGGAGGCTTTGAGGAGGCAAGTGCAATCTGTAAGTTACCTCTAGATGTGTCTTTTAGGCCTTTTTCGCATGGGTGTTCCATCAGTCTGTTTTTGATCTGTGATTAGATAGATCAAAAACTGACTACAACCTTTCTATGTGGGTGCATGGATGTAAATGGATGTGCTCCTGAATCTGTTTACATTGAGGCTGGGTTCACACTATTGCAAATTGTATGTGGGTTTCCCCGCATCCAATTCGCATGTCAGGAGATTGCGACCGGCTCTCTATAGAGCCGGTTCACACATCTCCAAAGCGGCTCCGGTGCGAATTGGACAGGAGTCCTGTGCGTCTTCTGGTCCATTTCAGGTCCGAATTCAGCCAAAAATTCAGGCTGAAATTGGACCTGAAATGGTAAACAGGGACGCATCGGACCCCCTGCTGTGATCCGCTCCGTGCTGCGGTGTGAAACCAGCTTTAGGTCCATTCAAGTTTGTTGGATGGAATGCAGTAAGTTTACATCCAGGTAAACATTTGCAGACCATTTACATCCAGCCAGCCACAGGGGTTACAGTGGTCGTGGGTTCCTCCTTTGTAAGCTGGAGTTAAAAATGGAATGGGCTTTGAATGGGATCTGTCTCCATTCTGATCCGACTCAGCAAGGGATCGTCTATAAATCCTGTTGAGATGGAGCAGAGGCGTCTGCAGCCAGACTTATGCTGGCCATACACTATACGAAAAATCAGCCGAACCCATTTTCGAAAAGGGAACATTCGGCCGTGAGAGCAAACGATAGTGCCATCATGTAATGACCGATATATCGTTCAGTGGACATAAATGAATACATATTTTGTTCGTTTTTTTACATATACCTAGTGCAGACAGTTCAGACGGGAAACACATAAACCTTTCAATTTATCGTTCGTTCAGCAGAAAATTTCCAAACTTGTCCTTCATTTTTTTGGCTCAAAAACGTCCCAATGATTGTCGATTTTGTGCCCATTAACTGGCCGAAAAACTAACAAACTGTCTAAATGACTGAATTTCACTGATTTTTCGTATAGTGTATGGCCAGCATTAGTGGAGGGAGATTTCTGCAGCATAATTGGCAAGTACAGAATCACAGTATATATGAAATAATATGCAAAGTGGTTGGAGGGAAGCTTCAGAATGGCAAAGATGTTTTTATTACAAATTATGTGAGCAGACTGCAGTTCCTCTTTAAAGTGATTGTTGCGATCACCTTGTAAAACAACCCAATCAGTTTAAAAAAAGAAATGCAATGCAAAACATTTTTGTGTAGATATAAAAAAAAATCACAACTACTTTTTCCCCCTTTTTTAATAAGTGATCACATTCCATCTGTTCATGGCTGCATAAGAGCTGGGGGGGGGCAGCAGCACACTGAGCTTCCCAGGCGTGTCAGGACAAGTCTGATCATTGGAGGAGAGTACACTGAGATCCCAGCATTGCTAGAAAACTAACCATAATATGCTCTCCTGCTTAGTGTGGTCAGTGTTTAATAGGAAAGCAAGGGGACTGGCAGGAACACCAGGGATTTGACATAAAGGAAGCAATACAAAAAGAACAGGATACTTTCTCATACAAGTACATGGTACAGCAGACACATATCAGCAATATGAAGTGTTGGGGTAATAAATGCTTTAGGTGTGAATGGAGCCTTACCCAATATTTGGGATTTTCTTGCACTTTCAGTTGTAATGGTAAATGTGACAAAGAGAGTGACTCTCCCTAATGGGGACACATGCTGCAATCAAAACCTGAAAGGGGTTCTAATCCCTCTCCACTACAAAAAACAAAAAAGCAATAATTCAATTCAATGAAAGTAGGCGGTCCTATATATGTCTATAGCAGTAAGTACATGTACACCATGGGAAACCAGCAGGCAGTGAGTGTGCAGCTAAGAAAGAAGAGATTTCCAGCATAGGACAAACTACGGTTGTTTACACCTCCCAGCTAATTCAGCTTTGTGGCGTCTCCAACCAAATACCTCACAGCGAAAGGCAGAATCAGCGGTGTGCGCATGTGCAGAAAACTCAGTTCGGGTGAGGTGAGGGGCCGGAAGTGTGCCCTCTGTGGCAAGGGCGGAAGTGCACTTCAGGTCACCCGGAAGTTATTGTCTGGACAGTATGGCGGCCAGTAACGTGGAGAGGGGAGCCGGCAGTTCGGGTGGAGGTAGCCAGGGATGGATTCGTGGAATGTTCCGCTTTATCACCGATAGAAATGACTTTCGCCGGTATGAATGTGCGCGGTTGTGAACAGGTGGAGGACAGAGCATGAGGCACTAGGAATAATATCACCATGTCTTCTCTTGGCAGGAATCTCCTTGTGAACCTCGGCCTGTTTGCTGCTGGAGTGTGGGTAGCTAGAAACATGGCCGATATTGACCTGATGGCTCCACAGCCGGGCGTGTAGAGGACCAACAATGACAGGTAAGAGTGCGCCATGAGGGGGCTGGGAGCAGACATCCGGTCATGTGACCTCTAGGGGATAAACATTGTTACTTTGGTTATGTGGCTGACCTCCATCTCACACCAGAGCTCTTTGTCCTGTAATTCCTGCAGCCTGACAGTGCTCGGGATGAAGAATCCAATTATTCTAGATGAGCCTGTTCACACCTGAGAGTTTTGCCTGAAGCTGTTAAAAGGAAGGTCCAGCCCGCCCCGCCCCTCCCACCCCAAAAAAAAAATAAAAGTCAGCAGCTACAAATACTGTAGCCACTGACTTTTAATATAAGGACACTTACCTGATCAGGGATCCAGTGATGTCATCACCCGAGCCAATATTCTTCAGTCGGCTCCGGGTGCAGATGCCAACATCTCTACAAAGGGAAGCAGGAATTGAAGCCTTGCGGCTTAACAGCCGGCTTCCTGCTGTGCATGTGCGAGCCACGCTTCACCTTGTGGATAGTCCCATAATCTGCTGGGATGTGTGATGCGTTGCAGGGGAAAAGAGGCGCAATCTGAGCTGGAAGTCAGAGCGGGTACCTGTCAAAGCCAGTCAAAAAGTGCCAAATGTGACGCTGTGCTTCCCCTTTTGGGTGGAGGTCTCCTTTAATGAGCCTGCAGATCACACGTATTGGCCTCCTAGACTTCACAGCCGGGGTCTCAGATATCCTCAATGACTTCCAAACAAAGATGGCAATTCAACCTCCACAGTTATCCACACAACATTATATTCCAATGGAAGGCCACAAATGGATATTCATATATCACGTGAGAAATTGATAAAAAGACTTGCATAGTGTAATAATGTAACAATTACCGCTATTTGAATTTATATAATGTTTGGGGGTTCTCAGTGATTTTCTAGGAAAAACAATTAGGATTTTTACATGTAGGAGAGAAATGCCAGAATTTGCCTTGGCTGGAAGTGGTTAAAATATGTTCAACAGGTGATGGGGTTTTAGGTGGCTTTAAATTCATTCAATGAGGCCTGCTGAAGGTTAAGCCCCGTACACATGAGCCAAATGCCGGCCGACATTTTGGATGTATGTATGGCAGCCGGTTCGGCCGGCTTCTGTTGAAAAACATGCTGGAAAACCAGCAGTCGACCAGTTACCAATGACTGAGAGCGCTGATAGGAGTGTTCTCGTGGGGAGTCCATCTCTCTGTCAGAACACAACAGCTCAGCGGGGGATATCGCTATACTAATGTTGGATTGTTAGTACAGTGTCTCAAACCGGAGCTGACAATTTTTTTTCACAAAATAACTAATCGTATGTACCTTGCTTGCCGTAGTGCTAGGAGTGTGGGTGGTTTCAAGGCAGGGCAACAGAGAGATCCTGTAAGCGCAACTGCTAACTAGGGTGTTCTTCTTTTTTTAAAATGAGGGCATTGGGGCAAATAATAAACATCAGTCGATCAGGTATATGAATGATGCCTCTTGATATTCTTGACTAGTACAAGGGTTTATTAACACTTTAATGGAAGCACCTGAAAAACACCCCTTTAAGTGACTTTCTAAGTTGCACCTATTTCAAAGTGTATGGGGCCAAAAAATACATGATTAGGCTTCTGTATTATAAATCACCCATCTACACTCGCACTTAAGTGTGAATGAGGGATGATTTTCAAAGCTCCTAAGGCCAGCTTCACATATTTCCGTCTTTGTGCAGATCCATTTGATCAGTGGTTATAACGGGGTCATAGCTGCAGTTTCATTCTCCCCACCGAGCGCGACTTTTGAGTAGGGGAGTGGGGCATTCTCCCCACCGAGCGTGTCTGGAAGCATGGTCACTTTGCTTTAAATGGGCAGGTCACAGTTTTCCTTTAATTTTAAATATGGTGAATGGCAGTAAGTAAACATTTAGACTAGTGCTGCACTGGCAATTTAATCTTTTTGTTATTAAGAGCTATAACTGTTAGCATTATCCTCATTTGCAGCACATGGAAATCAATGTGTTGCTAATGAGATAAGCAACAGGTTGTTATATCTCTCAGTGGCAAAAAGAGATTAATTTGTGTAGCTTTGCATTAGAGTGTGCACCCCAGAACCAGACATGCATAGGAGTATATGGGGGGAAAAAAATAAATAAAATTTTTTATATATATATATATACCAAAAAAGAGAGGGGCACTCACAGGTCTTGAAAGGTGAATGCACGATGGTGGTTTAATTCAATGAGGCACAGGCTCCTCCTGAGGAAGATGAGCTTGTGCCTCGTCGAAATGTCAAATTAAACTGCCACCGTGAGTGCCGCTATTTTTTGGGGAAAGAGGTGTGTGTGTGTGTGTGCGTGCGTGCGCGCGAGCCTGCCCCAAATGTCTTCTTTGATATTCTTGTTCATAATTAAAAAAAAAAAAAAATCCATCCTTGCAGTAGGGCCTGCAAGGATGGATTACTGCATGGGTTAAATGGTTATTTAATCTAGGGGCAGAGGATTAAGGTATAAATACCCAAAGGATATGTTCACCTTTTTAGTAAAAAATAGTAAATGCGCATATTTTTGCTGGTGCATTTATTATTTTTTTAAATTGGCAACTGCAAAGTATTGTGCCCACCATCAGCAGATTGTGGGTGAAGTATCAGGCTCCTGCAGACACTGCCTACAGCTTTGTGCCCGTACTTCTGTATGGCTGTCATTGCAGAGCTGTAGGCAATGTGTATGAACTACAGGCGTGCTCATCTGTGTGCTTGCAGTTTATTTAAACTAAAGTCTGTCTGCTGCAGTGGTGAATCGTACTTGCAGTTTATGCATTCACAGATTCCTATGAATTAATGATGAGGCTGTGTGGTAGGGGGGGCAGAGGAGGGCAACTAGAACATATTACACCCTGTGTTCTAAAAGGTGAGCTCATCCTTTAAGTAGTGATGGGCTCGGGCGTGTTCGGATTGAACATGCCAGGAAGCAGTCACTGGACACCGCCAATCATAGGCAGTGAGGCATTTCCCGACTGGCAGCTGCACATACACATGCTGCCTATGATTGGTGGTGTACAGTGCTGGATTCCTGGCCGACTCAATCCGAACATGCCTGAGCCCATCTTTACCTTTTAAGTTAGTACACATGAACAGGATCTTTTGTTCAGATTGCTAGCTGACAGGTTCTTGCATCTACACAAGCGCTATGGATGCAGGATTCCCCCCTACTGGGACATTGTATTCTGACAGCGGGGACTCCCCACTGTTAGAATACACTGATTTAGTGCTGCAGCTGATTGGCTGCAAGCCCCTAATTGAACAAGGTTTCCAGCAGTCCTGTTCAAGAGAAGCCAATCTAATGATTGGCTTCTGTCTTAACAGGAAGGGCTACACACAAACTGAAAGCGGAGTTCCACCCAAAAAATTGAACTTTTGCTTTAAGTGACGGTGACCCCCTGACATGCAACATTTGGCATGTCATTTTTTGGGGGAGAGTGCGGATACCCTCTTTTTAGAGGCATCTAGCTCCCACTTCCAACCGGGGCTCTGCGGCGCCGGAAGGAAGTTCACCTCTCCCCCCTCCCTCCCTGCAATCTTCTGGGACACGTCACAGGTCCCAGAAGATTTCCCGGCCATTCACAGCGCGCATCAAGTGCCCGGCTGTGAAGCCACAGCAAGAATGCTGGCACTGTGGAGAAGAGGAGGATCGGGGCTTCATACGCCCACATCGCTGGACCATGGGACAGGCTACACTTTTTGTAGCTGCTGACTTTTAATACATTTATTTTTTCGGCGCAACGCCGCTTAAGTTTAGGCGATCCCTGTTCAACTGGACGAATCTCAATCTGTGTGTACCTAGCTTTACCTCTTTCCTTTCTCCAGCAGGCTCCTTTCCCTGCTGTGACTTGTTCCCATCAGCTTCTAAGTTACTGGCTGTGGTCACACTCCAGCCTCCTCATCATACCATACATGGTTAATGTCCCTCTATGGTATGTGATGATGTTAAGAGAAGTATGTTGTGTTGTGTTTTTTTTTTTGTGCCCATTCATACTTGCCCCCGGCGCCTCTACATTGAGAACCGAGCAATTGAACATCGCAGATGGCTCGGTTCTCGCAGCTCCCCGAGCGGAGAGCTTCTAACTGTCAATCAGCAGCACTCCGCTCTGCCCGGAGCGACCGTCTCGGGCTCTCTGAGAGACTGAGAAGGACATCAGTCCAGGCACCGCAGCAGATCCAGACTTCCATTGTTCAGATGACGCGGTGCCTGGACTGATTCCTGTGACCCATAGGAGAAGCCCAGCCAGATGAGCTCAGGCTGGAGTTCTCCTTTTAAGGCTTTGGTGAAGGAAGACGGCTTGGAATCAGATGAGTAATAGAGGCTAAGAATGTCACTTTCTCATTCAGTAAATCTGTCCTCTTTACAGCAAAGCATTGTATAGTGGATGGTAGAAGGAAGAGACGGTCAGTACTCACGGATAAAAGCTGCCATTTGTCCTCTGGGATCTTCAGTCAGTCCCAGGGAGAGCTGTGGTGTGTGCTGGGCAAGAAGGGGACGCACTGTGGTTATTTCTTCCTGCTCCGCCCACCTGTACTGGAGCTGTGAGAGCCCCGAATTAGCCAGGCAGGAACCCGAGGAGAGAGAGAGGCTGTTGTTCAGTTTATCATCCCCCCTCCTGTGCCATACTTAGGAGAATTATCTCTAATACAATTACATTTTCATACTAGAACTACCATAGCTTCTACAATGTGAAGTTGTGTCATTATATATTCTTTGGAGATGGCTTGAGATCGATCTCCTGGTTTACAATGATCTCTAGTTTCTCTTTCCTTGTTAAAGTGATTGTAAAGGCTTGTGTGTTTTTTTTTTTTTTTTTTTTAATATATGAAAATAACAAACATGTCATACTTGCTCTGTTGCAGTGGATTTGCACAAAGCAGCCCAAATCCTCATCTGCGCTCCTGGCCCCTTCCTTCTGTCGAGTGCCCCCACAGCAAGCAGCTTGCTATGGGGGTACCCAATCCAACTCACAGCCCCCCCCCCCTCGCTCCTGATTGGCTGACTGACTTTGACAGCAGCGGGAGCCAAAAGCACCGCTGCTGTGTCTCGGCCAATCAGGAGGGAGAGTATCGAACGGCCGAGGGACTTCTGCACATCGCTGGACAAAGATGGGGCTCCGGTAAGTATTAGGGGGGCTGCTGCACACAGAAGGATTTTTATCTTAATGTATAGAATGCATTAAGATAAAAAAAAAACCTGACTTTACATTCCCTTTAAGCTTGATTCTTGCACACCGCAATCCTTTTACTTGTGGTATGTGATAAGCAAATTGGAGGACTTTTCATTGCAGGTGCATTTCATGACTGTTATAGAAAGGAAAAACAATCTTAAAATATTCTACATTTGAAGCGCCATGATGTTATTGTGTAAAAATTTGAGCAACTCAAGAGATCAATGGCAATTTTAATGAACTATATTCGTGTTCTTTTGTTTTTTCTGCAGGTGTTGCATCCCAATTCCATGATTCCCTAATTTGCAGTTCCATGGCTATAAAATACCTTTTGTGTATGGGCTGCCGGGATGGCAATGGCGAGATGGACTGGTTGTTGTACTGGCAGAAGTGGAACATCAGTGAAGACCTTGGCATATTGTATTTCATTTTCTTTACTACTAAAGGGTATTTAACCTACCCTTAACTGAATAAATGAGACTACTTATTTATTTATTTTTTTTTAAGTAATCTTAATTTTACAATCTCTAAAGTGTAAAACCACAAACTAAATTATATATAATATATTCCACTAACTAACCCTTCTATACCTGTTTGGAATATGTTTTATTGCAACTATAATCAGGCTAATTTGGTGCACAAAAGTGATAATTAGGCCCCTTTCACACTGGGGCGGTAGGGGGCGTCGGCGGTAAAACAGCGCTATTTTTAGCGCTGTTTTACCGCGGTATTCGGCCGCTAGCGGTGCGGTTTTAATCCCCCGCTGGCGGCCGAAAAAGGGTTAAAACCCCTCGTATAGCGCAGCTATAGCCGCGCTGTCCCATTTTTTTTTCTTCTCCTGCCAGCGCACCGCTTCAGTGTGAAAGCCCTCGGGCTTTCACACTGAACAAACAGCGGAGGCTGTTTAGGGGCGGTTTGCAGGCGCTATTTTTAGCACAATAATGCCTGCAAACCCCCTCAGTGTGAAAGGGGCCTTAGAAGAAAAAAAAATGACAGACCAAAATGATACTGAAAAATCACTTTTCAGTCACTGCAAAAAGTACTCTTGTTTGTAATGTGTTGATTATATCATATTAGGATTTATGTCCGTGTTGATTCTCTCAATGGATATCTTCTTAAAAAAAGACCCCACCTTCAAAATGCCAGAAAACTATGTATTAGATGGAAGTCCTATGCAGATACTGATCATACAAAGTCACTCGCAGTATCCTCAATAAAAGGGCCAAGTGGCCTTAATGTCTAATTATGTTGCACTCTAGTCATCCCTTGCTATGACTTTGGATTGCAGAGTAAAGCCACAGCTACAGTCATGTGGAAATTAGATTTTTTTTCAACACTGTTAAATAGGCGGGCCTTAGATCTTCATTGAAACAGTGCCCACCAGATAAAGGCGATATATTAGAACAAACGGAAAATGAAATTGGCATTATGTATTCTTTTTTTTTTTTTTTTTTTAAATTTTATAGCAACAAAATTGCATTAAAATAGAATCTGTGTTCCATATTAGGCTATGAATCATTAGGACCTCCTTGCGAGTATGTAGATGGAACCTGTCTTATTTAAGCCAGAATTGCATGTTTAACCACTTGCTACCCAGGCCAATTCTGACATTTATTCTTCTACATGTAAAAATCATCACTTTTTTTTGCTAGAAAATTACACAGAACCCCCACACATTAGATATGTCTTTTTTTAGCAGAGACCCTAGAGAATAAAATGGCGGTCGTTGCAACTTTTTTTCTCACACGGTATTTATGCAGCAATTTTTCAAATGTTAGCACAATTTTTTTGTATAATATGAAAAATGTTACGCCGAGTAAATTGATACCCAACATGTCTCGCTTCAAAATTGCACATGTTCGTGGAATGGCACCAAACTTCGGTACTTGAAAATCCCCATAGGCGACACGTTAAAACTTTTTACAGGTTACATGTTTTGAGTTGAAGGGGAGGTCTAGTGCTAGCATTATTGCTCTCATGTTTGCGGCGATACCTCACATGTGTGGTTTGAACACCACTTTCATATGCGGGCGGGACTTACATATACATTTGATTCTGCGGGGACATGGGCACTTAAAAAAAATTAAAAAATTTTACTTTAATTTTTCTATGACATCGCGCCCGGCCTCCGAACGACCAAAGAGACTCCAGGGACCATCTGGCCTGCTGGAAATCTCTATCGTCGGAGCCAGCAGATCTCTTCTCTGGCTCACCAATTGCTCTCTGGCTCACCAATCGGAGGGAGGAGGAGGGGGAACGACACCGTCCTCCCGCCGCCTCTAAGAACGATCAAGCGTCTGAACAGCCGCTATGATCATTCTTATGGTGCAGGGAATCGCCGGCTCTAAAAGAAGATATCTGAATGATACCTGTAACTGCAGGCATCATTCCGATATCGCTGCTCAAAGTCCGTGGCGTCATATGAAGTTGGGCGGGCGGCAAGCGGTTAATTTGACTTCAAATAGTTTGTTTGGGCCTAGTTCGCCCAAACAGACTATTTCCATTACCTAACTATGTGTCCACTCTGTGTGTTGTAATACAGTGTTTCTTAACTCCAGTCCTCAAGGTGCCCCAACAGGTCATGTTTTCAGGATTTCCCTCAGATGAAACGGCTGTAGTAATTATTAAGGCAGTGAAACTGATCAAATCACCTGTGCAAAATTAATGGAGAGCCTGAAAACATGACCTGTTGGGGCGCCTTGAGGACTGGAGTTGAGAACCACTGTTGTAATAAATATACTGTAGTAGCATTAGTGACCTAGATTTAGGCAGGGCTATGTATGGGCTGCAGTATTGGTTCTCATCTGCTGATGGACTGAATGCTCCTCTTTTATGCAGAAGATGCCTTGTATTTTTATCAATAAACACAAAGCTTCCTCTGATAAGCACAGGTGGAGAGGTAGTGGATGATGTTACAATTTCTGCCTTGGCCAATTAAAGGAAGCCTTGTAATTCACTGATAAAAATACAAGGCTTTTTGTGAATGGCCCAAAACAAAATATAGTTAAGTGAAATTCTATTTCAAACCTAAGAGATATCTCAAGATCAATACAGCTCTCTAAAGCGCTCAGAAAGAAGGTTCAGTCTGACAAGGAATTTAAAAAGATCAAATTATGACATTCAATATTGCATTGTAAGCAAAGTAATCTGCAAACGGTGTAGACATCAACCAGCTGCTAGTTTTGTACTTGAGTGGCTGGCCCAGCAAACCCACTCTAAACATTTGATTTTAAAACACGTGTCCAAAAGCCTTAAAATGTAATCACAGGATCTATAGCTAATAGTCGATATCAAAGTGGATGTATTAGCAATTAGAAGATTGCACAAATTTAATCTACATGGGGAGTATTTTAGGACAAAGCTTTTGCTGTCCAAAAAAACATTTCGGCAAGGCTATTAAACATAAAGAACATTCCTTCTGGAACAAGATGCTGTAGATGAATCAACAATGGCGATAAAGTGTTACTAAACCCAAGGCCCTACATTCACTATATCTGGTCTCCCACAGAATATGGAAATGCAATTATTTTAGTAAATATAAACTGCTAAATACCTTTTCTCATCAGCAGTATATAGCAGTCTTGTGACCTCTATCTGTGTCTGCTTAAAGCTTGTAGGAGAAGTTTTCATTTTGCACTGACTGTCCTATCCTCTATCTGGACAGTGATTGGACCTGTGCTGATCACATCCACACTCCCAAGGGGAAACAAAAAACACTCTATAGTAATACACACCAAACTGAGAATGTGCAGCCTGGCTCTGTATTATCAGGAAATATATTGAGCACAGGATCAAACAACCTACACAATGCAGGGGATTAACCCCTTGGGTTCCACAGTGAGTATAACCAGCATGCTTTACTGCATATACAGACTGATTTTACTGTTGTGGGTTTAGTAACACTTTAAGGCCTCATGCTCACGAGTTAAAAAAAATGCTGCTTTTACAGGCGTTTGGCCTTTACATTTTTTTTTTCTGCCTCTAAGTGCCTCTCTGCAACCTTATGTGTCCACGCACACAGGAGTTTATATGCAGAAATAAAAAACATCACTTTTGCGCTTAGAACATGAGCAGTTAAACATTAAAAAAATGCTCAAAAGCACATCTATGCTAGGTACATTCCCATGTTAATGCATTCTAATGGCCAGAATTCAGCACAAAAGAATGTATATGCATGCCAGACGCGGGAATGCGCATAAACATGTTTTTACTGCTATTAAAAACTCCTGTAGTAGAGAAAAGCATCAATAGAATACAGTGTGCATGAAACCTAACCATAGCCATGTTTGCTGCAAACCCAATGCAAAAATGAAACGTATGAATTATTATGGTTTGGGGTTCCTTCAGGGCCTGGGGAGCTTGAAGTCATCAGGCCAACTATGAATTGTACATTAAATTACGGTGTGCTTGATGAGAAATGTAAGCCATCTGTCTGAAAGTCAAATTTGAAATGGATCTATTAACATGATAATGATTAGAATCACAGTAGCAAATCAACCAAGGTATAATTTAAACAAACAAAAAAAAACAATTGGAGGGTTATAGATTGGCATAGACAAAACACTGATTTTAATTCCAATTAACCACTTCAGCCCCGGAAGATTTTACCCCCTTCCTGACCAGAGCACTTTTTACAATTTGGCACTGCGTTGCTTTAACTGATAATTGCGCGGTCATGCAATGCTGTATCAAACAAAATTTGCGTCCTTTTTTCCCACAAATAGAGCTTTCTTTTGGTGGTATTTGACCACCTCCTGCGGTTTTTATTTTTTGCACTATAAACAAAAAAAGAGCGATGATTTTGGAAAAAAAAAAAAATTGCTAATAAATATCCCCCAATTTTTTTTTTTATTCAGTTTAGGCCAATATATATTCTTCTACATGTTTTTGGTTAAAAAACCCCCCCAAAAGACGCAATAAACGTATATTGATTGGTTTGCGCAGAAGTTATATCATCTACAACAATTTATGGCATTTTTATTTTTTTTTTTTTTTTTTACTAGTAATGTCGGTGAGCTGTGATTTTTAGCGGTATTGCGACGGACAGATCGGACACTTTTGACACATTTTTGGGACCATTGACAATTATACAGCGAACAGTGCTATAAAAATGCACTGATTACTGTGTAAATGTCACTGGCAGGGAAGGGATTAACATTAAGGGGCGATCAAGGGGTTAAATGTGTTCCCTCAGTGTGTTCTAACTGTATGGGGATAGGACTGAGTCGGTGAGACCTATCGCTGTTCCTACTTACTAGGAACAAATGACATGTCTCCTCTGACAGCATTGGGATTTGTGTGTTTACACACACAAATCCCTGTGCATGTGACCGCCGGCCACGGGCATGGGGACCCTTGCCATGCAGCAGGCGTGCGCCCTCTGGCGGCCAAAAAGGGGAAAGACATACCCATATGGGATTTCGCCCAGGAGAGCCATTAGCCACAGTATATCTGTGTGAGCCAGTCGGGAACCAGTTAAGTGTCCGTTTATGAAGCAGTGGAAAATATCCACTGCTCCATTCTCCGGCATTCACAGTGGAGATTTCTGTCTTCTGTTTATGAAACAGTGTAGAACGCTTCTCCTTTTGTGAAGTGAAGCGATCTACAAGCACTTCAAACAGTGGATAAAAGCCCCCTTATACTGGAATCTCATGAGATATAGCGAGATTACAGTACCAGAAATTCACCAAAAAACTGAGGTGTCCGTTTATTAGGCAGTGATAAATTATCACTGCTCAGTACACGGACAGACGGCCCACCTCATGTTAATAAAATAGTCCCCCCTACATAATAAATATGTGTGTGTGTATATATTTTTATATACACGCACATTATTATACACGATTTATATAGCGCCAACAGTTTACGCAGTGCTTTACAATGTAGGGGGGGGAGCACAATTACAGTACAGTTCCATACAGAAGGGACAGGAGGGCCCTGTTCATAGAGCTTACATTCTAAAGGGAGGAGGTGGTGGTACAAAAGGTAATAGATGCAGGGAATGATTTGATGGGGCTGGCTCAGGGATAGTTGTTAGGTGGGTGTGGGAAAGGCTTCCCTGAATAAGTGAGTTTTCACACATAAATAAGACAGGGGGACATGTTTACTGTCTTGGGGGGTCTGATCGAGGCAGAAGGAAGTTAATAATCTTCCTCCTTAGTTCCCCTGGGATTCTCTCTTCGCTCCCCAATTCACCAGCTCTGAGCTGGTGAATCGGGGAGGGTGATATCTGACACAGATCACCAGTGAAGTGCTAAGATCGCTCCTTCAGAAATTGTCCATTTCTGGGTTGGACAATGACTGATTCTCTGTGCAGAGAACATGTTCTCCCCCGATCATCTCTGTTTCATAAACTGTTTGAGCTGAGATCAGCGGCGATTCTCGGGATCACTGCTGTTCAGTTTCATAAATGGACACATAAATGTGGAGGATTTAAACCAGGATGGTCATATAAGTATACCCACAAACCGTTTGCAACTAAGGCCTCATTCACACTACACGTGCATAAAAACTATGCAGATTTCACTTGCAGAGACACGAGTTTACATGAGTTTTACATCCAATTTTATGCATGTTGACATCAGTTTTCATGCTCGTTTTTTTTTTTTTTTTTTGTGCACAGACATCACACCGTGTCATCACTTTCTCTCTTCTGCCCTGTTTTTTCTAAAAGCGCATTTCTAAACTGAAAGTCACAATTGAAAATTTATTACATGCATTTAGAAATGTCCTATAAGTCCAGGTTCACAGACTGCGTTTTTCAGGCATGTTTTGCAGTGCATTTTGAAACCCTCTTTTTTTGGTTTTTGCATGCATTTTTCATTTCTCTCTTTAAAGCGGGGTTCCCACTTAAAAAAAATAAAAAATAAAAGTCAGCAGCTACAAATACTGCAGCTGCTGACTTTTAATAATTGGACACTTACCTGTCCCGAAGCCCCGCTCGTCCCCCCCCCCCGCCATTTTAACTGTGGGCGCCCGGCTGTGGCTTCACAGCTGCGCACCCACTGCACATGCGCGAGCTGTCACTGGCCGCGCAATCATCTCTGAGGTGGGGGGGGGGGGGAATCTGCTGATCTGTGACAGCTCTCTGTGAGGATAATTTTACACAGACAGCTGTTACAGATCACCATACAAAAGTATATCAAGCACCACTGATATACCCCTGTCCCTATACACAGTTATTGTCCCCAATAAAAAGATCTGTCCCCCATCACTGCCAACACCAAATAAACACTGATCTGGGTTATTTTTACCAAAGAAATGTAGCAGCATCATTTTTGGTCAAAATTTATCAAGAGAAATTACTTATTTGCAAAATTTTATAACAGAAACTAAGAAAAATGCATTTTTTAAAAAAATTTTCGTTCTTTTTTTATTTGTAGCTTAAAAAATAAAAACACCAGTGGTGATTAAATACCACCAAAAATAAGCTCTATTTGTGTGAAAAAAATGATAAAAATTTAATTTGAGGGCAGTGTTACATGACCGCGCAATTGTCATTCAAAGTGTGACAGAGCTGAAAATTGGTCTGGGGAGGAAGGGGGTGAAAGTGCCCAGTATTGAAGTGGTTAACCACTTCAATACCAGGCACTTTCGCCACTTCCTGCCCAGGACAATTTTCAGCTTTCAGCGCTGTCACACTTTGAATGACAATTGCACAGTCATGTAACACTGTACCCATACAAATTTTTTTATCACTTTCTTCCCACAAATAGAGCTTTATTTTGGTGGTATTTGATCACCTCCTGGGGTTTTTATTTTTTGATAAACAAACTAAAAAAAGACCAACATTTTTGAAAAAAAAAAAAGTTTTTCTTAGTTTTTTCATAAAATTTTGTTTTCCCCTTCACTGATGAGGCAGCACTGATATATAGAATTGATGGGCACTGATGGGCACCAATAGGTGGCACTGATATGCATCACTGATAGGTGGCACTGACAGGTGGTACTGATGGGCAGCACTGATGATGTGTTACTGACAGGTGTTACTGGTGGGCACTTGAAGGGTTTTTTATTGGGGGGGATGCTGGGCACTGATTGGTGTTTTTTGCACATCTGAGGGGGCTGTGCTGATAATCAATGCACTGATTATCAGCACAGACCTCCCCCTGACAGGGAGAGCCGCCGATTGGCTCTCCCTCTCAGCGCGAACCGAGGAATGCCGTTTACCGGCACTTCCTGGTTCGCGCTGTGATTGGTCACAGCTGATCACGTGGTAAGTAGCCTCTGACAGAGGCTTCTTATCACGATCGGAGATGCGGGGTGTCAGACTGACACGCTGCACTTGTGTTCGCCATGCTGCATGCCCCACGGGCGCCCAGTCGGGATAACAGAACCACTTCCCAGCCGTCATTCCGCTATAGGCCGGACGGGAAGTGGTTAAACACTGTATATAGCCGGTTGCTAGGGAGAGGGCTGGGAAGTGGGTTCCCCGCTGACCGCTGAATGTAAACAAACAAAAAAAAATTGCTGGTGAAAAACGGTGTGGGGTCCCCCCCCATACCAGACCCTTATCCGAGCATGCCGTCCTGCAGGAAAGGGAGGGGACGAGCGAACACCCCCTCCTGCACCACACCAGACCGCATGCCCTCAACATGGGGAATATGCCCCCCCCCTCAAAGCACCTTGCCTCCATTTTGTTGGGGACAAGGGCCTCTTCCTGACGACCCTGCCCTGGCCAGTGGTTGGCAGGGTCTGCGGGTGGGGTGCTTATCGGAATCTGGAAGCCCCCTTTAACAAGGGCCCCCCATGTGAATGGGTATCGGGTACATTGTACCCCTATCCATTCACCCCAAAAAGCAGTGACATGTAAAAAAAAAAAAATCCAAGAGCCAGTTTTTGACAAGTCCTTTATTTAAAAAAAAAAAAAAAAAAGCAGCTCAGAGATATCTTTTCCCGCCGCTGTCTTCTTCCTCGCTGCTGGTTACCCGCAAAAAAAAGCTGCTTTTCTGTGGCTATATTCCTCCATTGTGTTGCCTGCTATGTGGCATCTCTTACATAGCCATGGGGCATCATCTGATGACGTCACACGGAGAGCCTGCCCCCTTGATGTCACAAGGGGGGCTATTTGAGTGACGTCGGATGGCCAGCCAGATGACAGCTGATGACTCATCGGTTATTACGACGTATCGGTCGGCTTCCTGGTCCAGCTATATACAGTCTTTTAAACAGAAAAATAAACGCAACACATTTAAAAAAATCGCATCACAAACACAACACTTGCGTTTTTGGTGCGATTCCATTGAAGTCTATTACACACAAAAGGTGGAAAAAAGTCCCCGACCCTTTTCAAAAATGCACTGGCCGCAAAACATATAGATGTGAATGTGTACCATAGGCATGTTAAATGGACTGTAGTGCGTTTCTGCAAAACGCACTAAACAACGCATAGGTGTGAACCTTGGGTAAATGCAGGTTTGACAGTGTGAATGAGGCTGAAGTATACTTACTTTTTTCCCACAGTACATCATTTTATCCATTGATATATTTGTTGACGAAATATGGAAATTTCTGTTTTTATTCAAGTAGATAATCTTTATTTGTATACATTGTTTGAATGAAGATCTAATGTTTACAATATGTAAAAAAAAAAAAGTCAATAATTTCTACATTCCAATCATGCCTACTTTTTCATGACTGCATACAACTCTAAAGAGTTCTTCTGCAAAGTGGGGCATATCTTGAATGCTTAGTGCTTCTCACCCTTTCTGGCTTGTGCAGTTACTGACAGCAGTTCCTGCATTAAATATAACAGCAGTTAAAATATTTGTTCAAATTTAAAGTGTACAAACTGCAGGCCCTTTATGGCAGAACTTATGTAATTTGCCACCAGCCAATCAAGATGCCTAAAGACTCACCAGTGGAGCTGCTGCATCACTGGAGTACTCCATGAGTCTTGTGGTTTTTTTTTTTTTTTTTTTTTTTTTAGCAAGCAATGAATATAAGGAAGAGTGGCCTTGGTCCTGTACTGGATGTCAAGATATGGAATTTACAGGCAAGTCAAAACTCCTCATCGTACAGTACAGGATTCTGGCTGAAAATTCATACACCATGGGATGTCCTCAAAGAATAGGAAGGGTTGGCAACAACAAGGCAAAAAGAAGGGTGCCAACAGGCCTAGCAACAAGGTTTATTGGACTTGACCTTAGAGAGCCAATGCAAGAACCTTGTGGCCAATTGGGGCATCGGCAGAAGATTGACCTCCACCTGGTAAAACTGAAAAAGTAACAGAAGACTGTGGCGGCCATAACTAGGCTACCGTGGCTTGGTCCTGAAATGCCCATGACAACGCTATCATTCCCATTATAGCAAAGGGCTGCCAGTTCAGAAACACATCTGGCAGGATGTGATTGCGACCAAAAAAGGTACTTTGCATGAGAGATCATCTACAGGGATATTCCCAATAGGTTCAAAGGGTGCTTTCTGCAGGGCGGAGAGAACAAAGTTGAAATTCCTAAGAAGCAGAGGGTGCTGCAAGGGGGGCCTAATACAAGATACACTTTGAAGAAAGGTTCTTGGGGCGTGACCGGATGCGGTGGTGAGTGGAGGTGTGTGAGCTCCCTCCCTGCCTCGGCTCCTTGCTGCTACCCTCAATGAGGTGATCCAGCACCACGTGGATGGTTATCCCTTCTTTGGTTGATTCAGCTCCTGCTCCTCTTTGTATGGCTTACCACCTGTTAAGATCCCAGAGACGAACGAACTGATCGGCCGTGGATTGCGGAGTGAGAGAGGCGGACCGGTGCCGGAGGAGCCTGGACGTTTGGCTCCTTGGTGACGGCGTCCCAGGCTGCACGTGCCGGCGGGTTGCTCGGCAACGGCCCTGCACTCTCGCGAGAGAGCTCTGCAGTAGGAAGCGGTGATAGCGGTGCCAGGCCGATTAGACGATCCATGTGACGGACACTCCAGGATGGAATCAGGACCGGTGAGAGATCCATCGAGGGGGGCTTGGCTCAGGCCGCCGGATAGCTGCATTATACCGCTAGGAGGTTACAGCGGTGAGACTGGTAACTTTTCACTTTTTCTCTTACACTGCATGGTAACGGATAGTGGAGGACTTGGACATTGCCTAGAGAAGCTGAAGGAGAGTGGGGGCCTGGTGCGCAGCGACACCTTGCCTTGTTAAAGGAATTTTAATAATTTCTCTGGCACCCCCCCTGCTATTTCTATATTTCCACTACATCATTACCACAGTTGCAATATGACTAGGAAAAAGGGGGAGGAACAGGTTCAGCATACCCAGGAAAGTTCAATGGCCCAAGCTACCCGTTCACTTAAGGAAAAGGGGAACCAGGCGTCATCTGCAATGGCAGCGGCGGCCAAATTAGAGAAGTATGCGCATACCCCCCTGCACTCCCCAGCTAAGGGCAACCAACCATCCCAGGAAAAAAAACACAGCTGGGAGGTACGGGGGACAGGAAAAGTATAGGTAAAACTTCATCCACACCATTAATTCCTGCTAAAATGGCGAACAAAAAAAGCCCTGAGAAGGCCCCATCGGAAAAAGCGCCAGAAGTTACCCTTGACTCTAGCGAACCAGAGCCCACATTAAAAGAGGTGTTAAACGCAGTTAATTCCTGTAGGGGATCACTGACTAGCCTAAGTGATCAGCTAAGGGGTCTCAAAGAAGAGCTACGCTCTATGAGTCAGGAACTACAAAAAGCTGCGGAAAGGGCCTCCATCCTGGAGGAGAGGTTAAGTCAAGCTGAGGATGTCTTGCACCCAATGCAACAAGAATTTAAAGTAATGCAAACCCAGTTGGATACTTATAAGTCTAAAATGGACGAAATGGAGAATAGACTATGGAGGCATAATGTGAGGGTAATGGGTCTTCCAGAGAGAAGTGAGGGTCCCCGCCCTGAAGAATTCTTGGAAGGGTGGCTTAGGGAGGTCTTCGGAGCTGAGACATTTTCACGTTTTTTTTCTATTGAAAGGGCGCATAGAGTACCTACTAGGGTAGCTACATCAAGTACCCGCCCTAGACCTATGATTATGAAACTATTTAATTATAAAGATAAGGTGACACTAATGCAGAAGTCCAGAGAGAAGGGGGATATCTTTTATAACGGAGCCCGAGTTTCATTATACCCAGACTACTCTCCGGAGTTACAGAAGAACAGGGCAGGATTTGTGGACATCAAGCGCAGTCTGCGAACTTTTAAAATATCATATGCTTTGTTGTACCCGGCGCGATTGCGCATTGAAGCCCTAGGGGTAACACAATTTTTTGACTCTGCTGATAAAGCCACAAAGTGGCTTGAAGACAACAAGAGGAACTTTTAGAGCTGGAACATATTGAATGAAAATTATTTCTAATTTCTTATGTCTGATGGGGGTGTTTTTTTTTTTTTTTTTTGCAGCAAGGGTTGAAGGGGGAGGGGATGATTGACGTAAGTGCTCAATGAGAGTTGGCAAAGGGTGGTGGGCTGAGGATGTTTTTTTTTTTTTATAACACTGTCGTATGAAATTTGGGGAGGGGGGGGACTGGGGGCGGGTGGGTGTAGATAAGGGGGGGAGAGTATTTGGATTGGGGGAGGGAGTGTTGGAAAGAGCATAGTGTTGGGGTTAGAATTGTCACAAAGTATGCCCCCAGGGTGTGCCAAGATAGGTTTGGGGGGAGGAGGGGTGGGTCACAGGAGGGCAAAGAAGCACAGGGGGTTCACATAATAAAAGGGTACACTGCACTAGATCAAAAGTTGGGGAGAGAAAAGGTTAAAAGGGTACATAGTTTGTTGAGATACCTATGCACAGTCAAGAATAGTAAAGTGAGGTTCGCAACGGTTTCAGGGGAGGAGTTGAGTGTGGTAGGGAAAGGCATACAAAAAGATAGGCACTTCAGACAGGGAGATTATGGTAGAAGGGTTATGAGTGTCTTTAGTTATTTAGAAGTTTTTTTTTTTTTCTTTGGCCCCATGCCTGCAAGGGCTGTATTTCTTTCTTAATAATGATTATTTTGATTTTCTGTCAATGCTGCCTAGTATAGTAGGAGTAAGTTCATGGAACATCAGGGGTATGGGCGACCCTATTAAGAGAGCCACTGTATTTGCTGAGTTGGAGTCCCATGGCTCGGGATTGATGTGCCTGCAGGAGACACACCTGACCAACGAGTCCAAACTATCGATTAGGAATAGGAAATTCCAAGCTCAGTTCCACTCAGTATATTCGTCTTATTCAAGGGGAGTTGGTATATTGGTTAAAAAGGGTGTGACGTTCTCCTGCAGGGATGTCAAGGTCGATTCACTGGGTTGTTATGTGTTTTTATACTGTTTTATAGAGGGTAACCCATTCATTATAGCTAATCTGTATATTCCTCCACCCTTTAAGATGGAGATTCTGTATTGCTTGTTGGAGTATGTGGAGGATAAAGCTGACATCCGATCATAATAGTGGGCGATTTCAACATGGTCCTTGATAACTGCCTGGACAGGTTTCCACCTGGGTCCAGGATGGCAGGGGCACCTAAGGGGCGGCTTGCCCAGTTCTTGGAGGAGGCTGGGTGGTGCGACCTCTGGAGAACTCGAAACCCAGAGGATCGGCGGTACTCCTGTTTCTCCGGGTCGCACCACACACTCTCTAGAATTGATTTGGCGATAGGTAATGGTGTGGCACGGTTCCTCATAGACAAGATAGAATATCAACTGAGGGGGATCTCGGATCACTCCCCCCTGATGCTGGAGGTAAAGGTCCATGATAGACATACTCAGAGAGTATGGGCGTTTAATCCGGTGTGGTTGGAGATTATAGAGGGAACAGAAGATATCTCTGTAAAATTAGAAGAGTATATAGGAAATAACCTGGGCACAGCGTCGGAGGGGGTGGTCTGGGATTCCCTAAAAGCATTCCTTAGGGGGATGCTTATACAGCAGGTATCACGGATCAAGAATCAATCAAGGGCAAGGAGTGAACAGATTAGAAAAGAGGTATTGAATTTGGAGAGGCAATATGTGGAGGATCCAAGTTTGGAAAATCAGGAGTTATGGTTGAAAAAGCAACAGGAGTACAAAATTGACACAATCAGAAATGCCGAGAATAGGAGACTTTTCCAGAAGCAGAAGTGTTTTGAAGAGGGGGAAAGAGTGGGTCGAATGTTGGCACTGTTGGTCAACACCAACTCTCCCTCCTCATCATTGCCTATGATTAGGACCTCTAGTGGGGAAATTTTATCTGACCCCCTGAAAGTCAAGGAAACATTTTCCAATTACTTTAAGGATTTATATAAGTCACAGCATAGGTTAGAACTAAATGAAATGAAAAGTTTTTTGGAGGGTGTTAATCTGCCGACTCTCTCTGATACTGATAGGGCCGGTCTGGAATCTCCCATAACCCTTGAAGAATTAAAACAAGCGGTAGCAGATATGCCTAAACAAAAATCCCCAGGTCCGGACGGACTGCCCTTGGAAGTCTATAAGCACTTCAGGACGGCGCTGCTCCCATTGCTCCTGAAAACACTGAACTGGGCGGCTACAGAGGGTAGGCTGCCCTCTTCGATGTCGGAGACCAATATAATATTGATACCGAAAGAGGGGAAAGACCATCTCGACATATCTTCATACAGACCAATCTCACTGCTCTGCTCTGACATCAAAATTCTGGCAAAGGTAATGGCAATTAGGCTAAATAAATGTATTTCGGGATTGGTACACCCGAACCAAGCAGGATTTATTCCTAATAGGTCCGCCAGCGTAAATATCAGACGGATGTACTTGAGTCTCCAGTTACCGGCAGGGGGAAAGGTCTCCAGGGCGATATTGTCCTTGGATATCGCCAAGGCATTCGACAGTATGGAATGGGGTTACCTCTGGTGGGTACTGGAGAGATTCAGGTTTGGTCCCATGTTTATAAAATGGGTGAAAATACTATATTCTCACCCAAGTGCCAGATTAAAGATAAACAACGAATTCTCTGAATGGATGCCTCTTGAGAGAGGGACGAGGCAGGGGTGTCCATTGTCACCCCTGCTGTTCGCCCTAGCAATGGAGCCGTTAGCGGAAACAGTTAGAACATCGACCGGAGTGCAAGGATTTAAGAGAAGCAATGGGAAAGAAAAGATAGCATTATACGCAGATGACGTGCTACTTTTTTTTAGGTGATACGAGGTCATCACTAGAAAAAGTGATTCAGCTTGTGGAAAGGTTTGGGAATTTATCGGGACTTGTAGCTAATTGGGGTAAATCTACGCTTCTACCAATAGATTCAACTTTTAATGCTCCGACTGGCTATATGTCTCGGTTAAGGGTAACAGAGAAAATTAGGTATTTGGGCATAGTTGTATCTAGTGATCCCTACCAATATATTGGAGATAACTTAGTCCCCCTGCTGGCAAAATTCAAAAGGAAAAGTGACATTTAGGTAAACTTCCTCTATCTATGGCAGGTAGAACCAACCTAGTTAAAATGATATGGATGCCACAACTCTTGTATGTACTCCATAACTCCCCAGTTTGGATTGGGAAGAAATGGTTTCTTAAAATAAATACCTTATTTAGAGAATTAATCTGGAGGAAGGGGCAGGCAAGGATCAGCTTGCAAACTTTGCAGCGACCTACTAGGTAGGGGGGAATGGCAGCGCCCCAACCATACAACTATTTCCTTGCCGCCCAGTTGCAGCATATAGGGGGGTGCGAGACCCAAGATTGGAGGGACCCTAGTGGTAAAATTATGTTATAGGACAACCTGCACAATTCCCTGATAGAGGCATTGGAGGCCGGTTCACTACAGGACGGGCCCCCAACATGCAGGTTAGTTAATAAAGTCTGGCAGACTACCAAGCGGATTATGGGTTATAGAGGTTTCACTGAATTCTCGCCCATATGGCATAACAAATCCTTGCAAGAATTGGTGGCCTTGGAAAAAAAAATAGGATTTGGGAACATTACGGAATAAGTAGGTTGGCTCAGCTATATGAAGATAATAATATTTTAAAATCCTTTATTGAACTAAGGAGTGAATACGGAATCCTAAAAAAAACATTCTATTGCTACCTGCAGATTAGGCATGCCTTGGACAGCCAATTTAGGAATTGCCCGCTCATATGGTGCAAAGTCTCTTTCCTCGAAAAAATAGCTAGAACAAATAGCACTAAAGGCCTGATAGCAATGGCATATGGACAACTGGCTGAAAGGCTACTTGCCCCGCAGGCGACTATGGGAGTTAGGGCGAGATGGGAGGCAGATGTGGGGGAGATTGCGGATCACCAGTGGAAAAAGATCTTGGAGTCTGGCCTGCTGGTGTCTGTCTCTCCGTCGCAGCAGGCTTCGCATCTCCTCCTGCTACACAGAGCCTATTATACCCCAAAAAGACTATTTAGATTTGGTAATAGACCGGACGATAAATGCCTTTAGGTGCCGGGATACAGGAGATCTTATCCATATGATGTGGCGATGCCCAAAATTAGTAAGATACTGGGGAGAGATAGTAAAGATTATAGAAACAAGGTTGAAAATTAAATTAGCCCTGGAGACCAGGGTATGTATTCTTGGCCTGACAGGGGAGAATATAGGGTGCAATAGCATTAAAATTGCTGTGGCGAGGTGTCTCTATCAGGCAAGGAAACTGATAGCCCAGTCTTGGCTCTCTGCCACACCCCCGGAAGAGTGGATTGAAGTCATGGAGAAGCTGGTGTGGACAGAAAAGACAACATATACTAGGAGGAGTAGTTATGGTAAATTTGTAAAGATATGGAGACCATGGCTAAATTGGCTGGGTGTTCCCCTTTGAGATGTACATGAACCCAAATGAAAACTTAAGCAGAAGATAACCTGGGAACATAGAAGAATGGTGGTGGGAAATTAGGGTGACTTTGTCTAGGAAATGGATTTGGGATAATATATCAGTCAGTTTGAAAATACCCTTTGCTAAGAATACTGACGGGGATGGGTGGGGGGAGGGTACTTTTTGGAGGGATGGGGGTGGGAGGGGGGGTGGATAGATGTAATATGGGGGAAAGAAGAGTTGGGGAATTAAGAAAGGGGAGAAAAAGTAATGTAAATTGTTTTTATAGTTATCCGTTGCAAGAGCTCACTGGTTACTAATTTAAACGATTGCAATGGTATGTGTGTTTTTTACTATATCTTGTTAATAAAGAACATTTGAATAGAAGAAAGGTTTTTACAAGAGAGAGTGAAGCCAAAGGTTTTAAGACCGAGGCTTGACCTTTAGCCCTCGTTCACACTAAACGCGGGTTTAAAATTGTGCGAGTTCAGCTGAAAAAAAAAAACTGAAAAAAAAAAAAAAAAAAAGACACTTGTAGTACATCTTTAAAAAAAACAAAAAAAAAAACTTTTATTCACTCACTCAAAGAATAGGCATCTTAAATGTCCTTAGCTATCATCTATTCCCTATGTCTCAGAGAGGCAATTACTGACATGGATTCCATGTGAAATTTTGAAATTTGCTGAGGGATTTTAACTTCAGATTAGTTTGAATACCCCTGTTGTTGGGCTTTGGTATTGTGAACAGGTTTAACCGGCTCAATACAGGGCATTTTCACCCCCTTCCTTCCCAGACCAATTTTTAGTTTTCAGCGCTGTCGCACTTTAAATGACAATTGCGCGGTCATGCGACGCTGTACCAAAACAAAATTGACGTCCTTTTATCCCCACAAATAGAGCTTTCTTTTGGTGGTATTTGATCACCTCTGCGGTTTTTATTTTTTGCGCTATAAACAAAAGAAGAGCGACAATTTTGAAAAAAAACACAATATTTTATACTTTTTGCTATAATAAATATCCCCATTTTTTTAAAAAAAAAAACAATGTTTTTCCTCAGTTTAGGCCGATATGTATTCTTCTACATATGTTTGGTAAAAAAAAAAAAAAATCGCAATAAGCGTATATTGATTGGTTTGCGCAAAAGTTATAGCGCCTACAAAATACGGGATAGATTTATGGCATTTTGAAAAAAGTTTTATTTTTTTTTTTTTTTTTACTAGTAATGGTGGCGATCTGCGATTTTTTTTCGTGACTGCGACATTATGGCGGACACTTTTGACACATTTTTGGGACCATTCACATTTATACAGCGATCAATGCTATAAAATTGCATTGATTACTGTATAAATGTGACAGGCAGGGAAGGGGTTAACCACTAGGGGGACACGAGGGGTTAAATGTGTTTCCTAGGGAAGTGATTCTAACTGTAGGGGGTGGGGACTCACAAGGGGAGGAGACCGATCGGTGTTCCTCTGTACTGAGAACACAGATCGGTCTCCTCTCAACTGACAGGATGTGGATCTGTGTGTTTACACACACAGATCCATGGTCCTGCTTGGTTAACGGGCAATCGCGGGTGCCCAGCGGACATCGCGGCCGCCGGGCACACGCACCGGGTCCCGAGCAATGCAGCGGGCGCACGCCCCCTAGACGGCCGGGAAGCCCAGGACATCATATGACGGTCACCCAGGATGGGAGATTCCATCTGCGGCTGTCATTTGACAATACGCGGTCCTGAGCCCCCTCTTCTTCTGGAGTCCAACGGTGGCACTCGGCTCCTCCTCTTTGTGCACCAACATTGGAAGCTGCTTCTTATGGTGTTACATGTGTGGGCTCGTTCCCAAGCTAGGCTACATGCGTCTATAGACGCACACAGAGCGGCTTGGCCCAATCCTCCACTCCCTCCTCACAGGATTTGCTTGACGACAGCAGCGAGACTGCTCTTTAACCATAAAGGGACCACCCACCGTGGATTTACATCGCTACTTCGACATTAAATACCGTTGTTATGGCAGCAGATAGCTGCTATAACCCTGGTATTTTTTTTCAACGCTGGGCAGATCACTTTAATCAGCTAATTCACCACAAGATCACTTTTATCGGCTGTAGGAAAGGTGCCCACCTTCCTGCCGCGTCCCGGTTGTCTCCGCTGCTTACCGGATCAGTCGGTAGCACACCGTACTTTGAAGTACATCACGGGACACAGAGGTCCCTCCCTTCTTTGGTATACACGTGTATTGCTTTGCTTCAAAACTGAGGTACTCCCAGTAGTGGGAGGGGTTACATAGGGAGAGCACTTTTTGTCTTAGGGTGTGCCAGTGTCCATCACCTGAAGGTGGCCTATAACCCACATAGTAACTACTATGGCTCTGTGTCCCTTGATGTACGTCAAAGAAAAGGATTTTACAGGTAAGCCCTTATAAAAATCCTATTTTTTTGCTAGAAAATTACTTATAACCCCCAAAAAATTATACTTTTTTTTTTTAAAGCAGAGGCCATAGACTAGAAAATAAATTGGTGGGTTTTGCAATTGTTTTATGTCACACAGTATTTGCGCTGTTTTTTTTATTAATGCAAAAACCCCCCACAATATATAAGCCAGTTTTTTTGTAAAATATAAAAGATGATGTTACGCCAAGTAAATAGATACCAAATATATCACACGTTAAAATTGCCCATGCCTGTGCAATGGCGACAAATGCCTGTGCAATGGCGGCATAAATTGTACTATCCATAAGCGACACTTTTTAAAAGCTTTTACAGGTTACCACTTTAGATTTAGAGGTCTAGTACAAGAATTAATGCCCACGTTGTCACATGTGTGGGACGTTCACTGTTTAATTATTCATTTTATTGTTACACGGTTACTTAAAAACATTTTTTGATCACTTTTATTGCTGTTACATGGAATGTAAACATCTTTGTGACACAAATAGGCATGTGACAAGAACTGAATGGAGAGATCTGGGGTCTATTGACTCCAAATCCTTCCTCTCCCCTCAAAAGCATTCAAAACACCAAGATGCGTTTTTGATTGCTTTAGATTTTTTTTTTAAAATGGCGCTGTTGACATCCGGGTAAACCGGAAGTTATGTTAGGTTATCATTTCTGGGTTACTACAGCAAAGAGCCAATCCAGGCTTTGTTCGCTGTCTGAGCAAGCTGTGGAAGGTGACAGGAGGTGTAGATGGCTGTATTTAGGCCATAATCTGTCAGAGGAAGTGTGACATAGATGCAGAGAATTCTCTGCTTGTTGCGTGCCTGAAATAGAATCTGATGCCTGTGTTAGAGTCAGCTCACCACTCTCAGTTGGGTGTTGTGTGGGAGCAAATGTTCGCCTGTGATTTAACATTGACTCACTTTTGCTTGGTCTCTGTTATACCTACAAATAAGGGTACTCCCCATAGGGTACAAAAAGAAAAGTGAGGGGTGACAGGGATTTTAAGGGCACCATATCAAACAAACTTTTAAAAAGTTTAAACACAACTTTATTATTCCAAAGCACAAAAATAGTATACCCCACATATTGGATAAAATCATAGATATCATGAATCCATACACATTACACAGAGCAAACAATTGTTCTTAAAGCACCCAAAAGCAAAGGGGGCATATCAATACTTCTTATACAGATTGTATCCTGCTTGACATGTTTCGAGACTTGCTCTTCTTCTGGAGCAATCTGATGGACCTTTGTAATGAAGATGAAAAAAATGTAAACATTTTACACGTATACAAACATCCACACAACTATGACCCACTATATAAATGTAGTAGATGTAACTACTTACAAACTGATAAAGAAAACAATAAACAACAAAATATGCCAGGAAGCAGCCTGTGATCATAATTTAAAAACGACATACTCCATGTATGCTAAATCTAGGTTTGGGTCAAGGGGAGAGGCCCAGGGTTATACTGCAAGCCTATAGCTATTCCAGTAAAATTAAGATGCCCAAAAGCAATCCCACTGACGGGTGGGCAACAGTAACCAAAACACTGACAGGTCCACATAATCAAAATAGAATTGTGGGTGGCCTGCAGCTTAAAGAGCTTCCAGAAGGACCTAACACCTGAAGCTGGCACCTGCACATCCACCTGTTTAAATATAAAGAATGTACAAACAGATGACCGGATGGCAGCCTTGTAAATTTGAGAAACCACTGCATGATGCCCAAAAGCACCCAGATCTAGTAGAAGACAACTTCACAGGAAACGTTTTGAAACTTATCCTTGAGGCCAAAAGCCTAAACAATAATTGTGTAAGAAATGGTGTAGTGAGAAGCTGGTTCTCCTTCATGGGAACCATCTGGAATGACAAAAAGAGACTTTTTAATAGTAGCAGTGGGTGAGAGGTAAACCCATACGGCACGATCTATATCACGCAGTGAAGGGAATTTTCCATCTGTTGTACTGGAGCCAGACATACAGATGGAAGAACGATGTCCTGGTTGAGGAATAAGGCTGAAATCATCATAGAAAGAAAGGAGGCTCTAGGTCTCAGCGCCAGTTTATCCTTGTATAGGATTAGAAATGTTTCATTACAGGACAAGGCTGCCAGCTTGAGACACTTGCCTCACAGAGGTGATGATAACAAGGAATGCAACCTTGTTAGTGGGGGTGAACAGAGAAATATTCATGATTGGTTCCAAGGGCTGCTTTTGAAGTGCCAAAAGAAAACAAATTCCAATTCCACAAAATCACAGATTGTACAGAAGGAGATACATGAGGCACCCTGTACAAAGGTCTTAAACAAATAGGAGGCTACCAATGTTTGCAACAAGATTGCATTGGGTATTCCGTGTCAAATGTTGATCCAATTCCGATTGAAGAAAGGTCAAGATTCTTCCGACTGAGTATTTTCCTGGAGTGGAAACCTGTCACCACACCAAGGAAAAAAAACCCTCTGTATTCTCCCATGCTGCCAATTCAATAGTACCCCTCAGATAGCAGCTTGCCAGCACTCTGTGCGTTCCCACACTATCCAAAACTATCATGCAAAAGTAACTGATTTACTTAAAGTGTTACTAAACCCAGGACCCTACATTCACTATATCTGGTCTCCCGCAGTACACAGAACATGGAAATGCAATAATTTTAGTAAATATAAACTGCTAAATACCTTTTCTCATCAAAAGTAAGAGCAGTCTTGTAACTTCTATCAGTGTCTGGTTAAAGCTTGTAGGAGTTTTCATTCTCCTGTGATTGTCCTATGAGGCTGCAGGACCCATGACCCTCTGTCTGAACAGTGCTAATTAGCCCTGTGCTGATCACATGCACCCTCCCAAGAAAAAAACCCAAAAAACTCTCTAGCAATACACACCAAACTGAGCATGTGCAGCTTGTCCCATAGCCTCTGTACTATCCAAAGATGGATTAGAGACTGTGGAAGAATGGGAGGATCAGAGGAGGCAGGATTAAACAACCATTTAACACAATGCATAACCCCTTATAATATATTATATTATATTATATATTAACCCCTTATAATATATTATATCATATGCATAATGAATAACCCCTTAGATTACACAGTGAGTATAACAAGCATGCTTTACTGCATATACAGACTGATTTTACTGTTGTGGGTTTAGTAACACTTTAACCACTTCAGCCCTGGAAGAATTTACCCCCTTAATGACCAGAGCATTTTTTGCGATACGGCACTGCGTCGCTTTAACTGACAATTGTGCAGTCGTGCGATGTTGCACCCAAACAAAATTGATGTACTTTTTTTCCCCACAAATAGAGCTTTCTTTTGGTGGTATTTGATCACCTATGCGTTTTTTATTTTTTGCACTATAAACAAAAAAAGGCCGACAATTTTGAAAAAAAAAAGTTTTTTTTTTTACTTTTTGCTATAATAAATGTCCCCAAAAAATATATAAAAAAATGACATTTCTTCCTCAGTTTAGGCCAATATGTATTATTCTGCATATTTTTGGTAAAAAAAAAAAAAAAATCGCAATAAATGTATATTGATTGGTTTGCGCAAAAGTTATAGCGTCTACAAAATAGGTGATAGATTTATGGCATTTTTCTTATTTATTTTTTTTTATTAGTAATGGCGGTGATCAGCGATTTATATCGTGACTGCAACATTGTGGCAGACAGATCGGACACTTTTGACACTATTTTGGGACCACTGACATTTATACAGCGATCAGAGCTAAAAATAGCCACTGATTACTGTGTAAATGTCACTGGCAGGGAAGGGGTTAAACACTAGGGGCAATCAAGGGGATAAGTGTGTTCCCTCAGTGTGTTCTAACTGCAGGGGGGATGGGCTCACTAGAACATGACAGATCACTGCTCCCGATCACTGGGAGCAGTAGATCCCGGTCATGTCACTAGGCAAAACAGGGAAATGCCTTGTTTACATAGGCATCTCCCCGTTCTGCGTCTCCATGCCACAATCGCGGGCCACCAGCGGACATCGAGTCTGCTGGACCCACGGGCATGCTCCCGCGGCGGCGTGCACCCGCTAGCCTGTGGAAACAGAGGGATGCACGGGTACGCCCATTTGCATAGCCGTGCCATTCTTCCGACGTACATCGGCGTGCAGAGGTCGGCAAGCGGTTAAGGTAAAACTTTATTTAGTTTTGGATAGAGTCGAGAGGAATTAAAACACCTGTCAGTTTTTTGATGACTGTGCCCCCATTGGAGAGCTTCGCCCTCTCCATTTGTCTTGTTTTTGTTCCATTTTTTTACCTTTATCATTGAAAGTAAAAGAAAATCCCACATTTTGGGTTGTGCCTATTAAAGTAATGGGGAAATCTTCCAATGAGGACACTAGTTCTAGTGACCTGGGGGTTCCCAAGGAAATTTCCTGTTTAGCTATGGGACAGGAAGTGAAGGGAAATCTTCACAATGGGACACAGATGGCGAAAAAAATGGGTTATAACCTTCCCCTGCTCTATTCAAGATTTCTAGCTTTTAATAGCATGGGATTTACTGAATCAGAGAGATCCCCATCTCTCAAGATTTGGGCTTTAATAGCCTTGCCGTCAAAACCAATGACAGTGAAGCAGGGTGGTAAACCAGTCCCTGGGACAGGAGATCTGGAAGGGTCCACAGGAAGAATGTCAGAAGTTTAACTAGGTGGGAGTACACTCCCATCTGGAGCAGTTGGGAGCTATGAGAATCACTGGAATGCCCCCATCTCAATCCTGTGGAATAGATGAAGGAGTTTTAAAGGAAGAAAGGCATATATCAGGTTGTACTGATTCCATGGAGCCACCAAAGCATCCACTGCACATGGAGAAAAAAAAAACTTGTCAAGTTTGTTGTTGAATCTGGATGCAAGAAAGTCCATATTTGGCATGCCTCACAGGTGACAGAGGTGCTGAAACTTGCAGGAGACCATTCCGCCAGATCCTGTTGGTGCTGGCTGAAGTAGCTTGCCTGCCAATGCGAATGGTGGACAAAGATGGAACATGGAGTACTGCCCAGACTGGAAAACGTTCTCTCGTCTGGTTCCACCATGATAGTCGATATATGACACTGCTGTGGTGTTGTCTTACTGAATTCTGATTGGGTGACCCCGAATACAGGCTGTGCAGTGTTGGAGGAACAACCAAATTGCTAAAAGTTCCAGAATGTTGACAGAACTCCAGCGTCCATGTTCTCTGCACTGACAGAGTGCATAGGACTCCTCCCTGCCCGTCAGACTGGCATCTATTGTGAAGATTTTCCAGGAACATATGAGGAAGGATTTTCTAAGATGCAGACTTGGATTCCTGAACCACCAAGACAGATGAGTTAGGTTGTCTAGACACTGAACCCATTTGTCCCACATTGACAGAATGCTGTATTTAAGGGGTCTGTAGTAGAATTGAGCAAATAGCAGTACTTTGAAGGCAGATACCATCAAGTCTCTCCCTGAGAACTCTAACGCAGAATTTCAGAAATAGACAGCACCTTAACTGCAGGCTCAGAGTTTGGGGCAGAAAGTCAGAAGTTTTTCTTGAGGGAGAAAAACTTTGGCCTGGATTGTATCTAGGATAAGACCAAATATTCAAATCGATGTGTCAGTTCTGACTTTGATTTCTTAAGGCTCAGGATCTAACCAAACCTTTTCAAAAGGATAAGTTCACCTTTCATAACATGTTACACCCATATTCAGGGTGTAACATGTACCTGCAAAAAGATGTGTATTTATACATTTTTTTGAAAAGGTGAACTTGTCCCCCAAGGTCTTTGTTGTTGTCAGGGACGTGCCAGTGCCGTTCAGGGGAATATGCTGCTGCTACGTGCGCGCTAGCGCTGTTTGGCGCCAAGAGCCCTTTAAAAGTGTGACAGCTGCACTCATGCGGTGCTGTTCGTCTGCAGCTCCCTACCTGTGTTCCTGAACCTGCCTGCTGATTGTCATTACTGTTATCGACCCGGCCTGCCTGACTTTGCTATCTTCTTGTGACCCATTGCCGAACTCCTGCTTGCCTGACTACTCTGTGATTATCCATTTGCAATATCTGCCTGATCTCCTGCCAATCCGGACTGTCTGACTCTGCCTTTGCCTGTGCCTTGTATTGCTGCATTCCGGCCTTCTCATCCAGCTCCAGGTGCCGCTGCTTCAATACCTCCTACCTGCCTGCCTGCTGATCCTCTTCTGCCTGCCAGCATCTGCAGCTCAGCCATTCCTGAAGGATCTCTACTCAGCTTCTGTGCCGGCCTCTGCAAGAACCTTCACCAGGCACTCCTACCCACTGTGCTCACGAGACCACTGTTCCCACTCCAGTGGCTCCTGAACCAGCATTGTAAGAGAGGTCTTCTCCTACCAGTCGGGCTCAACTACCAGGTACTTAACAGTACGAACAGCCATGACTGAGCCTGCAGGAGAGACTTCACCCATTAAGGAGATCTGCACGCACCTTGCGGCACTCACCCAGGCCGTGAAGACTCTGCAGGATAGCTACACCAGACTGGAGGGACAAGTTCTGAACCTTACTGGTCCTGGTAGCGTGGCCTCCACCTCAGCGGCTGCCCCAACACAGACTGTCTCATCTCCCTCTGTGGTAATGCTTCCACCTGAACCAAGGGTCCCCATTCCTGAAAGGTTTTCTGGGGACCGAACCAAGTTCCGGGCCTTCCGCAGCGCTTGTCAGCTTTACTTTGCCCTGCAACCACGGACCTTTTCTCTAGAGGCTACTAAAGTAGGGTTTGTAATATCCCTCTTACAAGGAGAACCCCAGACCTGGGCTTACCGTTTACTTGAAACAGACTCTGCACATACCCAGTCCTTACCTTCCTTCTTCGGGGCTATGGCTCAGCTTTGCGAAGATCCTCAGCGGACCTCTACAGCTGAGTCAGCTCTGTTCGCGCTCCAGCAAGGCCGCCGACCGGCTGGGGACTACGTCACGGACTTCAGATGCTGGAGCACGGACACTCAATGGAACAATGCAGCCTTGCGCACCAATTCCGCATGGGCTTGTCCGAGGGCCTGAAGGGTGAGCTTGCTTGGGTTGGTATGCCTGATACCCTTGAGGAACTTATCACCCTGACGATTCAGATTGATCGACGCCTCCGTGAACGTCGGTCTGAACGCTCTTCCCAGCAAATACGCCCAGTGTGGATGACCACAAAAGTTCCAGTTCCTGCTTCCCGTTACTCACCTCCCACATGCTCAAATTCGGTCACTCCAACACCTGATTTCCCCGAACCCATGCAGCTAGGACTAATGCGATCTACTCTGTCTCCAGAAGAACGAGCACGCCAACGCCAGCTAAATCTTTGCCTTTACTGTGGTGGAGTAGGCCACTATGTACACAGCTGTCCGGCTAAGACCTGTAAATGTCCCCTTTCTGCTCTGGCCAGTTTATCTGCTTTGTCCGCTAATGCAACTCAACTTGCTCTCCCTCTCTCGTTACAGCTCCAGGGAAGGACAATCCAAGTCAACGCCATTATTGACTCCGGGGCATGTAGTTGCTTTATTGACTCTGTCTTTGCCATTCAACAAGATATTCCCCTCAAGGACAAAACGCATAAACTTTCAGTTTTCCTGGCTGATGGGTCCCACATTAAATCTGGGCAAGTCTCTCAGGAAACCCTTCCTCTGCCTGTCACCAGTTCTTCTCAGCATAAAGAAATTCTAACCTTGGACGTCATCTCTTCTCCGCTATTTCTGATTATTCTGGGCATGCCCTGGCTCCAGGCCCATAACCCTCATGTCAACTGGACCACCGGTGAAGTCAAGTTTTTGTCATCCTCCTGTCAAGAACATTGCTTACATAAACCCTCCAGATCTTCAGCCACCTTACTGTGTATGGACATAGATCAGGACCTCCTTCAAATCATACCGGAGGTCTATTGGGAGTTTGCTGATGTGTTCAGTAAGAAGGGAGCAGACTCCCTGCCACCCCATCGCCCTTACGACTGTCCAATTGAGCTTCTTCCTGGGGCCGAAATTCCTTTTGGGCACATCTTTCCCTTATCTGAAAAAGAGCAAGAAGCACTTAAGTCATATATTAACGAGAATCTAGAAAAAGGATTTATTCGACCTTCTACCTCTCCAGCTGGTGCCGGAATATTTTTTGTCTCTAAAAAAGATCAGACCCTTCGTCCATGTGTGGACTATCGGGAGCTAAACAAAGTCACGGTTAAGAACCGCTACCTGTTGCCCTTGATACCTGAGCTGTTTCAGAAGCTGAGATCTGCTGTCATCTTTACCAAACTGGATTTAAGAGGAGCCTACAACCTGGTCCGCATCCGGGCCGGGGATGAATGGAAGATGGCTTTCCGGACTCGTTTTGGGCATTATGAGTACTTGGTCATGCCCTTTGGCCTATGTAATGCTCCTGCCACATTTCAGCATTTTATCAACAATGTATTCAGAGACTTCCTAGACATCTTTGTAATCGTTTATCTGGACGATATTTTGATTTTCTCTGGGTCACTTAACACCGGGAACATGTTCGCAGAGTCTTGGGCCGTCTTCGTCTGCACGGGTTATACGCTAAAGCAGAGAAATGCGAATTCGAACAGAAGGACATTCAGTTTTTGGGGTTAGTGATCTCCCCAACTGGTATCAAAATGGATCCTCAGAAGGTATCCGCCGTGCTAGACTGGTCAGTTCCTCTGGATAAGAAGGGGGTGCAACGCTTCATAGGGTTCGCAAACTTTTACAGAAGATTCATCCAGGGGTTTTTCCACCATCATCTCACCCATCACACAATTAACCAAACAGAACTGTCGCTTTCACTGGAGCCCGGAGGACCCGTGTGTTCACCAAAGAGATCGTCAGGCTGCACGGAGTTCCTGCAAATATAGTGTCTGACAGGGGGGTGCAGTTCACCTCACGCTTCTGGAAGGCCCTGTGTGAGATCTTGAAAATTGAACTAGCTCTGTCCTCAGCATATCACCCCCAAACTAACGGGCAAACGGAAAGGACAAATCAGACTCTAGAGCAATACATTAGGTGTTTTACATCTTTTGTACAGGATGATTGGGTGTCCCTGCTGCCCCTAGCCGAATTTGCTTATAATAATGCCATCCACTCTGCCACTGGTCAGTCCCCCTTCTTTGCCAATTACGGTTTTCATTTATCCTTTTTACCTGATTTTCTTCCAGAATCCTCAGTTCCAGCAGTCCAGGACACATTGCAGTTTCTCAGCCGCAATAACCGGATATTACAGGAGGCAGTATCCAAGGCACAAGCAGACAGTAAGAGGACCTTTGATCAGAAAAGAAGAGGGGATCTGAACCTTCAGCTTGGCGATAAGGTATGGCTGTCTACCAATAACATTAAATTCACTTGTCCTTCCAAGAAATTTGCTCCTAAGTTTATTGGTCCTTTTTTCGGTTAAAAGGAAGATTAATGAAGTGTCTTATGAACTATGTCTACCCGATTCCCTTAAAATTCACCCTGTATTTCATGTATCACTGTTGAAGCCTGCCGTGCCTGATCCTTTTCCTGATAGGAGGACCAGGGCGCCCGAACCTGTCCTGGTGGATGGAAGTGAGGAGTATGAGGTGGAAGCCATCCTCGATTGCAGAAAAAGACTGGGGCAAGTACAATTTTTAAAAAAATGGAAAGGGTATGGTCCAGAGAATAATTCATGGGAACCTGACAGCAATATCCATGCTAAACACTTAATCCATGCTTATTTTCCTGCCCTCCCTGAAAAGAAAAGTTACCTGGGCATCCAGAGGCTGCCCGTTGGGAGGGGGCAATGTCAGGGACGTGCCAGTGCCTTTCAGGGGAATATGCATGCGCGCATGCGGGGTCTGTCCAGAGTGACACGGCAGGATTCCCCCACTGGTGTGCGCCGCCACGTGCACGCTAGTGCTGTTTGGCGCCAAGGGCCCTTTAAAAGTGTGACAGCTGCACTCATGCGGTGCTGTTCGTCTGCAGCTCCGTACCTGTGTTCCTGAACCTGCCTGCTGATTGTCATTACTGTTATCGACCCGGCCTGCCTGACTTTGCTATCTTCTTGTGACCCATTGCCGAACTCCTGCTTGCCTGACTACTCTGTGATTATCCATTTGCAATATCTGCCTGATCTCCTGCCAATCCGGACTGTCTGACTCTGCCTTTGCCTGTGCCTTGTATTGCTGCATCCTGGCCTTCTCATCCAGCTCCAGGTGCCGCTGCTTCAATACCTCCTACCTGCCTGCCAGCATCTGCAGCTCAGCCATTCCTGAAGGATCTCTACTCAGCTTCTGTGCCGGCCTCTGCAAGAACCTTCACCAGGCACTCCTACCCACTGTGCTCACGAGACCACTGTTCCCACTCCAGTGGCTCCTGAACCAGCGTTTTAAGAGAGGTCTTCTCCTATCAGTCGGGCTCAACTACCAGGTACTTAACAGTTGTATTGTTGGTCAGTATTTAAGATGATCATTACAAAAAAGGAGGCTGTCTAGGTATCCTACAATGGGAATACCCTGGGAGTGTAGTAAGGCCAGCTCAGATTCCAAATCCTTGGTGAACGCTTTGGGTGCAGATGATAGGCCAAAATGGTAGGGCTAAAACCTGATGGTGTTGCGTACCCACAACAAAATGGAGATAGCGTTGTTGTGTTAGAAAGATGGGGACATGTTAATTCACATCCTTGATGTCCATAGGGGCTAGAAAGGCTCATTGATGTAAAGAGGCTTTGTCAGATTTGATTCAATGCAGAACTTTTGAACTTGAAGGAAAACATTTAAGGCTTTTCAGATCCAAGATGCTCCTCCCTTTTTGAATAAAGAACTGGAGTAAAAACCCTGAAATGTTCTCACCACTGGCACAAAGACAATTAACCCCGTGGCTCAAAAGGTCTGCAAGTGTGGGATAGAGGTCAGTTAGCCTGATCTCAATGCCACTCTTGAAGCGCGGTGGAGGTAGATAGTGAAACAAATATGTAAGGGTTTATACTAAAAATAGAAGGAAAAAATTGTCCAAACACTCCTCCAATCTCAGCGCTATGTTAAATCAGGTCTTTAAACACTCAAGGCACAGATGCTGGTTAGTAAAAATAGACTCAGAATTTCTATATATTTGAAAATCAGTAATACGTGTATGTATATAATTAAAGAGAGGTTTCCCTCAGCAGCCACTAAAATATGTTGTAATCACAGAATAGATGTAAAAATTAAAAACTCAAATGAGAAACAATTAAAACATCAAAGCGGCGCTTCCATCAGACAGATAATATAAAACTGACAGACTAATTGACAATCGCTCAAAAATAAAAAACGAAATAGAACAAGAGTCTCTCTGGTAGGTATACAGGGTGTAAACAGTAGAAGATTGATGAGTGCACCGTTCATCAAACACTTATCCACCGCGTGCTAGACACACCCACAAGGGGTTCAAACTCACCAGAACCCGGAGGTTAGCAAGCCCCAATCAACATCCTATGGATTGTAGATCTGGATGTCCTTGTAGGGTAGTTCACACTTATCTCTGAAATCCCCATGTATATAAAAGAGACACCACATAGTCTAATTCCATTTTAAAATTTATTCGCAAACTCAAGTTAATAAAATCCAATAGAACAAAAGGAGGTGACAGTCCAACTGTGGTCATGTAGCTCAAGGTCAATTGCTAAAGAGCTTACTTTCATCCACTTTCCCTGGATTTTCAAAGGAAGGAGTATAGTCCGGTGTAGACAGTATGTCTCTGCATCCAGCACTTCCTCCTTCCTAGTTAGTTTCCTGGGTCTTGGAACGCACAACGTTGTGACGTAATTTCCGGTAGCCGCAAGGTCACGCCCTGACGCCGCGTTTCGTCATCACGACTTTTTCAAGGGCGTGGCCTCACAGCGCAGCGTCCTGGTATCTATAGAGCAAGTGATCGGTTTTAGCCGATACTCCGCCCACAACAAACGAGCAAGCGCTCGATATTAACCCAAAAACTGCCTCCAGCAATTTGTTAAAGGTGCACGGCAGGTCCGTTCTGGCAAATTAGTATCATACTCATGAGCTAAACCAAATGACATTGCGCTATGGACCATTACAATCTTACCACCTATCCCATAGTTAATATCTGGATAGTAAAAATGATGCAAACATTTAATCACAGCAATTTACTTAAAAATAAGTAACACCACTATTTCATGTAACAGTTCAATATCCTCATTCAAGATATGTACTGAAACTAGTATATGTGACATTTAAAATAATATATTCTAAAAAGCTGATTAATCCTTATAATCAAAAATCGATAAAATCAATTAACATAAACAAAAATAGACCATGCTATTATGGACTCCTACACAGGAATGGTATACAAGAGAGGAAAAGGTTATATATATAAAAAAATATTGGAAATCCTAAGTAATGTCTCAACTGGAGTTTGGAGAGTTCCCGTACAATATTGCCCCCTCTCCAAAATGACTTAATGTGATCTATTCCCCAAAATGTAAGTCCGGATGGATCTTGATCATGGTGTCGCTTAAAGTGAAGGGATACATTATGATCCTTAAAACCAATAGCAATGTAATGTACATGTTCTGCAATTCTAATTTTAAGCAGACGTTTAGTTCTCCCTATATACATTAGCCCCCAAGGGCACCGCAAAGCATAGACTACATGTGATATATTACATGTAATAAACTATCTGAGAATTCTTTGTTATTTGAGGTTCAAGAGAACTTCTCTGTTCTCCTCATGGGTCTAGACACCCTCCTACAGGTCTTACATTTTCTACATGCAAAGAATCTGTTTTGATCCCAAAATGTTGGATTCCGGCCAGGCGGATCTATTACTCTTTTAATGATCAAATCTCCAAAGCTCAGTGCTTTGCAATAGATGAACTTTGGTTTAACCACCAGCTGCCCTCCCACAGTCATATGACTGCGGGACGAAGCAGCTCTTGTTCTGGGCGGACGTCATATGACGTGATCGCCCTCCCGAGCCACTAGGGGGCAAGCGCGCGCCCGGCGTGTCGCTCGGGGCCCGATGCACGTGCCCGGCGGCCGCAATGTCCGCGGGCACCCACGATTGCTGGGTAACAGAGCAGGACTGTGGATCTGTGTGTGTAAGAGGAGAGGAGACCGATCGTGTGTTCCTTGTACATAGGGACACCGATTGGTCACCTCCCCCAGTCAGTCCCCTTCCCCACAGTTAGAATCACCTCCCTAGGACACACATTTAACCCCTCGATCACCCCCTAGTGTTAACCCCTTCCCTACCAGTCACATTTACACAGTAATCAATGCATTTTTATAGCACGGATCGCTGTATAAATGTGAATGGTCCCAAAAATGTGTCAAAAGCGTCCGATATGTCCGCCGCAATATCGCAGTCACAATAAAAATCACAGATCGCCACCATGACTAGTAAAAAATAATTATAAAAATGCTATAAATCTATCCCCTATTTTGAAGACGCTATAACTTTTGCACAAACCAATCAATATACGCTTATTGCGTTTTTTTTTTTTTTTACCAAAAATATGTAGAAGAATACATATCAGCCTAAACTGAGGAAAAAATTGGTTTAAAAAAAAAAAATTGGATATTTATTATAGTAAAAAATTTTGTATTTTTTCAAACTTGTCCCTCTTCTTTTGTTTATAGCGCAATAAATAAAAACCACAGGAGGTGATCAAATACCACCAAAAGAAATCTCTATTTGTGGGAAAAAAATGCTAAAAATTTCATTTGGGTACAGTGTTGTATGACCACGCAATTGTCATTCAAAGTGCGACAGCGCTGAAAAATGGCTTGGGCAGGAAGGGGGTGAAAGTGCCCAGTATTGAGGTGGTTAATAGGGAGAACACTTGACAAAGTTCTGTCTAAACGGAGTACATGCCAATGACTGGAATACATTCTCCACCTCTCTAAATTGAGAATGAAAAGAGGATATAAAGCCCCATTCGTGATCCATATTTGTATCAATAATATTTCTATCTCTCAGACACTGGTCACGTGGTAGAGCCCTTACTTCTTCCACAATAGGGTCTAATTGTTGTAGTTTATATCCCTTCTCGGCTTCATATCCTCTTTTCATTCTCAATTTAGAGAGGTGGAGAATATATTCCACAGTCATTGGCATGTACTCCGTTTAGACAGAACTTTGTCAAGTGTTCTCCCTATTAAACCAAAGTTCATCTATCGCAAAGCACCGAGATTTGATAGTTAAAAGAGTAATAGATCCGCCTGGCCGGAATCCAACATTTTGGGATCAAAACGGATTCTTTGCATGTAGAAAATGTAAGACCTGTAGGAAGGTGTCTAGACCCATGAGGAGAATAGAGAAGTTATCTTCAACCTCGAATAACAAAGAATTCTCAATCAGTTTATTACGTGTAATACATCACATGTAGTCTACGCTTTGCGGTGCCCTTGCGGGCTAATGTATATAGGGAGAACTAAACATCTGCTTAACATTAGAATTGCAGAACATGTACATAACATTGCTATTGGTTTTAAGGATCATAATTTATCCCTTCACTTTAAGCAACACCATGATCAAGATCCATTCGGACTTACATTTTGGGGAATAGATCACATTAAGCCATTTTGGAGAGGGGGCAATATTGTACGGGAACTCTCCAAAAGAGAAACGCAGTGGATCTTCCTTACAGACACCAGACACACTCAGCCCGAAAGGATTAAATATAGAACTGGATATAAATTGCTTTATTAGCAATTATTAGATACGTATTAGATTATGGAGTGGGTTTACATAATGGTACTTGTTTAGACAATGTTCATGTCCGGAGGTTTAATTGTATGTTAGGATCCATCGTTTTGCATATCCGGTTCTATATTTGGTCAATATGGTTCTATCTAAACTCTTCAGTTGAGACATTACTTGGGTTTTCCAATATTTTTAAATATATATATATATATAACACATTTTCCTCTCTTGTATACCATTCCTGTGTAGGAGTACATAATAGCATGATCTATTTTTGTTTATGTTAATTGATTTTATCGATTTTTGATTATAAGGATTAATCAGCTTTTTAGAATATATTATTTTAAATGTCACATATACTAGTGTCAGTACATATCTAGAATGAGGATATTGAACTGTTACATGAACTAGTGGTATTACTTATTTTTAATTAAATTGCTGTGATTAAATGTTTGCATAATTTTTACTATCCAGATATTAACTATGGGATAGGTGGTAAGATTGTAATGGTCCGTAGCGCAATGTCATTTGCTTTAGCTCATGAGTATGATACTAATAACGGACTTGCCGTGCACCTTTAACAAATTGCTGCAGGCGGTTTTTGGGTTAATATTGAGCACTTGCTCACTCGTTTGTTGTGGGCGGAGTATCGGTTAAAACCGATCGCTTGCCCTATAGATAAATACCGGGACGCTGCGCTGTGAGGCCATGCCCTTTGAAAAAGTCGTGATGACGAAACGCGGCATCAGGGCGTGACCTTACGGCGACCGGAAATTACGTCACAACGTTGTGCATTCCAAGACACAGGAAACTAACCAGGAAGGAGGAAGTGCTGAATGCAGAGACTTATGCTGTCTACACCGGACTATACTCCTTCCTTTGAAAATCCAGGGAAAGTGGATGAAAGTAAGCTCTTTAGCAATTGACCTTGAGTTACATGACCACAGTTGGACTGTCACCTCGTTTTGTTCTATTGGATTTTATTAACTATGTTGAGTCTCTTTTATATACATGGGGATTTCGGAGATGAGTTTGAACGACCTTACAAGGACATCCAGATCTACAATCCATAGGATGTTGATTGGGGCTTGATAACCTCTGGGTTCTGGTGAGTTTGAACCCCTTGTGAGTGTGTGGAGCACGCGGTGGATAAGTGTTTGGTGAACGGTGCACTCATAAATCTTCTACTGTTTACACCCTGTATACCTACCAGAGACTCTTGTTCTATTTCTTTTTTTATTTTTAAGCGATTGTCAATTAGTCTGTTAGTTTTATATTATCTGTCTAATGGAAGCACCACTTTGATGTTTTAATTGTTTCGCATTTGAGTTTTTAATTTTTACATCTATTCTATACAATATATAAAACAGTGTAGCGCTGGACTAATACGCATATAATGATATATGTAAATGTGTAAATAAGTGAATAATGTAGATAAAGGCCCTATACCACTTAATCTAAAATAATCCAGTGTCCATATGCGTGTATTATAACACAAAAAAAATATAATATACACCTGCGTATAGCTAAAAAAATTGTTATAAAGGTGTATGTGAAGATGGTGAACTTTAAGTGAGTGACAACAGAAGATGTATTACATCAACATAAGATGAGAAACTCTATTCACCTATAAAGTGTGAATTAATCCTTATACTTAGTGATCACAATGAAAAAAAATGTGAATAAACAAAATTAAGACAGTCCCAAAAATGAGCAAAAAGTCCCAAAACGTAGTGACACTCCAACACAAATTCTGATTCAATGTTCCACCGCAGCTGTTGCCCACCACCAAGGGATTAAAGTTGGAGGCTTACCGGACAGCCTGCGACCACCCTTATTCAGGGGGGTCAAAACAGGCTCAGTAGAGATATGTAGATCCAGAAGATGTCCTCGCCAATAATCTCCAGGTGTTCACCAGGTGTTCTTATGGCAAGCCAAGAGGGGCTCCCAAACGGGGTACAGCTAGGACTTGGCCACAGGATGCAGCAAAGGTTTAACCACAAGTGCCCCAAAAAAGGAAAGAAAAGTACTCCAATAGTGCAGAATGATCTGGCCAATTTATTTATAAATTTGTAAAAACAAAAATAACTTAAAAAACGAAGCTTCTGACGAGGAGAAATAAAGCAAGCTCCACCGCCGTTTAAAATCCAATCGCGCATGCGCGATACGTGCTCACGTTGTGACCCTACGGCCGTTTCATCACAACTGACGTCATCAGGAGTACTTTTCTTTCCTTTTTTGGGGCACTTGTGGTTAAACCTTTGCTGCATCTTGTGGCCAAGTCCTAGCTGTACCCCGTTTGGGAGCCCCTCTTGGCTTGCCATAAGAACACCTGGTGAACACCTGGAGATTATTGGCGAGGACATCTTCTGGATCTACATATCTCTACTGAGCCTGTTTTGACCCCCCTGAATAAGGGTGGTCGCAGGCTGTCCGGTAAGCCTCCAACTTTAATCCCTTGGTGGTGGGCAACAGCTGCGGTGGAACATTGAATCAGAATTTGTGTTGGAGTGTCACTACGTTTTGGGACTTTTTGCTCATTTTTGGGACTGTCTTAATTTTGTTTATTCACATTTTTTTTCATTGTGATCACTAAGTATAAGGATTAATTCACACTTTATAGGTGAATAGAGTTTCTCATCTTATGTTGATGTAATACATCTTCTGTTGTCACTCACTTAAAGTTCACCTTCTTCACATACACCTTTATAACAATTTTTTTAGATATACGCAGGTGTATATTATATTTTTTTTTGTGTTATAATACACGCATATGGACACTGGATTATTTTAGATTAAGTGGTATAGGGCCTTTATCTACATTATTCACTTATTTACACATTTACATATATCATTATATGCATATTAGTCCAGCGCTACACTGTTTTATATATTGTTTAGTTTGTGTGCCCTTGTATTGGGGTTATTGTGTTTCAGCTGCAGGACTCGCTTCACGTTTTTTTCAGTCTTTAATTTGAACACCGAGCGCAATTTCTCTCCTCTCCCTTTTTCTACATCTATTCTATGCAGGGCTTTTTTTCTCAAACAATAGATGTTGGAACTTAACCACGGCCCCACAAAACCCCTCCCCCTACACACACCCTCAAAATCACATCAAACAGTGGGTGTGTTCAGTCAAATTTCACAAAAACGCTAGGAGGGTCTTAAAGGGGCATTAAATACCAGGATTGCATTACATACAGAGAGCTGAGCTGTCACTTGTAAACACAGAAACCAGACTTCTGTGTTTACAACTGATTGTGGTGAGCAGGCACCAAAAGGTCTGAGCCAGAGGTGGTGGAACTGAGTTCCACCAAGTTCCCCCTGAAAAAAAGCCCTGATTCTATGTAAGGGTTTATGTAATAGCTGCATTAGATATTGAAACAAGCGTGTAACTCCTGGACTCCATGCCTCTTGCTCAGACATCCAGGATGCATTCTGACCAGGTGTCCACAAAGGCACCTCCACTTTGGAAAGTGGGGGTGTCTCTTCATTTCATGCTGAAGAGGACCTGTCTGCAGGTTTGGAGAATTTAGAAGTCCGAGATTTTTTTTAATATATTGGGCACTTTAGGGACCTTCAGGGATAGATTAGGTAGTTTGAAGCTTTGTCTTCTGCTGAGGTAAATGAGTACTCTTACCATGTTCTTTTAATCGATTCCCGACCAGCTCACGCAGATTTACTGCGGCAGAATGGCTCCCTTGGGCGAAATCCCCTATTGGTATGTCCTTCCCTTTAGTGGCCACCAGAGGGAGCGCACCCGCTGCACAGCGGGAGACCAGATGCTCGTGGCCGGCAGTTACGATCGCGTGCACGAGCGCCAGCACGGGGATTTGTGTGTGTAAACATACAAATCCCTGTGCTGTCAGGGGAGAGGAGACATATCGTTTGTTCCTACTAAGTAGGAACAATGATATGTCTCCTCTCCTAGTCCATCCTTTCCCCATACAGTTAGAACATGCTGAGGGAACATACAATTAACCCCTTGATCGTCCCCTAGTGTTAACCCCTTCATTATCAGTGACATTTACACAGTAGTCAGTGCATTTTTATAGCACTGATCGCTGTATAAATGTCAATGGTGCCAAAAGTGTCCGATCTGTCCATCGCAGTACCACTAAAAATCGCAGATCATCGACATTACTAGTTAAAAAAAAAGCCATAAATCTTTCCCATAGTTTGTAGACACTATAACTTTTGCACAAACCAATCAATATATGCTTATTGCAATTTTTTTTACCAAAAATATATAAAAATATATATTTTGGCCTAAACTGATGAAGAAATTTGTTTTAAAAAAAAAATTGGGGATATTTATTATAGCAAAAAGTTCAAAATAGTTGTCGCTCTTTTTTTGTTTATAGCGCAAAAAATAAAAACCGCAGAAGTGATCAAATACCACCAAAAGAAAGCTCTATTTGTTGGAAAAAAAAGTTTTCATTTGGGTACAGCATTGCATGACCACACAATGGTCAGTTAAAGCGACACAGTGCCAAATTGTAAAAAGTGCTCTGGTCAGGAAGGGGGTAAAATCTTCCCGGGGCTGAAGTGGTTAAAGTTGTTCAGAGAAACACCAAAGAAACATTTACTATCAAAAAGCATGAAGGGCACACATTCCACCGACCAAAATTTCAGCCAAAGGGATCTCCTTATATTCACATATGGGAGACTCTGCATTGCCAATAAATGCAGACCCCAGATAGCATGACAAAGTCTTGTTTAAAGAAAAAAAAAAGAAAAAATCTTAAAAGAAAAAAAAAGGCTTGTAAAAAAAAAAAAAAAAAAAAAAAAAAAAGAAACAAATGGATGGCCTGTTTGTCAGTGTTCAAATCCCCCAGTAGGGTGCAGTACACCCCAGTCAAATCAGAATAACTGAGTCTTGTGTCCCTTAATGAATGATAGAGAAAGTTAGATCTCCATAGAAGTGTCAGTTGAAGTATTGAAGAAAAAAAAAGAATGGTTTAGAAAACATCTTGGGTGGGATTACATGAAGGGGGCACTAGGGGTGTTCTCAGCAAAGCTTTTGCTAGTGTCCAATCACCTGAGGGTAGTGATCTATAACTCATGATCTAAAACTTCCTGTCCTGTGTCTTGTACGGTTCGGATAGAGAAAAATGTTTTTCCCCTCTCCCTTCCTTTTTGGGAACAAAACTGTTGATAGTGTACCTACACAGGTAAAAAATGAAAACTTTGCAGTTTAACAATTTTTAGGTTGTTGTGTAAAATGTGCATCAGCATTCAGGAACTCAAACCCCACATTAAAATAGAGCCAGCACACACAAGTGTGTGTCCCACACTTCTTCACACAAAAGATATAATAAATTGCAAAAGGCTTATAGTACAGCACTCCACAATTGCAAAATCACGTATACTGCCAACATTGACATAATCCTGTGAGTGGGAAGAGTTAACTGAACAACCCATTGGGAGGGCGGGAGCGTTCTACATGTGAATTAACCCACTGAGGATTCCGGCTGCTTGTTGTACATGCCTGTTGAGTTTTTTACTCTGTAAGTGCAATTGTATTTGTTTTAATAAATGGCATTTAAACAGAGCATTAGATCTTCCCTTTCTTGTGTGCCTTGCTTACTGGGCATTTACAGTGCCTTGAAAAAGTATTTACACCCCTTGAAATTTTCCATATCTTGTCATGTTACAAACAAAAACGTAAATGTAATTTATTGGGATTTTATATGATAGACCAACACAAAGTGACACATAATTGTGAAGTGGAAGGAAAATGATAAATGGTTTTTAACATTTTTACCAATAAATATGTGAAAAGTGTGGTGTGAATTTGCATTAAGCCCCCTTTCCTCTGATACCCCTAACTAAAATCTAGTGGAACCAATTGCCTTCAGAAGTCACCTAATTAGCAAATAGAGTTCACCTGTGTGTAATTTAATGGCAGTATAAATACAGCTGTTCTGTGAAGCCCTCAGAGGTTTGTTAGAGAACCTTAGTGAACAAACAGCATTACGAAGGCCAAGGAACACACCAGACAGGTCAGGGATAAAGCTGTCAAGAAGTTTAAAGCAGGGTTGGGTTATAAAAAAATATCCCAAGCTTTGAACATCTCATGGAGCACTGTTCAATCCATCATCCGAAAATGGAAAGAGTATGGCACAACAGCAAACCTACCTTGACATGGCCCTCCACCTAAACCGACAGGCCGGGCAAGGGGAGCGATAATCAGAGAAGCAGCCAAGAGGCCCTTTGTAACTCTGGAGGAGCTGCAGAGATCCGCAGCTCAGGTGGGAGAATCTGTCCACAGGACAACTATTCCACAAATTTGGCCTTTATGGAAGAGTGGCAAGAAGAAAGCCATCGTTGAAAGAAAGCCATAAGAAGTCTTGTTTGCAGTTTGCGAGCAGCCATGTGGGGGGCACAGCAAACATGTTGAAGACGGTACTCTGGTCAGATGAGACCAAGACTAAACTTTTTGGCCTAAAAGCAGCGTGGCAGAAAATTAACACTGTACATCACCCTGAACAAACCATCCCCACCATAAAACATGGTGGTGGCAGCATCATCTTATGGGGATTATTTTCTTCAGCAGGGACAGGGAAGCTGGTCAGAGTTGATGGGAAGATGGATAGAGCCAAATACAGAGCAATCTTAGAAGAAAACCTGTTAGAAGCCTTGCAAAAGACTTGAGGCTGGGGAGGAGGTTCACCTTCCAGCAGGACAACGACCCTAAACATACAGCCAGAGCTACAATGGAATGGTTTAGATCAAAGCATATTCCTGTGTTAGAATGGCCCAGTCAAAGTCCAGCCCTAAATCCAATTTAGAATCAGTAACAAGACTTGAAAATTGCTGTTCACAGATGATCTCCATCCAATCTGACAGAGCTTGAACTATTTTTCAAAGAAGAATGGACAAAAATTTCACTCTCTAGATGTGAAAAGCTGGTAGAGACATACCCAAAAAGACTTGCAGCTGTAATTGCAGCTAAAGGTGGTTCTACAAAGTAGAACTTAATGCACGCCAGTGTTTTCAGGTATTTGTAAAAAATTAGGAAAACCATTTATCATTTTCCTTCCACTTCACGAAAATATGCCACTTTGTGGTGGTCTATCACATAAAATCCCAATAAAATACATTTACATTTTTGGTTGTAACATGACAAAATGTGGAACATTTCATGGGGTATGAATACTTTTTCAAGGCACTGTAAGTGCCCAGTAGGCAAGTGGTTAATTAAAACGATGGCACTTTTATTTTGGGACATACAACAAAGGACTCAATATTATTACACAGCATTGTTTGCATAATTTATTCACATTAGATGCACTTATTGGTTTATTAAAGTGGTTCTAAAGCCTAAACATTTTTACCTTAACCTTCCCTGCATTAAATAATATGAAAACCCAACATTTCATATTCCTGATATGTGCATGTTGTACCATATACTTGTATGAAAAAATATTTTATTCTCTTTGTATTGCTTCCTTTGTGTGAAATCTCTGGTGTCCCTGCCAGTTTTCTGCTTTCCTATTAAAAACTGACAACACTAAGCATGAGAGCACAGCGTGGTCAGACCTCTAGCTGGGAACTCAGCCTGCTCGCTTTCAATTATCAGACTTGTGCTGATATGTACCCCCATTATGCACAGCCATTTACTGGGAGACCACCCTGCTGCTGTTTCAGAGAGCTCCAGCTCTCTGAGCTCCTTATGCAGCTAAGAATAGAGGGTATGTGATCACTTAGAAAAAAAATGGGGGAAAAAAAAAGGGTATTGGTGTATGTGTATATATCCAAATAAATTACGCATTATATTGCGTAATATTTTGTATATTATTAACTATCAGATAATAAAATATACATTTTTGGATTGGAGAACGTGTCCCATCGGTTTTTCTATTGGATACTGGTGGAAAATTGGGAGCCCACCTTGACACTAAACTCCTGAAAAACAGAGGTACAGAGGAAGTAACCCACCATATTTTTGGAGATTACACACACACATTATATATATATATATATATATATATATATATATATATATATATATATATATAGACACACGCACACACAGTGGGGACGTAAAGTACTCAGACCCCCTTGAATTTTTCACTCTTTGTTACATTGCAGCCATTTGCTAAAATCATTTAAGTTCATCTTTTTTTTTTTTTTTCCTTTATTAATGTACACACAGCACCCCATATTGACAGAAAAACACAGAATTGTTGACATTTTTGCAGATTTATTAAAAAAGAAAAACTGAAATATCACATGGTCCTAAGTACTCAGACCCTTTGCTCAGTATTTAGTAGAAGCACCCTTTTGATCTAATACAGCCATGAGTCTTTATGGGAAAGATGCAATAAGTTTTTCACACATGAATTTGGGGATCCTCTGCCATTCCTCCTTGCAGATCTTCTCCAGTTCTGTCAGGTTGGATGGTAAACGTTGGTGGACAGCCATTTTTAGGTCTCTCCAGAGATGCTCAATTGGGTTTAAGTCAGGGCTCTGGCTGGGCCATTCAAGAAAAGTCACGGAGTTGTTGTGAAGCCACTCCTTTGTTATTTTAGCTGTGTGCTTAGGGTCATGCCTTGTTGGAAGGTAAACCTTTGGTCCAGTCTGAGGTCCTGAGCACTCTGGAGAAGGTTTTCCTCCATGATATCCCTGTACTTGGCCACATTCATCTTTCCCTCAATTGCAACCAGTCGTCCTGTCCCTGCAGCTGAAAAACACCCCCACAGCATGATGCTGCCACCACTATGCTTCACTGTTGGGACTGTATTGGACAGGTAATGAGCAGTGCCCGGTTTTCTCCACACATACCGCTTAGAATTAAGGTCAAAAAGTTCTATCTTGGTCTCATCAGACCAGAGAATCTTATTTCTCACCATCTTGGAGTCCTTCAGGTGTTTTTTTTAGCAAACTCCATGCAGGCTTTCATGTGCCTTGCACTGAGGAGAGGCTTCCGTCGGGCCACTCTGCCATAAAGCCCCAACTGGTGGAGGGCTGCAGTGATGGTTGACTTTTTACAACTTTCTCCCATCCCCGAATGCATCTCTGGAGCTCAGCCACAGTGATCTTTGGGTTCTTCTTTACCTCTCTCACCAAGGCTCTTCTCCCCCGATAGCTCAGTTTGGCCGGACGGCCAGCTCTAGGAAGGGTTCTGGTTGTCCCAAATCTTCCATTTAAGGATTATGGAGGCCACTGTGCTCTTAGGAACCTTAAGTGCAGCAGACATTTTTTTGTAACCTTGGCCAGATCCGTGCCTTGCCACAATTCTGTCTCTGAGCTCTTCAGGCAGTTCCTTTGACCTCATGATTCTCATTTGCTCTGACATTCACTGTGAGCTGTAAGGTCTTATATAGACAGGTGTGTGGCTTTCCTAATCAAGTCCAATCAGTATAATCAAACACAGCTGGACCCAAATGAAGGTGTAGAACCATCTCAAGGATGATCAAAAGTACCTGAGTTAAATATATGAGTGTCACAGCAAAGGGTCTGAATACTTAGGACCATGTGATATTTCAGTTTTTCTTTTTTAATAAATCTGCAAAAATGTCAACAATTCTGTGTTTTTCTGTCAATATGGGGTGCTGTGTGTACATTAATGAGGAAAATGAACTTAAATGATTTTAGCAAATGGCTGCAATATAACAACAAAGAGTGAAACTTTTAAGGGGGTCTGAATACTTTCCGTCCCCACTGTCATATACACACACACACACATATTATATATATATACACACACACACATACATATATATATATATATATATATATATATATATATATACACAATTTTAAACTGTGTGGATTGTTTCACTAGGTGAGGGTTTACATGAACTTTAAGGTGAAAAATGTTTAGGTAGCAATATCGCCCCCTCAATTCCATTGCTCAGAGCAGGTAGGTTTAACAACTTCAACCCCAAAGATTTTACCCCCTTCATGACCAGGCCATTTTTTGCTATTCAGCACTGCACTACTTCGACTGGTAATTGTGAGGTCATGCAACTGTACCCAAACAAAATTTATATATATATTTTTTTTAAACATAAATAGAGCTTTCTTTTGGTGGTATTTTTATCACCACTGGGTTTATAAAAATGAAAAAAAGACTGAAAATTTTGAAAAAATAAATAAAATAATATATTTTTTTCTTTCTGCTATAAAACATATCCAATTAAAAAAAAAATCAAATTTCTTCGCAGGCGATCCATGTACCTGGGAGACGGTGCGGCCCCGATCTTGGTAAAGATCCGATGATGCTGCTCTTTACCCATGTGATCGGCTGTGTCAAATCACAGCCGATCACATGTAAATACAGAAGTGCCCTTTATCATCTCTCCTCGCCTCACACTGACAGAGTGTGAGGAGAGCCGATCAGCGCCATCTCCTCGCAGGAGAGACCTGTACAGGTAATCAGGACACTGATCATGCAGTCCCAATTTGTGATGCCAATTTGTGCCCATCAGTGACACCCATCAGTGCTGCCTTTCAGTGCCACCTATCATTGCTCATCAGTGTAGAATATTAGTGCCCCCTCATTGGTGCTGGCTTACCAGTGCAGCCAATCAGTGCCGCCTCATCAGCACACATCAGTAAAGAAGAAAAATTATTTACAAAATGTTCTGACAAACGAAGAAAAACCTTTTTTCTTTTTTTTTTTTTTTAAATATTTGGTCTTTTTTCATTTTTTTTTATAAAAAAAAAAAAAATCCAGCGGTGATTAAATACCACCAAAAGAAAGCTCTATTTATGTGAAAAAAATGATAAAAATTTAGCTGGTAACTGATCAAAGCCTAAATCTGCATTAGGCAGTGTAAAAAATTAAATATTATATTCCCCCCATTTCGGTTGTGCAACAACCGCTCCCTTGAAGATGCCCTGCCTGCCAGTCCCAGACTTAGCAATTCTGCTCTTGCATTGTATGCGATGACCTAGAAGTGCCTGCCTACATTCCAGTGATGGAGAGAAGATGAGGGGACCACTTGCTGTCACAGGCCCATAGAGTAAGGTAGGAAAATAAGAAGGAAAGTATGTTAAATCATACCTGTTTTTTTTTTTTTTTAATGCTGCCCACAGTTTTCCTCTAAACTGTAATCTTGAATAGGTTATTGCAGCAAAATCTTTACAAATATGAAAACAAAAACATGCAGATCAAAAGATACCAGACTCCAGATATTTATTAAGCTTTGAAGATTTGGGTCAATATTGTACAAAATAAAAATGAATACATTTTTGTGCCAGCACGTATGGGACTTGGGTGTGGACTGACTCCTGAGTTTGGCAGGTGAAGAGAGCAGTGACAGGAACACAGAGCTCCCTTGAGCTTTTAACAGATTCAACATTGGGTCGAGTTAGGCTTAATATTGAATTCACTGTATATTAACCACCATCTTGTCTGCACAAAGCATAGCAAACAGAGGCTTTGGAGAGATGGCTTTAGCCCCTGAGTTCAGCTGCCTGTCTAGCTTAAGAAAATGGGGGTGAAGTTGAACAAAACTCTACATTTAAAACATAGGGTTATATTGCTTGAAAAAAAGCCACTAAAACAGAGTGTTGGACAACAGGAAGAGGAACAGAAACTTCTTAAACACACAATACTGTGACAAACTCAGTACTGTTGCCTAATAAGCCTACTACTTTACAAACAGAAGTAGGACTCCTGTTTTGAGATTCACATCTGACTAAAAAAAAATAAAAAAAAAATATTAAAAAAATTTAAATTAAATTCTAGTTATAAAAAAACAACCAATGCCCCTTTGACGTGATCATAAAATGTTTTCGCTGCCTGAAAAGAAAAAAAAGAAAACACATTTTCAATCCTTTCATTTCTTCATTGTGCTACTTACTTATTAGCTCCTTACTGCACACCCAATGCACCATTTGTTAGGACTTCTGAAGCATACATCATTCCTTAATGATGTAAGAAGTAAATATCAAGAAGGAAAAAATCCACTACAAGAATGAAAGCTACTGCTGTAAGATCTTCTAGATTTGTAAGCACACATGTAGTACTTGTATATCAGCTCCAGAACATCTGGCTCATACCTGGCAGCCCAATGTTGCCAATAGCCATAAGCCCTTCTATTTGATCCAGCCAGTTGACTGTTTAGAGTTTGCAGCACCCATGGACTTGTATTACTATACAGAATGATCCATTTGCATGTGGTAAGTGAAAAAAAATTATAAAACTCCATTCAAGGCAATTACACACATCTTAACACAGGTAAACATATCCGATTTAGAGAGAAAAAAAAAAGTGACATTTCATGTTTCTAAGACAGTATGCTACACTGTTACAAAAACAGTCATCCAACATTTTTATCTTGCAGCATGTTACATGATTAAGTGCCCTTTCAGGCAGCACTGAGTGGGAGGTTCCTGCATTGCTATGGACCGCTGGATGTGAACGGACTGTCTGTTTACATTTGGCTACCTCCGAGTCTGATCAGGCCCGCAAAAAAAAAAAAAAAAAAAAAAAAAAAAGGGAGGACTGAGTCCTCTTTTGTTCAAGTAGGCCAAATCAGAGAGAGCCAGGTGTAAACAGAGTTTTGGACTTCACCATTTACTCCCAGCTGCCCATACAGCAAAGAAATTAAGCGGAGAAAGACCTGTCATCCACCTCGCTCTGATCAGCTCACAGATCCCCTACTGATCGGAACCAAAAGGTGCCTGCATGAAAGGGCCCCAAGGCTGGGTTCACATCTGTACAGGGCACTTTAGGTGCATTAGCATTGAACTCTATATAATGTGCTTTTTGATGAAAGCAATCAGGATTTTTTTTTTTACTGCACCGCACCCAACGCGCATGTACAGGGGTGAACAGGGCCTACATGGCAAAAAGAAAAATGCAAGTGAATACAATAGTTTTGTGCCCATCTGGCATTGCTCTGCCAGTTAAAAATATTAAACTTTCATTACATTGTTTTATCAAATGATCATGATTTATGAAATTCTTGAATGTTTCAATAGAAAGAATTAAGGGGAGTGTAAAACAAGGGCATATAAGTGCAGGCACTTAAGGTGGTATTTCATACTTCAAGTCTTTTCCCTGGGACTCTAGACCACTCCCAGAAATCCAAAACAATCAGCATGCAAATACAGACTTTCTAAAAGTCATAGGCATGCCTCCTATTCAACTTGAGTTTTAAATACCATGGCTTCGCAGAGCAATGCATTGTGAAATGGGGGCTGGTCAAGTTGATATTGCACAAGACGTTTGGGAACCTCCAGAAGCATTCTGGAGGACAGGAGGTGGCAGCGGTCATGTGATTGGTCAGTTCTCGGTGAAAATGGTGTGTACTTGTCATGTCTGCATTTTATGCCCATGTTGTTTTACACATTTCCTCTAGTGACAGTTTTGCTAAAAGGTTTGATTTGATGTAATAATTGTATTTTTGAGCAATGTTTAGGATAGATGCCATCATCCTGATGCCAGCATAGAGGCACTATGCAGGGTAAAATTTTCTGCATGTTATATGAAAAAACTTATACTTGGTATGGTTTATGAAGCATATTATGAACTGTGATAAAGCCGAATAAAAATCCATCAGAATGGAGAGGTTTCAGATTTTAAAAGACCAGCATCTGCTATGAAGCTGATACTTTTCACAGGCATTGAATGCTACTCCACATAATCACTATAGATGCTAATAATTTAATTAAAAGTCTAGCACAACACCCCTCACATTGATGAATGCTCGAGAGGCTCCATTCTATATCCTGTACATTCTAGGGATAAAAAAAGCAAGTTTTAACAATACAAGGTTAAACAACCCTAGATGTTTAGAAATAAACTCTGCTCTAAAGACAGTTTGAAGGATGGTGCCATTTCCCTGCCATGCAGACACACATGGGAGCCATATGCCAAGTTCCTATAGGAGGACCTACTGGTCACACTGTAAGTCTTCTGGTGCTACTCTTACAAGATGATAAAAAACACAGCTAAGAACCAGTCTACATATTTAAAAACACCCCCCCTCCCCAAAAAGAAAGCAAAAAAGCCAGGAATTTTTATAGTGCTAGTGGTGTCAGGGTATGATTATCTGCATGTTGCTCTCCTCTGTACTGGTTGGAGCCTGAGGTGGAAAAAAGAGATCAGCAATCCCTGCATCACTTGGCTTGTTGCTGTTTTGTACTCCACTCTGTGGCTTACTCCTCTGGGTGTAGAAAAGGATGTATGCTTGTGTCCTGCACACCTCCTCCACAGAGCACATGTTCAGTTTGGAGTCATTACAATGAACCCAGAACCCTACAAAGAAAAACAAGAGAATACAGCTTAACTAGTTTGTTTACTGAATTTGACACAATAATCACCATTTAAATGTGCTTTATTTATAAAAATATACTATGGGCAGATTAATCAACTGGTGCAGGTTTGCATATGATGACAGAGCTGAAGAGAACATAATCTAGACCAGTGTTTCTCAACTCCAGTCCTCAAAGCACCCCGACAGGTCATGTTTTCAGGCTCTCCATTATTTTGCACAGGTAATTTGATCAGTTTCACCTCCTTAGTAATTACCAGCTGTTTCATTTGAGGGAAATCCTGAAAACATGATCTGTTGGGGCGCCTTGAGGACTGGAGTTGAGAAACACTGATCTAGACAGTGAGGGATAACAGAGTAGTTGGGTGCGCTGTTCTAGAGTAGCAGAATCCTTCAGAAGCAAAATGGAAAGTTACAATTCCCCTTATACTATGCAGGGAAAAGGACTGAAACGTGTTGTGGATTATGTGCCGTGAGCAACTGGTTATTGCTAGGAATCATCATGGGCTTTGAGCAAATGGTTTGGGACGAGATGTACCACGTACTGAGAGAGCAGCTGCTTAGGGATGCTCACTCTTTTTGGTTCTATTCCATGTCAAAAGAACTTGTATTTCTGTCCATTCAGTTCAAGATTTTCATAGCCTGCCTAGCAGGTAAGGAGCTTTGCTGCAGTTCAACTTCATTTGCAGGTCTCCTCACCACCCCCACCATGTGACTGGACAGTGAACGGAGACGTAACACACTAATAAGCTCTTCTCTTTCTTCATATCAGTATGCTCTTTGCACTGCAGTATGTGTGATTGGCTCCTTGTGTAACTTCTGCCTCCACCTCTCTGAGCTCTGCTGTATGGACTGTACAGTGGATTGCAAGAGACTTGCAGCAAGTACATCAAAATCAGGAATTTACATTGCCTGTATTTTAAAATTAACTTAATGATGCATTCATGATTACAGAGCTGCATTCGTATGTATTTATCGCATCTGCTCAGAGCTTAGCCTTAAAGGGGTTGTAAAGGCTTGTGTTTTTTTCACCTTAATGTATCAAGGTGAAACAACACCTGGCAGTGACTGCCCCCCCCCTCCCCCCCCCCCCCCCGTTTTACTTACCTGAACCCTCGAACTTGTCCCACGGGGACGTGCCATCTCTCGGCTAGGGGGTTCTCGGCTGTTGATTGGATAGACTGATAGCAGCGCAGCCATTGGCTCCCGCTGCTGTTAATCAAATCATTAACCGCTTCAGCCCTGGAAGGATTTACCCACTACCTGACCAGGCCATTTTTTATGATGCGGTACTGCATCGCTTTAACTGAAAATTGCGTGGTCATGCGACATTGTATACACAAATAGAGCTTTCTTTTGGTGGTATTTGAGCACCTCTGCTTTTTTTTGTTTTTTTTGTGCTACACACAAAAAAAAATAGAAGAGCGACAATTTAAAAAAAAAAACAAAACAATATTTTATACTTTTTGCTACAATAAATATCCCCCCAAAAAAAACAAACAAAAAAAAAACTAAATTTCTTCATCAGTTTGAGCTAATATGTATTCTTCTACTTTTCTTTTGTTACCAAAAATAAGCGTATATGGATTGGTTTGCGCAAAAGTTATAGTGTCTACAAAATAGGGGATATATTTATGGCATTTTTATTATTTTTTTACATTTTTATATACTAGTAATGGCGGTCACCAGCGTTTTTAAGCGGGACTGCGACATTGCGGCAGACAGATTGGACTTTTTTTGGGACCATTTGTACAGCGATCAGTGTCATAAATAGCCACCAATTACTGCATAAATGTCCCAGGCAGGGAAGGGTTTAACACTAGGGGGTGATCAAGGGGTTAAGTGTTCCATAGGGAGGTGTTTTTACTGTGGGGGAATGGACTGACTGGGAGTAGAGAGAGATCGCTGTTTCTGATCACTAGGAACAGCAGAGCTCTCTCTACTTCCCTGACAGAACGGGGATCTGCCTGTTTACATTGACAGATCTCCGTTCTGGCTCGCTGAGGAGTGATCGTGGGTCACTGGCGGACATGCATCGGCTCTGGCGTCGCATGCTCCCTAGAGCTCTTAAAGTGGCCAACGTGCACCTACGGCGGTTTGCGCAGAGGTGCCAACCTGCCGCAGTATGATGGCGGTTGGTCGGCAAGAGGTTAACCACCATCATCAGGGGCACTTTCTTATGACTACTGCATTCTGCAAGCTTCAGAGAACAATGGGGTGGCCTCTAAATGTCGCAAATCTAGGTGTCCTGAAGTGGTGAGTATAGTGGCAACCTCAGCCTGGACTCAAACCAGGCCACTCCCCCACACATTTCACTCCGCCCCCCTCCCACCGGAGCTTAGTCATGGGGGTCTGTGCTGCGCTGCACATCAAAGTTCTAACTGCTGCACTTCATATGCTATGTTGTAAACTGCACAGTCCTGCTGTATCCTCTACACTATGTCTAAAAAGATGCTGGTTTCCACTTAGCCCAGGTATTTTAATGAAGATTTCCTTTATGCTAGGCTCAGTCAAAAGGTATTAGGTCCATTTCTATATTCCAAGTACAGAAAAGCATGTTATTGAACAGTTCTTTTTTTCAGCGAAAAGGATCTTTGTCCTGACCTTTCAGTGACAGACTGTTGCATGTGGCACAGTAATTAAGGAGTATTTTGTAGGTTCTGCAGAATATGTGTGCAGGGTATACAGCACACTTTTAAGCCACTCCCTTCGATAGGCACCATCTATGCCCACCATGTGGCACTATGCGGCCAAATAATTTTTTGTGTCAATGTGCCAGGGTCTATGTGCCGCTATGCGTGGACATTTTTGTGCCTGGGCCATAATCCTAGTAACACAGCTATTAGCACTAAAATATCGTAGCAAGCTTTTAAACCTACTAGGTCCATTTTAAAGGTGTTCTGACATCTTCAATACATTAAATGTCATATAATAAGGTGCTGCACATGCAGCTGTAAGACACTGTGGGCTTGATTTACCAAAACTGGAGAGTGCAAAATCTGGTGCAGCTGTGCATGGTAACCAACCAGCTTCTAACGTCAGATAGTTAAATTAAGCTTTGACAAAAAAAAAAAAAAAAAAAAACTGGATGCAGACTGGTTTGTCTGAAGAGCTCTGCACCAGATTTTGCACTCCAGCTTTAGTAAATCAACCCCTGTGTTAAAAGGTGCATTTATTTTTATTAAATGGCACATTACATACGGGGAGGTTTTCTTCCTATTGAATTTAGGTAGTTTGCAATTGAAGTTTATGTTGTGTCTGATATTGCCAAATACAATAAAGTGCTGCTTATTGAATGTGGTTTTGTACAAACCTGAAGAGCAGGGGTGGCCAACATTTGACCTTCCTGGACCACACATAAAATACACTAACAATAAAAATAGCTGATAAACAGAAAAGGTCGGGCAGATCACAAGTTAACAATCACCGATATAGATAATGTAGCTGAGTAATAAAACTTCATTTTTTTGTAATATTTTTTATTATAAAAAGTAAGAGGCCAACATAAAACTAGTGCAATATTTGACAGTTTTTGATAAACTAAAGAACCAATATCTGGTTCTATGGATGTAGTAGGATTCTCAATGAATTCTCAAGGTGCACATCAGATATTGTGGTTCTAGCTTTGCCCTTTGGGTGTTTTATCCTTAAAAATAGTTTCTCACAAATATAGATGTTTCCGAAAACTGAAGAATTAACCTGTTAAAAACTTACCACCCTCTGTGTTGTAGCAATATGCTGTGTAGTGGCCAGAACCAAATCCTTTACCATGATGCATCACCACTGCAGAGAGGTCATAAAGATAAGTCCCAGGATCTGAGGGAGATAGTGCACCTCTACAGTATGGCTCCATGTTCAGCACTTGGTCAAAAAATACATGAACTCCAATTTTCTCACGGTGATTACGGCCAGACCACCTGTGTATGAAAAAGAACTACTTTAATGTAATTTATAGTATTTTGATAAAACTTTTTTTTACAGATAAAGAAATCAAGGATGGAAATAATCTCATCAACGTGTGTTCATAAAAACATTGTTTTTATGTATAGTTTGCAACTATAGATATACATGAAAACAGCCATATTTGTCCATTACAGAAGAAGTAGAGGTGCACCAATAAAAATTCTGAAACTAAACCCAAAAATTCAGGATGCACTTGGCCGAAATTGAAAATGACAAATTTAAAAAAACATATATATGTATATTTGTATGTATAACTGTATTATATTCGACTTTTTAATGAATATCATGAATTTAAATGATTATGAATTTAATGTTGGCCATTATCGGTACTTTTGCGCAAGAAGAGCTCAAGAATACATCCCATTAAATTCTATGTATATCTAAACACCGGTCCCTTACGCTTCCATTGTGGTGTTAAAAATCTTGCTTGCTGCATTTTTGGTCAGTTAAAAAAAAAAAAAAAAAAAAAAGCACCAAAAAATGAACCTCCCCATAGAAATGCATTGAAAACACATTTTCAAGAAGGCAAAATGCCAAAACACCATTTCTGGCAGCCGACATTTTGGTGCATCTCTAATAAGAAGGCTTTGCTGTAACTGATGTATATGAACTAACAGACCAAAGTTAGCTTCTTTTCTGGGATACTTACTGATTTTTTTTTTTAGATTATGATTTTAGATTATAATGGTTACTCATTAGCTAGATTGTTAGGCTTCTGTAGAAGGGCATATAAGGAGACATTTCATACGTACAACCTTGCTGGTGATTGGACAGGTAAATCCAATGCGCTGGTTAGATAAATACCATCTATTGTACTGTATTCATGATTTTACAAGGTGTACATTTTATTTATTTAATGCAGTTTATCAAGTGTACATTTACAGTGAAACATGCTTTCTGCAGATCCACACTACTATTGCTTCAAAAACCAACATAATCCTAGAGCAGAGCTATATGTTAATACTTATAAAATTCACCTGATTATATGCTTCCCGTTTAAAAAACAAAACCTTTTTGCACCAGTGTCAAATTAGGAAGACAGAGGGAACAGATTATGAAAAAAAAAGACTACATAGAGTCACCTTTATCTTCCTAAATACTTCACCGTATTTATAGACGTGTAACACGCATTTTTTTCCCCTTAGAATCAGGGGAAAATCGTGGGTGCGTGTTATACGCCGATCCCCCCTCCGTTTGTGAGCGGAGCGAGCCGGCCGCCGATATACATAGATAGCTGAGTGTACTCGGCTAGCTCCGCTCACAGTCACGCCCAGTCCCGCCCTATGATGGACATAACACAGGGACTGGGCGTGACTGTGAGCGGAGCTAGCCGAACTTAGCCAAGTACACTCGACTATGTATGTATATGGGCGGCGCTCGGCTCCGCTCACAGTCACGCCCATTCTGGGCGGGACTACGAGAGGAGCCGGCTCTGTGTATCTCGGCGGTGCCATTTTCAAACTGCAGTGACACTGACAAGTCACTGCAGTTTAACTGCAGCCTGGGCAAGGCTGCAGGTGGACACTGACAAGGCTGCAAATGACACTGGACAAGGCTGCAGATGAGGGGGGGTTCTTGTGCTGTCAGAATACAATATCACAGTGAAGGATTCCCCCATCCACCTTGAATGGATGGTGGCTTATCAAAAAAAAAAAAAAAAAAGGAACCATATAAGGCCAGTGTACAGGAGGTACAATAAGCTGTGACAATAAAATATGCACTCCTAAATGTTGTTTCTTTCAATGACTTAATGATTGCAGCTAAACGCAGATCTCCCTCCGCTGGCTAATCTACATATCTATATTTTTGTAATATATGTAAGAGGACAAATCTAGAAATTAGAAAGTCACATCAAAATTTACTTTAAGCTAAACACTACAATATCTAAAAATAACTTATACTTGAACCATCAATTCACTGTAGGTATTATGCAGCTTTATACTTAATGACATTGCAGATAGAGTTACTTAAATGCAAAACTATATGATGCTATGCTTGGGCAAATAATTGTTAAAAAATCACTTTTCATTTCTAGAACAGTACTTAAACAAAACAAAAAAAAAACTTTTTTGGTGCTCTCTGAGCAAAAGGAAATATCGGACAATTGTTTCATTACAGTCTATCAAGATATTAGAATTTACATTATTAAATATTGATCATAAACTGAAGGATTTAATTGTAAGCTAATTAAAGAGAAAAAAAAATCACCACAAGGGACAGTACCTACATTCATTGAGAAGTGTCCCTTGTGCTGGTTGCTTGTGTCCTTTTCTACCCCCTCCTCAATTCAGAGAAGGTTTACTATAGCTTCCATCAATGAATAGTGCTCTGTGAATGAAGGACAGGTGGTTGAAAAAAAGCTCTTTTCATTGATAGTAGCAAACATACAGCTCCTATGAATGGAGGTTAGCAGAAAGGCATAGTCGCCACTGTTGACAAGTGCCTATGACAGGTCCAGTGGCTGTATTAACCCCCAGCAGCACTGGAACATTACAGCTGGGGCTGTAAGTGAGGTGTGGGCAGAGGACCAAAGATTTCAACGAAAACATCAGCCACCGGTATTAAAGGGACACTTCTCATTGAATCACTCTAAAGGATTCTGTATTTCTCCGTTCTGGGTGTGGTGGGGTTTGGTCCAATCCCTAGCTGGAGATTTACCGTTTTTTTCCCCACCAGCCTCTAGTTTCACAGTATTCCTATGAAAAGAACCGCAAAATTCTTTCATGCTAGATTTACAACATGGTGTAAGGAGCAGTTAAAGGGTACCTTCTTTTTTGTGGGAAAAAATAGCAAATAAAAAATAACATAATATAGTATGTACAATTGCTACACAAGTCATATTGTAATTGAATGTTATTAAAAATTACCTTTGCTGTTCAATCTGCCAGCGCTGTCATTTTCTGTAAAATGTAATGCAATATGGCAACCCAGAGGTGTTCTGTACACAGAACGCCCCCCCCCCCCCCCCCCCGTAATGTAATTTCCTACTTGTGTGATTGACTTACTGATTTTCCCAGAAGTCTGCACTAAGCTACAAGTCATATTTTGGGCATCCACTGCAACAAAAATGCCATTTTTAGTGAGATACACTTCCAAAAGGGAAATCATGTCTAAAGGGATGCAGACACTGCCACTTTCCTCACCAGACCCCTGAAAGTTGAATAGTTGATAATTATAAAATCACTCCTATTTACGTTCATTTTGCATATGGACACAAACAGCCGTTATTTCTTCAGGATACAAAAATGTAGGAATCTGCAGCAAAGTTTGTTAAAATACCTGCAATAAAAAATGATACTTCCACTGTAGTTTAAAAGATCAGGTGTCTTTGCAACCTACTGGCTGATAGGCAGATAGGCTCCATAAATTTATATGGATCTGTAATGTGCCTGTACAGCCAGGAGATAAAGGCTTGCAGTGAGGGATGTAAAAACAACTGAGGTTGAGGTACTAATTAGATTAAGGGGACCAGATCTTTAAAATTAAATCCAGGGACATTTTTTTTTATTGGCAAATGGTAAACTATTTTATAAGCAGATTTTCCTTAAATTATATATGCAGTGTGGTATGTGTTTGTGGAATGATTGTACGATATATACATTATTTCTCACATTTCATCCATGAGATCCAAAAAATTCTAAAGTAGCTTTTTTGATAGTACTACACAATGTTAAGAAGATAAGATAGAGAAAAAAACTTTTCAATGCATACTTTGTATTTTATTCTTACCAAAGAATTTTGGTTCAACAACAATATAAATTATCAATCCAGAACAGTAAAAGATTGCATGGTAACAACACATACCCATATGACATTTTTATCATTTTTTTCACACAAATAGAGCTTTCTTTTAGTGGTATTTAATTGCCTATGGGTTCTTTTATTTTTTTGCAAAACAAAAATGAAAAAAAGACCAAAAATTTTGAAAAATAAAAAAGTTTGATGAGGCTGCACTGATGGGCACTGACAGGTGGCAATGATGGGCACTGACAGGCAGCACTGATATATGGCAATGATGGGCACTGATAGGTGGCAATGATGGGCACTTATGAGACTGCACTGATAAGCTGCACTAATGGGCACTGGTGAAGAGGCACTAATGAGGCTGCACTGATAAGTTGGCATTGATGGGCACTGATACAGTGCACTGATGAGGCTGCACTGGTAGGAGGCACTGATGGACACTGATACGCTGGGGGGGTAATTATTATATAATGCTATTTGTAATATGCAGCATGCAGGGGGTTAATGTTTTGCCATTGGTCACTGTTGCATTAGCATAAAACCCCTTTGTGCTGCATTAGTGCCAGTGGTGTCCATGTTTATTAATCCCTTTATGCTGCAGCTGTGATTTTTACAGTTTTTTTTTTTTTTTCAAAGTTAGTTTGTGATTGGTTGGTATGGGTACATGACGACTAATGCCTGGCTGGTTAGTAACCAGACTTTCGTTAGCTTGGATCAGTGAAAGGTAATCTCAGGTGGTGGATATTATTTACAATTTAAAGCAGGAGCGTTCGGACAGAGAACAAATGAGAGGAGTGGCATAGGAGCACCGATTGGAAGGGGAAGAAGAGGTGTTAAACCAAGTACCTGAATTGTTTGCCTTTAGAACCTGCCTGTGGTCATCTTTATAGGCAGAAGAAGAATGGATACACTAGTTTGACAAAATTAGGATAAATAATATATGCTGCTGAGGGGTGGAAGTTTTTTTTTTTTTTTTTTCCTGTTTTCTAAAAATTACTTAGTTCCTAACATTCACAGATCGTTTCTAATTATGAATACATATGAATTTAAAAAAAAAAAAAAACTTCACTTAATTAGAAAAGTAAAAGATTTTCAGGTTATACACCCATGAGGATAATCCTTACCAGTACTACTGTTTCTTGAGTTTCCACAACAGCCCCAACTGAGATTGCCTCCGCCCACCTGAGAAGGGACAGGAAACACAAGAGAGGTTAAATACTCCCATCCCACCTCCCCAAACCTCCAGTGTTCTCCAATAAACAAATGGGACACTAGAAGCCAAATGCTAGAAAACTTAGTTTACAGCAAAAGAAGGTTGGGAATATACGGGTGCTGTTGTGAAAACTCAAAAAAATTGTATTAACCGCATTGGATAATCCTTCTCTGTTCCAATCCAGATAGCCGGAAATCTATTCTTAGACACCTTTCACACTAGGGCGCTTTGCAGGCGCTACAGCGCTAAAAATAGCGCTTGCAAAGCGCCCTGAAATAGCTGTTCCTGTCTCTTCAGTGTGAAAGCCTGAAGGCTTTCACACTGGAGCGGTGCGCTGGCAGGACGGTAAAAAAAGTCCTGCTAGCAGCATCTTTGGATCGGTGAAGGAGCGGTGTGTATACCGCTGAATGGGGCAGTGCTATACCTCTGGGCAAAGCGCTGCTGCAGAAGCACTTTGTGGGTGGTTTTAACACTTTTTCAGGCGCTAGCAGAGGTTAAAAGCACCCCTCTAGCGGGCGAATACCCCTGCAAATCCGATGGTAAAGCGCCGCTAAAAATAGCAGTGCTTTACCGCCGACACCCCAGTGTGTAAGGGGCCTAATGGTCAAAAAAAAGCACAATGGCTGGTAGATCTGTCACCTTGAGTCATCTTGATTAGACAAAACATCCAGGTGGTATAGCTTAACAGCAGGCTGATGCATCTCCCTGGCAGATCTTTTCAAAAGAGGCCAAAGCTTTTTTTAAACCAGAAGAAGGAGACAACCTTCGCCGAATGAATCTCTAAACCTGATGGTTGAGGATTATTGATGGCTTTGTAGCTTTTACAGACCTCAGACCTAACAATCTCATGGGTGTAAACTTGAGGCACAAAAACTAAAACACAAAAATATACATTCCTCAGTAATCACAATGGATATAAAAATCCACTCTGTTTGCATCAAATGCCTTTTCAAACCCAATTATTACCTTGTAAAATGAATGACAACATCATCCCTGTGCAGACAGCAGAGCTGTGGGAGGAACCCGGCAGGCCCACTCACTACAGGCTGCCTGCAGAAAAGTACAGGAAGGGGGCAGATATAACACAAGCAAAGTCACCCAAAGTCACCCTGTTTGCTTTTGTGCAGAAATTTCCTGTAATAAAGACCAAAGTTTCACACTGAATTACTGCACAGATCTCAAAGAAGTGCACAAAGTACACTAAGATTCAAGTAAAAATACACATGCCTCTTCTATTTGGACAATATTTTAATAATCTAGGGTTGAGCTTTAAAGCTTAACTTTTGTAGAATTCAGCAACTTTGCAAAAGTGCAAATGTGACCTTGTGGACTTATTGCTCTAATTTACATCTGACAGGTTTATTGTGCTCCAGGCAGATAGCTTCCAGAGCTCCAAATGCTGGACGCTGTGGTCTCAGCATCTCCAAGTGCAGAGTACATGCAGCGCTGTATCCACTTCTCCTATTCTGCCCAATCACAGAAGCCTTTAAAGTTATGTGAACTCATTCACAAAATACAAAAGGCTTCTGTGAATTGGCAGCAAAGGCGAGGGCTGGACACAGCTGCTGTGTGCGCTTCTCTCCTCTCAGAGCCCTGAGTGTCTCATTTGGGAGTGCCATAAACCTGTCAGATGTAAATAACAGATATAAGTCCAGAAGGTGAAATGCACCTGTTGGACTTAACTCATAATATGCCTGCACATTTATCAAAGTGGCTGAATTCTTGGAATTCAGCTTTAAGCTGGAGACACGTATTACAATTTGACTGTAAAATATCCTTTACAAATCACTAATAATTAATTATTTAGTGCAAGGAACTACCTAAAAAATCCCATTCAATTTATATCCAATCAGGTAGGCCTTTGTGCTACGCAATTGCTGATAAATCTAAATGGGATTGTGCAACTCATATCCCACTTTAGAAGCAAATCTTTTCCTCTAGTACGGATTAGCATGTACTGCTATCCAAATTGTGAAACATCTCTCCTAGGTTAGACTGGAAGAAAAAGGAAGCACTTCATTCTGTGTCTCATGAAAGGTGGACATCACCTTAGGAAGTAAAAGTATATTCAGTTTAAGCCTAGGTTCACACTGATGCGATGCAGGAACCAGCGCAATTACAGCTCCGGTTCCTGCATCGAATCTCTCCCGCAAGCAGTTCACACTGCCTTCTGCGAACCACTGCGGATGTCAATACATTGTTAAGGACACCCCCAGATCGGTTCACAGATCGCAGTGCCAACACCCATGTGATCCGATTTCAGTGTGGGGGGAAAAAAAGTCCCTGCACTTTTTCCTGCAAATTTAATGTGAGTTCAGCCATACAACTGTATAGCTAAACTCACATCTCACAGACATCGTATGTGATCCGCACCTGATGGGTGCGAATCAGATGCAATGTCCAAGATCGCGCGACTGTGAACCTGGGCTAAGGGTCACAATTTCTCCTCTATTTAAGAAAGGATTTCTTTCAAACCAAGAGCCATGGTGAAAGCTAAAAGCAGATCAGATTCCTATAAATTAGGCCTGATGTTACAGCAGAAGTAAACCCATCAATTTACAGTTTAAAAAAATAGTTACATTTGTGGCACGTGCTGGGAATGTAACAGTCATATTGGTTGTGCTGTCAACCAAACTGTCAATCCACCCAATGGCTGGTGTCATACTTAGCATATGTGCATCACCATGGCAGTTGAAGAATAAACAGGGGCCAAGATGGCAGCTCCCTTGGCTGAAAATGATAGGAAGGTTTATTTCCACTTTAAATCACTTCCAGCACTTCAAAAGATGAAGCAGAAATTCTCTAGATCACCCAGGTTCAAATGTGGGCAGAATTTTTAAATTATTGGTTTAAATCTTTCACTATGAAACAAACAATCTTAACACTCAATGTTGACATTTAACCACTTAAGGACCGAGCCTCTTTCTGAGATTTCTTGTTTAGTTAAGTTGTTAGTTGCTTCTTGTTTAGATTAGTTGTTTACATTAAAAACATTTTTTTTTTTGCTAGAAAATTACTTAGAACCGCCAAACATTATACATTTTTTTCCCTAACACCCTAGAGAATAAAATGGAAGTCATTGTCATATTTTTATATTGTGAGAGATAATGTTACGCCAAGTAAATTAATACCCATGTCACGTTTTAAAATTGCGCCCGCTCGTGGAATGGCAACAAACTTTCACCCTTAAAAATCTCCATAGGCCTGTGCGCGGCAGCCGGGACGGTAATGCAGTAGCCGAGCTCCGCATACTGTCGGCTCTAAAACAACGATCATAAGCGCAGGACCCATTATACAGACCCAAAACCGATCCACAAGAGTACCGGAACCCGCGGGGACTGAGATGAGACGCCAGAAGCGTCAATACAAGCAGACAATAAGGAGAAATCAGCCGCGGCAACCTCCCTCTGCAAAGACCCCCTCTCCCGAGATGGTGCCGGGCAAGCAGGACACACGAGGCAGCCAGAGCCCTGAGCAGCCAGATTCCCCATTGCACTTCATCCCCTCTCCTATGGCAGCACCAAAGGTCCTCTCCTTCCCCCAGTCCTCCAGAGACCCAGATGAGGAGCTTCAGGGAGCGGAATCTCCCTCTCTCTGTCCCTGTCCACCAGAGCATCCCTGGGACACCCAGACTGGGCAGGATCACTGGGCTCATCCATGGATAGGAACATGGCAGATCTGGCTGACTCCATATTTAAGCAATCTAGCCCAGCCCCAGCAGACCCCTCACTTCCACAAGCCCTTATGCAGGGGATGCAGTACTGCTAGCAAGATTCTCAGCCATGTTACAGCAGGAACTATCCAAAGCATGCTCCATCATTACTAATGTTTTTAAACAAGATATACAGAGCTTTGGAGTCAGGCTGGACACTATTGAAATGAAAGTTGATAAAACAGTGCACAGAATCAACCAAAATTCCACGATGGCAGCAGAACTACAGGGGCAACTGGAGGAGGAGATTTAGAGAATAGGTCTCACCTTTATAACATCCGCATACGGGGACTCCCAGAAAATATTATATCTCTTCAGAACACTACCAGTGGCACTAGCCAATCTAGATCTGAAATCTTTCAAAACTAAACTCTGGTCGTTTATCTGGGGGAACAAGAGGCCTAGGGTGAACATACGTACGTTATACGCTCCCAAGAGAAAAGGCGGACTAGGCTTCCCAGATCTGTTAAAGTATTACTAGGCTGCACAGCTGGCACACATTACCAGATTCCACAGCTCACGACCCCATCCAATTTGGATGCAGATAGAGGCTGAAGCCTGTAAGACATACCCAATTTCCTTCATTCTTTGGTTATCTCCTAAGCAAAGACCTCCAATTCTATGTCCGGCACTCTATCTCTTTGAGCATTTGGGACAGACTACTTAAATCTCACAAATTTCAATCCTTACATACCCCATTAGCCCCAATATTGGGAAATGTGTACTTCACCCCGGGCCTCACCCCTAGAATGTTTGAATGGTGGACGAACAAGGGGCTACTGAGAATAGCAGATAAATGTGATCATAGGGGCATCCTAACGAGAAAGGCACTAGAGGACAAACATCAGCTACTGATCTCAGAATTCTTTAGATACACACAGTGCATTTCTTGTCTACTATATCAAGAAATTCAGACATAGCTACGATGACCCCTATGGAATATTTGTGCACACAGTACGATAAGATCAAAGGGCATATGTCTGAAATATACACAGTCCTAACGAATTGTACTGAAAAGTTGGAATATATGAAGAGATGGGAGGCTGACCTCCAGGAGGGTATTGAGCTGGAAGAGTGGCACAAAAAAGCCCAGGGGGCCACAAAATCCATCATAAATACATAAAAATTTCAAAGTCTTAATGAGATGGTATATGGTCCCAGCAAGACTGGCGACCTTCATACCCGAGGCATCCCCCTCAATGTTTTCCTGGCTGTGGACAACTGGGGACGATGTACCACATATGGTGGCAGTGGCCCAAAGTGAGACGCTACTGGATCAGGGTGTACAATTTTATATACACCCTCACCCAGGTAAACCTGATTAAATCCCCAAGACAGGCACTGTTAGAATCAACCTCAAAATTCCAAAGGCGTCTTATAGTGTTTGTATTTACAGCAGCAAAAATTACAATAGCAAAATCATGGAAATCGGCGGTGGTGCCATTTGACCAGCTCAAACACAAACTCTCCTGGATCATGCTTAACTAATGAATGACGGCAACCTTAAAAGATAAAGTGCAACAGTTTGAAAAGATATGGAGTCCCTGGATCCGGTACTTAATGGGAGACTCCAGAACCATATCGACGTAGAGGGGCCGGAAGTCGGGGTGCGGAAGGGTCACTTTCTAAATCTCTAACTATTTATTTCTTCCTTAACCTATCTCTCTTCGGGTAGAACTATCCTCTTTTGTTACCCCTAATTGGGCTGACAAAATGATGAGGGTCATATTGCCGAAATCTAAAAATGTTAATTTAGCCTAGACACAGACCCCACTTGGAAAACACGAATGTAGCAATAATAATATAAATTACACCTCAGATGGCAAAATGTCAGTACCATATCATAGAAAGTTTAAATTTGTCATAAAGTGTGGTGTTGTAAATACCACTACAAAACTGTTTACTTATTTTGTACTTCTGTTTTACCATTGAAAATATGAAAACTTGAAATAAAAACCATTGAAACAAAAAATCTCCATAGGCGATGTTTAAAAAAATTCTACAGGTTGCATGTTTTGAGTTACAGAGGTCTAGGGCTAGAATTACTGCGATCGCGGCGATACCTCACGTGTGGTTTGAACACAGTTTTCATATGCTGGCGCTACTCGCGTATGCGCTCTCTTCTGCGTGTGAGCTCGTCGGGACGGGGCGCTTTTAAAACATTTTTTCTTTTCATACATCAGGGGACACAGAGCCATAGTAGTTACTATGTGGGTTATAGGCCACCTTCAGGTGATGGACACTGGCACGCCCTAAGACAAAAAGTGCACCCCCTATATAACCCCTCCCACTACTGGGAGTACCTCAGTTTTTTCGCCAGTGTCTAGGTGTTGGTCACGGAGTAAAGATGTGCTAAGCTGAGCTCCTCTGGAGCAATCCTTGCTGGGGCTAGCTATGCAGACGGATCTATTCAAGGTGTCTTTCTAGCCGAATTGAATGGTACCCGGGCCTAGTGTCCGAAGAAACTAGGTTTTTGCCTGTGAATGCTTCTCTTTTGAGAGCTGGACCCCGGAATCCAGTACTTTTTGGTATTAAGGCCATTATTATTATTTAAAAGGTACTTATATAATGCTGTCAATTTACGCAGCACTTTACATATACATTGTCCCTACCCTCAAGGAGCTTACAATCTAAGGTCCCTAACTCACATTCATATACTAGGGCCAATTTAGACAGAAGCCAATTAACCTACCAGCATGTCTTTGCAGTGTGGGAGGAAACCGGAGTACCCGAAGGAAACCCACGCACGCACAGGGAGAACATACAGACTCCAGGCAGGTAGTGTCATGGTTGGGATTCGAACCAGCGACCCTTTTTACTGCTAGGCGAGAATGCTACCCACTACAGCACTGTGCCACCCATTAAGTTTACTGCCAGTGGTGCTATTGCAGGTCCAGGATTGTGGGTTTCCTCGAGGATCCCCATCTCCTGAAGGTTTAACGGAACCCACCGTGAAGGGTGAAGATTGTGTCTGTTTACCACAGAAAACCCTGCGGCGGGAAAGGTAAGTGGAGTTTTTCTAAGAAATTTTTAATATTTTCTTATGAATTGTCTCCTTTAAAGTAAATGTTGTAATGCCTAAGTGTTACCACTGGGGGCTGTATGGAGCACGTACCTTCTCATGCTTTGCTCAGAGATCACGCTGTGTCACAGAAGCAGCAAACTTTTTCTCCAGCCAGCAGGCAGACCTCCGGTAAGTTTGGGGGGTTTTTGCTTCCTCCAGACACCCCCACCTGGGCTGAACTCTTCCCCTCTTCATGAGGCTGAGTATAAGGGAGAACTGAAAACAAATAGGCAATGTCATTTTCTTTCACCGCCCCTACACGGGGCGGCTTCCAGGTCTCCTCAACGCCATCCCTCCCGTCGGATCAGAGGCCTGTGCTTGCGCGGGAAAACTCTTTTTGAAAGAGAAAGGATTGGGCGCGATGCGAGATGGGGGCGAGGCTTAGCGCAGCGTTGGCGTCCTCCAACTCGGGTGTTTTAAAAAGTGTGTTTTTTAAAAAAAACTCTATTTGTGCTGGCTGCAAAATTGTCGCAGAGACATGAGATTAAAGGGAGCATGAAAGAGGTTTTGGTGACACAGGCATTTCCTGCTTAACACATTTACTATTTGCCCGAGGCTGAGCATTAATAGCAGCAGCAGTGGCTGGACTATTGCTCCAGCAGTGGATGCGATTTCTTCTGATCGTACCTCTGCTTTGTGCATTGGGCTAAGGTCAGAAGGGGGGTTAAAACACCCCCAAAATAGAGCTAAAAGTGTCCCCCTCAAGCTCTGGAAAGCCTACTCATCTCTACAAATTGCATCCTCCCTTGAGAGGGAGTGGCTGGTCAGAATGAGCATCGGGGCCATGAAATGTTTGCAACTGTTTTCAACACTGTAGCCTCTGTGTATTTTACTAAAAGATCTTTTTTCCCTCAGCCATGATGGGTTTTTTAAAAAAAAAAAAGTTTAGCGACTTTAATCGCACAGGTTCTCTTCCATTGCCCAGGAGGAACTAGGGGCGGGAGAAGACGAATCCCCTCAGGGGACCGTGGCGAGGCTGATGACTCCTCTTCTGAGGTGTCAAATGTGGGAGAATCAGCTGGTTTCAATCTTAAGATTGATGGTGCAATATCTTGCTGAATGGTCCGCTCCACATTTATGCTCCCTTAACTGTGTGTTTGGGTTCGCTAAAGCCTCCTCAAACTGTGCATGCCTTTTTCCTGTCCATTTATTGTTGGAAAAGCTTTTTTGTATCTGAGAGGATCTCCAAGATAAACATTATTTTTCCTCCTAAAAAAGTTTTTTTACACTTTATCCTATGGTGGAAGAAATTAAGTAGAGTATACCAGCAATTAACGCTGCTATATCCTCTGTGATTAAGAGCTTTTGTTTTGCAGACAATGCTCAAATGCTTAGGCATCCAACGGATAAAATGTTGGAATTCCTGTTAAAAAAAAAAAAAAACACTTTTTTCTCTGGCAGATTGAGCAGCCTGCGCTGACAGTAATTGCTTAATCATTGTGAGGCCAGTTTAAAAAGTGTTCAGGTATCCTGCTCAGCAGGCCCAGGATCTGGCAGCTTTATGTTTGCAATAATTGCTTTGTGAGTTTCTGTTGTAGAACCTCCACAAGGTCCTCATGCAAGTGCTTGCTTATAAACTAGCCAAAGGCACAACTGCTGAGATGCCTACGGCCACATCACCCTAAAAGCGCCCGATCTCGTCTGATCTCAGGGGCTAAGCAGGGTCAGGCCTGGTTAGTACCTGTATGGGAGACCGCCTGGAAATACCAGGTGCTATACAGGGTTCTGTGCACATTGTTGCTAACACAAACAGCTAAATGCATGAGTGCGGGAACGCACGTCAGCGGAGGATAAACTTCCTTTCACCATGCAGAAGCTAGTGGGAAAAGTACTCCCTTTTGCCATTTAGGTAAAGGAGTAAATATATTTTCATCCAGATAAGTGGGAAACCCATTGTTTGTTTCATCCTTAAGTATTTTATAGATTTGAGATATACTACCAATTGCACTTAAAGAGTGGTTCCCATTTTAACAAAAAAATTAAAAGTCAGCAGCTACAAATACTGCAGCTGCTGACTTTTAATAATCGGACACTTACCTATCCCAGGGTCCAGTGATGCGGGGGATAGAAGCTCCGCTCGTCTCCCCCTTCGTTCGGCGGCGCTGGCATTGCAACTGTGGGTGCCCAGCTGTGGCTTCACAGCCGGGCACCCACTGCGCATGTGCGAGCGGCGCCATGCGCCATGATTGGCCGCTCAGTCATCTGGGACCTGTAATGTATCCCAGATGATTGACAGGAGGGAGGGGGCAGAGCTGAGCCCTTCCTGTGCCGAGGGGAAGTGATGTCACCAGGCACTGAAGGAGGCAGACTACGAGGGACCCCCTAGCAACAGCCATTTAGAGGTGAGTTAAAAAAAAACATTTTCAAAATGTTTTTTCTTTTTTTTTCGGTGGAACACCACCTTAAGGGGGAGCTTAGTAATTTTTCTATTGCTCTAAATTGGTCCCTTTCTCTCAGTGGTTGTGGGAGAGAATGTGTAAAGTGCTGTATCTGAGCGTACCTCAATTTATCCAGTGGTTTGTTTCCCCATTTCCTCGTGATTTCTGCATAAGTGTAAAGTCTGTTACCCCTCATCACATCCTGCAGTTGTATTACATCTTTTTTTGCCCACCTTGTAAAATATGTGTTCCTCCTTCCCCGGTTTGAAATAATTAGTGTTGATAAGTGATATTAGTGGTGAATTGTAGTCCCATTGGAATCTCTTACTTAACCTATCCCAAATCTTATATGTGTTCCTCGTCCAAAAATTAGTGCTGTGTCCTAACTCACGAAATTGTGGCGGAATCCATATCATCTTTTCTAAATCCACCCAACATTTTTCTTTTTTACCGTGCAACCAATCTACAATTCTAGAAATAGAAATTGCTTCATAATATTTTTTAAAATCTGGAGCTCCCAATCCTCCGTCTTTTTTCCTTAATCAGAATATCGTACGCTATCCTAGGGCGTTTACGTGCCCAAATATACCTTAATATCATAGATTGTAATTTTCTAAAGAAATCAGGGGGGAGTGCGATTTGAATCATTTGAAAGGTATAGATCAGCATTGGCAGTACAAACATTTTAACTGCGTTTATCCTGTCAATCCACGATAAAGATCTATACCTCATCAAATTTAATTGATCCTTAATCTTATTGAGCAAAGGGATATAATTAGCTTTAAACAGATCATTCGGGGATGATGTCAATTTTATGCCCAAATATCCCAACTCCTTCCTACGCCAAGTTAAAGGGAACCTAGGTTGTATTGCCTCCTGCTCTCCTATCTGGAGTGTTATATTTAAGAGCTCAGATTTAACCATGTTTATTTTAAAATTTGTAAATTCTCCATAGCGCTTGAACTCCTATGGAGAATTTACAAATTTAATTTCCAGTTTTTGGCTCCTCCTTTAGCCAGGTTAAGGGCTCAAAGTAAAACGATACTAGCCTACTTAGACGATCTAGTCTTGATAGATCAATTGGTAGCCTGTTTAAACCAAAGTCTGGTCACCGCAGTCAGCTACCTGGAATATTTTAGGTTGGATCCTCAACCTAGAAAAATCCTCCTTAAAACAATCAAGGAGATTGCAGTACTTGGGGCTGATCATAGATACGGTCCAAAAAAGGGTATTTTTGCCCCAGGAAAGAATCGGTTCCTTAAAGGAACTGATTCGGTTGGTCAAAACAAAGAAGAATCCTTCTATTAATCTTTGCATGAGTTTATTGGGAAAAATGGTGGCTTCTTTCGAGGCCGTTCCTTATGTGCAGTTTCATTCAAGACTGCTGCAAAACAGTATCCTGTCAACTTGGAACAAGAAGGTCCAAACTCTGGACTTCCCGAAGCGTTTATTCGCCAAAGTACGTCAGAGCCTTAATTGGTGGTTAATATCCAAAAATCTTCAAAAAGAAAAATCCTTTCTACTGGTTACCTAGAAAGTAGTAACAACAGATGCCAGCCTTTTGGACTGGGGAGCAGTCCTGGAAGAAGCGTCTGTCCAAGGGATGTGGTCCAAATCGGAGCTGACCTTGCTCATCAATATTCTAGAGATTCGGGCAGTACGCCTGGCCCTAAAGGCATGGACGCTCAGACTACAGAATTATCCTGCCAGGATCCAATCCGACAATGCCACAGCTGTGGCTTATATCAATCACCAAGGGGGCACGAGAAGTCGTGCGGCCCAGAGAGAGGTGAATCATATTCTGTCTTGGGCAGAAATCAACATCCCTTGACTATCAGCAGTTTTAATTCCAGGGATGGGGAATTGGAAGGCGGACTACTTGAGTCGCCAACAATTGTTCCCGGGAGAATGGTCCCTTCACCCCATCATCTGTCAATATGCCAAAAATGGGGAGTTCCGGACGTGGATCTGTTTGCGTCCAGGTTCAACAACAAAATCGACAACTTTGTGTCAAGGACGAGGGATCCGATGGCATACGGAACAGATGCCTTGGCCTTTCCATGGGATCAGTTTTCACTGATCTATGCATTCCCTCCTGTTCTGCTGCTTCCGCGTCTCCTACGCATGATCAAGCAAGAGGGAAAGGAGGTGATTCTGGTGGCCTCAGCGTGGCCCAGGAGATCTTGGTTTGCAGAGATCATAAGGATGGCGGTAGGGGACCCTTGGACCCTGCCCCTGTGGCCAGACCTTCTCTCGCAAGGTCCGGTGTTCCATCCTACCTTACAAACGCTAAATTTAACAGTTTGACTATTGAGACCCACATCGGCCTTATCGGTGTTTTTTCAACGACCACTTGCTTCACACTCTCTGGCTCGTAACCTTATCCAGAGGGTAATGCGGATTAATCCCCCAGTTAAGTCACCCCTGAACCCTTGGGTCTTAAATTTAGTCCTGTCAGCTTTACAAAAACAGCCTTTTTAACCGATTCAAGATATTCCCTTGATCCTCTTGATGAGGGAAATAGTTTTCTTGGTTGCCATATCTTCTGCAGAGAGAGTATCAGAGTTGGCTGATCTTTCCTGTAAAGAGCCATATTTGATTATTCATAAGGATAAGGTTGTATTGCGGCCTCATCCTAATTTTCTACCGAAGGTAGTGTCAGGTTTTCATTTAAACCAGGATATTGTACTGCCTTAATTTTTTCCACAACCTCGTTCTGTGGAAGAAAAGTCACTACATTCTCTTAATGTGGTGAGAGAGGTCAAGGTCTATTTAAAAGCGACTGCTCAGATTCGTAAAACAGATGTTTTGTTTGTGTTGCCAGACGGTCCTAAAACAGGCAGGGTCGAAATCTACAATTTCTAAATGGATTTGTCAAGCGATTGCTCAAGCTTATGGTTTAAAGAGGAAAATTCCTCCTTTTCATATTAAAGTGCTTCTTGGGGAGTGCATCACCAAGCCTCCATGGCTCAGATCTGCAAGGCCTTGGTCTTCAATCCATACACTTACCAGATTCTATCAAGTAGATGTAAAAGGTCTTGAGGATATCGCCTTTGGGAGCAGTGTACTGCAGGCTGCAGTATAAGTCCTCTAGTCTCTTGGTGCCATTCTTTTGTTATGTCTCCCTCCATTCAGTTGGCATTGCTATGGGACATCCCACATAGTAACTACTATGGCTCCGTGTCCCCTGATGTATGAAAAGAAAATAGGATTTTTAAAACAGCTTACATGTAAAATCTTTTTCTTTGAAGTACATCAGGGGACACAGAGGTCCCTCCCTTCTTGGTATACACGTGTATTGCTTTGCTACAAAACTGAGGTACTCCCAGTAGTGGGAGGGGTTATATAGGGAGTGCACTTTTTATCTTAGTGCATGCCAGTGTCCATCACCTGAAGGTGGCCTATAACCCACATAGTAACTACTATGGCTATGTGTCCCCTGATGTACTTCAAAGAAAAGGATTTTACAGGTAAGCGGTTTTAAAAATCCTTTTTTTTTCTTCTTATTTTTACACTATTTAAAAAAGAAAAAAAAAAAAGACATGTTGGTAGGTTAATTGGCTTCTGTCTAAATTGGCCCTAGTATATGAATGTGAGTTAGGTACCTTGGATTGTAAGCTCCTTGAGGGTAGGGACAGATGTGAATGTACAATGTATATGTAAAGTGCTGCGTAAATTGACGGCATTATATAAGTACCTTTAAATAATAAGAATGGCCTTAATACCAAAAAGTACTGGATTCCGGGGTCCAGCTCTCAAAAGAGAAGCATTCACAGGCAAAAACCTAGTTTCTTCGGACACTAGGCCCGGGTACCATTCAATTCGGCTAGAAAGACACCTTGAATAGGTCCGTCTGCATAGCTAGCCCCAGCAAGGATTGCTCCAGAGGAGCTCAGCTTAGCACATCTTTACTCCGTGACCAACACCTAGACACTGGCGAAAAAACTGAGGTACTCCCAGTAGTGGGAGGGGTTATATAGGGAGTGCACTTTTTGTCTTAGGGCGTGCCAGTGTCCATCACCTGAAGGTGGCCTATAACCCACATAGTAACTACTATGGCTCTGTGTCCCCTGATGTACTTCAAAGAAAAGGATTTTACAGGTAAGCGGTTTTAAAAATCCTTTTTTTTTTCTTATTTTTACACTATTTAAAAAAAGAAAAAAAAATTATGTCACTTTTATTCCCATTACAAGGAATGTAAAAATCCCTTGTAATAGAAAAAAAGCATGACAGGACCTCTTAAATATGAGATCTGGGGTCAAAAAGACCTCAGATCTCATATTTACACTAAAATGCAATAAAAAAAAAAATTGTTTTTATTTAAAAAAATACAAAAAAAAAAATAGCCCTTTAAGAGCTATGGGTGGAAGTGACGTTTTGACGTCGCTTCCACCCTGCAATGATATGGAGACAGGTGGGGGCCATATTCCGCTCACTCATCTCTATGTCACACAAGGGACAACATCCGAGGGCACCGAAGCGAGGTGGGAGGGGGGGCCCTCTCCCGTCGCTGATAAAAGTGATCTTGCGGCGAATTCGCTGCAGAGACCACTTATCTTGAAGCGGGCCGCCCGCTGAAGAAGAGGATACTGGGGTTATGGCAGCTAGCTTCTGCCATAACAAAGACATTACTCTTCAAAGTGCTGACGTATAAAGATGGTGGGTGGTCCGGAAGTGGTTGAACCCAAATATTAGTGGGTCATGGTCTAGATTAGCCTGTAGTATCCTCAAAAGAACAGTAAAACTAGACCTCTCTGAATCCAGCACTGCCTTAACCCTCTTGGGCATGGAGTTCACCAGACCTTCAAAGGTTGCCACTGAAGTCCTCCTCCACTCCTTCATGACAACATCACAGAACTGGTGGATGTTAGAGACCTTATGCTCCTTCTATTTGAGGGTGCCCCACAGATGCTCAATAGGGTGTAGGTCTGAAGACATGCTTGGCCAGTCCATCTCCATTTGGTGTCATTATGTTGGAATACTGCCCTGCGGCCCAGTCTCCGAATACAGGGGATCATGCTCTTCTTCAGTATGTCACAGTACATGTTGGCATTCATGGTTCCCTCAATGAACTGTAGCTCCCCAGTGTCGGCAGCACTCATGCAGCCCCAGAACTGGTGGTTTAGGCTTGGTTCACACTGGAACCCGCTGCAGATCGCACAGGAGCACTGTGCGTCCCTGTTCCCTGAATCAGGGACGAATCCATAGATGAATTCGGCCCTGAAACGGAGCCAAAGATGCACAGTGTTTCTGTACAGTGTGCTCCGCAGCCGCAATGGAGATATGTGAAGCGGCTCCATAGGGAGCCAGTCACATTCTCCTGCTATGTGAATTAGATGCGGGGAAACCCGCATCTAATTCGCATAGGTGTGAACCCGGCCTGATAGTTCGGAATCTGGAGAAGGTGAAATTCTTACTTTCAGGAGTTTGGAAGACAATAACAATTAATGTCAGTCTCTCCAGTTGGTTTGAAGGTGACTACAGTTCAGTGGACTTGGTCTCCACAGGAGAGAATACTGCCCTTTAAGATCTTGAAACCTTTGGCCAGTACACCTTGCTCTGGATGTTGGGACAAACCAGTTGTAGAATCAATCCAACAATGCCTCTACAGTGGCATATATCAATCACCAGGGCGGCTCCAGGAGTTGAGCAGCGCAGGAAGGTGAACCACATTCTGTCTGGGGCAGAACAACAGGTGCTGTCTCTATCACCAGTACATATTCCAGGTATAGAGATATAGAGAAATGACGGGGGGGGGGGGGGGGGGGGTGTGTCTCCAGTCATCAGCAACTAATGCCAGGAAGGTCAGGAGGCATCCAAATTTTTCATTGGATCCGCCAGTTAATTATTCAAACCTATGGCTTGAAGGGGCAAGGTCTCCACCCCCTTTTGATGAGAGCGCTCGCTACCAGGTGTGTGGGGGCATCTTAGGCCAGCCGCTACCAGGTGTCAGTGGCTCAGGTTTTTAAGGTCACTACATGGTCTTTTGTTCATACATTCACAGGATTTTACCAGATGAATATCAAAGCCACGGAAGATACTGCTTTGGCCACAGTATGTTGTTACGGGTGGCAGAATAAATCCTTCTCAGGTGGCAGTTTCTGTGCTTGTGTCTCCTTCCCCCAAGGGCATTGCTTTAGGACATCCTACATAGTAATTATTATGACTGCTCTGTGTCCTGTGATGTATGATAAAGAAAATTAGATTTTTCCAACAGCTTACCTGTAAAATCCTTTTCTTGGAGTACATCACAGGACACAGGAGGTCCCTTCCCCTCTTTTTTTGGGATATTCATTGCTTTGCTACAAAACTGAGGTACTTCCTGTGTAGGAAGAGGTTATATAGGGGAGGACTTCCTGTTCGATTGATCTGCCAGTGTCCATTCACCTATAGGTGGCGCATAACCCACATAGTAATTATGGCCTGTGTAATCCAAGAAAATCATTTTACAGGTAAGCTGTAGGAAAAACTATTTTTACAGCCTCAGGGTTTTTTTTAAGCCAATAGAAAACATTAGGGGGAGGAGAGGTAGAGGAGATTATGGGTGGAGAGCTGCTGTTTGAGCAGAAAACAAGCTCCAAAATACTAACACTCATATTGCACATTTGTAAACGTTCCCATTGAAGTCTAGGAGGCCCATTTTGCCTCCAATCTGCCAAAAAGAAGCTTGTGTACTTTTTTGAGCAACAGGCGTTTTGCTTCAGGTGACAGAATGTTCAGACCTGAACAGGAAATTAATGGGATTTGCCTTGTTGAGCGTTAGAGCTTCAAACAGAAAAACGCTCAGGTACAAACAGGGGCCTAACGCCAAGAAGATCTGCTTGTCTGTGTCAGGTTTACTGAGAGTAATACAATATATCGCATCACAAAGCTAATATAGGCTGTGTGACAAATGGAAACACAAGACACCCGGTTTAAATAGGAGAAACCTCAAGATTAGTTTACATCTGGGGCACATTGCCAAGGTGTGGGGCATTTCCTAAATAAAAATGAAGTAAAAGAAAAATTATATTTTGACATGCAAATATGGGAAGGTCTGGTAAATAGTCTGAATTACATCCATGGAAGTCACCCATCACCTTGGGAGTAATAACGGTTAACATGACATGGGACCAGTCTATCCTTTCTGATCCGAAAAGTATGAAAACAAATGAGAACTCAGGAACAAAAAAAAAAAACATGTAAGGCAAAACTCTAAATATCCATTTTTAATATGATCTGACTCCAATACATACAATCCATATTGTATGCATGAATTGTATGTTGAAAGTTTAATCTTGGCATCAACTTTGAGCAAGATACCAAAGCAAAAAACATTTTTTTCAAACCCAAGAGATATTACATGAGACAGTTTCAGAATTTTCATTGCAATGCAGGGTAAACGTTGTGCTTCATCTTTCACCAGGGTCAAAACAGCAAGACATACATTTTTGAATGAGGTAAAAAAAAAAAAACAGACAGACAAAATGGTTCTATAAGTTTAAAGCATCGCAAACATTTTCTAAGGCCAGCTGATGTGCTAGAAAGGGGCAATCAAGACACTTTGCTTTTTTTCTTACTTTCTTCAAAACACTTAAAACAAAAAACTCAAAATATGCAAAATCAAAAGGGGCCACCTTTCTATTCTAATGAACATTGTTTTGACCATTATTAAATAGGTCTGGTAAAGAGTAAATAGGATACCACATGGAGTTGGTGCTGCAAATGGACTACTGAGATTAAATAATTTTTCTTGGTCTAGATAAAGATTTCATTTTTAAGAAGAAGCAAAACAAGTGACCCTTCGATTAGTGGTAGTGATATTGTCCAACAGGGCCCTCACCCATTGCACCGAGTCAAAGGTACTCATTCTAGAAAAGTTATCCAAACGGATAACCTCTTCAAGTGGTTGAAAGTGTATCATGACTAAGGATCAATCACCCTTAAGAACAAAGTAAAACAACTAAACTTCCCAGAGCTGCTTTCACTAAGGGGGTACCTACACTTCATTGTTCTGGGAAGAAATCGATTGAGGGGCCAATGGATGGGGCCATGTATTGTAAAATCTTGGGTGAGAACCTTTTTCCCTCATTTAGAACACTGAAGATGGGCCAAGGCAACAAGGAAGTGGCTCAAGAAGCAGCACATTAAGGTCATGAAGTGGCCTAGCCAGTCTCCAGACCTTAATCCTATAGAAATTGTATGGAGGAGGCTGAAACTGAGTTGCCAAGAAACCTTAAGGATTTAGGGAGGAACTCTAGAGAAGAGTGGACCCAAAATCCCTCCCGAGATGTGTGCAAACCTGGTCACCAACTACAAGGAAACGTCTTACCTCTGTGCTTGCCAACAAGGGTTTCTCCACCAAGTCCTAAATCACGTTTTGCTTGGGGATCAAATACTTATTTGCAACTTAGTTTATAGCATTTGTTTTGTGTTTTTTTCTGGATTTTGGGTTGAAATTCTGTCTCTTTTAATAGGTCAAAATTTTCAGTGCCAAAATTTGAGAAATGCAGGGTGGGGTCTATCAACAGGTTTTTTTTTTGCCAAGAATGGGGGATACTTTTTTTGAGCCATTAGTTGGACTTGACCTGTTCTAAAAGTTTAAATCAGATTGGTTGTGTATGGTTGTTGTGAGGAAATATCCTCAGGCCCTTACTGACTTGGGCCAAAGTGCTGGAACATCCCCATTTTGTACGATTCCTGACACATAGGTTTCTCTACTTGAAAATCCACTGCGAAAGGAAAGCTATCCAAAACAAAATGGTCCTAGTTGTTCAGCCCTGGGTGATCCACAAATGTGTTGTCAAAATGTCAACCAGTATTCTCCAGTCATGTACCATAAGAGTCTGCATGAAGCAGAAGCAGTACTACTACATCTGCTCTTTTACTGGAAAATGCTCCACCTTGTCTTCCACATAGCAGTAGTGTTAATTAGTTGACAAAAAATAGGATTTTTATTACAGCTTACTTGTAAAATCCTTTTCTTGGAGTACATCATGGGACACAGAGCCTTAAGTAATTACTTAGTGGGTTATAGGCTACCTTCAGGTATTAAAACTGGTAAACCCAATCAAGGAAGTTTACTCCCTATATAACCCCTCCTCCTTTCAGGAGCATATCAGCTTTTGTAGCAAAGCAATATACTTAAATCCCAAAAAGAGGGGAGGGACCTCTGTGTTCCATGATGTACTCCAAGAAAAGGATTTTACAGGTAAGTTGTAATAAAAATCCTATTTTCTTTATCGTACATCATGGGACATAGAGCCTTAATTACGTAATGGGACGTCCCATAGCAATGCCACTTGAGGGGTGGGAGAAACTGAAGACCAAGTTGTGGCCTTACAGATCTGAGCCATGGAGGCCTAATGACGCACTGCCCAAGAAGCACTAACCGACCTGGTAGAATGTGCCTTAACTTAAAATGGGGGAATCTCACCCCTTAAATCATAAGTTTGAATTATCACTTGCCGAATCCACTTAGCGACAGTGGATTTCGATGCTGCCTGTCCTTTCTTAGGACCCTCTGGCAGAATAAATAAGACATCAGTCTTACGAATCTGAGCAGTTGCCTTTAAGTATATTTTTACTGCTCTCACTATATCAAGACAATGTAGTGACTTTTCTTCCCTGGAACATGGTTTTGGAAAAAACGATGGCAGGACAATATCTTGGTTCAGGTGAAAACCTGAAATTACTTTTGGCAAAAAGCCTGGATGAAGGTGCAACACCACTCTGTCCTCATCAAATATTAAATATGGCTCTTTACAAGAAAGAGCAGCCAATTCCGAAACCCTCCTTGCTGAGGATATAGCAACCAAAAATACCAACTTCCTTGTCAAAAGGACTAAGATAATATGTTGTATCGGTTCAAATGGCTGTTTTTGTAACACAGACAAAACTAAATTCAAATCCCAAGGGTTCAAGGGAGGTTTGATGGGCGGATTAAGCCACGTTACCCCTTGTATAAAACCCCGGACTAAAGAATGAGTAGCAAGTGGTCTTTGAAATAAGACCGATAAAGCTGAGACTTGGCCTTTAATAGTACTCGAGGCCAATTTCATTTCTACCCCTAATTGTAGAAAGACAAGAATTCTGCCTATGATATATCTCCGAGGGTGCCCTTGGATTCACACCAGGAAACATAAGCCTGCCAGACTCTATAATATATAGTTCTGGAAGCTGGCTTCCTTGCATTAATCAGGGTAGAGATAACTGACCTGGGGAGCCCATGTTTCTTCACAATGTGGGTTTCAATAGCCAAGCCATTAAATTTAGAGACCGTAAGGAAGGATGGAATATCGGTCCCTGTGAGAGCAGATCTGGCCATAGTGGGAGGGATCATGGGCCCTCCACTGCCATCTTTATGATTTCTGCATACCATGACCTTCTGGGCCATGCTGGTGCCACCAGAATCACCGGCTTTCTTTCCAGTTTTATCCTGCAAAGAAGTCGAGGCAACAACTGAATAGGGGGGAATGCATAGATCAGTGAGAACTGATCCCATGGGGTCACCAACGCATCCATTCCGCATGCGAGTGGATCCCTTGTACTGGCCACAAAGTTGACTAACATTATGTGTCATGGGTTGACTAACATCACCTGGACGCTCGAAGATGTATGTCCGGTGTCCCCCATCTTTAGCAAACAGCCCGAAATATGTCTGGGTGAAGAGACCATCCCCCCGGGAATAACTGCTGGCGACTTAAGTAGTCCGCCTGCCAAGTTTCTACTCCCGGAATGAAGACTGCCGAAAGGAACGGAACATTCCTTTCTGCCCAAGTTAGAATATGGTTCACCTCTCTCTGTGCTGTGAGACTTCTGGTTTCCACTTGGTGATTGATATAGGCCACAGCTGTGGCATTGTCGGATTGAATCCTGACAGGGGAGTCCCGTAACCTGAAAGTCCAGGCCTTTAGAGCCAGATGTACTGCATGAATCTCTAGGATATTGATGGGCAAGGTTCTTTCGGTTCTTGACCACTGTCCCTGGACAGTTGTCTTTTCTAGTACTGCTCCCCAGTCTGAAAAGGCTGGCATCCATTGTTACCACTTTCCAGATGACTTGTCTGAAGGATTTTCCTTTCAGCATATTCTGGGTTAGTAACCACCAAGTGAGGCTTTAGGACACTCTTGGGGACAGCTGCATTGGCAAGCCTAAAACTTGAATTGTTTTGTTCCAAGCAGACAGGATACTGTTTTGCAACAGTCTTGAATAAAACTGGGCATAGGGAACTGCTTAGAATGAAGCCACCATGGTTCCTAGTAACCTCATGCAAAGGCGAATGGAGGGGGTCGCCCTTTGACCTGACCATCCACACCAGCTCCTTTATGGAGTTAATCTTTGCCTGAGGTAAGAACACCCTTTCCTGGGCTGTGTATGATCAGACCCAAGTACTCCAGCCTCTTTAGCGGTATTAAGGAAGATTTCTCTAGGTTGAGAATCCAACCCAAACTTTTCAGATAGTTGGTTGTGGTGCGTACGCTTTGCTCCAAACGAGCTACCGATTGATCTAATAGCAATAGATTGTCTAGGTATGCTATGACTGTTATGCCCTGTGCCCTTAACCTGGTCAGCACCTTGGTGAACACCCGGGGTGCTGTGGCTAGCCCGAAGGGCAAGGCTACATATTGAAAATGCTGCTGTTCTAACTCGAGCCGCAGAAACTTTTGATGAGCGGGAAATATAGGGACATGCAGATATGCATCCCTGATGTCAATTGATGCCAGAAGTTCTCCTCCTAGAAGGATAGAAACTACCGTCTCCATGCGAAATGAGCGGATCTTCAGGAACTGATTTAGATCTCGTAGATCTAGAATGGGTCTGACGTCTCTATTTGGTTTTAGTACCATGAAAAGATTTGAATAAAACCCCAGACCTTACTGTTTTGTGGGGATCTGTATGATCACCCTTTGAGATATTAATCGGTCTAGTGCCTGAAACAGAGATAGTCTCTTCTCTGGATCTTTGGGACTGCTTGACCTTAGGAAGCAAGATGGGGAAAGTCCAGAAATTCCAGCTTGTACCCCAGCATTACCGTGGAGATGACCCATCTGTCCTGAATCTCCTTTTTCCAGACTTCTGAAAACTGCAGAAGTCTTCCCCCCACCTTGGTGAGGGGGGTTGCCTCTTCATGATGAGGCTTTAGGATTCTTTATGTTTCTGACCCCAGGACTTCTTTTGAGCCTGGGTCTGACCCTGAGGTTTTCCTCTAGAGTCGGACGGCGGAGGCCATCGCCACTGCCTAGAGGCGGAAGCCCCTGGTGCAGGGGAAAGAGCCTGTTTAAATGAAGGGCCCAGTCAGGAAGTTTTGCCATGGTGCTTCAGCTGACCAATTTTTTAACCACCGGATTCTATGCATATGCACAAGCATAAGCGTAAGGCAGGACCGCTGGTGAATAGAATCTTTAATGGCATCTATGGCAAAGCATAATGCCTTTGGTAGTTCAGCCAAATCCCGAGCTTGTTGTACAGGAAGCTCTAAGGACCTGTTTAAATTGGTCCTTTAGGGATTGGCAGAAGCCTATCGCAGCGACTGCAGGTTGAGAAACGGCACCTGCCAAGGAAAAGGCAGACTTTAGCAGGGATTTCAACTTTTGATCTGTTGGATCCTTAAGAATCTGTGCATTGTTTACAGGACAAGTTAGGCTATTATTCACATTGGAAATTGCAGCGTCAATTGCTGGTACTTTCCTTTTTTTGGAAAATTTCTCCTCCAGAGGATAGAGAATTTAAAATCTCTTAGGAGGGAGAAAATGCTTATCCGGGTGATCCCATTCAGCAAAAATAAGCTTTTCTAGTAATGCATGTGTAGGAAATGCATGCAAAGGATGAGAAGGTTTTAAGGAACCCAAGGAATAAGCTGAGTTTTCAGGAGACTCCGTTAGGGGTAGCATGAAAGTAGAGCGAACCATCTCCGTAAGAGTTTGTATCAGCAATTTCTCAGATTGAGAGGCTGAAAAAGGTTCATCTACCGTTGTTTCCCCCACAGAGGAATCATCGGTTTGCTTTTCCACCTGATCGACTGAGGGTAACACCTCGTCTTGTGCCCACTGTTCCCCTTGGAAAAGTTCTGAAGTGGGGGAAGGGGATCTAGCACGCTTCCTATCCATTTGAATGGAGGATGCGATTAAAGCCGCTAATCTTCCTTCCAGACCCTGCAGTGAGGAGGAAAGGATATCTTCAGTCTCATTTACAGGGGCTGAAATGTGAGAAGCAGCTGCACCATCAATTTGTTCCAATGGCTCACCCTGGCTTGCCATAACTGGTAATTCAGGCGAGGATGACAGTGTGGAAATGCGACTCGAGATCCTAATGCCTGGGGGTGAAACCTTTAGTAACTTTTTGGTTTTTGTGGTGTCTTTTTTGGCAGGCATAGTCCTAAGTACAAAAACAGAGGCACTATACAAATTTGCACTTAATTGCTGAAAATAGTCATGACTTTTAATGTAATGTAATGTAAGGTAATGTAACAAGACCTAAGCCCTGGGTTCCAGCCCTTCAAAGAGAGGCGTTACAAGCAAAACCTCCTGCTTCGGATACGAGGCCCCAGGTACCATCCTTTTAGGCCTCAATGGCACTTTGGATGGATCTGGTGTATGGAGGCTATGTAAATCCAGCATGGATCCCTCCTGGAGCTCCTCAGAGCACATCTTCACTCGTGACCAACACCTTAGACACTGGCGAAAAAAATCGATGTGCTCCTGATAGGAGGGGTTATATAGGGAGTAAACTTCCTTGATTGGGTTTACCAGTGTCAACACCTGAAGGTAGCCTATAACCCATTAAGTAATTACATAAGGCTCTGTGTCCCATGATGTACGATAAAGCACCATTTTTTGCCATAATTTGTCAGTGCCATATTTCCAGTGATGAAAACAAAACAAAAATGACCCCACATTTTCATCAATTGATGAAAACTATGACGAAAATCAATCCCATTTTTGACATAAATGTGAGGGAGGGACATTTACCCACATGAATTTCCAGTTTCCTTGGAGCTCCGCTTGTAAAGCCTGTGAGCATTTCCCCTCTCAGAAAAAAAGGTAGCAACCATAGCGTGCTTAGTGGTGTGGAGTGCTTGGCACGGTGTGGCCTCCTGAAAGGACCGTCCAGAGCACTGTGCAGCGATTTGCAGGCCTCCTCAGACTACTGTCCAGAGCTGTGCATTACAAGCCTCCTCAGACCGTCAAGAGCACTGTGCAGTTACAGCATTACAGGCCTCCTCCTCAGACTGTCCAGAGCACTTGCTGTGCATTACAGGCCTCCTCAGACCGTCCAGAACATGTAGTTTATGCAAACCTTAATACCATAAATAACATATTAGATTTTTTTTTTAACTCCAGGAGTATATAATGAGTTTGGAAATTCTAGAGAAATGCTTAAATAATGCATTACAAACTTAACTAAACTCATTTTAATCTAATTAAATGTACTGGAGATTTTAGTCGACTAAATAGGACTTAAACAATTGCATATGACCAAAATATGACTAAAACTAGAATGGCATTTTAGTCAAAAGACTATGACTAAAACTAAATCGAAATTTGACGCCATAATTAATACTGCATAGCAGAGTCATAATAAGGGAAAATCTGGAGGACACATCTATGGCCTCATTTTGCTACAGTATAAGATCTAATATTGCATGCCAGTGCAAGCTAGCACATTGATAAATCACAGGAGAGAAAGCCTGTCAATGGCTCTAATCTGCCCAAGAAGCAACCTAACAGAACCTGTAATTTATGACTTTTACCCAGACAGCACGTAAAATACCAAATTTACAACACAGCTTAAACCAGAGCTGCCAGAACCATCAAATTTAGTGTATCCATTCCTGAGAGTAACCAGGAAACACAAGAAGTTGGGATGATGGGGCGTTAAGAGCTCTTAATTACTTCAGTCTAATAATATTTGCCCATTGCTGATGTGACATTTTCTCAGGCACAGCTTTATTTTAGCACATAACTGTGCGTGGGTTTCGTCTGGGTACTCCAGTTTCCTCCCATACTCGTCTAAATTGGTCATAGTATGTGTATGTATGAATCTGAGTTCGAATATGAACGTGTATAAAATGTGAGTTATTGCGAATGTACAATATATATGTGAAGCGCTGCATAAATTGTCAGCGCTATAGAAGTACATGTAATAAATAAAATAAATAAAGAGTATCCTCTTCTGGTCTCTGCCCCTTTTTTCAGGGGCAGAGCTGAACTCCAGGCATATATAAAAATATAATGCAGCCCTGTGTTCATCAATACATCTATAAATTTTAATGCAAGCAGTTGAGTACATGGATTTGACTTGGTATCAACCTCCTGCATTCTTTGTACAGCAGAATTCAGCCTGACAGATGTAGTAGAAACACAAGGAGCCTAATAAGGTCTGCTTCGGTGCAAAGAGAATTTTGCTACAATGAAAAAGAGCAGAGTGACAAAGAAAAAGGGTCAGAAGTCAAACTTCTGCTTTCACTGTCCAATGACACGAGGAGACCCGTGTTACTGAACTGCAGAAGAACAGAATCAGGTCTCCACTTCTGCCAGACAGTGCTGTGCACATTTGGGACTGGATGGACAGAATCAAATCCTTTCATAGATAAAACAGCTAACATATATATTTCATCTGTGTACCGATTTGCCTGGAGTTCAGTTTTAAACTTTACATGGAGGCAAAACTTTTTTTAAAGTTTTGGCTAGAGTGGGGAAGCGTTATGCCCCGTACACACGGTAAGACTTTTCGACCGGACTTGTCCGACGGACCAAATCCGGCGGACAATCCGATCGTGTGTGGGCTTCACCGGACTTTTCCAGTCGCAAATCTGACAGACTTTAGATTTGGAACATGCTTCAAATCTTTAGATCGTAACTCCGCCGGACCCAGAAATCCGCTCGTCTGTATGCTAGTCCGACGGACAAAAACCCACGCTAAGGCAGATATTGGCTACTGGCTATCAACTTCCTTATTTTAGTCCGGTGTACGTCATCACATACGAATCCGTCGGACTTTGGTGTGATCATGTGTAGGCAAGTCCGGTCGTTAGAAAGTCTGTTGAAAGTCCGCCAAAAGTCCGTCGAAAGTCTGTCAAAAGTCTGTCGGACGGGCTGTCGGACTTTTGTAGCTGAAAAGTCCGACCGTATGTACGCGGCATAATAGTAGATCCTCTGGCAAGCTTTTATTGCTTTCTCTGCCCCTGTTGGGTAGATTAACCAATTTTTGCTTTTGACCACTGGTTACTGGGAGAGATTGAAGGGATCTATTTAAAGTTGTCACCAGAACAAAAAGAAAGGGTGAATCTTTAAACAGGGACACCTATTCCTGAATAAGTGAATGCTCCTCATTTGCTTAAGTTTAATATTACTGCTTGTTGTGTCTCTGCAACAGGAAGTAACAGGGAATCTCTCTAACAGGATACATACAAATACAAAAATAACCTTATCTACTTTAGCTTATCTAAAAAAACAAAAAAAAAAGTTTTGGCTTTGCATACGCTTTCTGCAAAAAGGAAAGCCATTTGTGTTACTGGTGAATCACTTACTGTTATACATACGTACATTTCATTTACATTTTGAATACTGAGTAGCACCCCCCCCCCCCAAGCATCTAGGTTATTTATGAAGTTGGTTAATAATAAGACCACGGCCGATTCCAAAAGCCAAGACACAAGAGGATGGCAGGCAAAATGTTATATTATAAATGGCAGCCTGATGGATGGTTTGTGAATTAGGGGGTAGGAACATACATGTAAAGGAAACTGTAGTATCTGATGGCTTTTGGGGGTACACAAAAATGCCCCCTTCATCAGGTCTTGATTGAAAACAATGTGAATGCACTAGAAGTTAACTGAACATTGGTGTTTGCGCTTTAGTTTAGTGTATGGTTCTACAGGCTGTAAAAGTTCAAGAGATGGATTAACTATACCCATATAGTAGGAGATTACAGCATGCTCATGAGAAGAGCTTCATGATGATAACTGTAGTTTGAAGGGAGCCCTAGCAAATTCATCACACTTTCTTGTAGAGTGTAGCAGAGGCTGAGGCTTTTCCCCATAGCAACCAGCCTGATTAAATGTACTCTTCTGCAATGAGAAAATGTAACCAAAGATTCTGACTGCTGACTGTGGTAGCATAACACTCCACATTTCTTTCTGCAGCTTTCATGCATCAGCCCCACTCATTAAAGATTCCTAAAACAATAAAAGTCTTATACTAGCTCTTCAGGGCATGAATACACAGAGGGGTTTCCAAACATCTATTATCTGGTGAATTGATCTCTGTAATTTTTTTTAAAGTTAAAGGATAAGTTCACCTTTCATTACATGTTACACCTGTATTCAGGTTGTAACATGTTACTGAATCAGTAGCGCCCCCCGTTCCCCGATGTCAGCAGGCGGAGAATCTTCCCCTTGCATCCACCGCCATAATTCAAAAACAGCATGGCCATGTGGGCTTCCGCCCCCAGGTGCTTTAATAATTCAGAGTTCGGTGAATGAGAGAACTAAAACTACCCTCAGCCGCAATGGCTGGGGATTGCTCTAGTAGTTAATTGATCTTCCTACCATCCTGACCCTGCCTCCGCGATCTGCTGATCCCAGGTGCAATGCTTTTTGGGCATCACTAAATGGCGGTCCGCGTCCGGCCCTAGATACTGCTCTTTCCGGAACGCTGCGATTGTGCCATTTAGCTGCCGCTTTTGTCCCAAGCCTCTGCCGTTGTCATTAGAGTGGACAGTGGAAGGCGGGACAATTCTGGACTGGGGCGGGACCAGCAATGCATGGAGAGAGGCAGCTGCCTGAATAAACCTTTCACGTTAACCAGGCGGTGATTGGCTGCTAGGAGATGGTCCTAGCAACCAATCACCAGCTTGCTAAAATGAAAAGTTACCCACCAGCTCCCGTGCCCCATCCAGTGCTGCTGTGCCTCTGCCTTCAGGTTCAGGATTGTCCCGCCTCCTGCTCTCCGCTCTGTGAAGCCTCATGCACACTGGAACGTTTTTTGACGTTTTACAGCAGCTGTTTTTGGCTGTAGATGTTTTTTTCTACAATCATTAAACTCTCCATCATGTTATCCTATGTGTCCATGCACACATAGGCTGTTATCAGCAGTTTTGGGCATTGGCGTTTTTGATCAGTAAAAAAACCCCAAAACTAGTGGGTTCTGAGAGACGTTTGTCAGCTGTAAAAACGCTCTAAAGCTGCTAAATGTCGAAAAACGGTCAAAAACGTCACTCACCGGCGTTTTTTAACGTTTTTTGACCCATTGAAAAAAATGTTTTTTTAAATATTTTTTTTCTTCAAAAAAAACAAAACAAAAATGCTAACACGGAAAAACGCTATTGCAAAGTTGAAAAACTCACTGCAAAGCTACTGACATTTTTATAACGTTATTTTAACGTCCAGTGTGCATGAGGCCTGAAAGGTAGGAGAGTGAAGGGAGAAAAGGATATTGCTGTGAACTTGTGAAGGTTGGGGAGTGGGGGTCATGTAAAGTGGAGCAAAACTGGGGGGGGGGGGGGGGGAATGTGAAAAGGAGCAGTGCTGTGTGTGTGTGTGGAGGTGATGTAAAGGGAGACAGTGCTGTGGGTGGAGGATATAAAGGGGCAGTGCTGTGAGGGGGTGTGTGAAAGAGGCAGTGCTCTGGAGGTAATATGTGAAGCGATACAGTGCTGTGGGGGGGGGGGGTATGAAGGAAGACAGTGCTGTGTGTGTGTGTGTGTGTGGGGGGGGGGGGGGTGAAGGGGGACAGTGCTGCGCATGGGAAGTGAAAGGAGCAGTGCTGTGGAGATATGTGAAAGGGGGCAGTGCTGTGGTGGGGAAGATGTGAAGGGGACAAGCAGCTGCACACAAAATGAGGTGCTGCACAGAAAACGTACAGGGGTACCATTGACTCAAACGCACTGAAATAGAAGGTGCAGTTTCCCGCACATGGAAATAGCATGGTAAAAACGCACCATACAGTTGCCATGCAGCTGCATTTTTAAAAAGGTACCAGGACCTTTTCAAAGCAGGAAACGCAGGTACAGCAGCCCATTCAAATGAATGAGCTGTTATGCCTGCACACCAGGGCTGTGATTTAAAGAAAAATCACACAAAAATGCGATTCGGACCTCTCCTGGAAGAAAATTTTAATAATTGGACCTCCAAGAATTTTAATTCAATACCCCTGCTTTACAGGCTCCTAATAAAAATAAATAACTGCAATTTTTTTTTTTACCTGCAAAAAGACGTACATTATTGTTATTTATTTTTTTAAAGGTGAACTTAGCGTTTAACAGATGCCGTCTGAAATAGATCTTGAAAAGCATATGATGATTCTGTGTCTTTATGAAACTCTGATAACTTGGAGAACACCAATAACCTGCATTTGAGAGGCGTGAGGTTTGAAAGAGAATCTGCAGCTATATCTGCTGATCACTGAACCAGAAGGCATCATCAACAGATTTTTTTTTCCTTTAACCTTTTCACAAGCAAGAATGCAACAGATACATCACAGCTATACCTCTCTCCTGTACAGCCACAAAGATATACAATAGCTCACAGACGTACACCCCTCTCATTTTTTGTAAATTTTTTTTATATCTTTTCATGTGACATTATTGAAGAATGCTACAATGTAAAGTAGTGAGTGTACAGTTTGTATAACAGTGTAAATTTGCTGTTCCCTCAAAATAACTCAACACATAGCCATTAATGTCTAAACCGCTGGCAACGAAAGTGAGTACACCCCTAAGGCCCCTTTCACACGGGACGGATCCGTGTTGATCCGCCCCGTGTTTATCCGCTGCTCAGCGGGGATCGCTCCGCTTTCCCCAGCTGAGCAGGCAGATGACAGGGCGGGACCCGCACATTGTGCAGGGACCGCCCTGTCAGATCTCCGCTCTCCCCTATGGGGGATCGGAGGAACACGGACCGTCTGTCCGTGTTCCTCCGATCCGCTCTGCAGACGGATAGAAAAATAGGATTTTCTTCCGTCCGCAGAATCGGACGAGAGTGGAGGCGGACGACATCGGGTGTTAGCGGATGTACATTCGCTGACACCCGCTATCCCATAGGGATGCATGTATGTCCGTATTTCATCCAAAAACGGATGGATGAAATACGGACATACGGTCCGCACGTGTAAAGGGGCCTAAGTGAAAATGTCCAAATTGGGCCCAAAGTGTCAATTTTTTGTTTGGCCACCATTTTTCTCCAACACTGCCTTAACTCTCTTGGGCATGGAGTTCACCAGAGCTTCACAGGTTGCCACTGGATTCCTCTTCCACTCCTTCATGATGACATCACGAAGCTGGATGTTAGAGACCTTGAGCTCCTCCACCTACCATTTGAGGATGCCCCACAGATGCTCAATAGGGTTTAAGTCTGGAGACTTGCTTACCCAGTCCATCATCTTTACCCTCCGCTTCTTTAGCAAGGCAGTGGTCGTATTGAAGTGCGTTTGTGTTGAAGTGTGTTTGGGGTCATTATGTTGGAATACTGCGCTGTGGCCCAGTCTCCAAAGAGAGGGGATCATGCTCTGCTTCAGTATGTCACAGTACATTTTGGCATTCATGGTTCCCTCAATGAACGGTAGCTCTCCAATTCCAGGAGCACTCATGCAGCCCCAGACCATGACACTCCCACCACCATGCCTGACTGTAGGCAAGACACAGGTGCCTTGGTACTCCTCACCTGGTTGCCGCCACACACGCTTGACACCATCTTAACCAAATAAGTTTATCTTGGTCTCATCAGACCACAGGACATTGTTCCAGTAATCCATGTCCTTAGTCTGCTTGTTTTCAGCACACTGTTTGCGGGCTCTCTTGTGCATCATCTTTAGAAGAGGCTTCATTCTGGAACGACAGCCATGTAAACCAATTTGATGCAGTGTGCGACGTATGGTCTGAGCACTGACAGAATGACCGCCTACCCCTTTAACAATGCTGGCAGCACTTATACGTCTACTTCCCAACCTCTAAGACAACCTCTTGATATGACGCTGAGCATGTGCATGCAACTTCTTTGTTCTGAGTGGAACCTGTCCTGTTAAATCACTGTATGGTCATGCTGTAGCTCAGTTTCAGGGTCTTGGCAATCTTCTTATAGTCTAGGCCATCTTTCTGTAGAGCAACAATTCTTTTTTTCAGATCCTCAGAGAGTTCTTTGCCATGAGGTGCCATGTTAAACTTCCAGTGACCAGTACGAGAGAGTGAGAGCGATAACACCAAATTTAACACGCCTGCTCCCCATTCACACCTGAGACCTTGTAACATGAGTCACATCACACCGGGGAGGGAAAATGGCTAATTGGGCCCAATTTGGACATTTTCACTTGGGGTGTACTCACTTTTGTTGCCAGCGGTTTAGACATTAATGGGGCTGTGCGTTGAGTTATTTTGAGGGAACAGCAAATTTACACTGTTATACAAGCTGTACACTCACTACTGTAGCAAAGTGTCATTTCTTCAGTGTTGTCACATTAAAAAATATAATAATATATTTGCAAAAATGTGAGGGGTGTACTCACTTTTGTGAGATACTGTATATCATGCATGGGCAGCTGTTGCACAACTAAACAAATACATTCTTTGCAAACAAAGCAAAAAGGTCTGGTGAAATCCTTTTCAGTGCTTTTAAGTGAAAGTTCAAAGACCGGGCACTGGCAATTGAAAGAGAAGACTACAGACTGTTTAGTCCCTTTGAAGCTTCAATTAATGACCAGTATTCAGCCAGGTCACCCATTTTTTCTAATATTCTTTATTTAAAGTTTCCAAAGAGATTGTGGGGACTATCTATATATTGATAATTTGAGCAAACGATGGAGGTCACATTCAGAATAAAATACAAGTAAGACAGTGGACATTTTTGCAAGTTTTCATTCTGCTGGTAAGGCCATATCTACTGTTGGCATGTGACCCACTTGAAAACCTCATTAAGAAGTTCACCATTATAAGTATAAGATGCGTGCCCCCCTTGTAACAGTAATAAGCGTGCAAAACATTAAAATAGAATAAAAGTGACAAAAAAAGAAAACAGACCTAAAGACAAACAATTACTCATATACATACATGTAACCCCTATTTAGCTGCAAATATCAAGTAACCTTATAAAATACAGGTTGTAAAATAAGTTTAATAGTTAAAAAAGGAATATTATGTATATCTCTTATACTGAAATGTGATTTTTTGTTTGTTTTGTTTTTAAATGCTTGCAAGTTTAAGTGTGAGTGTATTTGTAATGTAATAGATTTACACAGTTTGAAAAGAACCCTGTAGCAAGGTGGGGCAAGTATAATATTGTACATTACTGGGAACTTAAGTCAAAACTGTAACAAAAAAAATGTTCTGGTCCACATAGAATAAACTGGTGGGAGAACTGAAGTGGTTCAATTATATTTTGACAAGCAGTTTCACCAAAATTTTTAGTAGGAATGGGCTCGGGCGTGTTCGAGATCCCACCTGCCCGATCCCGCCAGCAGGCCGACCCTGCACACCGCTAATCACAGGCAGCGAGACATTTCCCGGTTTGCAGCTGCACAGATCAAGAAATGCACAGATCAAGAAATGTCTCACTTGTCTGATTAGCCGTGTGCAGTGTTGGTGTCCTGGTGGGCAGGCAGATGGGATCCCGAACACGCTCGAGCCCATCTCTAAATTATGAGATATCCAAAAACATAAATAACTTAATTCTACACGAGTTTAGATCTTTAAGAAACAGCATTTATATAGAATGTTCAAGTCTATAAAATTCTATGTGTTTTTCATTTAGGAAAAATGACATAGCCATATAGCATGCAAAGTGTGTGCTGGTCCATAATAAGTTAAACTCTCCTCAGAGCTTCAATTACTTAAACCAAAGCACATGTAATATTGCCAAGAAATAAGCACCCAGTTCAAGCTGCCTGACACAATCTGCAATAAAGGGGAGAGAGAAGAAGAGAAAGGGAGGAGCCATTGGCTCCTCTTCTCCCAGTAGAATTTGACATTTCCTCTTCTCTATAGAAGAAAAGAGGAAACATCAAATTCTACTGGGAGAAGAGGAGCCAATGGTGAAAAAAGCTGCACAATATGTGGCAGCATATCGCAGACTGAGAGGGACAGGAAAAATTTAGGACCTAAAAATCCTTTACATGGACTCATCCCCTATCCCCCTTAATCCTCCAAAGACTACCCTAGAGCTAACCCCCCCCCCCCTTTACAAACTCAACTGCTTTGGCAATGCTAAAATATATATGGTCCTGCCAATAAAGCTTAATTTAATTGAAATTGAATTTAGAGAGAGAAGGAGGAGCTAGGAGAGACTGACTTTCTCTTACAACCATGGAGAAATTTGGTACCACTCCACTAAAAACCAGAAGAGCCACAATTTTTTTTCTGAAAAAAACTTGAGACTGACAAAAGTAATTGGTATCCATTCAGGTTTGATCCATAGTTACAGATACAACTCATGCTACACCTTCCATTTAATATTTTACATATTAAAACAAATGAAAATGGCACTGACAAAAAATGATTGGACCCTTAACCTAATATTTTGCTGCACAACCTTTAGAGGCAATTACTGCAAACAAGTGATTTCAGTAGCGCTCAATTAATATTATGCACAATTCAATGTGTAGTTTGACCGACTCTTCTTGGTCAAGCTGCTCCAGCTGCCTCAAGGTTTGAAGGGTGCCTTCTGCAGACTACATATCACAGCTCTCTCTATAGCAGTTCTATAGGATTCAGATCAGGGTTCATAGAAAGGCACTTCAAAATAGTTCAAAGATCTGTTCTTAAATGCATTTAGCTGTGTGTTTTTGGTCATTATCCTGTTGATGTAACTAGGAACTGTGACTGAGACACAGCTTTGGAAACTGGCAGTACAGTGCCTTGCAAAAGTATCCCCTCCCCCCCCCTTTGGCATTTTTGGTGTTTTTTTGGCTGTTGCCTCACAACCTGGAATTAACATGGATTGTTTGAGGGTTTGCATCAATTAATTTACAGAACATGCCCACAACTTTGCAGATGTTTTTTTTTTTTTTTTATTGTGAAGCAAACAACAAATAGGACAAAATAACAGAGAAAGTCAATGTGCATAACTATTCACCCCCCTAAAGTCAATACTTTGTAGAGCCACCTTTTGCGGCTATCACACCTCTAGGAATAAGCACTTTTGAAAGTGTGAAACGCGTCAGATCCTGTGATCCGTTGTTTGCTGTGGCTTGTACTTTCTGAATTACCTCCTTTTTTTAATAAAGGCATTTGATTTTGAGTGCGGCTGTCCAGAATCTTCCCTTCATCCAATTATCACAGCTCCAAGTCACTTTGGATAAGTCTCTTTCCTCCTTGCAAAACTTCTCCGGCTCTTTCAAGTTGGATGGCCTGCGCTTGTGAACAGCAATCTTTAAGTCTGACCACAGATTTTCTACTGGATTGAGGTCTGGGCTTCGACATTCCAACACATGTACATGTTTCCCCTTAAACCACTCAAGTGTTGCTTTGGGGTCATTGCCCTGCTGCAAGGTGAACCTCCGTCCTAGCCTCAAATCACACACAGAGTGGTACAGGTTTTGCTCATGAATATCCTTGTATTTAGCACCATCCTTCTTTCCCTCAACTTCGACCAGTTTCCCAGTCCCGACTGCTGAAAAACATCCCACAGCACGATGCTGCCACCACGTTTCACTGTGGGGATGGTGTTCTTTGGGTGATGTGTTGGGTTTGCACCAGACATAGCATTTTCTTTGATGGCTAAAAAGTTCAATTTTAGTCTCATCAGACCAGAGCACCTTCCTCCATACATTTTGAGAGTCTCCCACATACCTTTTTGCAAACTCAAAATGTGCCATTTTGTTTTTTGCTATAAGTAATGGCTTTCTTCTAGCCACTCTGCCATAAAGCCCAACTCTATGGAGAGTACGGCTTATTGTCGTCCTATGTACAGATACTCCAGTCTCTGCTGTGGAATTCTGCAGCTCCTCCAGGGTTACCTTATGTCTCTGTGCTGCCTCTCTGATTAATGCCCTCCTTGCCCAGTCTGAGTTTTGGTGTGCGGCCGTCTCTTAGCAGGTTTGCTGCTGTGCCATGTTATTTCCATTTGGTTACGATAGATTTGATGGTGGTCCTAGGGATCATCAAAGATTTGGATATTTTTTTATAACCTAACCCTGACTTGTACTTCTCAACAACATTGTCCCTTACTCGTTTGGAGAGTTCATTGGTCTTCGTGGCAGTGTTTGGTTAGTGGTGCCTCTTGTTTAGGTGTTGCAGCCTCTGGGGCCTTTCAAAAAGGTGTGTATACATAATGACAAATCATGTGACACAGATTGCACACAGGTGGACATCATTTCACTAATTATGTGACTTCTGAAGGTAATTGGTTGCACCAGAGCTTTTTATGGGCTTCATAACAAAGGGGTGAATACATACGCAAATGCCAATTATCAGTTTTTTATTTCTGAAAAATAGTTTTATGTATACATTTTTTGCCAAATTTACTTCACCAACTCAGACTATTGCGTTCTGATCCATCACATATAATTCAGATTAAAAAAACATTGAACTAAAAGCTGTAATGTAACAAAATAGGTAAAAAGCCAAGGGGGGTGAATACTTTTGCAAGGCACTGTACATTTTATTCCAGAATTCAAGGCACCCCATGTCAGCCACAGCACAACAGTCCCAAAATATCACCTAGTCTCCTACAGGTTTCACAGTAGATGATTGTCCTTTCCTTTAAGAGCCAAATGTTTTGTGATCATAAAGCTGATGTGATTTAACAAAAAGCTTCATTTTTGTCTCTGTCCAAGGGACATTCTCCCAGAAGCACTGTGGGATTGTCAATATGCATTTTAGTAATAATCCTGGGTTTTCTCCCTTTGAGCCCATGGTCGCGCAAAAAGTGACAAATGGTGCAATCAGACACGGATGTGCCTTGACAATGGAATTTAGCTTGTATCTCTTTGGAACCTTCCTTCCCTCTGTCTACACTTCATACTATTCCCTCTGTTCAATGTGGGGACGATGTTCCTCTTGCAGTAACTTCTAGGGAGGTTTGCTATGCTCCCATGGCCCTTAAACTTCTTAAAATTTGAAACCGTAATCACAAAAACATCAAGATGCTTGGCGATGGTCTTATAGCCTTTGCTGGTCCTTGTTTAGTGTAGTGCACATGAGGATACCAAACAGCAGAGAGTACTTTTTTCTAATTCAAAAAGGCTGGCTGATTACAAGACTGAAGATACTAATTACAGAAAACCGTTAGTTTGAAATATCCCTATAATCAAAAAATCATAACCTTTTCTAGGGACACCAACAAAACTGGCCAAGTCATTTTGAATATCTCTGTAGAATAAGCAACAATGTATCACTTTTCTTTCTGGCATACCAAAGGCATGCTGGTATACACAAGTTTTTAATTTCATCACATTTCAGGAGGAATGAAGCAATGTTTTCACAAAATTGTAAAGGTACCAACACATTTGTCCACTTCTACATATACCTCGTTGCTCTTTCCCTTCATGCACTTTGCATTGCTATGGCCCTTAACTGTTGCTACAGAAGGTTTGAAATAGTGGGCCAGACTTCGGATCTCCATGCTGAAGATGGTATCTGCTTATCCGGGGCTCTCTGAATTAGCTATATCAAGTCCAAATCTGTGTTTTTATCAGTTATTTAATCTCTACATTGCATTGCACGTACTGAAATAAAAAACTGTGAAATATTAGTGATAAAGAATCATTTATCTTACCTGAAACGCTTAAGATGCAGCCGCAGAACCTGAGGTAGTCTGAATATCATAAGTTGCTTCTTGGCCTCACTGAGCACAAGGGGCTTTGGAGATGACTTTCGTCTCCGACCTGAAAGAAATTTGAGTTAGCTATCCGGCTGCTAAAGCTGCACAGGTAAACAATGCAGCAAACTGATTTTTATATCAGCATTTCATTATTCAGAAAAGTAAGCAGATACTTGATTATAGGGATATTGTTTTCAAAATTAGAAAATAGTAAAAACTGAACTAATTAAACATTTTAGGAAATGACAGCAAATCAAATTTTAGTTAAAGGGGTTGTAAAGGTCTTTTATTTTCTAAATATGTTCCTTTCAGGTAGTGTGCTGTTGGTTCACTTACCTTTTCCTTTGTAAATGCTTTTTTCTGTGTGAATTTTCAACTTCCTGTTCCTCCTCTAGAAGCTTGCCCCCATCATCCGAGCCGTTCTGGCTGGGGGTTAGTCAGCGTGCTCGCCCCCTCCCTTGGGACTACATCCGTGCGGGGAGACGCTGTGTGCGTTCACAGGCACGGGAGGCAGGGGAGCCGCGGGCGTGCCTTGCTATTGTAATCTGAATGACCATCCCCGCCTTTACTCCACCCCCTTTTTTTGCTGAAGTGGAAGTGTGGCTCAGGTTCGTCGTCACACAGTGAAAAAGCGGCACTGCGCATGCGCGATGCCGCTAAGCATCAAGGGAATTGTAGTTCCTTTGAAGCCGTGACGTTGCTGCAGGGAGCACGCTCGAAAACCCGGAAGTTGAGGTGAACATACAGAAAGGAAAGGAGGAAGTGCTTATAAAGCCTATTTATCTAACAAGTAAATAAAAAATTTCAGCAGAAATAACAGCTAGATTCATGATCTATATAGCATATAGATCAGATATGGCCAAAATTTTTTTTAGCTTTACAACCCCTTTAACATTGCTTTTGGCCCATTGATGAATTGGACTTTGGGCTTCCAGCTGTCAGAGCAGGAGCACTCCTTTATTATTCTGTCTGTCTTATTATTATTACCCATGTCCATAAACCTCAATTCATATAAAATAAAAAGTTCATAGTAATAGAACAGTACTGCCTCCTCATGTTCAGAGTCCTCATTTAACTACTTGTCGACCAGCTCACACAGATATACTGTGACAGGTCGGCTCTCCTGCACGAACAGAGGTACCTGTACGTTGGTTCGTGCAAGGAGGATAGCGGCCGCACACGTGGACTCAATGTCCGCCAGCGACCCGCGATCGCGGCGAGGAGAGGAGAGGCAGAACAGGGAACTTCCTATCTGAACAAGGTGATTCCCCATTCTGCCAGATGACATGATAGATCTACTGTTCCCAGTGATCAGTAACAGTGATCTCTGTCATGTTCCAGCAAGCCCATCCCCCCCTAAAGTTAGAACACACCCAGCGAACACACCTAACCCCTTGATCGCTCCCTAGTGTTAACCCCTTCCCTGCCAGTGTCATTTTTACATTGATCAGTGCATTTTTATAGCACTGATCAATATAATAATGTCAATAGTCCCCAAAAAGTGTAATTTGTGGTCAGATTTGTCCGCCACAATGTGGCAGTCCCGCAAAAAAAAAAAAAAAAAAAAAAAAAAAAAAAAAAAAAATCGCAGATCGCTGCCATTACCAGAAAAAAAAAAATATAAATAAAAGTCCCTAAATCTATCCCGTAGTTTGGTTTGCGCAAAAGTTATCACGTCTACACGCAATATACGTAATTTTTTTTTACCAAACAGATGTAGAAGAATATATATCGGCCTAAACTGATGAATACTCTTTTTTTTTTTTTTTTTTTTTTTTTTTATATTTTTGGATATGAATTATAGTTTTTTTTTTAAATTGTTGGTTGCAGAGGTGATCAAATACCACCAAAAGAAAGCTCTATTTGCGGGGTAAAAAAGGAAATCAATTTTGTTTGGCTACATCGTTGCACAACCGCGCAATTGTCAGTTAAAGCGACGCAGTGCCGTATCGCAAAAATGACCTGGTCATTAAGGGGGCAAATCCTTCCAGGCTGAAGTGGTTAAAGTGTTTGTTAACCCCCCCCCAAAAAAAAAAGAAGATCCTGGTCCCTGCTGCAGAAGCCATGTATCAGAGCTGTACAGCGGCTGCAGTTCACGTGACCAGCCTGAAGATGGCTCTAAATTTGTATTTACATACCTCGTTTTTATAAAAAAGACATACAGTGTGCTATGCCTGCCTATAATAGAGGGACTGCCAGCGTTTATGTATGGGTTAACAAACACTTTAATAATATATCACACTTTATTCCAACTAGAGAGACCAAGATAACTTTTCTACTGAAGCTATGACAGGTAACACCACTCACTATTACACTGGTCACAAGCATAAATTCTTCCTTCCAAGGCCTCAGTTTCTGTAAACTTGGATAACATTTCCGTAAGCGTGCACTCAGTAGTAGTGACTGGAGCAATCCCCTTTTCTAGGCAGTGATAACGCTCAGGGAATTCCAGTGACAAATCCCAGAAAGGTTCCACTGTGTCAGACTTATAACTGCATGTCAGACATGTAACCTGTGAAAAAAAGAAGATGTATGAAACATTCATGTAGTTACGAGGGTCTATTCTAGAAAAGTAAAGGCTGCCTGCAAAAAAGATGTAAAGTGCACAGTTGGGAGAGGAATATATAAAGAACAGTAACAAAAAGTGTTCTCACCTGACTGAGCAGTTGCCCATGGAATATTGTGTTCACTACCTTTAACACCTGTTTGGTGAGCTTCCGCTGGGAAATGGGGATAAGTATTCTGTGTTTGCTGCCCTCAGACTCCAGTTCCTGTTGCACCTTATCCAGAAGCTCACACAAGAACTCCTGAGCATCTTGCTGGTCATATCCCCTAAAGGCTGGAATTAGGTTCCAAACAGAGTGCAGCATGGCAAAGGGCGAAACCAGCGCCCATTTCCCTGACCACATAACTCGAAATAGGGTGTGCAGTTCATGGCAAAGGGAGAGCTGCTTGGTGCTGGGTTCCTTGGCTTGAATTAGCTCCAAGTTTTTCTTAAGCGATGACCCCCCATTCAATTTAAGGCCCCCAGATGGGCACTGTGCACCACTATCACCCATACAGTGCTTGCCATTGGTGCCTTTTCCCAAAAGTTCCTCTTTCTCACAGGGATCCAAGGTAAGGAAGCATTCCCTGAACTTCTGCAGGTGACTCAGTACCTGTAGTATGGAGTTCATGTAACATGTGTTTCCAAGATTGCGAAGTCCTGTAACTCCAGGGGTCACATTGGGCCGTATTGAGTATAGCTGATTAAAGCGTCTTTGAGCCTCTTTTCTTGAAGCTGGGCTGCTGGTTGTCATGTCCCTGAATTTACGGGGAATAAGGCTGTCCCTATGTGTGTGCGATAACAGACGGGCACTTTTCCTTGGAGGGGTGTTTGCTAGCTCTTCAAGAAGACGCCGTTTCACTTCTTGACGCTTTAGCCTAGCTTCTTCTTTCTTTCTCTCTAGCTCAGCTTTCTGTCTCTTTTCCTCCAATTTAAGCTGGCCCCTTGAGCTTTTTTCAAACCATTGCCTGAGCGCTTTTGCTAGCAGCGTATGGCGTCGATGCCGCAGTGCTGTGAGCATCAAAGGTTGCCCTTGTGACTTAAGGCTATCAGACCCCTCAATAGCTGTGGTTTGTGAACGCAAGCTTCTGCGGCTGGATGTTTCCTGCTTTTGACTCCGCACAGCAGACAGCGCACTTCTCAGTAGCTTTAGGTCACCCTCTGGGTTATCATTTAATACATAGTCCTGGCACAAATAGCAGAAGACATAAAGCTCATGCACCTCCATAACCAAAGGGTGTCTGCTCTCTTGGAAGTGGCGCAACGCATGCTCTTCAATGTAACGTCCACAGGCCACATGGGAACACTTGAGACAGGCCCATATGGATTCTCTAGTATCACAATCCACACAGCGCCATTTCTGTGGATTTAATATTGAGTGGTCTTGGGATAAGCGCAAGCGTCCCACGTGTTTACATCGATCCATGTCTCACAGCAAGATCCTACAGGGAAACATAACAAGGCAGTAAGAATCACACATAAGTTTGTAAAATATTAATTTTAATGTTTATATCTAAATTATTTTGCAAAGTAGCATGAGCAGATTCACACAAAAAAAATATGTATATACAAACATTTTTTTATTTTCAAATAATATAGGAAGATCTTGTGAGCCACAGATGGGTTAAAATAAAACCCTTAGTGCTAACAGCTGCAAACACTAATCACGTTCCATATCCGTGCAAATAACAATGTAATAAAGTAAATGTGTTTGCGCTAGAAAAGTTATGATGAAATATAAAAATTAGTGTATATATATATCTGTGCATTAAATAAAAAACAATCTATCACCATGTACTTAAACAATAAATTGCAATCTGTGATAAATTAATGATATAATCAAAGTGCAATGTGCATAAAATTACTAAAAGTCCAAGTGCAAACTCTGGTTGAAAAGAGTGCTCACTCTTTGAATATGTGATAATAAAAGTTCATAAATAAACTCCCAGAGTGTTCAAATATAGTGTTCATATCTTGTGATATCCATCATGCTCATCCAAAAAAAATGTAAAGAGATAACATGCTCCAGTGCTCTCCCGGTGACCCCCACAGGCATATACGCTCACCTCAGAGCGTGTGACACAGTACCTAAACTATGTCAAATCACGCTTGGGAGCCACTCCTGGGCTCTAATAGATATGGTGATGTCTCACACCGTGTGGGTGTATGAGTGCACCATCCTAATCAAGGCTTCACAAATGAGAAAACACAGCGCTGGTGTGGCGTGCGGTGTGGTATACTGCTCTCGTTCGTTCCTCCGTGCTGTCAGCTCCGTCTTGGCCCCTCCCCTACGCGTCTTCGGCACAGGGATCACGTGCCTTCATCAGGGGGATCCACTCACGCACCCACACAGTGTGAGTACCCCTAGTAGGGGAGTGTTTATATTTGGAATAAATATTTGCTTGCAATGTTACACTATGGAGCTTCTTTTTTCTCATTTATGTAATGGAATGCTGATAATTGAGCAAGTTGGAGGACAACATCACCATATCTATTAGAGCCCAGGAGTGGCTCCCAAGCGTGATTTGACATAGTTTAGGTACTGTGTCACACGCTCTGAGGTGAGCGTATATGCCTGTGGGGGTCACCGGGAGAGCACTGGAGCATGTTATCTATTCACATTTTTTTTGGATGAGCATGATGGATATCACAGGATATGAACACTATATTTGAACACTCTGGGAGTTTATTTATGAACTTTTATTATCACATATTCAAAGAGTGAGCACTCTTTTCAACCAGAGTTTGCACTTGGACTTTTAGTAATTTTATGCACATTGCACTTTGATTATATCATTAATTTATCACAGATTGCAATTTATTGTTTAAGTACATGGTGATAGATTGTTTTTTATTTAATGCACAGATATATATATTGGAGGTCGACCGATATATCGGCCGATATTTGGCTTTTTTTACTTAATCGGCATCAGCCGATTGTGCTGATAAAAAAAAGCAGATTATAACTTCAGCGGGACTTGCAAATGACTTCTGTAATAGAAGTCAATGCAAGTTGTCTGAAACTTATCTGTGGAGAGGATTCTCTCCTCCCTGGGCAGCCTGCCAAGTCTGATAAGAAGATACATCGTATCTTTTCAGGTTCTTTTATCAATGAGCTGAACTGTGTAGAAGCTCTCAGTTTAACCATTTAAAGACTAAATCTTTTCTGACACTTGTTGCTTACAAGTAAAAATACTGTATTTTCTGCTAGAAATTCACTTAAAAACCCCAAACATTATATATATATATATTTTTTTAGCAGAGACCCTAGGGAATAAAATAGCGGTTGTTGCAATATTTTATGTCACACGGTATTTGCGCAGCGGTCTTTCAAACGCAATTTTTTTTAAAAAAATACACTAATGAAATAAAAAAAAAAAAAATAAGCAGTAAAGTTAGCCCATTTTTTTTCGTCCAAAAGTTTTGATTACCTGTTTTTGTGTATTTAATATTTAAGATATCGTTATTTTTTTTTAATCTAAATTATACACACAAGTGAACTGATTGGAGGTTTGTTTTGTTTAATAAATGTTTAAATGTAAAAAAATTTCTGTATTACTTAAGGCTGCTTTCACACTGGAGCGGGCATGCGTTGACGGTAAAACGCTGTTAGTTTTAGCGGCGCTTTACTGTCATTTTAGCGGCGCTATTCGGCTGCTAGCAGGGCGCTTATAACCCAGCTAGCGGCTGAGGAAGGGGTTAGATGCGCCCCTGAAGCGCTGCTGCCGAAACACTTTGCAGGCGCTTCGGCAGCGGTGCGCATTCATTTCAATGGGCAGGAGTGGTGGAGGAGCGGTATACACCGCTCCAAAGATGCTGCTTGCAGGACTTTTTTATAAACATCCTGCCAGCGCATCGCCTCAGTGTGAAAGCACTCGAGCTTTCACACTGAGACTGCAGGGGAGCCGTTTTACAGGCACTTTACAGGCGCTATTTTTAGCCCAAAAGCGCCTGAAAAACGCCCCAGTGTGAAAGGGGTCTAACTGTTAGATTTTATGTGATGAAGGGGGATAAAAAAAAAAAATCGGCCTAATATTTCGGCCCAAAAAAATCGGCATCTTATATCGGCCATCGGCCACTGCGATTTCTAAATATCGGCATCGGCCAGAGAAAAACCCATATCGGTCGACCTCTAATATATATACACTGATTTTTATATTTCATCATAACTTTTCTAGCGCAAACACATTTACTTTATTACAAACATTTTATTTTAGCAGAAAATGTATCAAAATTAGGCTAATTTCACCTAAATTACAGGAAAGGCGAAGTTGGTAAAGGCAACTGTATTAAATACATTCTTCTCCTCAGTTTATGTGAACAAAAGGAAGGGTATAATAAACATGACCGTAATCTTAACCACTTCAGCCCTGGAAGGATTTACCCCCTTCCTGACCAAGCCATTTTTGTGATATGTTGTTGTGTTGCTTTAACTGACAACTGCGTGGTTGTGCGTCGTTGTACCCAAACAAAATTGACGTTCTTTTTTCCCCACAAATAGAGCTTTCTTTTGGTGGTATTTGATCACCTCTGCGGTTTTTATTTTTTGCGCTATAAACAAAAAAAGACCAACAATTCATTTAAAAAAAAAAAAACTATAATATGTACACTCCCTCCCATGTACTTGTATAAAGATGGCCATACATTATGCAATCTGATTGTATGAATTCCTTTAGATTTACCAGAGCTATGAATTAGGAGTACCCACCTATTTATCCATTCACTCTGTATCCAATCAGGCAGTTGATGGTAGATCTAAAGGAGATTGTACAATCAGACTGTATAGTGTATGTCGAGCTTTACAGAACCAAGGACACACTTCTGTTTTCAATGCTACAGCTCTATCCACGCTGTTATCTCATCTCCTGCCGACTTCAAAATGCCAAATAAACGATCTATGCAAGATTAAAGATAGGGTAGGAAAAGAAAAAGAAAAAAAAGATTCCTGTGTATTTAGTAGAGAAGAGTGATCACTGATTGATTGCATTTCATTTAAAAAACATGCACCTGAAAGTGGGTGGTAAGTAGGAGGGTAGATGCAGGGTGTGTGCTAATGAGGTCAACTCCTTCCTGTGTCATGACCTATAGTCTGTCCAGGAAGTAAGGCAGAAGTAATGGATAAGTGTTTTTAAACAGCCGCGAAGACAGTGAGGTAAGCATGTGTAGAATAAATGGAAAGTGTTTTTATTTTTGCAAAAGTAGTACATTAATGCTATATTGGTACATAGGGGAGCTGAAATTTGGAAAAAAAAAGGTGAACAAAGGTATACTTATTCTTTAATAATATTATATTGAATGGATTCTTGTGGCTGACAGATACCGGTGTTGAAAAAAGACTAGAAAAATGTAATGTGAATAAATCGCCAGGACCAGATGGCTAACACCTGAGAGTTCTCAATGAACTTAACCATGTTATAGCCAGACCATTGTACCTAATTTTTAAGGCCAACATACTGACTGGAATGGTACCAACAGATTGGCAAAAGCAAAAAGGTACCAATATGTAAAAAAAAGGGACCAAGATATATACCTGGACACTACAGACCCATCAGCCTAACATCAATAGTGTGTAACTATAGGAAGAATTGATAAAGGGGCCGTATTTAAAAAAAATTACCAATGAAAATAGTATCATTAGCAGTAATCAACATGGATTTATGAAAAAATGTTCTTGCCAGACCAACCTTTTAACATTCTATGAGGAGGGGTGCTGTAATTTAAATGTAGTGTATCTAGATTTTGCTAAGGTGTTTGATACAGTACCTCTCAAACGCTTAATTTACAAATTAAGATATTTTGGCATAGATGATCTTGTACAGTGCCTTGAAAAAAGTATTCATACCCCTTGAAATTTTCCACATTTTGTCATGTTACAACCAAAAATGTAAATGTATTTTATTGGGATTTTATGTGATAGACCAAACACAAAGTGGCACATAATTGTGAAGTGGAAGGAAAATGATAAATGGTTTTCAAATTGTTTTACAAACAAAATATCTAAAAAGTGTGGTGTGCATTTGTATTCAGTCCCCTTTACTCTGATACCCCTAACTAAAATCTAGTGGAACCAATTGCCTTCAGAAGTCACTTAATTGATAGAGTACACCTGTGTGTAATTTAATCTCAGTATAAATACAGCTGTTCTGAGAAGCCCTCAGAGGTTTGTTAGAGAACCTTAGTGAACAAACAGCAACATGAAGGCACACCTTTTCCGGATCGGCCACTGCCGTTATACGTCGATACTTTGCCGTTTTGGCAGCAGATAGCTACCATTACCCTGGTATTTTCTGAAACGGCGGTCGGTTCATTTTAAGAAAAAAATTGTCTCTGCGGCGGATTCGTTGTAAGATCACTTTGATCGGCGGCTGGAGAGGTGCCCACCCCCCTCCCGCCACGTTCCAGTCATCTCTGCAGCTTACCGAAGCCGCCGGTAGCAGTGGAAACAATCCGATCCTTTCCCCTCAGAGGCACTGTGTCGAGTGAGGGAATGATGGCCTCCACTTGACTCAATGATGTTGGATGATGGAAGCCATGTCAAACGTCGCTTCCACCAAACGACTTTAAAAGAATTTTTTTTTTTATTGAATAAAACAAAAAAAAAACAAAAAACAAAAAAAACAAACACACAACACTTTTTTTTTATTGCATTTAGGTGTAAATGTGAGATCTGAGGTCTTTTTGACCCCAGATCTTACATTAGTGGTCCTTTCATGCTTTTTTTTCTATTACAGGGGATGTTTATATTCCTTGTAATAGGAATAAAAGTGATCCAAAATGTATTTATTCTTTTAAAAAGGGACAGTGTAAAGAAGAAAAAAAAAACGTAAAAGCTTCCCGTCCCTCCGTGCTTGTGCGCAGAAGCGAACGCATACGCAAGTTTCGCCCCCATATGTAAACGATGTTAAAGCCACACATGTGAGGTATTGCCGCAATCGTCCGAGCGAGGATAATAATTCTAGCAAAAGCCCTCCTCTGTAACTCAAAGCTGATAACCTGTAGAAATTTTTAAACGTGGCCTATGGAGATTTTTAAGGGTCAAAGTTTGTCGCCATTCCACGGGCGCAATTTTGAAGCATGACATGTTGGGTATCAATTTACTCAGCGTAACATTCTTTCACAATATAAAAAAATAAAAAATTAGGCTGACTTTACTGTTTTTTTACTTTTTAAATTAAAAAAAGTGTATTTTGTACAAAAAAATTGCTTTGTAAGCGCAAATACAGTGTGACAAAGTATTGAAACGACCGCCATTTTATTAATATATATATATATATATATATATATATATATATATATATAATGTTTGGGAGTTCCAAGTAATTTTCCAGCAAAAAAAAAAAAAATGATTTTAACTTGTAAACAAGTTTAAAAAAGAGGCCTGGTCCTTAAGTGGTTAAAAGCAGGGTTAGGTTATAAAAAAAAATATCTCAAGCTTTGAACATCTCACGGAGCATAATCCAACATCCGAAAATGGAAAGAGTATGGCACAACTACAAACCTACCAAGAGATGGCCATGGTAATTCTGGAGGAGCTGCAGAGATCCACAGCCCACAGCTCAGGTGGGAGAATCTGTCCACAGAACAATTATACCCGAAATGCTAAATGGTCAGAGGGGATTTTATACAAATGATCTAGTGTTGGCCGAAACTTTCCCGGTATTGGGCCAAGATTTACAGGTGATTTTTGACCTAGCCCAAACACGTGATTTCGTGATCCGTTAGTGTGCTTGCTGGGGGCGCAATAGATGCTGAAATGTATCCAAAAAGGTATTTACACTATGGTGACCAGATTATTGTACCTAGCTTGAAAGCTGCTTGACCGATTCTGGTTGGCAGCCACCATGCCTACTAAGGCGCAGTGGATCGCCCATGTTAACTCCCTTCTACCTAGAGAACAGTTAGATTATCGCCATCGAAAAGCAGTTAAATTTAACCTTATTTGGTAGAGTTGGCTTGATAACCCAAATCTTGCCCCACCACAGCTAGTGATGGATAGGCCGTTACAACGTTGAACCCACCAAGAGTTACAATGGTTTTGGCCTGAGCTTGGGTATTTCTGAATGTTATATCAGAGAGTAGATTGTCCCTCAAAAAGCTCTGGTTGTTTTGTGTTTATCCTTTTATTATTTTTATTTCCTTATAAAACCTTGTTTATTTTCCTGTAGACCCTGTGTACAATGCTTGGTTGTCATGTATACCCTTTTTTCCTACAATTTGTAGTGACTTTTTATTCTGGTCAATAAAAAAAAAGTTAGGATTAAAAAAAAAAAAAAAAAAGAAGAAGAAGGTTATAACTAGTTTTGTTTGCGAAAAGCCATGTGAAGGACACAGCTAGCATGTGGAAGGTGATGCTCTGGTCAAATGAGACCAAAACTGAACTAGCTGGCCTAAAAGCAAAAAGCTATGTGTGGCGGAAAACTAACACTGCACATAACCCTGAACACACCATCCCCACTGTGAAACATGGTGGTGGCAGCATCGTGTGGGGATGCTTTTCTTCAGCAGGGACAGGGAAGCTGGTCAGAGTTGATGGGAAGATGGATGTAGCCAAATAGAGGGCAATCTTACAAGAAAACCTGTTAGAGTTTGCAAAAGACTTGACTGGGGTGGAGGTTCACCTTCCAGCAGGACAAATACCCTAAACATACAGCCAGAGCTACAATAGAATGGTTTAGATCAAAGCATATTCATGTGTTAGAATGGCCCAGTTAAAGTCCAGACCTAAATCTAACTGAGAATCTGTGGCAAGACTTGAAAATTGCTGTTCACAGACACTCTCCATCCAATCTGACAGAGCTTGAGCTATTTTGCAAAGAAGAATGGGCAAAAATGTCACTCTAATGTGCAAAGCTGGTAGAGACATACCCAAAAAGACCTGCTGTAATTTCAGAGAGAGGTGGTTCTACAAAGTATTGACTCAGGTGGGCTGAATACAAATGCACACCACACTTTTCAGATATTTATTTGTAAAAGATTTTGAAAACCATTAATCCTTTTCTCTCCACTTCACAATTATGTGCTACTTAATGTTGGTCTATCACATACAGTGAGGCGAAAAAGTATTTGATCCCCTGCTGATTTTGTATGTTTGCCCACTGACATAGAAATGATCAGTCTATACATTTTAATGGTGGGTTTATTTTGACAGTAAGAGAACGGTGAGGAATCAGCCCAGAACTACACGGGAGAATCTTGTCAATGATCTCAAGGCAGCTGGGACCATAGTCACCAAGAGAACAATTGGTAACACACTACGCCATGAAGGACTGAAATCCTTCAGCGCCCGCAAGGTCCCCTTGCTCAAGAAAGCATATGTACAGGCCTGTCTAAAGTTTGCTAATGAACATCTGAATGATTCAGAGGAGAAGAGGGTGAAAGTGTTGTAGTCAGATGAGATCAAAATCGAGCTCTTTAGCATCAACTCAACTTGCCATGTTTGGAGGAGAAGGAGGAATACTGCCTATGACCCAAAGAACACCATCCCCACTGTCGAACATGGAGGTGGAAACATTTTGCTTTTGGGGTTTTTTCTGCCAAGAGGACAGGACAACTTCACCGCATCAAAGGGACGATGGATGGGGACATGTACCATCAAATCTTGGATGAGAACCTTCTTCCCTCAGCCAGGGCATTGAAAATGCGTCATGGATGGATATTCCAGCATGACAATTGTGATGGACTCCGGACACCCTGACTGGGTACCTCTGCCAAGAAGCTGCTTCCCAAGCTCTGGAACAGGAGACCAGTGAATCTGGCTATAGTTACCCCAAGAACTAGGCAGTACCAGTTTTGGAGTAAACCAGAAAAAGAACTCTTTATTTGAACAAGAATACAGAATATATACACACCACAGGAAGACATCCCCCCTCCTGATCATATTACCCATACAAATACAAACTGTAACCAGGAATATAATTACAACAACTGACATATACTATAAACATTAAGTTAGCCACCTGGGTGACTCAGTGCCCACCCAGACTATTACTATTCCGAGATCTCCACTTCAGGTCGGACTTGCTGTCACCAAGCTTCACACAGTGCAATACACATTATCAGAAGTATAAACACAGAACACCTTCAGACAATAGCAGGAGACCTACTTTCAATAAACACATTTGGCCGGGGCCACAGACAGGTGGTTTGCTGATGACATCAGGATCTGCTTTGAGTCCCACAGTGTGGAGCAGTCCTTGCTGAAAATATGGCATATAGGCCCTTAACATGGATCCCTGGCCTAGAGTCCCAGAGTCTGTGTGTCTTGGGAAGACATGGACTTGAATCCAAAGTAACATTACTCAAAGGGTCCCCAGGCATATGCCTCACAAAAAGTAGTGTTACCTTAAAGGCCAGGGCCCATAGTCAGTAGGCAAGAGGCTAGCCTGCAGTCCCCTCCAAAAGCCCCTGTTCGGGTGAGTCTGTCACAACAATGACCCAAAACACACAGGCAAGGCAACAAAGGAGTGTCTCAAGAAGAAGCACATTAGGGTCCTGGAGTGGCCTAGCCAGTCTCCAGACCTTAATCCCATAAAAAAATATGTAGAGGGAGCTGAAGGTTCAAGTTATCAAGCGTCAGCCTCGAAACCTTAATGAGAGGATCTACAAAGAGGTGTCCCTCCTGAGATGTGTGCAAACCTGGTGGCCAACTACAAGAAACGTCTGACCCCTGACGTTGCCAACATGAGTTTTGCCACCAAGTACTAAGTCATGTTTTGCAAAGGGACTGGAAACAGATAAGGAATGAGTACAGCGCTGCTCCGATGATGTTAAAGAAATGGTTACACAGTAAGCGGCTAACACACCTCTAAGACAAAGAAGTAAAGAACCAACAAATATATATATAGTGTAGCGCTATGTGTATAAATATATAATAACAAAAAATTAGATTCGAGCCATCTTGCAATGGCCAGAGGGTAAACAAAAAATACTTCAAAAAGTTAGATAGAAAGTGACTCAATGGGAAGAAGTGCACTATATATTACAAAATAACATATAAAGCATAATAGCGATGCACCAGTGAAAAGTGAAAACAGGACCAAAAAATAAATGTATATATAAAAAAATTAATCAACCGTGAATAAAGTCCATATATGTTGTTAAAATGTGTTCTTGATAAAAATCAAAAACCGCCACCAACAGTCTCTGAGGATTAGCTGATGAGGACAGCAACGGGGTATCACTGGTGGGTGAAACGGCAAAACACCAAATCCAATGTGACGTCTAAGTGTGTATCAAAACCATCACCATAGCATCTGAGGAGGCTTACCGGAAGCAGGGGACTTGAAAAGACATACGTCTTACAAGTCACAAAAAGCTTGTTTAGCCGCCGAGGCTAGCAGGATAAAACATCGGGTATCCACAGCTTCAAATAGGGGAGAGGGAGGATCTGTCGACAGCTTTAACCGTCCAGACGTATCAGCAGGCCAACCGGATGTTTAATTGGAACCATGAGAGAAGGAAGACTCACATGGCATGATATCGTTTAAAAAACATGCATTTATTAAAACAATAAAAAAGAAACACTCACATGATATAAGAACGTAAACAGCTTAAATGGTATCAAGCGCGGTGATCATAGGGGGTCCACCCGACATGTTTCGGCTAATCAGCCTTCATCTGGGGTGTGGACCCCCCTATTCCACCGCTATTTAAACTAGAAATGACCCCCACTGGGAGTGTCATAACCCAGGAAGTGACCAACTGACTTCACTTCCGGTTCTCAAGTAAATGTGTATAAACCTTATGTAATATGTATTTTAAAAAACAAAGATAAGCAGTATTTATACCGCTATTTCTAAAACATCGGGGTCAAAAATAAGCATAAACTTAAAATGATGCTGACATTGTGGCCGGCCGATCCGGAAGTATTCGGAATGGGAATCCAAGCCTCCTTCTCGGCACGGCCAGATTGCATAGGACAGAGCGCCGTCACGCTCCGCCCCCTCTGTTCAGCCGAGTATTGAGGACGTGCGCAGTAGCGGAAATCACAGAGAGGAAGTTATGGTGCCCCGACCCATAGGATCCACTGCCCAAAACGAGGCGTGGTGCGGCGGCGGACTTCCTCTCTGTGATTTCCGCTACTGCGCACGTCCTCAATACTCGGCTGAACAGAGGGGGCGGAGCGTGACGGCGCTCCGTCCTATGCAATCTGGCCGTGCCGAGAAGGAGGCTTGGATTCCCATTCCGAATACTTCCGGATCGGCCGGCCACAATATCAGCATCATTTTAAGTTTATGCTTATTTTTGACCCCGATGTTTTAGAAATAGCGGTATAAATACCGCTTATCTTTGTTTTTTAAAATACATATTACATAAGGTTTATACACATTTACTTGAGAACCGGAAGTGACGTCAGTTGGTCACTTCCTGGGTTATGACACTCCCAGTGGGGGTCATTTCTAGTTTAAATAGCGGTGGAATAGGGGGGTCCACACCCCAGATGAAGGCTGATTAGCCGAAACATGTCGGGTGGACCCCTATGATCACCGCGCTTGATACCATTTAAGCTGTTTACGTTCTTATATCATGTGAGTGTTTCTTTTTTATTGTTTTAATAAATGCATGTTTTTTAAACGATATCATGCCATGTGAGTCTTCCTTCTCTCATGGTTCCAATTAAACATCCGGTTGGCCTGCTGATACGTCTGGACGGTTAAAGCTGTCGACAGATCCTCCCTCTCCCCTATTTGAAGCTGTGGATACCCGATGTTTTATCCTGCTAGCCTCGGCGGCTAAACAAGCTTTTTGTGACTTGTAAGACGTATGTCTTTTCAAGTCCCCTGCTTCCGGTAAGCCTCCTCAGATGCTATGGTGATGGTTTTGATACACACTTAGACGTCACATTGGATTTGGTGTTTTGCCGTTTCACCCACCAGTGATACCCCGTTGCTGTCCTCATCAGCTAATCCTCAGAGACTGTTGGTGGCGGTTTTTGATTTTTATCAAGAACACATTTTAACAACATATATGGACTTTATTCACGGTTGATTAATTTTTTTATATATACATTTATTTTTTGGTCCTGTTTTCACTTTTCACTGGTGCATCGCTATTATGCTTTATATGTTATTTTGTAATATATAGTGCACTTCTTCCCATTGAGTCACTTTCTATCTAACTTTTTGAAGTATTTTTTGTTTACCCTCTGGCCATTGCAAGATGGCTCGAATCTAATTTTTTGTTCTTATATATTTATACACATAGCGCTACACTATATATATATATGTTTTGCAAAGGGGTCAAATACTTATTTCACAGATTTAAAATGTAAATCAATTTATAACTTTTTTGAAATGTGTTTTTCTGGATTTTTTTGTTATTCGGTCTGTCACTGTTAAAATAAACTTACCATTAAAATTACAGACTGATCAATTTTTTGTCAGTGGGCAAACGTACAAAATCAGCAGATCAAATACTCCCCCCCCCCCCCACTGTAAAATCCCAATAAAATACATTTACATTTTGGTTGATACATGACAAAACGTGGAAAATTTCAAGGGGTGTGAATACTTTTTCAAGGCACTATATGTACCTGGAGAGAAAACTGGATACAGAAGCATGTCCATAGAGGAGCGATTATTTACATATTTTCCTAATGTTCAAGGAGTTGTGAGAGGGGTGCCAGGGCTCTCTCCTGGGACCAATTCTCTTTAACTTGTGCATAAATGATAGAGGTTAGAATAAAATAGTTCAATCTCAGTGTTTGCTGATGATACAAAGCTAAAAAAGGGCAATAACTTCCCAAGAGGATGTAGAAACTTTACAAAAGAAACTTGTTAAAAACAGAAGTGGGCAGAAATATGAGGTTTAATATTGAAAAATTTAAAGTAATACACTTGGGCGTTAAAAATGTGCATGGAAATTACCAGAGAGGGACAACCTCCCTCCCCTTTACATCTAACAGTAACTTCAATAAAAGGCAAGATGAAGTTATCCTTTTCTGCTCCCATGTTTCTAAAAAGGTGAATAAGAGCTTAGCAACTGTGAGGCAATGAAGATTACAAACTTTTAAAGGTTTATTAAAATACAGATTTTAAACAAATTGAGCTTACCCATTACCCAGCTTTGGCCATAATTCTTTTTAAGGTTATAAAACACAGAATGAGAGCATTTTTAAGAACAGGTGAAACGTGTTCAATTAGGAAACATTCTCACTGTCAATTTGTCTAATGCAGAATACCACACTGGCTGCCTCCACTGGCTGCCTCCTCACTGAGGTCCAATCTATAGCCTAGGCCTAGAACGTAATGGAACTGCACAGCGATTTTTAACAAAACGTCTGTTCTCATTCATCCAGGTCGTGGTATAGCTAGTAGTAACTGGTCACATTCAACTGAGCTTGTTCTACAACTTTGACGATATTTCACAGCGTATCCAAACCACTTCTTCAGTTCTAATGAGTGTTTGGAACATAGCCCAGTATTTATATGTACACAAAACTATTAGAGTCGCCTTAATCCAATCACCACGGAATATGTCAAGACAAATGTTGATTGTCCAATAACCGGGTGGAAGGTGTAAACGTTTTGGAACCAACTACGATGTTCTACTTACATAAGTGGATCCCTTGGAGTCAGGAAGTCTGCATATGTGGTAATCTTTAGAGATTTACATAGCTGAAGGTGTAAGTTGTTGTCAAATTGCCAGGGTAGAGAGGTTAAAATGACATATATGAACAGAGGGAATCACTGGTTTGCAAGAGGTGTGAATGCAGCCATTTATGTCAAACTGGAACATCAATTCCTAAACAGGTGTGGGGGCTTCTGACACCATGGGGGAAATTTAGTAAAATGGATCCACACAGAATCTGGTGCAGCTGTGCATAGTAACCAATCTTTGAACATCAGCTTGCTTGAATAAGTTTTGACAGTAAGGCTCGGTTCACAGTGCAGTGACCTGAAAGTCACACGACTTTGCCAGGCGGCTTCAGAGCAACTTTAGGGAATGCCTGGGTAATCTTCCTGTAATGTCGGATCCAAATCACATAATTTAAAGCGGGCGTAAACTCTCCCCCTCCTATGCTGTTTTCAATCAGACCATTATATTAAATTCTTCTGACACATTCTACAACATGATTTAGCTCCAACCGCATGTTCCTTACTGTGTTTAAGATGCTTATACATTAGTTTCTCCCGGGATAAGCCAGCGCCATATTAAGTGTTGTTTTCCGTGTCTGTAGTAGATAATACCTCCGACCTTTCATGTAGCCCTTGCTATAGTCTCGCGCATGCGCGATTGTTTCTCAGTCAAGCCTCCTTCTAATGAGAATGTAGTCTCCTGGTATTGGAGCGCAATGCTGCAGATATGTCAAGGCACACTGCTCAATGGACTGACAGCACAAAAATAAGTGTGCCGTGAATCGCGGGAGAGATGCGCATGCGCTGGTAAAGTACAGCGATTAATAGTGCTTTTAATGCTGATTTATATGTGCTAAAGTGATGGGAGAGATCCGACTTGGCGGCGACTTTCATTAAAGTCTATGGGCACAAGTCAGATAGAAGTTGCTTTGAAGCACTGGAACTTTTTTTTTTTTTTTTAAAGTCGGAGCAACTTCAGTAGTGCTAATTAAGGCAGCTCTCATTGACTAAAATGGAATTTCACGTCACGCGACTTGGGGTCTCACAAGTTGGATCCAAATTCGCGACAGTGTGAACCAAGTCTAAGACCTAGAAGCTGACTGGCTACCATGCACAGCTGCACCAGTTTTAGTAACTCTCCCCCTATCTGCCTTGCACATAATGCTTTTTAACATCACTACCCTGGCAATTTAACAATTCACATGTTTAACCATGTAATTAGAAGGAGTAACACATGTGCAGACATCCTGACACACGGTTACAAGATTATGTAGCTATAACAGGGTAGTTGGTTTCACAACTTTCACAATTCCTATCCAATTATAGGAAAATCAACATCTGTCTTGACAAATTTTATGGTAAGTGATAGTTTTGAAGACTAGTTTAGGAATTTACCTTCATTTCAGCACTGTTGTTATCTTAAAAATGTTTTAGAGGTTGGATTAGGAAATCTGAGGTTTTTACATATTTTCTTTTAATATGGTTGGGGCTAATAAGCGAAATATTTTGAAAGTCAGTTAAAGTGTTACTAAACCCACAACAGTAAAATCAGTCTGTATATTCTGTATATGCAGTAAAGTATGCTTGTTATACTCACCTTGGAACCTAAGGGGTAAATCCTCCGCTAAGAGGCACTCTGCACATGCTCAGATTGGCGTGCTAGTTTTTTTCTTAGGAGGGTGCATGTGATCAGCACAGGGCCAATCAAGACTCTTCAGACAGAGGGTCAGGGGTCATGCAGCCTCATAGGACAGTTACAGGAGAATAAAAACCCCTCCTACAAGCTTTAATCAGTGCTCGGCCGGACATGCATAGAAGTCACAAGACTTCTATATACTGCGGATGATGCTTATTTTGTTCTGAAAATCCTTTGTTGTGTATTTGATGTTTATTTGTAGGACAAATGAAAAAAGACAGCAGGGAAATAAAAGGAATGCCAAGTATATGCTGCTGGGGAGGACAGCATTAAAACATGAACCCTCCATAAGCAAAAGCACATATTTACTTTAAGGTGACATAGTGAGGAGAAGTACTTCTATACACAATGCTTATGTCTTGCACAGTATTCCCAATCAAGACTACCAACAATTGCCTCATTAACATTTACAAACTGCAGCAACATGAAACTACTAGAGTTTGTGTAGAAAAATAACAACTGCAAAATATTCACATTAACTTTTGTTTTAGCATCATTTAGATTTATTTTTTTTTAAAAACCTCATAAAATACCTAGACACAAGGACATATTAAAGGAATCAAATATAGAAATAGAATTTAGTTACCTGTTAACAGATTCATTAGAAATTCCACGCAGAGATGGCGAAAGTGGAATCTGGTTTCTCCCCATGTCAGATAATCACAGTACATGCCCAGAAGAACAGCCTACAGTCCCAAGTGATTAATGAAAGCACCTTTAGTAAATCACAAATAAATGGACACCGCATTAGTGGTAAAGAGAACAGGATGGAAATGAGCTTTTAAGCAACACCCAAATAGTTTGTTGATTTTGACAGATGACACAGATCAAATTCAAAGTAGATCTTAAAAGACATAAAAAGGGCTACCTTTAAAATCAGCTATTAAAAAAAACAAAACAAAAAACAAACAAACTACTAGTAAAACCCCAATTCCAAAAAAGTTAGGACACTGTAAAATCAGTGAAGATACATGAAGATAAAAATGTTTGTGTGCAGCAGCCCCCCCCCCAGGCACCAGTAATACTTACCTGAGCCCCCTCTCTGTTTAGTGATGTCCATGAGTGTGTCTCGGCCGTCTGAGACTCCCTCCTGATTGGCTGAGACACGGCAGCGTAGTCATTGGCTCCCGCTGCTGTCAAAGTCTGCTAGCCAATCAGGAGAGAGAGGGTGTGAGCAGACCGGGCCGCGGCTCCATGTCTGAATGGACACGGGAAAACGTTACTCGCTCATGTGCCCCCATAGTAAGCTGCTTGCTCTGGGGGCACAGAAGAGGGACCTGAGAAGAGGAGGATCCAGGCTGCTCTGTGCAAAACCATTTCACAGAGCAGGTAAGTAGAACATGTCTGTTATCTTTATAGAAAAGAAGAAAAACAAGACATTTCAATCACTTTAAGGTAAAAAACATTTTAGCTTTAGAATCACTTTAACCGCATCCGGACCACTTACATCTACTGCCGCAAGGCGGCCTGGGTGAGCGAAATCACGAACCTGTACATGATTTTGTGTACGTGGATTAGGGGGCGTGTGTGCGCGCCCGCTGTGATTGGACACAGTGGGAGCCAATCATTCACAGGAGAGACGGAGCAGTGGTGAGCCGATATAAATAAAGCGCACCACTGCTCTGTCAGGGAGGAAAAGAGAGATCGTGTTTCAGCTACGCTGAATCCCAAACACTTTCCCTCCAGTGAATCCACTCCCCCCAAAGTTAGTAACACCTCCCAGGGAACACATTTAACCCCTTGCTCACCCCTGTAGTTAACCCCTTCCCTGCCAGTGTCATTTATACAGGGATCAGTGCATTTTTTGCATTCACTGTATTGGTGACACTGGTCCCTAAAAAGTGTCACTTAGGTTCAGATTTGTCTGCCGCAATGCTGCAGTCCCGCTTAAAAAAAAAAAAATCACATAAGTCCCTAAATCAATCCCCTATTTTGTAGACACTATTACTTTTGCACAAACCAATCAATATATACGCTTACTGGGATTTTTTTTAACCAAAAACATGTAGCAGAATACATATTGGCCTAAATTGATAAAGAAATTACTTTTTTTTTGGATATGTATTATAGTAAAAAATAAAAAAATTTTTTTTCTTTTTCAAAATTGTCGCTCTTTTTTGTTTATAGAGCAAAAATAGGATTTTTACAACAGCTTACCTGTAAAATCCTTTTCTTTTGAAGTACATCACGGGACACAGAGCCATAGTAATTACTATGTAGATTATAGTCCACCTTCAGGTGCTGGACACTGGCATACCCTAAACAGGAAGTTGCCTCATTATATAACCCCTCCCATACCAGGAGCATCTCAGTTTTGTAGCAAAGCAATACACATGTATACTAGAAAGAAGGGAGGGACCTCTGTGTCCCGTGAAGTACTTCAAAGAAAAGCATTTTACAGGTAAGCTGTTAAAAAAAATCCTATTTTCTTATCGTACATCACGGGACACAGAGCCATAGTAGTTACTATGTGGGATGTCCCAGAGCAATGCCAACTGAGGGGAGGGAGACATAGCAAGTAGGGCACCATGAGATCAGAGGACTTATACTGCAGCCTGCAGTACACTGCGCCCAAAGGCGACATCCTCATGTCTTTTTACATCCACCTGATAGCATCTGGTAAATGTATGGATTGAAGACCAAGGTGCGGCCTTGCAGATTTGAGCCATGGAGGCTTGGTGATGCATTGCCCACGAAGCACTAACAGCCCTAGAGGAGTGCGTTTTGATTTGAGAAGGTAGAAACTACCTCTTTAAACCATAAGCTAGAATGATTATTTGTCTAATCCATTTAGAATAGTATATTTTCATGCTACCTGTCCTTTTTTCGTACCTTCAGGCAATACGAACAAAACATCCGTTTTCCGAATCAGAGCAGTCGTCTTTAATTAGACTGCTCTCACCACATCAAGAGAATGTAGTGATTTTTCTTCCATAGAACAGGGTTCTGGAAAAAATGAAAATAGAACAATATCCTGGTTTAGATAAAAACCTGATACTACCTTTGGTAAAAAGTTAGGATGAGGACGCAATACTATCTTATCCTTGTGAACAATAATAATATGGCTCTTTACAAGAAAAAGCAGCCAATTCTGATACCCTTCTTGCAGCAGATATGGTTACCAGAAAAAATAATTTCCTTGTCAAAAAAGGACCAAGGGAATATGTTGTATTGGTCCAAAAAAAAGGCTGTTTTGTAATGCCGCCAAAAACTAAATTCAAGTCCCAAGGGTCCAGGGGTGACCTAACCTGGGATTAAGCTGTGTTACCCCCTGAATAAAGTTACGAACCAAAGAAAGCGAAGCAACTAGTCGTTGAAATAATACCGATAAGGCTGAGACCTGTCCTTAGAAAGCACTCAAGGAAAGCTTTATTTCTCACCCCATCTGCGGAAAGTCAAGGATTCTACCTTTGACCTATTTCCTGGGGTGCAACCCCTGGTTTCACACCAGGAGACATATGCTTCCCAGACTCCATAATATATAATTATGGAGGCCAGCTCCCTTGCATTAACCAAGATAGAAACCACTGAACCTGATAGCCCACATTTCTTCAGAGTGTGGGTCTCAATAGCCAAACCTTTAAATTTAGCGTTTGTAAAGTAGGATGGAATACTGGACCTTGCGAAAGAAGGTCTCGCCATGGCGGTAGGGTCCATGGGTCCCCTACTGTTATCTTTACGATCCCTGCATACCAAGATTTCCTGGGCCCCGCTGGAGGCCACAAGAATCACCGACTTCCCTTCCTGCTTGATCCTGCGAAGAAGTCGTGAATGCAGGCAGAAGGAGGGAATGCATAAATTGGTGAGAACTGATTCCACGGGAATAGCAAGGCATCTTAGCAAGGCATACTAGCAAATCCTTTGTTTTTGACACAAAGTTGTCGATTTCTTTGTTGAACCTGGACGTAAACAGATCTATGTCTGGGATCCCCCATCTTTTGACATATTGACAGGAAGATATTGGGGAGAAGGAACCATTCTCTCCAGGAACAACTGCTGGCGAGTCAAGTAGTCTGTCTGCCAATTTTCTATTCCTAGAATGAAGACCGCCGATAGGCAAAGTACATTGTTTTCTGTCCAAGATAGGATATGATTCACCTTTCTCTGGGCCGCACAATTTCTTGTGACCCCTTGGTGATTAATATAGGCCATTGCTGTGGCATAGTTGGATTGAATCCTGGCAGGACAATACTGTAAACTTCAGGCCCTCAGAACCAAGTGCTCTGCCTGAATTTTTAGAATGATAATGGGCAAGGTCATTTCTGATCTGGGCCATTTCCGTGGTAACTGAAGAAAGGATTTTCCCCTTTGCAGAGTTTTGGATTTTACCATAAACTGAGGCTCCGGCGCACCCAGCCTACAGTACCTGGTATTTCCAAGTGGTCTATCCGGGTACTAACCAGGCCCGACCCTGCTTAGCCTCCAAGATCCGATGAGATTGGGCGCTGTCAGGGTGATGTGGCCATAGGCTTTGGAGTCAGACACATTGGGAATATAGAACTTGAACCCTTTGTTGAAAGCCGATAGGATAAGAATACCCTTTTCTGGGTGTACCCATGATCAGACCCAAGTATCTTAGCCCTTTTCATGGTTTTAAAGAAGATTTCTCCTAGGCTGAGAATCCGACCTAGATATTCCAGGTAGTTGAATGTGGTGACAGTTCATCCATATCGTATCACGAACAGATCGTCCAGGTAAACCATAATCGTTATATCTTGGGCCCTTAATCTGGCTAGAAGAGAGGCCAGAACCTTTGTAAACACTCAAGGTGCAGTAGCTAGACCGGAAAGCACAGCTACACACTGAAAATGAAGATTTTCCACCTTGAAAAGTAGATATTACTAGTGAGCGAGGAAATAGGCATATGGAGGTATGCATCTTTGACGTCAATTGATGCCAGACGTTCTCCTTGTAAGATGGAGATAACTGATTGGATTGACTCCATGTGAAAAAAGAGTGGTTATATTCAGGAATTGAATTTAGATTTTTGAGATCCAGAATGTCCATTTGGATTTAACCAAACCCCAACCTCTGCTCCTACATGGGGGCCACCATGATCACTTTTTGCCAAAAGATGGTTCAATGCTTGAGAGAAAGACTTCTTTTTCTCTGGATCCTTAGAAACGTTTGATCTAAAAAAATGAGGAGACGGGTAATCTTGGAACTCCAGTTTGTACCTTGGAGCTATCGAGGAAATCCCCCATTCGTCTTGACACTCTTCTTGCCAGATCCTTGAGAACTGCAGAAGAATTCCCCCTATTGAGCGAGCGGGGGCGCCTCCTCATAAGGAGGCTTCAGTATCTTGTAGGTTTCCTCCCCCAAGACCTCTTTTGTCCCTAGGGTTAACCCTGAGGATTACCTTTTGAACCAAGCCGTCATGACTGCCTGGAGGTTGATTTCCCTGGCACAGAAGAAGGAGCTTTAAAATACATTTACTCCCTTTCTTAAATGGCAAAAGGGGTACTTTTTCCACTAGAATTCCTTTGGATGCATTATCCAAAACATCCCCAAATAGCTATTTCACCACAAAAAGGAAGACTAGCCAGGAGCTTTTGCATGGTGCTTAGTGAAGGGCGCAAGGCCTGAAGGACAGAATCTCTCATAGCAACTATTGCAAACATAAAGCTGCCAGATTGTGGGCCTGCTGGGCAGGATAACCTTGAACACCTGTTTAAACTGGTCTCTCAACGATTAAGCAATTACTGTCAGCGCCGGCTGAGACACTCAATCTGCCAGAGAAAAAGGTTTTTTGTTTTTTTTTAACAGGAATTCCAACTTTTTAACCATTGGATCCCTAAGCATTTGAGCATTGTCTGCTGGACAAGTCAAACTCTTATTCACAGAGGATATAACAGCGTTAATTGCTGGTATACCCTACATAGTGAATTTCCTCCACCATAGGATAAAGTGTGAAAGCTTTTTAGGAGGGAAAATAATGCTCATCTGGGTGATCCTCTCAGATACAAAAAAGCTTTTCCAACAATGAATGGACAGGAAAAGGCATGCACAGCTTGAGGAGGCTTTAGCGAACCCAAACACTCAGTCAAGGGTACATAAATGTGGAGCGGACCATTTAGCAAGAAATTGCACCATCAATCTTAAGATTGAAACCAGCTGATTCTCCCACATTTGACACCCCAGAAGAGCAGTCATCAGTCTCACCACGGTCCCCTGAGGGAATTCGTCTTCTCCCGTCCCTAGTTCCTCAGTTTGAGGGTCTTGGGCAATGGAAGAGAACCTGTCGCATTTTGACCCACACTGGGATGCGATTAAAGTTGCTAAACTTTTTTTTTTTAAAAACCTATCATGGCTGATGAAAAAATATCTTTTATGTAAAATAAACAGGGGCTGCAGTGTTGAAAACAGTTGCAACATTTCATGACCTTGATGCTCACTCTGACCAGCCACCCCCTCTCAGGGGAGGATGCCATTTGTAGAGATGAGTAGGCTTTCCAGAGCTTAAGGGAGACCCTTTTAGCTCTTTTTTGGGTGTGTTTCAACCCCCCCATCTGACCTTAGCTTGATGCACAAAGCAGAGGTACTACCAGAAGAAATCGCATCCACTGCTTGAGCAATAGTCAGCCGCTGCTATTAACGCTCAGCCTGATGCAAATAGTAAATGTGTCAAATAGGAAATGCCTGTGTCACCAAAACCTCTTTCATGCTCCTCTTTGCTCTTATGTCTCTCTGACAATTTTGCAACCAGCACAAATGGATTTTTTTTTTTTTTAAACACACTCCCTCGTTGGAGGACGCCAACGCAGTGCTAAGCCCCACCCCCCTCCATCCGCTTTCAAAAAAAGAGTTTTCCCGCGCAAGCACGGGCCTCCAATCGGATCGGCTTGTGAGTGAGGGAGGGATGGCGTGGAGGAGACCTGGAAGCTGCCGCCGAGTAGGAGCAGTGAAAGAACACGACATTGCCGATCGTTTTTAGTTCTCCCTTATACTCACCCTCATGAAGAGGGGAAGAGTTCAGCCCAGGTGGGGGTGTCTGGAGGAAGCAAAACCCCCAAACTTACCGGAGGTCTGCCTGCTAGCTGGAGGAAAAAAAGTCTGCTGCTTCTGTGACACAGCGTGATCTCTGAGCAATACATGAGAAGGTACATGCTCCATACAGCCCCCAGTGGTGACACTTAGGCATGACAACATTTACTTTAACCAGTTGCCGACCGCCTCACGACGATATATGTCAGCAGAGTGTAATGTATGCCTGGCATGTTCTACTGTGTGTGTAGTGTTTGTGCACTCACATTTCTCTCCTCGGCGCCGGAACGGAAAATACCGAGCCGAGGAGAGATGACATCATTTCCTCTGCCTCTGTGTACTATACAGATCCAGGGGAGTGATCCCATTGGCTGGGAGCGATCGCGAGGGGGGGCCACGAATGGATGACCTCACCCTCCCCTCCGATCGCCGGGGGACAAACGCCGACCGCCTCGGGCACCGGACCCCCCGCCCGCGGGAGGCAAATCACGTACAGGTAAGTGATTCTTCCTGCTGCATTTGCCAATCCTAATTGGGAACCCACCACTTCTGCAGTGCCCGTACTTCCCCATTCACATCCCCAACCAAATACAGTCGGCTGCATGAGAGGCATTTTCTTTATGTCCTCCCGAGTACCCCTACCCAACGAACCCCCCCAAAAAAGATGTTGTGTCTGCAGCAAGCGCGGATATAGGCGTGACACCCGCTATTATTGTCCCTCCTGTCCTGACAATCCTGGTCTTTGCATTGGTGAATGTTTTGAACGCTACCATACACTAGTTGAGTATTAGCGTAGGGTACAGCATTGCACAAACTAGGCGCACTTTCACAGGGTCTCCCAAGATGCCATCGCATTTTGAGAGACCCGAACCTGGAACCGGTTACAGTTATAAAAGTTAGTTACAAAAAAAAAAAAATTGTTGTCATTTTATTGTTCTCTCTCTCTCTATTCTCTCTCTATTGTTCTGCTCTTTTTTACTGTATTCTATTCTGCAATGTTTTCCTTGTCAAAAGATTTTATTGAGTATATGGATAAGTAGATAACGAATACATGAGTAAACATATTGTAGCACAGATAAGATGCTAAAATTATTAGTTAATAATAGAATATTACATAACATATAAATTGCAGTAATTGGGTATAACCTGGATAAGGTGTAGAATACCTAAGTAGGAGCTATTAAAGAGTAAGTAGATTCTCAAATGGTACTTGTGCCCACAACTTGAGCTATGTCAGAAATGTCTGAAGGAGACTACAATCTACTAGGAAAAGAGCTTCAGGATCGGAAAGTGGATAGGGAAGAAGAGAAAGGAGAGAAGGAGTAGAACATAGAAAGGAGAGGGTCCACAGGGTTGGATTGAGATCCATCATGAAGTCTGTGCATTTTTTATATATCAGCTTAAATCATTGCAACTCAGCTACCATGGCAGTAGAACATTCTCATCAAAGTTAGATGGTAAATGATGTGTTATCCATGGGTGCCATTGTTTTTCAAATTTGGGAAGCAGAGCGTTGTCAATGGCTACCATTTTGGCATGAATCATGGCGTTAGTCATCCTATTCTTCGTCTCAGCCACCACCAATGTCGGAGACCGCCATGCCTTTGCCAAAGTTTGCTTAGCTACTGTTAGAAGTTGTACAAATAGTTTAAATTGAATCAAAGTTAGCGATCCTGGTTTCAGATTAAGTAATGCGGTAGCAGGATCAGGCTGTAGTTGCAAACCAAACATTTTGGAGGCCATTTTAAAGATCTCTTTCCAAAAGGTTTGTGCTATTGGGCATGTCCACCAGATGTGTAGTTGTGTGCCTGGCTCTGAACAACCACGATAACATTGCGCGGAATAGGTTGGTGCATATTTTGCAACCCTAGTTGGTACAAGGTACCATCTTGTCAATACTTTATAATTAGCCTCTACCTCAATAATATTTGGGGAGGCTGATTTGGTAGATGACCAGATTTGATCCCATTCTGTAGTGTCGAGCGTTCGACCCAGGTCCTCCTCCCATCTCTGGACATAAGAGGGTTTATCCAGTTCAGGTTGAACTATTAAATGTGAATAAAGTAAGGAAATCAAGCCTTTTGTGTGGGGATCTTTCCTGCAGATAGATTCAAACGCAGTAAAGTGTGTGAGAGGAGTGTCAGAGCTTATAAAAGGAGTGAAAAAGTTTTTAATTTGCAGGTATCGGAATAGTTCTGATTGAGGTATGCCGTAGTTTTCGCAAAGGGTTGGAAAAGGGATGAAAGATGTATCAGTGACAAATTTATGTATGTTCAAGATTTCCCTGGATGACCATTCTCGAAAGGATTTGGGAGCAGTCCAAGCAGGATAAAAGGCGGGATTTTTTAAGAATGAGAGAAGGGGTTTATGTGTAGATTGTAAGTTGTGTTTGGATTGAAGACTGTCCCATAGAGAAATGAAATGTTTGGTGATGGGGTTTCGTAAACCTTTACGATCTTTAGGATGCAGCCAAAGCAGGTTCGAGATCGATAAAGGATCACATTCAGTAGCTTCAATTGAAACCCATAATGGGATTTCCTGTCTTGCGTGATATTTAGTTAGGCTAGCAATATGAGCTGCCTTATAATATGTTGCAAAGTTTGGTACGCCTAAGCCTCCATTAACTTTGGGAAGATAAAGTGTGTGCAAAGGTATGCGTGGTTTGGATCTATTCTGCAATGTTTTATTGTTATTATGTTTTATCATGTTTGCTTTTCAGATATGCAATTTTTTATACTTTACCGTTTACTGTGTTTTATTGTTAACCATTTTTTTTGTCTTCAGGTATGCCATTCACAACTTTGAGTGGTTATACCAGAATGATGCCTGCAGGTTTAGGTATCATCTTGGTATCATTCTTTTCAGCCAGCGATCAGCTTTCATGTAAAAGCAATCCTAGCGGCTAATTAGCCTCTAGACTGCTTTTACAAGCAGTGGGAGGGAATGCCCCCCCCCCCACCGTCTTCCGTGTTTTTCTCTGGCTCTCCTGTCTCAACAGGGAACCTGAGAATGCAGCCAGTGATTCAGCCAGCTGACCATAGAGCTGATCAGAGACCAGAGTGGCTCCAAACATCTCTATGGCCTAAGAAACTGGAAGCTACGAGCATTTCATGACTTAGATTTCGCTGGATGTAAATAGTGCCATTGGGAAATTGGGAAAGCATTTTATCACACAGATCTTGGTGTGGTCAGATGCTTTGAGGGCAGAGGAGAGATCTAGGGTCTAATAGACCCCAATTTTTTCAAAAAAAGAGTACCTGTCATTACCTATTGCTATCATAGGGGATATTTACATTCCCTGAGATAACAATAAAAAGGATTAAAAAAAAAAAAAAAAAAAAACTGAAAGGAACAGTTTAAAAATAAGATAAAAAAGCAAAAAAAAAAAAAAGCACCCCTCTCCCCCCCTTGCTCTTGCGCTAAGGCGAACGCAAGCGTCGGTCTGGCGTCAAATGTAAACAGCAATTGCACCACGCATGTGAGGTATCACCGCGAAGGTCAGATCGAGGGCAATAATTTTAGCAGTAGACCTCCTCTGTAAATCTAAAGTGGTAACCTGTAAAGGCTTTTAAATATGTACTTATTTTGTTGCCACTGCACGTTTGTGCGCAATTTTAAAGCATGTCATGTTTGTTATCCATGTACTCGGCCTAAGATCATCTTTTTTATTTCATAAAACATTTGGGCAATATAGTGTGTTTTAGTGCATTAAAATTTAAAAAAGTGTGTTTTTTCCCCCAAAAATGCATTTGAAAAATCACTGAGCAAATACTGTGTGAAAAAAAAAATGAAACACCCACCATTTTAATCTGTAGGGCATTTGCTTTAAAAAAAATATATAATGTTTGGGGGTTCAAAGTAATTTTCTTGCAAAAAAAAAAAAAAAAGTTTTTCATGTAAACAAAGTGTCAGCAAGGGCTTTGTCTTCAAGTGGTTAGAAGAGTGGGTGATGTGTGACATAAGCTTCTAAATGTTGTGCATAAAATGCCAGGACAGTTCAAAACCCCCCCAAATGACCCCATTTTGGAAAGTAGACACCCCAAGCTATTTGCTGAGAGGCATGTCGAGGCCATGGAATATTTTATATTGTGACACAAGTTGCGGGAAAGAGACAATTTTTTTTTTTTTTTGCACAAAGTTGTCACTAAATGATATATTGCTCAAACATGCCATGGGAATATGTGAAATTACACCCCAAAATACATTCTGTTGCTTCTCCTGAGTACTGGGATACCACATGTGTGAGACTTTTTGGGAGCCTAGCTGCGTACGGGACCCCGAAAACCAAGCACCGCCTTCAGGCTTTCTAAGGGCGTAAATTTTTGATTTCACTCTTCACTGCCTATCACAGTTTCGGAGGCCATGGAATGCCCAGGTGGCACAAAACCCCCCCAAATGACCCTATTTTGGAAAGCAGACACCCCAAGCTATTTGCTGAGAGGTATAGGGAGTATTTTGCAGACCTCACTTTTTGTCACAAAGTTTTGAAAATTGAAAAAAGAAAAAAAAAAAAAGTTTTTTCTTGTCTTTCTTAATTTTCAAAAACAAATGAGAGCTGCAAAATACTCACCATGCCTCTCAGCAAATAGCTTGGGGTGTCTACTTTCCAAAATAGGGTCATTTGGGGGGGGTTTGTGCCACCTGGGCATTCCATGGCCTCCGAAACTGTGATAGGCAGTGAAGAGTGAAATCAAAAATTTACACCCTTAGAAATCCTGAAGGCGGTGATTGGTTTTCGGGGCCCCGTACGCGGCTAGGCTCCCAAAAAGTCCCACACATGTGGTATCCCCATACTCAGGAGAAGCAGCTTAGTGTATTTTGGGGTGCAATTCCACATATGCCCATGGCCTGTGTGAGCAATATATCATTTAGTGACATTTTTTTGTAATTTTTTTTTTTGTCATTATTCAATCACTTGGGACAAAAGAAATGAATATTCAATGGGCTCAACATGCCTCTCAGCAATTTCCTTGGGGTGTCTACTTTCCAAAATGGGGTCATTTGGGGGGGGGGAGTTTGTACTGCCCTGCCATTTTAGCACCACAAGAAATTACATAGGCAGTCATAAACTAAAAGCTGTGTAAATTCCAGAAAATGTACCCTAGCTTGTAGACGCTATAACTTTTGCGCAAACCAATAAATATACGCTTATTGACATTTTTTTTTACCAAAGACATGTGGCCGAATACATTTTGGCCTAAATGTATGACTAAAATTGAGTTTATTGGATTTTTTAATAACAAAAAGTAGAAAATATCATTTTTTTTTCAAAATTTTTGGTCTCTTTCAGTTTATAGCGCAAAAAATAAAAACCGCAGAGGTGATCAAATACCATCAAAGAAAGCTCTATTTGTGGGAAGAAAAGGACGCAAATTTTGTTTGGGTACAGCATTGCATGATCGCGCAATTAGCAGTTAAAGCGACGCAGTGCCAAATTGTAAAAAGTGCTCTGGTCAGGAAGGGGGTAATACCTTCTGGGGCTGAAGTGGTTAAAGGAGACATTTCGTAAGAAAATAAAAAAATTCCTTAGAAAACTCCACTTACCTTTCCCGCCGCAGGGTTTTCTGTGGTAAAACCAACAGACCCAATCTTCACCCTTCACGGTGGGTTCCGTTAACAAACCTTCAGGAACCGGGGAACCGACAATCCTGGACCTGTAATAGCACCCCACCAGTAAAACTTTATGGCCTTAATACCAAAAGTCCAGCTCTCTAAAAAGAGAAGCGTTTACAAGCAAAACATAATTTCTTCGGATACAAGGCCCAGGCACCATTCAATTTGGCCTAAAAGACACTTTGAATGGATCCGGCTGCATAACTAGCCCCAGCAAGGATTGCTCCAGTGGAGCTCAGCACAGCACATCTTCACTCGTGACCAACACCTTAGACACTGGCGAAAAAACTTAGATGCTCCCTGTATGGGCGGGGTTATATAGGAAAGCAACTTCCTGTTTAGGGTGTGCCAGTGTCCAGCACCTGAAGGTGGACTATAACCCACATAGTAATTACTATGGCTCTGTGTCCCGTGAAGTACGATTAAAGAAAAATAAAAACCACGAAAGTGTTTAACCGGTTCAATACAGGGCATTTTCACCCCCTTCCTTCCCTGGCCAATTTTTAGTTTTCAGCGCTGTCGCACTTTAAACGACAATTGCGCGGTCGTGCAACGTTGTACCCAAAAAAAATTGACGTCCTTTTTTCCCCACAAATAGAGCTTTCTTTTGGTGGTATTTGATCGCCTCTGCGGTTTTTATTTTTTGCGCTATAAACAAAAGAAGAGCGACAATTTTGAAAAAAAAACACAATATTTTTAACTTTTTGCTATAATAAATATCCCAATTTAAAAAAAAAAAAACAAATTTTTTCCTCAGTTTCGGCCGATACGTATTCTTCTACATATTTTTGGTAAAAAAAAAAAAAAAAAATCGCAATAAGCGTATATTGATTGGTTTGCGCAAAAGTTATAAAGTCTACAAAATACGAGATAGATTTATGGCATTTTTTTTTTTAAAAAAATGTATTTATTTTTTTAGCGGCGATCGCGATTTTTTTTTCGTGACTGCGACATTATGGCGGACACATCGGACACTTTTGACATATTTTTGGGACCATTCACATTTATACAGTGATCAATGCTATAAAATTGCATTGATTACTGTGTAAATGTGACAGGCAGTGAAGGGGTTAACCACTAGGGGGCGGGGAGGGGTTAATATGTTTCCTAGGGAATGCTTCTAACTGTTGGGGGAGGGGACGTACAAGGGGAGGAGACCGATCAGTGTTCCTCCGTTCTGGGAACACAGATCGCTCTCCTCTCACCTGACAGGCTGTGGATCTGTGTGTTTACACACACAGATCCACGGTCCGGCCCGGATAACGGGCAATCGCGTGTGCCCGGCCTACATCGCGGCCGCCGGGCACACGCACCGGGTCCCGAGCAACGCGGCGGGCGCGCGCGCCCCCTAGACGGCCGGGAATCCCAGGACGTCATATGACATCCACCCAGGATGGGAGATCCCATCCCAGGACGTCATATGTCTATGGCTGGGTAGGGAAGTGGTTAAATACCACCAAATAAAGCTCTATTTGTGTGAAAAAAAGGACATCAATTTTATTTGGGTAACAGCATCACACAACCGCGCAACTATCATTTAAAGCGACGCAGTGCCATATCGCAAAAAATGGCCTGCTCGGGAAGTGGGTAAAACCTTCCGGGGCTGAAGTGGTTAAAGCCTAACTCCAGCTTTTCGATCACTTTAACAATTGACCTCCGGAAGATTTACCTCATTTCATGACCAAGCAGGTTTTTGCATATGGCACTGTGTCACTTTGACAATTGCTCTGTCATGCAACACATAAAATTTAGGTCCTCTTTTTCCCTACAAATATAGCTTTATTTTGGTGGCATTTGATCACCATGGTGTTTTTATTTTTTGCGCTATAAACAAAAAAAGACCGACAATTTTGAGAATTTTTTTTTTTTACTTTCTGCTATAAAAATATATCCAAAAAAAAAATAAAAAAAAAACATTTCGTCATAAATTTAGGTTAATATGTGTTCTGCTACATATATTTGGTAAAAAAAAAATCCCAATAGATGTATATCGATTGTAGATGCTATAACTTTTGCGCAAACCAAACTATGGTACATATACTGGAATTTTTATTTATCCATTTTTTCTACTAGTAATGGCAGCAATCAATGGGACTGCAATATTGCAGCGGACAAAATCAGACACTGACACTTTTTACACTTTGTGGGAACCAGTTACACGAATACAGTGATCAGTACTAAAAATATGCACGGTCACTGTACTAATGACACTGGTTGTGAAGGAATTAATCATCCACAGTACTCAAAGGGTTAAATGTCCAGCCAGCATTTTTGGTGTATATGTATGGTGCTTTTACTAAAGGGAAGTAACAGATTTTATTCCCTTCTTTGCGGGGAAGGAAAATCCTAAAATTCCCCATTGACAGGTCAGAGCTCTTCCTTGTTTACATAGGCAGAGCCCTTTCCTATGTGTCATCCTGACTGATCGGCATCTGCGCTGTAAAAATCACAGCACAGCTGGGTTGTGCGCCCCCTACCCGAAAGTGCCAGATCATGTACCCAGTACGTGATCTGGAGCAGGAGAGCCGCCTTGTCGCTGTATATGTAAGCAGTTAAATAGTTGCTTTGGGTCAGTCAAGCTGACCCCCAATTAACAATTTCCTTTATTAATACATGTGGCCACGGTCAGCGCTATATAAACTGTATGTAATATCAGCTACATAGAGTATACAGCACCAGTGGCGGAACTACCAGGGTCGCAAAGGTCACACATGCGACTGGGCCCTGGTGTTGAGGGGGCGCCAGCGGGGGGGTTGCTGAGAGCATCTCTCATACAGCCCAGAGCCTGCACTGACAGTTCCCCCTCCCTCCTCCCTCGCACGGATGGGGGAGGAGAGAGCCGATCTGCTCCTTCTCCTCCCGCCCCTCTCTTTCTGTATGCACCGCAGGAAGTTTGAAGCCAAGCAGCTGAATTTGATCATTCAGCTGCTGGGTTTCACACTGCCCACTGTGCACACAGGAGTAGATCGGCTCTCTCCTCTTCCATCTGTATGTGTGAGGAGGGATGGAAAACTGTCAGTGCAGGCTCTGGGCTGTAAGGCTCCATTCACACCTAAACGTATATATTTACTTGCATTTTTTTTTTTTGCAGCTTTTTACAAGCTGTTTTAGAAGTGTATTACAAGCATTTTACAGCTCCAGGCGGTTATGTTTAGCCAATAGAAAGCACTAGGGGGGAGGAGAGGGAGACGAAATTAGGGGTGGAGAGCTGCTGTTTGAGCAGAAATTGAGCACAAAAAAAAAAAAAACACTCGTAAAAAACGGTCAAATCAGACGTTTCTTTTGGAGTCTTTGGGGCCAAAAACACATATAACCTAGCAAAAAGCAGCTCATATACTTTGAGCTTCAGGAGTTTTGTTTTAAACAACAGAATACTCAGATGTGAACAGGGGCCATTGAAATTAATAGGATTTGGCTTGTTAAGTGTTTTAGAGCTACAAGCAGAAAATCGCTCAGGTGTGAACAGGGCCTAACGGAGACCCTCTCAGCTCAGGGTCCTGTTGAGGAGGCACTGAGAGGCGGCACTAATAGGTGGCACTGATGATCAGTGCCCTGACTATAAGTGTAAACAATATACTGACAGTCTTGCCGGTTAACGTCTCTCTTTTCCTCACTGCGGATAACTGACAAATCTGTTTACATGTGATCAGTTGATCACATGGTAAAGGACCTCTCAGCTCAGGGTCCTGTTGAGGAGGCACTGATAGGCGGCACTAATAGGTGGCAATGATGATCAGTGCCCTGAGTATCAGTGTAAACAATGTACTGACAGTCTTGCCGGTTAACGTCTCTCTTTTCCTCACTGCGGATAACTGGCAAATCTGTTTACATGTGATCAGTTGATCACATGGTAAAGGACCGCTGTGATTGGCCCTTTACTGTGATAAGCAGCATCCGAAGGACACAGCAGTCACAGAGGGTGCTGAATGTGTGCCCCAGGGAGCACGCAGAAGGCAGGGTGTTGGGAGGATGGCCATGGACACCCTCCCAGAACTTCATCATGGTTTCTTGCACTGGGGCCCTAAAGGTTCTACTTATGCCTCTTTACAGCACTGTGTTCTATGTACTGTGTTCTGGCAAAGGTACAGGGACTTCCTGATTTGTTCCTAGGACAAAACTAAGTCTGAATGAGCACTGCTCCACCATCCACAGGAAGCATTGCATTTCATCAATAAATGTAAGACTTCCTCAGAATCGCTGAGGTGGACAGTGTGACATCATTGACGGAGGTGGGAAGGCAAGTAGATGGCGACACCACAATCCTGTAGTGCAAGTTTCATATCAACCCATGTATTTTATATTATTCATAATAATTAGCATATATGTTCTTGATATTATAATTATTATTAAAAATATTATTTTAATATTAGGCAATAGTTAGTCTCTAGAAACTTGCACACCATCTCATAATATAGAAAATCTACATTTAAAAGTTGAACTCTTGACTACAACAATTTTTTTCTAAGAACAAGGATGGTATTCTTTAATTAATAAGATCAGAAAACTATGTGCCTTAATTAAGCCGACAGGTGCATAGATAAGGGTCTGCCTGAACTTTAAATTATACTTTTGAAAAAAGTATTTGAGTTGGAATTCACTATGAGAATAATATATGTATAATAATATATATTCCGTATATATATATGACAAGTGTCAGATTTAAAGTGGTTGTAAACCCTTACATATACACAGTGGAATGACTGGCTTTAATGTGCAGAATTTATAAAGCTGGTTTGAACCATCAGAAAAAAGGGGGCAGAAACAGAAAGCTGTAATTACACACACAGCAGAGCTCATTGATGGGAAGGGAAGGAAAGGGAAGGAAAGGGAACGGACGGGACCCCCCCCCCCTTTCACACGGGAACAGAGCTGAGGCTGTCAATTAGATGGAGATCCCTCCCATCACCTTTTTCTCTTGTTGTCAGAAGTGATTCATGCTCAGCAAGGAACTGAGGCAGCAGATAGAAATGGCACTTAGTGCTCTTATTTGAGACAAGTATATAATATATAAGGATATGTTTTGTTCATATTTAATGCCTGAGGTTTACAACCACTAAAGTTACAGTGATGTAGACCTAAGCAACCAATCATATTATAGCCAATATAGTTCTATTGTAAAATTTGTTATAAAAAGTCCCTGAGAGCTCCTATGTTTTTGAACATGCTTTGGCCTAATTCCAGCTGTTATCAATAAATCTGCTTCATTGAAGGTCCTTCTTGGTCCAATCCTTCGTTATTTCTAACTCAATCCCTACCTCGGTCAATAAGGGAAGCCTTGTATTCATTCAGAAAAATACAAGGCTTCCTGTGAATGACTGAGTACTGCTCAGCCTGACTCGATTTTGTTCCAGGAAGGGTACAGGAAGTCCCTGTACTGCTGCCAGAACACTTCATTGTATACTGTAGTATACTGTACTATATGTAGATACGACTACATATACTTTATACAGCACTGACAGCAGTGGCATGTATTAGCAAAGGAAATGCTTTGTTTGGGCCAGCTTGACTGATTCCAGATAACAGTGCAGCACAACTTATAAAGTGCGCCTACTAAAGAAGTCCCTGCCTTAGGCTCTGCCCCCCTATACGCAATACATCCTATCTGTGACATCATCCCGTGGCCATCTTGCCTTTAGCTGCCAGCTGACTTGTACAGTATACATGTGTTTATCTTTAGCCACATCCTGCAAGTGTATTTTTTAATACTGGGCAGTATTAAAGATTTTTTGCGACAAACACTAGAGGCTCTCTTGTTTTTACATGATCTTTATCCAATGCCTGGAGTCCAATATTGGAGGGGAGAAGAAGATTGTAGAGACGCCAGAGGATTAACCCCTTAATGGGGAAGGTCTTTTGTTTACCTAACATTTGAATCCGTGGTCATATATCAGAGGGGAGCAGCCATTGTTCACTGTTTGGCAGAGGCACATTTTAGACATTCATGTGTTAGATTATAGAAATCTTCACTTTTGAAGCACAGTAGTGGATTTTCTTTGCATCGATTTTACATATTATTCTCTGTGAATCTTTTTATGGATTGTATGTAGCTATGTTATGTGTTTTTGATCGTATTTGTCTACACATATACGTTTGTTTTTGGAAAAACTAGCTTTATAGGTTGCACTGCACTATTATTTGGAATCTGTTTAATTGAATGTGCGGTGAAATCATTTTGTTGGTGCTGAGCTTGCAACCATTATATGATTTTGTTTTTGCACATTTGGTGTGGCTGCGCTGATTGATTCATATTAGCGTGTTAGCGAAGTCCTCTTTTTGACTTGTACCTACAGGTAAGCCTTATAATAGATTTGCACCGTTTGGGAGATATTTACACTGCATGCAGAAGTGACGTCAATAGTGCATGCGCTCTGAAGGGACAGCATACCCGTGCCATCCCTTCAGAGCTCCATTCCGCAACCGTGACTTCCGCACCTATGCGTGGAAGTGACGTCATCATGTCTGGACCAATCAGACCGTTGGAGCACTCGAACCTGGAAAGAAGACCGGGTAAAGATGGAAGCTCTGCCAGCAGTCACGATGCATACTAGCACTTTATGCTAATGTTTTGCAGGGGGTTAAAAAAAAAAAAAAAAAGGAAGGAAGGAAGGAAGGAAGGAAGGAAGGAAGGAAGGAAGGAAGGAAGGAAGGGAGGGAGGGAGGGAGGGAGGGAGGGAGGGAGGAAGGATGGGGAGGTGCGGTTTACTTCTACTTTAAAGTGTAACTTCACCTTTACAGAAAATCTGTAAGGTGAACTTACACTGGACCCTCTTCCCCATCGTACCTTTTCCCGCAGTACCTGAGGCCGGCGATCTCCTGCACTGACACATCGTATCGCTGCTTTACCAGTCCGGGGATTTGAAATCCCAGCGGCTTTCTCTCCTCTTCAGCGATGACAGGACGAGATACGCGGGTTCCGATTGGTCAGCGTCGTACCTTTATGAGGTGCGTTTAGTAATTTAAGCCGCGAGGGATTTCTTATACCTGGACCGATAAAGCGGCGATACGATGTGTCAGTGCAGGAGATCACCGGCTTCAGGTACAGCAAGACCGGGTGCGATGGGGAGGGGGTCCTGTGTAAGTTCACCTTACAGATTTTTCTGTAAAGGTGAACATACCCTTTAAGTTGACCCAAAAAATGATTAAATGCGATAGAAAAGTTGGAGCTAGGCTTTAAAGGTCTGGTGTTTAAGGTGTGGTGTCACCATGCCCAGATCAAAAGAAGGTTTAGATGCCTATGAATCTAAAAAAATAAATAAATAAAATAAATTCACTAAAATATCTGAAATCATTTAAAATACAAATCGTTTTAGATTTTAAATGACAATTGGATGCTAAAATAAGTCCCCAAGAATCCCACATTTTTATCATGAGATCTGCAGGTAACACTTGCAGCAGTTCGTGTCAAACTTGCTATCACAAAGAAAATGCACCAAATTTTACAAGCATGGAAGGTGTGCTGGGTAAAAACCTTTGCTGTTCAAAAAGAACATTAGGGCAATACCATTTGCCATTGAACACATAGGCAAGGACCAGGCCAATCGTGTCAAAAACTATGTTGTTTAGTCACAAAAACAGTACACCTGTTTAGTGCAAAAATGGAAGACAGTATTTAAATAGAAGAACCTCAGACCAACTAGAGAAGCACTGCGGTGTAAAGAAATATGTATTTAAGTGCTGTACAACTGTTATCCACAAAGCTGCTAATGTTGTAAGTGCTAAAGTAAACATGTGATAACATATACAGTACAAATAAATACAGTGATAAAAATCAAGGACTCCAGTGTAAAGAGGGGTAACACACTGAGAAAAATCAGAATAAAAATTTTGTAAGAGGCACAATCGTTCAATTTTCATATAGGTTGTACACAACTTTCAACTTCCGATCCAGACTTTGCACACTAAAATTTTCGAAGGGTCAAACTCAAAACTTTTTCTCGTAACGTGAACAGAACAAACGATTTTTGTTTAATGTGTACCGTTTTCGTACGAGAAGAAAAAAAGAGAAAAAAAAAAAAAAAATCAGAAAACGAAAGACTGTGCATGATCACAAAGTAGTCCTAATCACATATACAGTGCAAATAAATACCACCCAATTACTAAAGCATCAATTTGTAGTGTGGAAAGGGGATAGTGTGAGCTGGCTGCACTAGTATTTCTATATAGGTCAAAGGTAGCGTGGGAGTATCACATATATTCATCACTATGGTGCGGGAAGGTTATGGTTTGAGGTTGCTTTGTTGCTTCAGGGCCTGAACAACTTGCAGTCATCAGATCAACTATAAATTGTGCACCATATATCTTAGCCTGCATGATGAGAATGTAAGGCCACCCGTTTGAAAGTTGAACTACAAAAGGATATTTAAACATGATGATGATCTGAAGCACACTAGCAAAGTCATCCAATTTAAAAAGGAAGAAATGCAGGGTTATGGACTGGCCTAGTCAAAACCCTGTTTTGAAGGAAAGGGGTGGGGGTTAAGGGGATTTAGAATGGGCACCTCAATGAAACCCAGAAATACCTTGCAACTGAAGGAATTTTGCATGTAAGAATGGTCAAAAATTTTGAGACGGGTGGGCAGTTATGCAAAAATGCCTACAAAAAGTCAGTTCTAATGCCCCGTACACACGGTCGGACATTGATCGGACATTCCGACAACAAAATCCTAGGATTTTTTCCGACAGATGTTGGTTCAAACTTGTCTTGCATACGCACGGTCACACAAAGTTGTCGGAAAATCCGATCGTTCTGAACGCGGTGACGTAAAACACGTATGTCGGGACTATAAACGGGGCAGTAGCCAATAGCTTTCATCTCTTTATTTATTCTGAGCATGCGTGGCACTTTGTGCGTCGGATTTGTGTACACACGATCGGAAAATTTTTATAGCCTGCTCTCAAACTTTGTGTGTTGGAAAATCCGATGGAAAAAGTCCGACGGAGCCCACACATGGTCGGAATTTCCGACAACACGCTCCGATCGCACATTTTCCGTCGGAAAATCCGACCGTGTGTATGGGGCATTAGAGTGTACCTGCTTTTAAAACACTACACCATTACTTTTAATGAAATTTTTGCTGAATAAATTAAACTTTTCCCTGCGTTCTTATTCAAGTAAATCACCTTTATCTGTAGGAACTGTCTGAATGAAGATCATAAGGATGCTTGCCTGTTCAAGCATGTTGAAAATACAGTCAATATGGCCAATTCAGAGACATACGTCAACATGTGGAGTGATGGTACTTTTGCTTTTCAAAAAGTTGCAATGTTTCCAATTTAGAGTGTTTCTGTCGTAGAAACAGTGTACACTGAGGGACATTTATCAAGCAAATTTGTGTCACAATTAGGCACAAATAAGACTGTCTCTCATTTAATAAAATATATGCAATATTTTAATGTGCACTTAAGACTCCTGCGCCTGTAATCCTGCAACAGATTTATCACTCAAGAGGAGACACAATTTAGCTGGTGGCTGTCGGGCCATTTCATTCTGTTGCAGTGCTACTTTTGAACAGTAGAGGGAAGAATTTATAAATCTATCTGTAAACTTACAGTAAATGTGTTACAAAATCTTTCACTGCTCCTTGCTGTGCAGCAGAACTGATAAATGTCCACGTTTTCAAAATTAATTTGATGTTATTCTTTGCTTGTAGCATCACCACTACTTCAAGAAACTGATAAATCATAGTTGAAATATATAGTCACATGAAAAAGCCGTGACCCCACCCAGTTAGGCAAGGCTTCAGTTTTTGTAGCAAGCCATGAACCACAAAGAATGGGGGGGATTCTCCGTGTCCCGTGATGTACTCCAAGAAAAGGGTTTTAAAAAGGGAAAAACCTGTAGTGCCACCAGCAGTCTGGTGTGACCTGTAGTCCCACCTGGGAGGTTCTACTACAACCTGTAGTTCCAACCATGGAGATTCTGCTGCGATGATAGTCCCACTAGGCACCAACAATGCTGCGACCTGTAGTCCCAACAACTATAGTAAAGCTTGCTCTGACCAGTTCACTGCCAGGGCGCTTTGCTCTGCTCCTGACAACCCCAGCCACACTGTGCATGCGCACAGGGGGAATGCAAGTGGGAGAACAACTATGCATTCCCTAAATTTGGTGCCCAAAGCCTCCCGCTTCAAGCTCCACTATGCTGTGTAGCATTCAGGGCGGGCCAGGATGATGTACTGTAATGCAAACATGATGCTGTGGCCACAAAAGCACCCTATTCCACTGGGAAAGGGGGGGAGCTCACCACATGAGGGTAACTACCCCAGGAGACACATCAGTCTGCCATAGGACCCTCTAGGGCAGGGATATGCAATTAGCGGACCTCCAGCTGTTCCAAAGTCCCATCATGCCTCTGCCTCTGGGTGTCATGCTTATGGCTGTCGGAGTCTTGCTATGCCTCATGGGACTTGTAGTTCTGCAACAGCTGGAGGTCCGCTAATTGCATATCCCTGCTCTAGGGGAACTAATCTTCACTCATCATGGCAGGCTCTGTCCGGGGGGCCTTCAGGGACTTGACTTCTCAGCTGAAGATCACTGCCCTAGACAGCACCCTATCAGTACACAAAGCAAAGTATCACTGTGCAGGGTCCTGCACAGACATGACTATCACCTAAGACACTGGCACGAAAAAAAAAAAAAACACAACTGATGCCTTGCCCAAGGAGCAGGTATTATGCTTGGGAAGGGACTTCCGGTCTTTCTTTTTTTTTTTTCCGCCAGTGTCCAATCACCTGAGGGTGGCAGCATAACCCCAACATAATGGATAGGAAGATGTTGTGTGTCCCAGATGTACAATAAAGAAAGTACGCCCCAAGGAGTTTACTGTTTATGCACACTTTAACCATTTAGTATGCCTTGTGGAAACACTGATAGGATAATTTACGTACCTGGAACCGAATCAGATGCTGCTGTTCACATCTGCTGAAATCCTGGCAATTTAACTCTCCATTTGAAGACAAAGCTGATCAGCACACACTTTATTCACCTTTGAAAAACATTACAAAATAAATTGCATAAGATTGATACACTAAACAGACATGGGTTTTCAAGTTATTTTATTTCACCATAAGCCTTAAATGGTTTTACATGGTTGTGAAGTTAAATTTACACTAGCCATAACCATAATATATCTTCCCTAAGAAAATTATTAAAGTTGAAGTTTGGGTATGGCAATTTTCCATAATTACATTGGTCTATTTTGAACCAATGTAAGTATGTGCTACACCTGTAGGATCATGGAAGGACCATGGAAACTGGAAGTCACTGTAGTAGACCTCTCTACTACAGTGATTGCTGCTACTTTCTGGGTCCTGTGCTGAGCGTCTGCTCTGCTGCTTATTGAAGGAGGCACACATTTAGTATTTTCTTAATTAATGCAATGTATTCTCGGTTTGGAGAAGGTGGAGAATGTGACATCACCGCCCCTTATCCATCAAAGAATGCATACATTGAAAAAACGCAAAGGGGTTGATTTACTAAAATTGCAGTGCAAAATCTGGTGCAGGTGTACATGGTAGCCAATCAGCTTTAAATTTCAGCTTGTTCAATTAAGCTTGGACAAAAAAAAAACAAAAAAAAAAACAAAAAAAAAACTGGAAGCTGAAGTTTCTATGAGAGCTGCGCAAGATTTTACATTCTCCAGTTTTAGTAAATCAACCCCAAAGTGTTCTCTGAATGGTGCCCGTGCCATGCAAGTAACCGCCTATGTTCAGGGCAGCCGCTCTGCATGTGACCCAGAAGCTAGTGAAAATCACTGTAGTAGCTGTGCCTACTACAGTGATTTCTAGCTTCCAGGGGTATCACACAGATATGGAACATATATAATTACATTGGTTCAGGCTGGACCAATTTAATAATGCAAACATTGGCATACCTAAATTTCAGCTTTAAAAACTATTTTGAGCAGACGCCTTTCAAAATATGATCATAATAGATTTTCCAAGCGCAGCTCATGGGCAGGTATTTTTGTCCCTGTCACCAATTAGATTATACACTCATTTAAAGTAGGGGTGCAACGGATCGTTCCTCGGATCAGGAGTCACGGTTCGGATCATTTTCGGATCAACAACAAAAAAATCTCCCCCATTGTAATATCAACGTCATCTCCCCCACTGTAAAATCCACAATCTCCCCCACTGTAATAGCCACAATCTCCCCGACTGTAATAGCCACAATCTCCCCCACTGTAATAATATATTAGCAGGGTATGGCAGAGTATTGGTAGGGTATGGCATAGTATTGCAGAGTATTGGCACTGCTGCCATCCGATCTCTCCCCTCCACTGTACAGATCAGTACACAGAGGGGAGAGAGGAACCGGCATCATGACATGACGCCGGTTTGTTTACAAGTGATCGCTCCGTCATTTGACGGAGCGATCACGTGGTAAACGGCCGCCGGGTGTACCAAGATGGCCGCCGCTCTGGAGCTAGGCTGAAGCCGCGGCCTTTCCTAATGTGTACCGATCCGAGCAGGGTGAACCGTTCAGATCACGGATCAGTGACGATCCGCTGCACCCCTAATTTAAAGTGAACTTGTGCCCAGGTCACACAAACTTAAAGTGGTTGTACACCTCAGACGTAATACATGAAAAAAGCATATCCGTCTATGGTGTGTACTTTCTCAATCAAGAGCACAAGTGACAAGTGCCATCTTTCTACTGCTTTGTTTATCTGCTATCATGAATCTCGTCTGACAAGTTTTCCTGACAAAAAAAAGAAAAAAGAAATCAGAAAAATCTTAAAAACAGAGGAATGAGCATCACACAGCCTGTAATTGACAGCCTCAGCTCTGTTCCTGTGTGTTGTGTGAAGGGGATGTGCTCCCCTCACTGAGCAATTTCATCTCCCCACGCCCTGTTTTCTGAAAGCTCAGAAAATCATTTCTACACTTTGAAGGGATGTAGAGAAGAGATGTGGGATGTAGATGTGCAAAGCTGGTAGAGACATCCCCAAAAAGACATGGAGCTGTAATTGCTGCGAAAGGTGGCTCTACAGAGTATTGACTCGGTGGGCTAAACACAAATGTACGCCACACTTTTCACATATTTGTAAAAAAAAAAAAAAAAAAAATGTAAAACCATTTATCATTTTCCTTCCAATTCACAATTATGTGCCACTTTGTGTTGGTCTATCACATAAAATCCCAATAAAATACATTTACGTTTTTGGTTGTAACATGAAAAGATTTGGAAAATTTCAACGGGTATAAATACTTTTTCAGGGCACTGTATGTAAAAATCTGTGTTTTTTTGCTAGAAAACTACTTAGAACTCCCAACCATATTTTTTTTTTAGCATAGGCCCTAGAGAATAAAATAGCGGTCATTGCAATTTTTTATGTCACACGGTATTTGGGCAGCGATTGTTCAAACGCAATTTTTGGGGGAAAAAATATACCAAAAACACAATATATAACCAATTTGTTTGTAAACTATGAAAGAGGATGTTACGCCAAGCAAATCGTTTCCCTACATGTCACACATTAAAATTGCGCATGGTCGTGGAATGCCACCAAACTACGATACAGAAAAAACTTCATAGCTGAGGCTTTAACATTTTCTACAGGTTACCAGTTTGGAGTTAGAGTAGATCTAGTGCGAAAATTATTGTTCTCACTTTGACATTCGTGACAATACCTCACATGTGTGGTTTGAACACAGTTTACATATGCATTCACCACCGCACGCGAGCACAGGGGAGGTTTTAAAAAAAAAAAATCTATTTTTTTTACCATTTTGTTACATTTTTTTTATCTTCACACGGTTCCTTAAAAAAAAAAACATTTTGATCACTTTTATTCCTATCACAAGGTATATAAACATTCCTTGCGATAGAAATAAGCAGTGACAGGTCCTCTTTACGGAGAGATCTGGGGGACTCTCCTCTCCAATATAAAGCATTAGAAAAAAAAACAATTAAAAAAAGGGCCTGGTTTACACTGTGCCGGACGTCGCTCTGGTCCTCCTAGGCCAGGGGTAGGCAACCTCGGCCCTCCAGCTGTTTTCAAACTTCAAGTCCCATGAGACATTGCAAGACCCCAATAATCACAGCATGACTCCTAGAGGCAGAGGCATAATGGGATTTGTAGTTTCACCACAGCTGGAGGGCTGAGGTTGCCTACCCATGTCCTAGGTAATAGAGGTGAGCGGAGTCCATCTTTTCTCTGCTCATCTTTGTGACCAGCAGCCACAACCGCCGGATCAGTTTTCAGGCTTCCCGATCCGCTAGGTAAGACCAAACACCACCAGGAAGAGGCGGGACCCCTTCCCCCTCTTCTAAAAGTGAAACAGTGGTGAATCCGCTGCTCAGACCACTTTTAATCGGTCAGAGAATCGCCAGCTGAAGAAAACAATACCGGGTTATGGCATATTGATGTAGCCATAACCCTGGTATTCCACCTCCCACAGAGGATGTCTTGACTATCGCCTGGTAAGGAGGTGGTTAAGTTGACTACTATCCAAAGTTCCTTGAAGATACATATTTGCATACTGGGCCTGGTCAACCTATTAGGTCCCACCAGAGCGATTAGGACTCCCCTGTGTGCACTTTTATTTTATGCTAGAAAAGCTATAACTTTGAAGTGGAAATCTTTAGTGGCCCTCACCTTACAGTACTGTTAGCTCCTAGTCAATTTGACTATTCCACTCTGTAAATACACTTATATCTCTAGAGGCTGCCCAAAAAAAAATGTGCGAAGGTATGGGACTTTTGGCAAAAGTGTTTATTTTTTATTATCTGTAAAAATGTTTTATTTATTTTTACTGTGTTTGTTATTTAAAAAATAAATAAATACATTTTCCCTTTACAAAAATGTCATACTTACCCTGTTCTGTGCAATGGCTTAAATGTATATTGTCAAAAATAGCTTTTGTTTGTATTGCTATTGTAATGTCGATAGTATAAGATGAAAACAAATGCTGTGACTATAGATAAGATAGTTTTTGTTGTGCGTTTGTGTAGTGGCACCATTCAGTTGAATGGGCCGCCCTCCGCTCCAAAAAACATGCCAAAAGAAGCTCATGTAACACATTCTGGACACAGTTTATCACACAACTGCTCCCCGTGTTTGGGGTGCCATTAAGAAATAATGGTACCACAAAGCATTGCATGTTTTTTTTTTCACATCTGCGGAAACACGCGCAAGAACACACGTTTCTGCTGTGCCCAAATGTGAATGGGGCCTTAGCTTTTTTTATATGAAGAGCAGATCTTGGAAGCCTGCCACCCAGGACTCTTAACAACCAACAGGTGTTTCTAAACTGTAAGGCAAGGTTCACACTATTGCGGCTCTGCGAGCTGCGTTTTGCAGGGGCATGACAGCCCATTCATTTGAATGGGCCACTGAGCCACCTGAAAACGCAGGGAAAAGGTCCTTGACTCTATTTTTGAAAATGCTGCCCGAACGGAAACCACAAGTGCAGTGCGGTTCTCAGTTTGAGAAGCCACGCTTTGGTTTCCAGTGCGTGGGCATGCCATTAGGATTAATAGCACGCTCTTGAATGGCAGCATGTTTTTCTGTGCGAGCGGCTGTGGGAACAGGTACAGTCCCACCGAGGCAATTATCTGCACAAGTGTGAACCTAGCTTTACCCTAGATTTACATTGATGCAGGCTGCACTTGGATGGGTTATTCAGGCACATTATGCGTTTTGAAACCCTTGCTCTTTATGCATTTTTGCATGCAGTTTTTATGTATTTTGTATTTTAGGATTTCTTTGGTCTTTAAACACACTATAAAATAGCTGGTTGCCAAGGAGCTGGGCAAGAAGCCGGCTGCCGCGTCCTTAACGGATGAGTCATCAGCTGTCAGCAGTGTTCCCGCTGAAAGATGAATGAAAAAAAAAAAAAAAAAGGGGGTGTTGGGCACCCCTCTAAAATCTATACCAGACCCTTATCCGAGCATGCAGCCCAGCAGGTCAGGAAAGGGAGGAGACAAGCGAGCCCCCCCACCACAAAAGCCCATGTTGTGGGGGCCTGCCAGGCTGCATGTTCGGATAAGACTCTGGTATGGATTTTGGGGGGATCCCACGCCATTTTTAAAAAAAATTTTGGCGTGGGGGTGTTCCCTTGCCAAAGCCATACCAGACCTTAAGGTTTTTTTGTTTTTTTTTTTAAATTTAAGATTTTTTTCTGCTGGCAATTTTCTTTTTTACATTCAGCTGTGGGCGGGGGACTCATCAGTTATTAAGGACGTGGCGGCCGGCCGGCTTCCCGGAACGCTCCTTAGCAACCAGCTATATACAGTGTTTAAAAAGGAAGCATTTGTTTAAAAAGGGAGAAATAAAAAAAAACACATGAAAAAAAAAAAAAATCACATCACAAACACAATACTTGCGTTTCTGGTGCGATTCCATTGAAGTCTATTACACGCAAAAAGCGGGAAAAAAGTCCCCAACCCTTTCCAAAAACACAAAGATGTGAACATGTACCATAGGAAACCACGTTAAATGGACTGTAGTGTGTTTCTGCCAACTGCAAAACCACATAGGTGTGAACCAAAACTTAGAAATGACTGAAACTCATCTTTAGAGTCTTTGTTATCTTAGAAAATGTATAACTTTCTATTAAAAGCAGCTAGAGAGGGTAGAGAGGTCAGGGATGGCTTGTTTTAAAGTCATTTTACTGCTTGTGAAGAAAATGTAAATATTGTAGTTGAATGTCTGTAGTCTGGGCTCAGGTGCACTTTACTATCATCACACATTATGGAAAAGTGGGCTTTAGGTCAATCAGCACTAAAATGAAGGCCCTGCACTGCATACAAGGTACATAGCCTACCTGCTGCTTATGGTTTTAGATATTTATTCAAACACTTATGTAACATCCAATCGCCTTTCATCTGGTGACCTGGAAAACCCTTTTTAGCTTACAAGTTTGTAATGCAGGAGAGGTGTTGTGAAAAACACCCATTTCGCACTGTTTGTCTATCATATGCAGAAATATTGCATGACAGAATAGCGAGTGGTGGAAGATTAGTGAAAGAAAGATCCTCTCTGCCCTGATTAAACCCAATTTTCTGTTACCATTAGGAAAAAAAACAAAAAAACAAAAAAAAACACAAAAACACACACACATTATATTAACGTGATATTGAAGTTTTTTAAAAACCGCTGACAGGCAGTATTTTTATAACAGAAGAGACTCTAATGGTCAGTTCTGTCATGAATGCCTCCTCCTGCCTGTCAGCGGTAATGCGATCTGAACTGTGCAGCTCAGACCACGTTCAGACCACGTTTACAGCACCTGACCTGTGCCGTGGTAAAGGGACTCCCATGTGCAAGTGTGACATCATCGTAGCTCGATCATTCAAGAGGCCGAACAGATGGAACCCAGATGGAAGCGCCTAGGATATATGGGATTGGCGACAACGCAGCATTGTAGGGCAGTGTGGTGCAGACTAACACACAATGTTATTTTTTATTTTTATGGTTGAACTAGTGACTTTTTTTCAACCTGGCTAACTATGATGGCATAACCCACCTGGGGGTCCATTCAAAAAAAAAAAAAAAAAAACACACACACACACCCACTGCATTATTATAAATGCATATTATGCCATACACACTAAAGTGTATCTAATCCTAAAAGCAGGATTTTTGACCTACTGTAAAATCCATTTATTGGGGGTACAGGACAAATAAAAATGCTAGACAAAGTTATGCTGCTGCCTACAGGAGATTGGACACTGGCTGGCAGGGTGGCGAGTCAGCCAAGTGTATCCTCTCCCACTTTCATCTTGCGGAAAAACAATAACAGGAGCAGAGAGGGGGTGGGGTGTGAGTCCCTGTCACTTAATGAACCCCAAGAAAAGGATTTTATGGCACATTAATCTTATATTCTTGTTCGTTGAGGAACACTGGACAGATGAAAACCTTAGATAACTGTGACCTCCAAAAGCAGTCCAACTGAGTAATGAGTAAAAGGATTGTAAAGGTAGAATGTCTATTTCAATGCATTCTAGGCATTAAGATAAAAAAACCTTCTGTGTGCAGAAGCCCCCCTAGCACCCCCTAATACTTACCAGAGGTCCCTCTCTGTCCAGCGATGTCCACGAGGGTCTCAGCCATTCGATATTCTCCTTCCCGATTGGCTGAGACACAGCAGTGGTGCCATTGGCTCCTGATGCTGTCCAAGTCAGCTAGCCAATCAGGGGAGAGAGGGGGGTGGGGCCAGGTCAGGGCTCCGCTGCTTGCTGTGGGGGCACTGAACAGGAGGGAGGGGCCATGAGCACAGAAGAGGGACCGAGAAGAGGAGGATCTGGGCTACTCTGTGCAAATCCATTGTACAGAGTAGGTAAGTTTAACATGTTTGTTATTTTTATAGGAAAAAAACAACACTTTACAATTACTTTAACAAAGCAAACAAAACACCAATATACCCACAAGCATCAGGTCAATAGTGGAGCTGAGTGGGCGTAAAGTGCCGTTGCTTCAGCTAGTGTGCCATTACTAGGGGCTCCTGTGCGTGACGTCCTTGCGGCTCCGGCCAATCATAGCGCTGAAGCCCACGATACCCGGAAGTAACTCCGGGAGCGATGCCGCCGGACGGTGCTGTGTACAGGGACCGCTACGGGGGCTTGCCTCTAAGGTGAGTATTTCATAATTAGCTTGTATGCTATGCATACAAACAAAAAACAAACACAACAAACAACCTGGCAACACTGAGGCTAAGCACACAGGACCCAATCCAAGAGCGCCGCCAACTCCAAACAACGATTCTACTACTTTCAGGGTAGCACAAGTCCCAGTGATTAGTGTCCAGATAGGAGCATGCAGCCAAAACAGAACTGCGAGTCACAGTGATTCCCTGTCCAAATAACAGCACACAGCCAATACGGAACAACAAGTCTCAGCAGTTCTACACTGCTTCTTTACATATCTCCTTCTAGTCGCATGATAATTAGAGCATGCAGTCAGTTTTTCAATGCCTTTCACTAGAACAAACTCAGTGAATCTGGGAGTTCACCAATCAGATCCTCAACCCATAATTATTGGTGCCAAGGTGTCTGGCTATATCCTGGCACAGGATGTGTTGGATCCAGTTCTCCCTACAGAATCTCCAGACCCCCTGTGGGGGTACAGGTACCCTTTGGCCAATTATGCAGAACTGGTGACTGATGTACACACTGGCTCGTTTTTCACGTAACAGATGTTTATAAAGACTACTTATCTAATACTGATGTGTTACAGGTAGAGATCGACCGATATTTGGCGTTTTTTAATTAATCGGCATTGGCCGATTTTGCTGATAAAAAAGGCTGATTATAACTTCAGCGCGACTTGCAAATGACTTCTGTAATAGAAGTCAATGCAAGTTGCCTGAAGTCTTCTGTGGAGGGACTTCTCTCCTCTCTGGGCAGCCTGCCAAGTCTGATAAAAGAAACTAAAAAGATACAATGTTTCCACTTGTCAATGAACTGAACTCTGTGTGGAGGAGTTCTCAGTTTAACCGTTTAAAGACTAAATCTTTTCTGACATTTGTTGCTTACAAGTAAAAATCCTGTGTTTTCTGCTAGAAAATCACTTAGAACCCCCAAAAATTATATATATTTTCTTAGCAGAGACACTAGGAAATAAAATAGCGGTTGCTGCAATATTTTATGTCACACGGTATTTGCGCAGTGGTCTTTGAAACGCAATTTTTTTTTGGAAAAAATACAAAAAAATGAATTAAAAAAAAAAACTAAGCAGTAAAGTTAGCCCATTTTTTTTTGTACAAAAGTTTTGATTACCTGTTTCAATGTAAGAAATTTTCTGTATCACTTATTACTTAAGGCTGCTTTTACACTGGAGCAGGCAGGCGTTGACGGTAAAACGCTGCTAGTTTTAGCGCCGCTTTACCATCATTTTAACAGCGCTATTCGGCTGCTAGCGGGGCTCTTATAACCCAGCTAGAGCCCGAGGAAGGGGTTGAATGCACCCGTGAAGCGCCGCTGCCGAATCGCTTTGAAGGCGCTTCAGCAGCGGTGCGCATTCATTTCAATGGGCAGGAGTGGTGGAGCAGCGGTATACACTGCTCCAAAGATGCTGCTTACAGGACTTTTTTAACATCCTGCCAGCGCATCGCCTCAGTGTGAAAGCACTTGGGCTTTCACACTGAGACTGCAGGGGAGCAGTTTTGCAGGCACTTTACAGGCACTATTTTTAGCCCAAAAGCGCCTGAAAAAGCCCCATTGTGAAAGGGGTCTAACTGTTAGATTTTATGAGATGAAGGGAAAAAAAAAAAAAAAAAAATCGGCATCATATATCGGCCATCGACCACCGCGATTTGTAAATAATCGGCATCGGCCAGAGAAAAACCCATATCGGTCGACCTCTAGTTACAGGCACTATGAACCTCCATGAACACACATGTGGTTCTTTTCTCTGCCGGATACACAGCCCGATATTCATCAGGACCAGAAAATCCTGGACCCTAAGATTATGTAAACCTAAGGATATGACCAAAGACAGAACATATATAAATGTATAGAACACTAATACCACAGCTGCACTGGGTGTTTAGCCCCGATGCATGGGGCTCAGGCATTTAACTGCAGATGGAAGGCATAAGGTGCACTGTCCAGATCCACTGCCAGCAGCCTGTAAAACTCGATGACAGACTGACAGCTGCTGCACCTAGCAGTACAAAAGTTTAGGGCAGTAAGCGACCACAAAGATGAATGCCCTAAATGCAAGAAGTCTGTATTCTGGGCCTTAGTTCCTGGGTAACATACTGTCCTAAACATTCTTACCCCTAGATGCATCCAGGGTTGCCAACCGCCAGTAAATTTACTGACCGTTTGTAAAAATCAGTGATTTTTTCACAACTGCCAGTAAATATCAGGGGCTGATCATTTCATGTTGTGTTGACTTTTTAAGTGTTAATCAAGGAAATTACTTTGTTATAGGTATTGTCAGTGTTTCCATACCATGTTTATACTGTTCAAATATTCATTGCGTTAGTTTTCAATAGGAGTTCTGTAATTTCTCAGGTTGCCAGTAAAAAATGTGCTCCGCCAGTAAATTTTCCATGTTTTGCCAGTAAAAAAAATGCTGCGGGAGGTGGCAACCCTGGATGCATCGCCCATCCCAGCAGCTGTCAGCCTCTTAGAGGTTGATCAACGCAGCAGTTTGACTGACAAGCAGCAGGAGCCTATGGCTCTGCTGCCCTTAGTTTTTCCTGTGAAAGAATTAAAGTGTTACTAAACCCAGTAATAAAATACTGCCACTATGGAGGGGCGTGTCCGGATGTGAACTGAGGAGGACGTGCCACTGTAGATATCAGGAACCATGAATCAGACCGAGATAGAAGTATAGTTAAATCACACTTGTTTAATAATAATAATAATAATAATAATAATGTAAACAGAGTAAACGTAGTCAAAACAAGCCAGAGTTCAGTAACCAGATCGGGTAGACAGCCAAACAAATGTCAGAGAGCCAGAGATAAACGTAGAAGTACAGCAAGCAGGATCAGGAGCCAGAAGGAACGTCAGCCAAGCAAGTCTTTAACAGGAACGCAGGAGAAAGTCTCTGATGTAGACAAAGGCGAAGGCAGAGATCAAGTAAACTGGACGGCTTTAAGTAGGCAGAACTGACGCGCAGAATCAACAACAGCTGGGTAACTTTGAAGAGAGATGGGAGTTGACAATTAGCCAACAGCTGAGCGGCCAGCCCAGAGAAGGAAGGGCTGAGCCCCACCCTGACAGTACCCCCTCAACGACCCCTCCCCCTCGGAGGGCCTTGAGGGGAAAGCGTCTATGGAAACCACGGAGGAGGACAGGGGCATGTACGTCCGAGGATGAGACACAAGAGCGTTCCTCTTCCAATGCACCAGGTACTGTATGCGCCCACGGAACCTGCGGGAGTCAACAATGGATTGTACTTCATACTCCTCATGGTTCTCAACCTGTATAGGGTGAGAACGTGGCACAAGGTGGTAAAGCGGTTGCAGACAGAAGGTTTCAATAAGAAGACATGGAACACATTTGAGATGTGCATACTAGGAGGAAGGTCCAAGGTGTAAGCCACTGGGTTAATCCTGCGAAGAATATGGAAAGGCCCAATAAACTGAGGTGCGAACTTCAAAAGAAAGAACACGAAGTCGGAGGTTGCGAGACGACAGCCAGACTCTGTCCCCAACCTGGTAGGAAGGCGCAGACAGGCGTCTGCGGTCAGCATGGAGTCTGTACCTATCGTTAGCATGTTGCAAAGCCTCCTGAACTTGTGCCCAAGTGGAACAAAGACCACGGAGATGCTCCTCTAACGCAGGAATACTCTGCAGAACAAACGAGTCAGGCAACATGGAAGGTTGGAATCCATAATTCGCCATAAACGGGGACAATCGGGAAGCAGAATTCAAGGCACTGTTGTGAGCAAACTCTGCCCACAGTAATAGGTCTGACCAGTTGTTACGATGGTCAGAAATATAGCAACGTAGGAATTACTCCAAGGACTGATTGGCTTGTTCTGCGGCCCCATTAGACTACGGGTGATACGCAGAGGAGAAAGCAAGCTGAATTCCCAACTGTGCACAAAAGGCTCACCAGAACCGGGAGACAAACTGACTACCCTTGTCCGAGACAATCACCTTGCAATCAGCCCATGTAAGCGAAAGATCTCCCGAGCAAAAATGGAAGCCAGTTCCTTAGAAGTGGATAACTTCTTAAGTGGAATACAATGACACATCTTAGAGAAACGGTCAACCACCATAAGGATAACAGTGTTGCCTTGGGAGTTGGGTAACTCCACAATGAAATCCATAGACAGGTGGGTCCAGGGCCTCTCTCCATTGGGTATGGGTTGTAGGAGGCCCACTGGAAGGTGTCGTGGAGTCTTACTCTGAGCACACACAGAACAGGCAGCTATGGAGGCAGTTACATCAGCCCATAGATTAAGCCACCAGAATTGTTGGGACATGGACCAAACAAGTTGATTCTTCCCAGGGTGGCCAGTTGCCTTGGGAGAATGGTAAGTCTGGAGCACGGCAGTACGGAGACTCTCTGGGACAAAGCAGTGGTCACAAGGTTTCTCAAGAGGAGCATGGACCTGAGCAGCAAGAATTTTGTCACCCAAAGGAGAAGTAAGACTGGTGCGAACCGTAGCCAGAATACGATCAGGAAGAATCACAGGGACTGGAACCGACTCCAACTTGGAAGTGGAGGAAAATTGTCGTGACAAGGCATCAGCCCTTACATTCTTAGTGCCGGGTAAGAATGAGACAATGTAATTAAAACAACAAGAAAAAAGAGCCCATCGCGCCCTCCTGGGAGAGAGGCGCTTAGCTTCAGACAAGAATGTGAGATTCTTATGGTCAGCAAGAATGAGAACCAGCACAGTAGTACCTTCAAGGAGATGTCTCTTTCAGCACTAAAATGATCGCCAACAGCTCTCTGTCACCAATCTCGTAATTGCACACTGCAGGTGATAATTTCTTGGAAAAGTAGCCACAGGGATGCATAGTGCTCTCAGAGTTAGGACGTTGAGACAGAAGGGTGCCAACTCCAGACTCAGAAGTATCAACTTCTAGGATAAAAGGCAATGTAGGATCAGGATGTGCCAACACAGGAGCAGAAACAAAGGCAGCCTTGAGACTCTCAAAGGCCTTAATGGACTCCGGAGACCAACTCTGTGGGTTACCGTCCTTTCTGGTCATATCAGTCAGGGGCTTGACCATAGATGAGAAGTTACAAATAAACTTCCGATAATAGTTGGCAAAGCCCAGGAAACGCTGCAGAGGATGTAAACCCACGGGTCGGGGCCACTGTAGGACTGCCGAAAGCTTCTCTGGGTCCATCGAAAAACCAGCAGTGGAAATGACATAGCCCAGGAATTTAACCTGTTCACGATGGAACTCGCACTTCTCCAGTTTACAATAGAGATTGTTTTCTCTTAGTTTCTGAAGCACACAACATAACTGCAACAAATCTCGAAGGACATCGTTAATAAATTCCTGGAAAACTGCCGGGGCGTTACAAAGGCCAACAGGCATTACGAGGTACAACAAGCAGGATCAGGAGCCAGAAGAAACGTCAGCCGAGCAAGTCTTCAACAGGAACACAGGAGAAAGTCTCTGTGATGCTGACATTGGCAAAGGCAGATATCAAGTGAGCTGGACGGCTTTAAGTAGGCAGGACTGACAAGCAGAATCAACAACAGCTGGCTAACTGTGGAGAGAGATAGGAGTTGGCAATTAGCCGACAGCTGAGCGGCCAGCTCAGAGAAGGCAGGGCTGAACCCAGCCCTGACAGTAGAGCTCCGTGTATCCTGCAGTAATCCTCAGCCATCCTCTCCGCACAACAACCCGGTGAGCCTATACAGCTGCCCTGCCTGTCCTAGATTATCCCCTGCCTCAGTCCCATCCTAAATTTTGAAGCCCGGCCGACTGGCTGTGTAGATACACTGCCCACGGCCTTCCACACACAGCCGAGGCCCCCCGCCATTTTGAGGCCTACGGAGCCTCCTGAATTCTCTGTGCTCGGGTGCCGCGATCCACGGGATGAGCAGTCGCCCTACACCCGCACATCCGTGGCAGTATCCCCGGAGGAGACCGATCGGGTGGGCAGCAACAGGGGTGCCCGAGAGGTCCCACACGGCCGGCCGCACACACCCGTGGACCGCCGCCATCTTGAGGCCTATGGGGCCTGCTGTATCCTCCTCAGCCGGGTGCAGTGATACGTGGAAAGAACGGCCGCCACACACCCCTTCCCCTGTGACAACATCTCTGAAGGGAACAGGTAGTGAATGCTGCATCCGGAGGCTGTCAGCCAGAACCATTAGGCCTCAGTGAGGGAGCTCAGCATTACACCAGCCACTGGTGTCTGTCGGCCCTGCATGACAGTCTCCCTCTCTGCAACCACACAAACTCTTAAAGGGGACAAACCCACCATCCTGAATTTTAACCTTTACAACCCCTGATCGCCTGCTCATGCCCTCAAAGAGCAAAACAGCGACCAAAAAGGCGCCAGCACAGCCTGCCCAGTGTCCCAGTGCCATTTTGGATTAATTTAAAGCGCTTTTGGCGGACATGGAACAGGCAGCGATCCCAATGGCCTCTCCACCTCCTCAGGTGCCACCACAAGCAAATGACACCACTGACACCCTCGCGGCAATAGAACAGAGCAGAACCTCCTTACTGGTCCGCATCGATCACCTGGTTGAGGAATGTAACCTCATCAGGGCAGATTTGGACAAATTCAGGGGCAGACTTTCTGAGACTGAGTCGTGAATCTCTGCCACAGAGGACCTCACTGCCCGCCATGATGATGCCCTCCACACATTGCAGTGCACCGTCCAATCCCTGGTGGCTAAATCTGATGACGCAGAAAATCGCCATCGGAGGAATAGTGTAAGGGTCCTGGGTCTCCCTGAGGGGGCGGAGAGGGACCATCCAGCTGAGTTTGCGGAAGGATTCTTTAAGACACTTCTTAACCTGACTGAGGTCCCTCCAACCTATGTGGTCATAGAGTCCCAACTGGCCCTTCCTACTGAGGCTCCTCAATTACAGAAAACGCGACCGCATCCTCCATGAGGCCAGCAAACATTCCACCCTTCCCTTTGAGCACACAGTGGTGCATCTCTATCCTGACTTCTCTGCAGACTTACAAAGACGTCGCAAAATTTTCACTGGTGTCAGAAGATGACTCCGGGAACGTGATGTCAAATACTCCATGCTCTACCCAAGTCTCCTGCAAGTTCAGCATGGCGGTTCGGTGAAGTTTTTTGAATCCCCGACGAGGCAAACACCTGGCTACAGTAATTCTTTGCAGTAATTCTTGAGCCTACTCTCCAATCTCCAATCCTGGCTGATGTTTTTGCCCAAAGGTTCATCTGTTCAAGTTCCGTGGCGGTTTGATTAACCCAGCATATTACAATGTGTGGTGTGAGGCTGTTCTCCTGCAGAGGGGTCACGCAGGGGGACTCATCTACCCAGCTGTCTAACATCCTCCTTCATATCCATGACCACCTAGCGGGTCTGCCCGGATGTCCTCCAGGCATGCCCCTGAATCGGGGGGGTAGGCTGGCCTTCCATTTGCTGTCTCAGGTTGCTCCCGGAGTCCCACCACAGGCCCCTTCCATGGTGGGTGTCTGGTGTGGCTCACTCCCCTATTTGGGGCAATGCACCCTCCTGATCGTATCTGATCCTTGCTAATCAGAGATACAGCAAGACAAATCAACACACCTTCCCGAGGACAATGTACCCACGTTGGGCATCTATGGACTATCTGGTCTCCCACCGGATGTGATGGGATACATGTCCCCTCACCCTCGTCTGCTGTTACAGGCCAGACACCATCAGGGAATTTCCCTGGAACTTTAAGCCTCACGTAGGCGATTTTTGTTGGTATTTAAGTTTAGGGATTAAACTACAAGCCTGGTTATGTTGGGGTATTGGCTAAGTAGTAGGGAGTTTTTCACTAAGGTTATAACTGCTCTGTCATTTGATTAAAATGTCATGTCTATCTTCATTGCATCTCCTTTTCTACATCACTGTTTGCTGGGGGTGATTTTTCAGGGGTCATTACTGAAAGTTTTAAACGATGGTCTTCACTAACTAACTGAAATTATATAATGGCTATGTCTGATGTTAAACTGGTTTCCTGGAACATACAAGGCCTTAATGACAAATTTAAACGTTCCTTAATGTTCAAATTCTTAGCGTCCCACAGGCCACATATCCTATTTTTACAGGAGACTCATCTTGTGTAGCTCTTGGGTGAGGCAGGCCTTCCATGCCACATATTCGACCTATGCGAGAGGAGTCACAATCCTAATAAACAAAGCCCTACCTTGTAAAGTTGAGAGTGATTTTGGATCCCAATTGCAGATATATAATTTTACTACTAGAACTTCATGCAGTTCTCTGGGCCTTCGTAAATGTCTATTTGCCCCCCCCCCCCCCCCCCGTAGATCTCACTCTACTTTTCTCCATTAGCGGGAAAACTAGCTCCCCTCCCCTCTACACATCATCTTTGCTGGGGACTTTAATTCAATCCTTGACCCAGCCCTAGACTCCTCTAACCCCCAGCGCACGGTTTCCCCTGATCTCGCTTCATGGGCAGACGCCTTCGCCCTATCCGAGCTATGGAGATGGAAACATACTAACTCCAAAGTTTTTTCACATCTGTCCACAGCCCATAAATTTGGCTCCAGAATAGATTTCACTTTGGTAGTGCGCCAGCGCTCTCTAAAGTCTCCGGGGCCTCGTATCTCTCAGCGGGACTCTCTGACCACTCTCCACTTGAAATAGGTCTATGGTTGGGTAGACGGAAAGATCCAGGTAACTGGAGGCTAGCTCCCAGATGGATTAACGACGACAGTGTAGCTGAAAATCCACCAACATCAACCTGCGAAGAGTTCTCACTCATCTGCAGCTCCCAAATTCTCATTCCCAAACCCGTGTAATGGTTGCATTAGATATTGAAAAAGCCTTTGATATGGTAATCTGGCAATACATGAAATTAGTCCTTCAGACCTTTGGATTCAGTCCCTGCTTCTGCAAGTGGATAGAAATATTATACAAATCCCCAATAGCACAAGTCAAATTAGGGGGCCTGCTGTCGGATTCCTTCCCAGTAGAGAGAGGTGCTAGGGCAGGGGTGTCCCCTCTCCCAATTTTTGTTCGCTCTGGTCATGGAACCACTGGCCACAGCCCTCAGGAACTCAGACTTAGTAAAAGGTATTAAAGTTGGCTCCATCACCGAAAATATGCAGACGACCTCATGCTTTTTCTCAATGACCCGGGACCCTCCCTCTGTGCTTTTCTGAACATTATTTCTGAATTTTCCGAATTATCTGGGCTGAGAGTCAATTGGGACAAATCTCAAGCACTACCTATTGACCCCCAGGCAAATCTTCATGCAGACCCCTCTGTCTCACTGATCTGGTCCTCATCTATTCAATATTTGGGCATTGACATTACTCCTAGAGTCTCCAACTTTGCTAAATTAAATCTATACCCCTTACTCACCCAACTCAAACTTAAACTTCGAGTTTGGAATAACCTGTCATTATCCCTCATAGGCAGAATAAACCTACTCAAAATGAAATTCCTCCCAGTTTTTCTTTATGTTCTGAGGCACTCCCCAATTTGGATCCCCAAAGCCTTCTTTCAAAACTTTGACTCAACTATAACCTCCTTTCTGTGGAAGTCCAGCCCCCCCAGAACAAATAAATCTATACTCAAAAGGCCCTGGACAGAGAGTGGTCTAGCTTGTCCGGATCTTCAGAAATATTTCTTTGCTGCACTACTATTCCACGCCCATAACTGGTTAGCCTCAGATGACACTAATGCTGCTGTAGTCCTTAAAGCTGCACACCTCGGTTCCTACGAGGCGTTGAGAAATGCTTTATATAGAGGTGTCAGGGCCCCCTCTCCTCTCACTCTCCATGAAGGCGGCGATCAGGGCCTGGCAACTAGTAATATGTAAACTACAAGGAGATCCTCACACTAGATCTCTGGACACCCCCTTGTGGCTCAACCCACACCTATCAGAGTTTCTGTCTGTCCCAGATACACGGTTCTGGAACATATCTGTACTAGTGGCTCCCTGCTATCATTTGACTCCTTTAAAGGAGAAATTTGGGCTTACTAATCGAGAATTCTTTAGGTTTCTTCAAATTTGCCACGCCTTTACTACCCAATTTGGATCCTCCCCAGTGCTTCTCCTACGGTCCAATCTTGAGTCCATATTAGGGGATGTCCCTTTGGCCAAACCCACCTCTACCATTTACAAGGCTTTATTACCTTCAGTCCATTTTGGTCTGGAGGATTTGTTCTCTAAAGTGGCAGGGCGAGATACCTGATCTGGAATCTGAGGACTGGGAAGACCACCTAGTCTATTTGTCACCCCAAAGGCTATCCAAAATTTACCCAAATTCCTCCTCCAACTGTTGGAAGTGCGGTATACCTGAAGATGACTTCAACAATATGCTATGATCCTGCCTCAGGATCCAGTCCTTTTGGACGGAGGTCACAAAATTCATAGAAACTCTTCTCATGATCCATGTTCCCCTGAAGGTGTCGATCTGCTTGCTGGGCCTGGTCGGTCCCCTGGGCCGCCGCCGAGCAACCAAAACCCTAATAGGTCTTCTACTATTTTATGCTAGGAAGGCTTTACTCATGAAATGGAAACAACCAGAGGTACCCACCTTGAATTCTTGGATATCACTGATCAACTCAGCGGTGCCACTATACAAAGCAGCTTATCTCGCTAGATGCTGCCCAGCCAAGTTTGACAAAATTTGGCAAGTATGGTTAGACTCAGACATCACGATCGCAACACAATAGGATCTAGATCCCTTTGTTTACTTTAACCAAATGTCTTGTAGCGCTGATGACCTAATTCTGCTGCTATTTGTTGGTACACCTAGATGAGTTTCCCCCAACCTCAGCACCTCTCCCTGAAGTGGTCACATAAAGTATATGACTCATTATCCTTCCAATTGAGAACACAAGCAGTTCAAGTTGTAGTTGTAGCATTAGGTATATTAGAACTTATAGGACTGTTATATTGTGTGTTGTTTAAGTCGGGGAATGCCCAGAGGCTTTGTTATGTAAATTTTTTATTTTACTTTATTTTATTTTTATTTATTTATTTATTTATTTATTTTCACACAAAAACTCGATAAAAAGTATTAAAAAAAAAAAAAGACTGCCACTATATACCTTTTTGGCTGATCTCTATACCACGGTCAGTGATAAACTGCACAGTTTTTCCAGTGCTGAGAGTTCAGGTAGGAGGAGGCTTCAACTTCAGCCTGTATACACGCCCACATGTGTGATGTCAATATCACGTGACCTGGCTAGCTCTGAGAACAAGTAATTATTCTTTCCAGCATAAAAAACACAACTGAGCATGTGTGCAGGTTGGCTACATTGCCTGTATTAGCTGGCTTTCCCCAGATAGACAGTGCAGGAGGGGCAGGATCTGTGCATACAAGATAAAAACAGCCTTTTTACACAATGCAGAGGATTAACCCCTTAAGTTCCACAGTGAGTATAACAAGTATGCTATGCTGCATATACAGACTGATTTTACTGTTGTGGGTTTAGAAACACTTTAAGGGGAGCAGTGCTGGAGCGGTGACATGGAGCCAGTAAGTGTCTAGGGATGAAGGACAGGGTGGGTGGGGCAGGTAGTGGGCTTAATTTTTATCTTAATGTAAAATGCATTAAAAGGTAAAAAAACAAAAAAAAACAACAACACATTTAGGCTAGGATCACACTACTGTGGCTCCAATTTGATCCAATATTCAGTGTGACATTAGTGTGTTTTTTAGGGTTGTCCCGACACCACTTTTTTAGGACCGAGTACAAGTACCGATACTTTTTTTCAAGTACTCGCCGATACTTTTTTTTTTAATGTCACGTGACAGTGTTTTTTTTTTGTTTTTTTTTAACAGTGTTTTCTTTATTTTTTTTGGGGGGGGGGGGGGGGGTGAACGGTGTATGTGTGTGTGTTTTTTGTTTTTTTACAATTTTTATTTTCTACAATAATTTTTTTTTTTATTCTTTATATTTTTTGTTTGTTTGTTTTTTTTTTAATCAGCCCTGTTGGGGGGCTTTGGTGAGATATCAGGGGTCTTAACAGACCTCTGATATCTCCCCCTTGAGACAGAGAAAGAGACAGAGGATAGAGATTCCCCAGTCCCTTTCTCTGCAGCCTCAGCTGCACTGAGAATGAATGGAGAGAAGACAGCGGCTCCTCTCCATTCATAAACTGACACATCGTAATCACAGGAGATTACAATGTTTCAGTTATGTGAATGGACAGAGTCAGCTGACTCCGTCCATTTACACAGCGGAGAGAGACAGCAGAACGGAGGGGACAGAGAAGGAGAGGGGAACGGAGGGGACAGCGGAGAGACACAGCAGAACGGAGGGGGACAGCGGAGAGACACAGCAGAACGGAGGGGGACAGCGGAGAGACACAGCAGAACGGAGGGGGACAGCGGAGAGACACAGCAGAACGGAGGGGGACAGCGGAGAGACACAGCAGAACGGAGGGGGACAGCGGAGAGACACAGGGAAGGAGAGAGGAACGGAGGGGACAGCGGAGAGACACAGGGAAGGAGAGAGGAATGGAGGGGACAGCGGAGAGACACAGGGAAGGAGAGAGGAACGGAGGGGACAGCGGAGAGACACAGAGAAGGAGAGAGGAACGGAGGGGACAGCGGAGAGACACAGGGAAGGAGAGAGGAACGGAGGGGACAGCGGAGAGACACAGGGAAGGAGAGAGGAACGGAGGGGACAGCGGAGAGACACAGCAGAACGGAGGGGACAGCGGAGAGACACAGGGAAGGAGAGAAGAACGGAGGGGGACAGCGGAGAGACACAGGGAAGGAGAGAGGAACGGAGGGGGACAGCGGAGGGGGACAGAGGAACGGAGGGGGCATGGAGGAGGATGCAGTGACAGTCAGCGGTGAGCGATCACCGCTGTATGTCACTAAAGCTGCTGAAAGCCGCTGGGGGAGAATCTTGTAACTCCCCCACGCGCCGATCACAGCTGTCCTCTAGGTATCGGGGAAGCATCAGGAGCATTTGCCCGAGTACAAGTACTTGGGCAAATGCTCGGTATCGGTGCTGATACCGATACTAGTATCGGTATCGGGACAACCCTAGTGTTTTTGATGCGTTTTTCATGCTACTGCTTTTTTCTGTAGGGGGGGGGGGAGAGAAGACTAGTCATTGACAGATACTATAAAGAAAAATGAGAACCGGCGCCAATAAAATTACTCTGTAATATTGAAATATTTGAATGTAGCATCAAAAATTAGTAATAACTAAATAACTAATAAGACATGAAAAATAATGATTAAGGGCGCAAGTAGAACATATGCTAAATCCAATATTAAAGTGCATAAGTGTCAACAGTCCAAAATAAAAGCAAAAAATATGTGTATCATATAAAACAATGTAATATAATAATTCAGGTCTTCTATATAAGCTCCAAGTGCAACGTGCTTCAACTCTTTGTCAAAAAAGTGCTTCACCCGGAGTGACATATAATTGTGTTTACCAGATATCTTTGACCACGAAGTGACCACCAGGCATGTAAAATGAAAGGAATCCTTCCTCCGTTGGCTATACTGTCAAGCCTCACATAGACATTTCTTACTGCTTCCAAAAGTTAGCCCGGGCTTCACTCCAATCATTATTGGTATGAGATAGTAAAATCTTCAATCAAAATAAACTCTTGAATACGTATCCACAGCTCCCTTCCACTCAATCTGCAAAGTTTGGCTCCACCATGAATGAGCCACAGAGAGGCATAGATAGTGTAATACAGTCTTTAATTTCTTAAAAGCATTTACAAATCATGTGTAAAGTACTGCAGGTTGCAGCGCAGCTTTGAGAGGAGGCAGGGGCCGGTCTCGTGTGATACGAGAAGCGCGGCGTGTCTCAGCTGTCTCAATGGAGGCGGAGAGCTCCTGTACCAAGCGTGTCAAGCCTCACTTTCGATGCATTTCACGCTCAAGCGCGCGTCATCGGGAAATATATATATTTTTAGCAGAGACCCTAGAGAATAAATTGGTGGTCATTTAAAAAAAAAAATTTGCTAGACGCAATCTCCTTCAAACCCTTTTTGGTGGGTTTCATGTCTGGAGGTTTGGAACTTTAGCTTTCAGCTTATACATACTCTCTTCTCTCTTGCATTGTTTCCTCCCCCCGCTCACTCCAGGGTCCCCATTATCTGGGTTTTAAAATTGATGTTGTGTGCTGGTATTAAGTTTTACTGTGTTTTGGTTCCATGCATAATGTTCTGAGCTGACATTGCTTGATTGCAGGGCACAACTATGTATCATGCCGTTATTCCTATATGTGTACATTTGTTGTATTCAGCATGTTTATACTGATCCCACGTGTGGGGTAGAGTCCCTCTTATTTTACCGGCGCTACACCGGCTGTTTGAAATTTTACCATTCATTTAATTTCAAGCATCTGGGATTCTTTATTGCCTTCCTGATTCTGTTTTCTCTATCCACCTTTTTCTCCCCCTTTTTTTCCAATACTTTTTCAGCTTATTTTTTATTTCCTAAATACTCTTCTGTACTCTCTAATTCAGTGCTTTGTCTTAGCTGCGCACACCATCTGCATGGATTTGACCGACCTCGCTGTCATCCCACGTTCTATCTAATACACGCAAGCCTTAGACACTGCTTCCTGGGATGTTATTTACACTCCCAGGGTTACGTTTGCGTCTTCCGGTTGCCATGGAGTTCCTCCACATACAAGCATATTGTCTATCCAATGACTGATGATGCATTACGCCACCGCACAGTATGGCGCTGCGAGTTGACGTCATAACCAGGTGCTGAACCCAGTGTGATAATTGCCTTGTTTGGCACAACTGGGGGCGGACGCTGTTATATTGCAGACATCATAAGGTTCGGCTGTTCCGACCCAGGTGACTGTCTGCAGTTAGCTTTTACTCACTTACACATATATAGTGCCCAGCATATCCACGAGTCTCTGTTTACCCGGCGGACACAAACAGCCACACTGTTTTATATTAGATACAAGGTGAGTCCATCATGTGGCTGGGATGTTTTGGCTTGCCATTTCATTTTGGGGTCATTGCACTGCCAGTTCAGCTGTGCCATGATGATGCTTTGCATTTCTTGTAGCTAACAGATTTTTTGTGCTGCTGCTTTTAGACCAATATGGCTTCTCCAGCCGTTTGGTACTAGTTTATGGCCTGCTATGGTGTAGATGCCCGTATCCAAGACATAGACTCTATTCTATACCGACCTGACTTGTCTTTGAGGGATAAATACCTTTTATCTCTTTTAGAGTTTCTGTGAATGTAGGTATGATTTTTTTGGTTTTTGTTCATTCATAATAGGAACATGGCTTTTTGCCAATAGTTCAGGATATTATATTTGAACTGGTGGACCAATCTATTTAGCTATTTAGACACACCACAGTCAAGTATCTAGGCTATTGGCCTTTCCTTAGTGGGACCATTTTGCCCTACGTGGATCATTGGTTGTCGTTGACCCCCTGATCTGATGCCTGTGCGTGGCTCTGATGGACCAAGCTCTTTCTACATTCGTTGAGTTAGGATCTGTGAATTTAGGTATGATTTTTTGGTTTTTGTTCATTCATAATAGGAACATGACTTTTTGCTCTTTCTACATTCGTTGAGTTAGAATCTCTTTCTGTTTGGGTGGAGCATTAACAACTGGGGTCAGTATGCTCAGCTGTTATTTTATTGCCTCAATATGTATGTTTAATGTTCTTTTCATATATGAAATGTAAGATGCTTTATATCTTTGCATTAGGGCTGGGAGATTTTCTGAAAAAAAAAACTCTATTCACGATTGGGCTTTTCTTTCAGCTGTTTCCATTTCTGCTCCCAACACGTTTGTTTTTATTCCAACTCTAATGTTGTTTATTGGTATTAATGTCCAATAAATTTGTATATTTTCATAATTACTGTTTGTGGTCCATTTATAGTCCCAATTTGAGGAATCTGTTCTTACTCTATGCATCGGGGATGTGGTCCACAATTAGTATAGTCAGCTAGTTGTGGCAAAACATTTTTTCTATTACAATATTTTATGTCACACAGTATTTGCGCAGCGGTCTTTGAAACGCAATTTTGTGGGGAAAAAATACACTTTAATGAAAAATAAATAAAACACAAAACATTAAAGTTTTTTGTATAATGTGAAAGATGATGTTACGCCAAGTAAATAGATACCCAACATATCATGCTTTAAAATTGCGCGCACTTGTGGAACGGAGACAAACTACGGTACATAAAAATCTCTATAGGCGACGCTTTAAATTTCTTTACAGGTTACCACCATTTAGAGTTACAGAGGAGGTCTAGAGCTAGAATTATTACTCTCACCCTATTGATCGTGATGTGTGGCTTGAACACCATTAACATATGCGGGCGCGAACCTACGTATGGGTTCGCTTCTGCACGCAAGCTCGGAAGGATGGCGCGCTTTAGATTTTAATTTTTTTTCTTATTTATTTTACTTTTTATTTTTTCACTGTCCCTTTTTTTTAATCACTTTTATTCCTATTACAAGGAATGTAAACATTCCTTGTAATAGGATTCATTGAATCCTGTTTATCTACCCAAGAGGCAAATGTGATGTCAGAAGTCGCTCTGGTCCTCCAAGGGCCTAGAGACAAGGGAGGACCATCTTGCCCTCATGCGGCTTCCTGCCTAGCCATCGGCCGCACCGGATCGGTTTTGAGCCTACAGATGGCTCTAGTAAGCTCGGAAACCACTGGGAAGTGGCGGGAGGGGGCACCTCTCCCTCTGCCTATACAAATGATCTTGTGGCGAATTCGCCGCTGGGACCACTTTTATCTAAAAGCCGGACCACTGACTGAAAAAAAAAAAAAAAAAAAAAAAAAAAAGAAGATCGGGCTTATGGCAGCTAGCTGCTGTCATAACCTCTGTAATTTTTTTTCTATTCTTTAACCACTTCAGCAAATACCGTTGAGAGACTTATTCAACTTTACGTTCATGTATTGTCTCCTTCTCGGTTTCACATCATTGTGCTGTTTTCCCAGGAGTTTTCTTCCAATATGAAATTTATTCAAAATATAAATATTAAAATTTTATTCACTAACGTTGCTTTATGTCAATCTATTCTTTCATTTCCTTTATTCTCTTCCTCCTGGCTACTTCTCTCTCCTTCGCCCACCAACCCCCCTCCCCTTTGGTCTGCTCTCGGCCCAATTTCTTATTTCTAGACCTACTTAAACCCTACCGGACTCGGTCATTTTTTTCTAAGTATTTCTCAGAGGTTTTAAAAGTTTTTCCCCAGATACTATTGTATCTTCCTGGTTGCCCTTTTTGCCTGCTGCATAGGTATTCCATTCTGCTGTAATATTCTATTCGTTCAAACCATTCCCTTACATCTGTTTTTTCTGTACTTAACCACTTCTTTGGAATTAAACCCTTTGTAGCAGTCAGCAATATTGGGGTTAATGTTTTCCCATATTGTTTATTTTGGAGTTTTTGATTCATGAAATAGACATGTCTGTAGGCCGTTGGTTATCTTTTCTCCAGTTATCTCTTTTATATATTCTAAGATTTCCTGCCAGTATTGCTTAATTTTTGGGCATTCCCACCAGATATGCGTCATTGTGGCCCTCTGATTACATTCTCTCCAACACAGTGGGGATTTGTCTGGTTGATATTTATGTATTTTGTCAGGGGTCAAATACCATCTTGCCAATAGTTTATAGTTCATTTCAATTGTGTTTATGTTGTGTAACTATTTACTGCTTCTATCATTTCCACAACTTGTTGGTCCTCCAATTTCGTCCCCATTTCTTTTTCCTCATTTCCCTATATAGGGGGGCGACTCTTGTCCTTCCAATTCTGTCAATATTCCATATACTTTAGATATACCATGTTTCAATGGAGTTTGTACCCCACAGAGTTTTTCCAATGGGGCTAAATTCTTCCCATCTCTGACTGGTTGGGGTAATGCATTTACCAAATGTTTTAACTGAAGGTATTCCCAGTCATTTATCTTCCATCCATTTATTTCCTTTAATTCCGATAGTGTTCTCATCTTCCCGTGTATAGTGATATCCCTTATTTGTGCATTCCCCATTCTCTCCCCTAAAAGTGTTCCTTTCCTGGGCAAAAAATATTTGTTCAGGTGAGTGCAATTAATGGTGAATTATATGCCCAATTTTTTTGTGCATATAGTGTATCCCAAATATTAAATACGTTTGTAGTCAAATCGTGTACCTCCGAGTCTAATGTTCTGTGCTTACGTGATATCCAAAATGTTTTTGTGCAATGTTATTTTACTTAACATATTTTCAATCTTAATCCACTTTTTTCATTAACCCATTCTACCATTCGTGAAATAATTACTGATTTATAATATCTATTTATATCTGGGTTTGTTAGACCTCCAAGCTTTTTTTTTCTGGCAATCAGTGCAATTTTTAGTCTTGGTTTTTTATTTTGCCATATGTATTTTATCATCATTGTTTTCATTATTCTGAAAAAAACTCTGTGGTATAGCTATTGGTAACATTTGGAATTTATATATTATTTTGGGAAGGATCACCATTTTAAACATATTTATCCTTCCTATCCATGATATAGATTGCAACGAGCCCCTCTTTAATTCCGCTTTGATCTCATTCAGTAATGGGATATAATTTGCCAGATTTAACGTGTTGCCGGTAGGTGTCAATTTAATTCTTAGGTATGGCAACTCTTTTCACCAATGTGAATGGGAATTCCCTTTGTAGTGCAAGTTCTTCTTTTTTCTTTTTTAATGGGGCTTATTTTAAAATTCGAGAGTTCACCATATTTTTTTTAGCTCTTTAATTATGTTTGGCACGGTCACCCTTGGGTTGGTTACATACATAAAGACATAGTCCGCGTACGCCACGATTTTATATTCCTCTTCGCCCCTCCTATATCCTGGTTATTTCGTAGGGTCGCTAGGAATTGTTCCATCGATATTACATATAGGAGTGTCGAGAGTTGACATCTCTGTCTCATTCCATTATACATTTCAAAAGATGGTGACAACTTCCCATTGACTTTAACCATTGCCGTTGGCCGATTGGATCAAAAATCTGTACATCGAATGATTTTAGGTCCAAGTCCCAAATGTTCGAGAGTCATGAATCCCCAGTCTACACTGTCAAATGCTTTTTCCGCATCAATTGACAGAAGTAGAGCTGGGGATCCCTTATGTTCCCCTTTTAGCAACATTAACACTGTTTTTATGCTATCATCTCTGCCAGGTACAAACCCAATTTGATCTGGGTCATAGGTACATAGGTATCAATTTTTTCAATCACGTTGCCAGGATTTTCGCATAGATTTTCATATCAGCATTTAACGAGTTGCCGACCGCCTCACGCAGATATACTGCGGCAGAATGGCACAGGCAGGCAGAATCACGTACCTGTACGTCATCTGCCTCCCGCGGGCGGTGGGTCCGATCGGACCCCCCCCCCGGTGCCCGAGGCGGTCGGCTTCTGTCCGGGAGCGATGAGAGGCAAGGGGGAGGCCATCCATTCGTGCCCCCATGCTTCGGCATATATCACCTCCGCTGGAGTCACAGCTTTATATATCGTGGGAGCAAACGCTGTTGCTGTCAAGATAAATAAATCCGTGCTGCAGCTGAATGGCATACCTGAAGACAAAAAAATGGTTAACAATAAAACACAGTAAACGGGAGCGATCGCTCCCAGCCAATGAAATCCTTCCTCTGCTGCTGTATCGTAAACGGCAGCAGAGGAAGTGATGTCATCTCTCCTCGGCTCTGTATTTTCCGTTCCGGTGCCGAGGAGAGAAGACATCCGAGTGTAAAACACATACACACACAGTAGAACACGCCAGGCACACATTACACCCCCGATCACCCCCCACCCCGTCACACTGACACCAAGCAGTTTTTTTTTTCTGATTACTGCATTGGTGTCAGTTTGTGTGGTAGGGCAGTTAGTGTTAGCCCCCTTTAGGTCTAGGATACCCCCCTAACCCCTCCTAATAAAGTTTTAACCCCTTGATCAGCCCCCGTCGCCAGTGGCACTAAGCGATCATTTTTCTGATCCCTAGTGCCACTGGTGACGCTAGTTAGGGAGGTAAATATATAGGTTCGCCGTCAGCGTTTTATAGCATCGGGGACCCCCATATACTACCTAATAAAGGTTTTAACCCGTTGATTGCCCCCTAGTTAACCCTTTCACCAGTGATCACCGTATAACCGTTACGGGTGACGCTGGTTAGTTTGTTTATTTTTTATAGTGTCAGGGCACCCGCCGTTTACTACCTAATAAAGGTTTAGCCCCCTGATCGCCCGGCGGTGATATAACTTAGGTTTTAGGGTCAGATAGGTTAGCACCAGTAGCACTAACACCCACGCACGCACCATACACCTCCCTTAGTGGTATAGCATCTGAACGGATCAATATCTGATCCGATCATATCTATATTATCGTCCCCAGCAGTTTAGGATTCCCAAAAACGCAGTGTTAGCGGGATCAGCCCAGATACCTGCTAGCACCTGCGTTGTGCCCCTCCGCCCGGCCCAGACCACCCAAGTGCAGTATCGATTGATCACTGTCACTTACAAAACACTAAACACATAACTGCAGCGTTTACAGAGTCAGGCCTGATCCCTGCGATCGCTAACAGTTTTTTTGGTAGCGTTTTGGTGAACTGGCAAGCACCAGCCCCAGGCAGCGTCAGGTTAGTGCCAGTAACGCTAACACCCACGCACGCACCGTACACCTCCCTTAGTGGTATAGTATCTGAACGGATCAATATCTGATCCGATCAGATCTATACTAGCGTCCCCAGGAGTTTAGGGTTCCCAAAAACGCAGTGTTAGCGGGATCAGCCCAGATACCTGCTAGCACCTGCGTTTTGCCCCTCCGCCCAGCCCAGCCCAGCCCACCCAAGTGCAGTATCGATCGATCACTGTCACTTACAAAACACTAAACGCATAACTGCAGCATTCGCAGAGGCAGGCCTGATCCCTGCGATTGCTAACAGTTTTTTTGGTAGCGTTCGGTGAACTGGCAAGCACCAGCGGCCTAGTACACCCCGGTCGTAGTCAAACCAGCACTGCAGTAACACTTGGTGACGTGGCGAGTCGCATAAGTGCAGTTCAAGCTGGTGAGGTGGCTAGCACAAGTAGTGTCCCGCTGCCACCAAGAAGAAGACAAACACAGGCCCATTGTGCCCATAATGCCCTTCCTGCTGCATTCGCCAATCCTAATTGGGAACCCACTACTTCTGCAGCACCCGTACTTCCCCCATTCACATCCCCAACCAAATGCAGTCGGCTGCATAAGAGGCATTTTCTTTATGTCCTCCCGAGTACCCCTACCCAACGAACCCCCCCAAAAAGATATCGTGTCTGCAGCAAGCGCGGATATAGGCGTGACACCCGCTATTATTGTACCTCCTGTCCTGAAAATCCTGGTCTTTGCACTGGTGAATGTTTTGAATGCTACCATACACTAGTTGAGTATTAGCGTAGCGTACAGCATTGCACAGACTAGGCACACTTTCACAGGGTCTCCCAAGATGCCATCGCATTTTGAGAGACCCAAACCTGGAACCGGTTACAGTCACAAAAGTTACAGTGAAAGTTACAAAAAAGTGTAAAAAAAAAAAAAAAAATTATATATATATATATATACACATAAATAAAATAAAAACAAAAATAGTTGTCGTTTTATTGTTCTCTCTCTATTATTCTGCTCTTTTTTACTGTATTCTATTCTGCAATGTTTTATTGTTATCATGTTTGCTTTTCAGGTATGCAATTTTTTATACTTTTCCGTTTACTGTGTTTTATTGTTAACCATTTTTTTGTCTTCAGGTATGCCATTCAGCTGCAGCACGGATTTATTTATCTTGACAGCAACAGCGTTTGCTCCCACGATATATAAAGCTGTGACTCCAGTGGAGGTGATATATGCCGAAGCATGGGGGCAGCAGGGGCGGAGGAGCGATTTGCTCCTACCTTTTGCGGGAGGATGCCCCCATGCTTCGGCATATATAAATGGTGCATGTATGCCCATCATTAGAAGTGGGTGGATGAAGGGAGGTATGCTAATGGTGGGCACACCCACCGATCAATCTCTTTTTTTTGTTCAGCCCATAAGCTGCATGAAAAAAAAGGATTACAATATATGCCCAACAAGGACCAGCAACGTACTGGTATGTTGCTGGACTTTGAGTGGTTATACCAGAATGATGCCTGCAGGTTTAGGTATCATCTTGGTATCATTCTTTTCAGCCAGCGGTCGGCTTTCATGTAAAAGCAATCCTAGCAGCTAATTAGCCTCTAGACTGCTTTTACAAGCAGTGGGAGGGAATCCCCCCCCCCCCCCCACCGTCTTCCATGTTTTTCTCTGGCTCTCCTGTCCCAACAGGGAACCTGAGAATGCAGCCGGTGATTCAGCCAGCTGACCATAGAGCTGATCAGAGACCAGAGTGGCTCCAAACATCTCTATGGCCTAAGAAAACGGAAGCTACGAGCATTTCATGACTTAGATTTCGCCGGATGTAAACAGCGCCATTGGGAAATTGGAAAGGCATTTAATCACACCGATCTTGGTGTGGTCAGATGCTTTGAGGGCAGAGGAGAGATCTAGGGTCTAATAGACCCCAATTTTTTTAAAAAAAAGAGTACCTGTCACTACCTATTGCTACCATAGGGGATATTTACATTCCCTGGGATAACAATAAAAATTATTAAAAATAAATAAATAAATAAATAAAAGGAACAGTTTAAAAATAATTTTAAAAATAAGATAAAAAAGCAAAAAAATAATAAAGAAAAAAAAAAAAAAAGCACCCCCTGTCCCCCCCCCCCCTGCTCTTGCGCAAAGGCGAACGGTCGGGCGTCGGTCTGGCGTCAAATGTAAACAGCAATTGCACCATGCATGTGAGGTATCACCGCGAAGGGCAGATCGAGGGCAGTAATTTTAGCAGTAGACCTCTGTAAATCTAAAGTGGTAACCTGTAAAGGCTTTTAAAAATGTATTTAGTTTGTCGCCACTGCACGTATGTGCGCAATTTTAAAGCATGTCATGTTTGGTATCCATGTACTCGGCCTAAGATCATCTTTTTTTCAAACATTTGGGCAATATAGTGTGTTTTAGTGCATTAAAATTTTAAAAAGTGTGTTTTTTTCCCCAAAAAATGCATTTGAAAAATCGCTGCGCAAATACTGTGTGGAACAAAAAAAATGAAACACCCACCATTTTAATCTGTAGGGCATTTGCTTTAAAAAAATATATAATGTTTGGGGGTTCAAAGTAATTTTCTTGCAAAAAAAAAATATTTTTTCATGTAAACAAAAAGTGTCAGAAAGGGCTTTGTCTTCAAGTGGTTAGAAGAGTGGGTGATGTGTGACATAAGCTTCTAAATGTTGTGCATAAAATGCCAGGACAGTTCAAAACCCCCCCAAATGACCCCATTTTGGAAAGTAGACGCCCCAAGCTATTTGCTGAGAGGCATGTCGAGTCCATGGAATATTTTATATTGTGACACAAGTTGCGGGAAAAAGACAAATTTTATTTATTTTTTTTGCACAAAGTTGTCACTAAATGATATACTGCTCAAACATGCCGTGGGAATATGTGAAAGTACACCCCAAAATACATTCTGTTGCTTCTCCTGAGTATGGGGATACCACGTGTGAGACTTTTTGGGAGCCTAGCCGCGTACAGGACCCCGAAAACCAAGCACCGCCTTCAGGCTTTCTAAGGGCATAAATGTTTGATTTCACTCTTCACTTCCTATCACAGTTTCGGAGGCCATGGAATGCCCAGGTGGCACAAAACCCCCCCAAATTACCCTATTTTGGAAAGTAGACACCCCGAGCTATTTGCTGAGAGGTATAGTGAGTATTTTGCAGACCTCACTTTTTGTCACAAAGTTTTGAAAATTGAAAAAAAAAAAAAAAATTTCTTGTCTTTCTTCATTATCAAAAACAAATGAGAGCTGCAAAATACTCACCATGCCTCTCAGCAAATAGATTGGGGTGTCTACTTTCCAAAATGGGGTCATTGGGGGGGGGTTGTGCCACCTGGGCATTCCATGGCCCCCGAAACTGTGATAGGCAGTGAAGAGTGAAATCAAAAATTTACGCCCTTAGAAATCATGAAGGCGGTGATTGGTTTTCGGAGCCCCGTACACGGCTAGGCTCTCAAAAAGTCCCACACATGTGGTATCCCCATACTCAGAAGCAGCTTAATGTATTTTGGGGTGCAATTCCACATATGCCCATGGCCTGTGTGAGCAATATATCATTTAGTGACAACTTTTTGTAAATTTTTTTTTTTTTTTTGTCATTATTCAATCACTTGGAACAAAAAAAAATAATATTCAATGGGCTCAACATGCCTCTCAGCAATTTCCTTGGGGTGTCTACTTTCCAAAATGGGGTCATTTGGGGGGGTTTTGTACTGCCCTGCCATTTTAGCACCTCAAGAAATGACATAGGCAGTCATAAATTAAAGGCTGTGTAAATTCCAGAAAAAGTACCCTAGTTTGTAGGAACTATAACTTTTGTGCAAACCAATAAATATACACTTATTGACATTTTTTTTTTACCAAAGTCATGTGGCGGAATACATTTTGGCCTAAACGTATGACTAAAATTGAGTTTATTGGATTTTTTTATAACAAAAAGTAGAAAATATAATTTTTTTTCAAAATTTTTGGTCCTTTTCCGTTTATAGCGCAAACAAAAAAAAACGGCAGAGGTGATCAAATACCATCAAAAGAAAGTTCTATTTGTGGGAAGAAAAGGACACAAATTTCGTTTGGGTACAGCATTGCTTGACCACGCAATTAGCAGTTAAAGTGATGCAGTGCCAAATTGTAAAAAGTGCTCTGGTCAGGAAGGGGGTAAATCCTTCCGGGGCTGAAGTGGTTAATAAGGCTATAGGCCTATAATTGACACAGATGGTTTTGTCTTTTCCCTCTTTGGGAATTATTGTGATATGAGCTAGTAGTGCCTCTCGTCGCGTCTTCTTTCTCTTCCCCTAACTTATTCAAGTAGTCGTACAACCTTGGAATCAGGTGGTTTTGAAATTTTTTATATTATTTGATCATGAACCCATCTGGGCCTGGGCTTTTGCCTGTAGGGGTTTCTTTTAGTGCTATTTTAATTTCATCTTGCGCGATTCGTTTTTCCAATTCTGTCAGTTGTTCAACTTGTATTTTTGGTAATTTGGCCTTCATTAAATAGTCTTGTGTGTTTCTTTTCCTTAATTATTTTTCTTCCTTTGTCTCTTGATTTCTTATTGCATAAAGTGCACTATAATTTGATTGAAAGGCTGCTTCCCTGGCTTAATACCCCATTTGTATCTCTCCTGTGACACGCTTTTGAACTTCTTCCTCATTTTCTGTTCCATCAGATCTTTTAGTTGATCTCTTTTTATAATTAGAGTCCTATGGATTTCTACTGCCGCTTATTTTTTATGTCTTTGTTCCAGATCGTATATATCTCTTTTACAATTTTCTCCATAGTTTTTCTCTCTCCCTCTTTTTTCTTGCCCCAATAGAAATTAATTTTCCCCTTATGACCATTTTATGTGATTCCCATACAGTTGCTTTTGTTATTTCTGGCATCTAATTCCTCAGAAAATATTGATCAATCTGTTCTATTATTGTCTTTTCTATTTCCTTGTCATCTATTAAATCCTCATTTAATCTCCACGGTAGGTTTCCCCTTGTAATTTGATCTTCATTGCAACTGGGGCATGGTCCGACACAGTTGTTATTCCTAATGTTGATTCCGTTACATCCTCCAGTAGGCTCAACTAGGATGTGATCCAGCCTTGAATATGTGCCGTGTACGGCCGAGTGGAATGTATAGTCTTTTGTATTTGGATGTTGGATTCTCCAGATGTCAACGAATTGATGTTCATGTATTTTTTTAATCCTTCTTAGTTTGTATTCTCTATCCAAAACGACTGACGCAGTATCTAATTTATGGTCCATGGGGGAATTAAAATCTCCAGCTAGTATTACTTGTTTAAAATCCATCAGATCGTTCAGTATTCCTACCAAATATTTTTTGGGATTCTTATTGGGGCAGTATATGTTTGCAAGCATGTATTTCGTTCCCTGTAAAGTCTCTCTGGGTTGACTTTTCTCTTTTCTTCTATAAAATTAACATTTTTACCAAAGCCCATTGCTACTCCTTTTGCCCTCCTGATTGGGGAATCTCCATAATACCATATTAGGATATTCCTCGAGTATAATTTAACATTGGTTTCCTGTGCAATATGGGTCTCTTGTAGAAATATTATTTCTGCCGCATTTCTTTCTCTCTCAGAATACCCTATGTCTTTTCTCTGGGGAATTTAATCCTCGAACTTTATATGTTAAAAATTTTGTACTACTCATGTTTCTCTACTTCTCTCCAAATTACCCCAATTTCCCCATATCTCCCCCCTGGCGCCCCCCCACACCCCCAGAAAAAAAAGGGGGGGACACCAAGTGGGGAGAAACAGGGAACCTTTCGTTTCAGGGCACTAAGGGCCGCAGCAGACCGGGCCAGGACTTTGTTGTTGGTATTTTGACCTCATAGTCTTAGAGCAGATAATTTTTTGAGGGGTCTCTTGTCCCTCTACTCTTTCTGGCCCGAGGTGGAATTCTATTTGGCGCACTGGGTCCTCCCTTCCTGTATTTGAAGAGGTGACCTCAGGGCCTGCCGCATGTCCCGGTCTCCATATTCCTCCATTCACCTCATCCGCCCCCGTCCTCCCCTCCCCCCATCCAGGCCTCTTTACTTTTTATTTGTTTTTTGATACTGGGTCATTTTGTTGTAGTTGCCCTAGTAGTCTGTCTCCTTGGGATCAACTGCCATTGTGCTTCGTTGTGTGTCGTTATTTCTTGCCTTGGAGTTGAATCTCTGATGTTTTCTGGTATTGGGATTTCCAACTTTTTACAAAAAATCAGAGTCTAGTGATGCATCCATTTCTCCTGGCAACCAAACATGTGGGGAAGCCCCAATTATATTGAATCTCTTGTTCCTGTAACATTTTCAATAAAGGTTTTAAGTTCTTCTCCTTCCTTAAGGTTTCTTGTGATAAATCTTGGAAGATTTGTATAGTCTTTTCCCCATATTCAATTGGTGACTTTCCCCTCAGGTTTCTCCAAATCTGTTTTTTTTCCCTCCCAGTTTTCAAATCTTACAATTGTGTCTCTTGGACTTTCCATCGGGAGCCCTTGCGGTCTTCTTATTCTGTGTACTCTTTCAATTTTTATTAGGTGAATTTCTTCTTTTCCAAGGATTGGATTGAAAATCTTCCTTATTATTTCTGTTAAGTTTTCTATCTGAGTGAGTTCGGGGAGACCTCGAATTCTTAAGTTTTTCCTTCGGTCTCTGTTTTCTTGATCTTCTAACCTGTATGCTTGTTCCTGTTGGTCTTTTTTAAATGTTTTTATTTCTTTCTTCTTATCCACTTTTTTCTCCACTTCCTCTACTCTTCAGAGCATATGGCCTAGATCTTTATGTATTGTTGCCATTTCTAGTTTAAAGAATTTTCCAGGGCCGCAAACATTATTTCCATATCCGTTTTTGTTGGCAATTGAGCTGTCTTCTGTTGTTCCTCCTCTCTTTTGCACCTGCATCCAACTCAGGGTCCTGGTCTTTTTCTCCTTTTTTTCCCCTTAATATCCATCTGACGTCCCTTAGTGCTCTGTTTTTCCTGTTATTTGTCTTTCTCCTTCCCCTCCTTGGGTTAGGTATTTATTCATGGGGCCAGAGCTAGGGCAGGGTGACTTAGCCACTGCACCGCCTCCTCTTGCCGATTTACCTCTCATTTTGCCAACTTACTCCAGGCGGGGGGAAAAAAAAAGGGAAAAGGTTCAAGATGATGCCTTAAAATGATACTAGAAATATGTGCAATTTTTGCTGTCCAGCCTTTAGTGCTCAGTCCCTCGAGTTGCTCAGTAAATACCAATTCGTTATATAGGTGTTTCTTGCCATTCATTTATACGCCATTTCTACTTCAGATATTTTATATTTAAGCACTGTTGATATAACCGGTATCCCAGGTATGCTCTTCCCACTTTCCTCTCAAATCTCTCCTCAACTGCACCTCATGAGGGCATTATAAGTCTTTCATCTGTGTGTTTTTTATGAGTACTTTAAGTTCCAAAAAGAGAAGAGATTATAAGACATATAGAAGGAATATAGTACCATCTAAGTAAAACCTTTGGTGCTGTCTACCAGTACAATGTGCAATGAGATACTTTTTGAGGTTGTTTTACAGGCTTTTAACCCATTTATAGAAGATAAGTGATCATCAAGGTCTTCTTCCAATTTTAGAATAGCATTTGACTTAATAAAGACTTTATGATGGAAGAGAAGCAGATAAGAGTCCAATCCTTGGGTTTGATTGTTATAATATGAGAATAAGAAACACCTATCTGCTGCGCTTAGGTGAATCAAAATTAACCTAGTGTTATAGCTGCTGGCACAAGATTGCTGCAAACAACAGACATAAAAGGGTCGTAATAATGCAGCACTAAACTAAATTAATGTCCAGGGTGACAAAAGTCCATATAAACGTCCAAAAAAAAATAAAACACAAAAACAGTAAAGGAGAACTTTTACTTATCTGGGGGTAGGGGGGGACTAGTCTCCCAGAATCTCTCCTAGCAGGTACTTTACAATCGAGCCTCGGCTCTTCTTCACACCTCTCTACTCCCCTCGGTAGCACTCAGCCTGTCGCTCGTGCTTCGTTGACCTCCTCTGACCCCCTGCGAGTGGCCGAGTGCTGATGCCCGAGCATCTCCGAGCCCCTCAAGATGTCCTCACATTCTCCAATCTGGGCAGGCGGGAGAGGAGAGGAGGGGAAACACGCCGCTCTTGTGTTCCCTGTCCTTCCGCAGCGACAGAGAGAGGATAAATGGAGGGGCAAGGAGATGACCCCGCAGCAGACAAATCCAACACAGCAGACAAAACTGCGAGCTCCCTCGACGCCCAGCACGGCACATAGCGGTACGCCAAGGCTTTCTTTTCTCTCTGTGAGGGGAGATATTTAACAAACTTTCATGGAGCGAAGAAGAGAGGGGGAAGGGCCACCTAAAAAACAGTCCATTAGCAGGAATAGGAGGAGAACAAGAGAGACAGGACCAGGAATACCTTACGGCGTGCACCGTGTCAGCGCCATTACTAGACTCCTCCCTCCCTATAACTTCGGTATTTAATGTCAAAGTAATGACGTATATTTACAGTTAGGTGGTTGGCAAGTGCTTAATTTCCTAATTTTCCCAAATAAATTACAACTTCAAAAAAATTTGCCATGCCACCCTAGACTGTCTACTCTCCAAAAAGGGTCATTTTGGGGTATTTGTACTGTCCTGACATTTTGGGGCCTCAAGAAATGAGACCCCAATACATCAATATTAATACATCAGAACTGAACAATTTTCATATATATCTATCTCAATCATAGTTTGTAAATGCTATAAAACTTTAATATACACTTATTGGGATTCCTTTTTACCAAAGACATGTAGCAGAACACATTTTTGCCTACATTTTGAAGAAATTAGAATTTATTACATGTTTTATAACAAAGTAGAAAATATTTTTTCTTTCAAGAAAAAGGTTCAGACTTTTGCGTTTATATAATAAAACATAAAATAAAAACCCCAGTGGTGATCAATTACCAACAAAAATTCATACCCATTTGTGCGGAGAAAAAAATTAAAAAAATTATATAAAATTTCATTTGCGTACAGTGTTGCATAACAGCGCAACTGCCAGTTAAAGTAGTGTAGTGCTGAATAGCAAAAAATGCTCTGGTCGTGAAGGGAGTAAAACCCTCCAGAGCTAAAGAGGTTAAGGGAGAAGTACAGCCAAAGTTTGCTTGACTGTACTTCTCCTGTGGCGCTTAGGAGTGTAGTTCATTCCGCATTCCTGTGACGGGTTTTTAGCAGATAGTGAGCTGAAGCCAGCTGTCAGCTGCCTTCAAAGAGCCAGTTCAGGCTTGAGAAAGCTTGTGACCATATGGTCAGGATCCACACAGGAGCCTGGACCGGCACTTGGCTCAGCCTCTCAGCAGTGTTTGATCGCTCAGTTCAGGCTTAGAGCCGGTGGGGATGCTGCATCCACCTAGGAAGGTACGATTTGCAAAAAAAAAAAAACAAACACCCATCGTCAATCAACATCCATCGTCAATCACCCAGCGATGCAAGTCAATTTCAGGCATGCTGAATGACAGCCTCCAACCGGGGAGGGATAAAAATAAAAGGCCATTCTTGCTGCTTGCTTGGCATTGAATGACACCCCGCTTCCTCCCACCGCTGAAGTAAACGAAAGGGGGGGGGTAGGGCTTGTCAAAACCGGTGTTTGTGTATATATTATACACACACACATATACATACATTTTTTTTTTTTTTACAGTTTACATTTTTTGGTGAATGAGTAGGGATACCATGTATCCCCTACTCATTCACATGGGGGGCAGGCTGGAATACAGGTGCCCCTTATTGTTAAGGAGGCTTCCAGAATCTGATAAACCCCCACCCACAGACCCATACAACCACTGGGCCACGGTTGGGGAAGAGGCCCTTGTCCCATCAACATGGGGACAAGTTGCTTTGCTGGGGGAAGGGTTGGCTGGTCATGCTTTACATTCTGTTAGCCAGGAATCCCCGGCTGGCAGCAGGAATGAATCATTGGTTGTTAGGATGCCAGTGAGTGCTGGCTCCTAACAACCCACACAAAACGCTGACAAAAATGCACCAAAAAGCATTTGGTGCAATTTCATTAAAGTCTGTGGGAGTACAAAATAGTGCTGCATCGCACCAAAGTAGCATATGTACCATATTTTCCGGTGTATAAGACGACCTTTTATACTTAAAAATATCTCCCAAAAATCCTGAGTTGTCTTATACGCAGGGTGCCTTTAGTTCATTTCCCTAATCTGTCAGCCCGCTGGATGGACGGTAATACTGTATGTAGCTTCGGCTACATACAGTATACCGCGCTGAGCCAATCACGGCGAGCGATGTATTCTCTTAAAGAATACAAAGCCTGCTTGGATTAGCTTTGAGAGTCAGAGAAGCGCAGGCTGATGATGCAACAACTTCTGCCAATTCAGAGCAGGCTACATACAGTATACCGCCTGCTCGGATTGGCTTTGAGAGTCAGGCGCGAGCTGATGATGTTACAGCCTCTGCCAATCCGAGCAGGCTTTATATTCATTAAAAGAAAACATTGCTCGCCGTGATTGGCTCGGCATACCGTATGTACCTGACGCTACTGTACATGCGGTATTACCGCACATCCAGCTCCAAAACCCCCCTTCTCTACGATTTCTGGTGCTCTCACTGGCGGTATCGCATTTGAGGAGGGGATTCACTGGCTATTGTTGCTGCCTACCAATTGTGTGGGACCTGCTATCATGACTGCCTGTTAGCTCAGGGGTCCATGCTTTGAGGTGAGGGTAGCGATAAAGTTGGAGGTGGAGGGTCTGTCACCAATGATTTGTGTCTGCTGGTCTTCACTTGTCGAATCTGAAATTGCACTAGTGTGAACCAGGGCTTAGACTTTAGAACCACTTTAAAAGAATAGATATTAAAATGCTTAAATGGTACTTATTCATGATATGTCCAGACAAAAATCAACCATAACTGCAAAGATACCCTTTCACATTTTTCATGTCCTTTGAGAGATTTTATTGGGATCATTCAAATTCCCAATAACAGTTCTCTGCAGACACACAGCTCCCTGCTCTTGGAGTTACATCAAAGAAAGCTTCAACAGCATCCCTTGGGATGTACATGCTTCCCCGGCTAATTTATGACTGGCTGGCAGAAAACAGCAGGGATGGCTTTTATCATACAATAGAAAAACACTGGCCACTCTTTTCACTCCCCTCCTGATCCCTCTATATGCTTTTTTTTTTTTTGTTTAAAAAAAAAAAAAAAAATCCACTTTTTGCTCCAAGGAACTTGGCATGCAAGGTTTCCCAGCTGCCTGAAGAATGATATATTAGTTTTAGCTGGGAATGATAGTGGAGACAAATGGCCTAGTTCTAAAGTTGCGGAACAAACTGAACCATCTTGTTGACATTTACTGCACTGCTCAGATTAAATTTGTTCACACGTATTGCAAATAAAAAAAATTCTCTTCTCCCAATGACACTGATTATGTATTAAAGAGAACCTGTACTGACAAAGTCATCCCCAGAATAAAGTCAGAAAGCAAAGGCCTGCAGGCTCTTTGCTGCTGATATATTCACCAGGACTAATTTACCATGCCTCATTCAGCTTTCTCTCTCTCTCTCTGTGTAGAGACAGCCACCTTGGTAGCTTCCTGATGTCAGACCTAAACCTATGATGACTGCTAAGATATTGATCAAAAAGGAGGAGGGGTGGAGAAAACTCATATACACAGAGTGAATAAACTAAATGCAGGGAGATACTTGCACTGAAGGTCCCCGGGTTCAGCTTTCTCTCTAGCAAGCACCCAGCAGAAGAATAAGCAGCAACGGATGATAGCATAGAGGGAGTGCCTGTTGGTTTCTGGACAACCCAGGCAACATAGGTTTCTCAGTTTCCCTCCCTCAGTAGCTCCGAGAGTCAATACCTGATGAGGCAGAGGTAGCTGAGCAACTGATCTGCAGTAGAAAAGTAGCTCTCCACTGTCAGAACTGGCGTGCAGGCAGCCAGGCAGGAGCCGAACAACAGCTTCTCTGGAATTCCCAGCTACTAAGCCCCAACCTCCTTGCTACAAGTGAATTAATCCTTTGCACATGGTTAGTTATATACCCTTACATTTCTAGTAAAAGTTAGAATAAAAAAAATAAATAAAAAAAAACCAACATGGATTTTGTGTTGTACACAGGGCTTTTTTTTCCCAGCTGGAACCTGGAGGAACTTAGTTCCAGCACCTCTGGTTCACGCTCTCTGCTCACCACTATTACTTGAAAACACAAAAGTCCAGCTTCCATGCTTACAAGTGACAGCTTGTTCCCCAACATCTCCCACAGATCAGGTCTCCTGAGTGGCTCCCACTAAGTAGGATGGGGACAAGAGAGATGCAGGTGCCCGGGATGCAGTACAAATGCCATTATCACCACTGGATGATCTCCCTGCAAGTGAGAGGTGGAGCCAACTACAGTATGTGGGGAGGTACTACTGCCGACTGGGTGCTTCAGCTTAATACAGCAACAAAAATAAGACATGTGGAAGATGGTGGAGCTTTTAAGGATATGGGGAGAAGATGGGGGCAGTGGATGGGGGTTGCATGCAGAGGTCAAAGCTTAAGAGGGGTGAAAATGAGATGTGGATGGGGGCGGTGCAGAGGTAAGCAGCTGTGGAAGAAGGCTGCAGCCTGCACTCTGTGAGTAGCACACCCCTAAACTCTGTAAGCAGTGCACCCCTGAACTCTGCACTATTTACGTAGCATAAACCGAACTCTGCAGTCTGTGTGTGACCCCCTCCCCGAACTCTGCACATAATGCATTTCTGGTATTTAATGGCCCTGTTAAGACCCTCCCACTGTCAGTGAAATTTGACCACACCCACTATTTGATGCGGTTTGGAGGGTGTGTGTGTGTGTGTGTGTGTGTGTGTGTGTGTGTGTGTGTGTGTGTGTGCGTGTGTGTAGGGGGGGGTCATGATTGAGTTCCTGTACCCATTTTTGGAGAAAAAAAGACCTGGTTGTACATATACTTGCTTATTGATATTGCATATAGTGGACAATGCAGGACAGACACACAGAAGTGAGCACAGACATCTTTCCATTTCTAGGGAAGAGTTCAAGCCTGACCAAAATTGAATCTGTAGCTCTCCCCAACTGTGTCTGTCTATCCCAAATTGGCACTATGGGGTTGATTTTCTAAAACTGGAGAGTGCAAAATTTGGTGAAGCTGTGCATGGTAGCCAATCAGCTTCTAAATTCAGCTTGTTCAATTAATCAATAATTACAAAACTGAAATAAAGAGTCTCTAATGGATATGGATGGTATAACTGGTAGTATATTGTTGAGTGCACCGTTCACCAAACACTTCACCACCGCGTGTTCCACACACCCGCAAGGGGTTTACACTCGCCAGAACCCAGAGGTTAACAGGCCCAAACCAGCATTCTATGGATTGTAGATCTGGATGTCCTAATGGGGAAGTTCAGCCCCATCTCCGGAATCCTCATGTATATAAAAAAGAGACTTCACATAGTCCAATTACGTTTTTAAAAATTTATTCGCACACACAGGTTAAAATAAAATCCAACACAATGAAGTGGCAGTCCGACTGTGGTTATGTAGCTCAAGATCTTTTGGTAAAGAGCTATTACGGCGACCAAATACTACATCACCACGTTGTGCGTGCCAAAGTCCTAGTATACCAACCAGGAAGGAGGAAGTGCTGGATGCAGAGACTTACTGTCCACACCGGACTATACTCCTTCTCTTCCGTGGAAAACCTAGGGCTAGTGGATAATAGCTCTTTACCAAAAGATCTTGAGCTACATAACCACAGTCGGACTGCCACTTCGTTGTGTTATTGGATTTTATTTTAACCTGTGTGTGCGAATAAATCATAGGATGCTGGTTTGGGCCTGTTAACCTCTGGGTTCTGGTGAGTGTAAACCCCTTGCGGGTGTGTGGAACACACGGTGGTGAAGTGTTTGGTGAACGGTGCACTCATCAATATACTACCAGTTATACCATCCATATCCATTAGAGACTCTTTATTATTTCAGTTTTGTAATTTTTAGTTATTGCAAACTAATCTATCAGATTTATAATTGCTGCCTGTGCTTTGATGTTTTAATTTTATCTCTCGAGGTTTTAATTTTGATATCTTTTCTGCTATTTTTAGTGATTTTAGTGGCTGCTGAGGGAAACCTCTTCTTAAATGAATACATATATGTAATGGTGTTTATTCCATATATCATTTTGTATTCTAGTGTATATCAACTAGCATTTCTGTCTTGAGTGTTGTAAGACCTGTTTGTACATAGCACTGAGATTGGGGGAGTTTGTTTGGTTTATTTGTTTCCTCCTATTTGTATATATATTTTGTTCAATTAACCGCCTGCCGACCAGCCGTCGTTATACAGCGGCAGGTCGGCTCTCCTGCACAAATTGCCGTAGATATACATCCGGACTCGATGTCAGCCAGTGACCTGCAATCGCCTAGTACAGAGGCAGAATGGGGATCTGCCTTTGTAAACACTGGAGACATGACAGATCTACTGTTCCCAGTGATCAGGAACAGTGATCTGTGTTGTCCCTACACCCAGGGAACACAGTTAACCCCTTGATCAACCCCCTAGTGTTAACCCCTTCCCTGCCAGTGTAATTTTTACATTGATCAGTGCATTTTTATAGCACTGATCAATGTAATAATGACACTGGTCCCAAAAAAAAAAAAAAAAAAAAAAAGTGTAATTTGGGGTAAAATTTGTCCGCCACAATGTCGCAGTCCCGCTAAAAATCACAGAACGCTGCCATTACTAGTAAAAACAATAAAAAACATGAAAGTCCCTAAATCTATCCCATAGTTTGTAGACGCGATAAGTTTTGCGCAAACCAATCAATATACGCCTATTGCGTTTTTTTTTTTTTTTTTTTTTTTTTACCAAAAATATGTAGAAGAATATATATCGCCCTAAACCGATGAATACATTTTTTTTGGGGTATTATAGCAAAAAAATATTTTTTTTTCTCAAAATTATTCCCTTATAGTAGATTAAACAGCACAGTGCTTGTGCGGTCTAATCTGCTTCACTCTAAAAAAAAAAAACTTGGCTGATCCTGCCACTTCCTGTGTCCCCATCTGAGCAGACCACGATAATCATGGTTGCTGAACCTGTGGTCAGCTTACGTGCCTCCGCCATCCAGCAGTCACGTGACTTCCGGCCAACATCTGAGGGAGATCTCGGCTCCTCCCGCTGTAGCCCTGGATCGTAGTAGCAGAGCAGCCAGGAGTCACGTGACCGGGCTGAAGATCACTGGAGAAAAGGTATTTAGAGGCATCTTTTAAAACAAACACTTGGAGAGTGAGTAAGGCCCCTTCCACACTGGGGGGGTGGGGGCGTCTGCGGTACAACAGTGCTATTTTTAGCGCTGCTGTACCGTCATTCTTGCAGCGGTATTCGGCCGCTAGCGGTGCGGTTTTAACCCCCGCTGGCGGCCGAAAAAGGGTTAAAATCCCTTGTACATCGCGGCTATAGCCGCGGTATTGCCGCGCTGTCCCATTGATTTCAATGGGCAGGAGCGGTTTAGGAGCGGTGAATACACCGCTCCTTCACCGCTCCAAAAAAGCGGTTTGCAGGACTTTTTTCACCGCCCTGCCTGCGCACCGCTTCAGTGTGAAAGCCCTCGGGCTTTCACACTGAACAGCGGAGGCTGTTTAGGGGCGGTTTGCAGGCGGTATTTTTAGCGCAATACCGCCTGCAAACCGCCCCAGTGTGAAAGGGGTCTTATTGCCAGATAAAAGGAGAGGGGCTGCCAGTGAAAGGTGTTTTTAGGGTTACAACCACTTTAAGCTTTGACAAAAAAAATTAAAAAACTGGAAGCAAATTCGTTTTTATGCAGAGCTGCAGCAAATTTTGCACTCTCCGGTTTTAGTAAAAACTCTGTGTCCACTAAAGTATTCTATAAGCAAGTATTTGCCCTTTTGCAGAGTAGCATTGAGACTGTCCAGAGAGTAATTACTTAAATGCTGTTGGCCAGCTGGAATATTTTGAAATATATGTGAACCAAACATCCCTGTTTTTTGCAAATGTTTGCTTGAAATGTGTGTGCAGCAGTGTGCAAAGAACCCATTTAGAAATTGCAGTGTTTACATACACTGTCCCCATTTCCAGATATTCCATACAAGACAGCAAATGCTCACTTTTTGAGAATAGGCATGTTGTATAAATTACATTAGTACCCTCACTGAAAATACAGTCAAAGAGCTAGCAGTAGATAAAAAAAAAAAAAAAAAAAAAAAAAAACTGTGCAGCTTAGTAAAATGTTCTTTCAATTAGCAATCCATGTTCTGTCTTTTTGCTAGGACATGAACATCAAAAGGTTTTAGTGTCCAACAACAAGTAGGACAAGCTGATTGCTAACTGAGGTATCATTCAGAATTCGGGGGGGGGGGGGGCACAACAAATCATCTGTAGGTTTGAAGACAAAATGAATGAAAAAAGCAATACAGTTTAACACTTATTGAGGCCATTTAACTATTATCTTCTGACAAGGTGTGGCACTACAATACACAGTTTCCTGCAGTAGTTTGGATCTGCCTACCGCAGAGTGCATGAGGACCAGTCACAACACGTCTGAAAGAAAAAAAAAAAAAAGGGGGAGAAGGTGAAGGGAGTTGAATAGAGGTCGACCGATATATCGGCCGATATTTGGCTTTTTTTACTTAATCGGCATCGGCTGATTGTGCTGATTAAAAAAGCCGATTATAACTTCAGCGGGACTTGCAAATGACATCTGTAATAGAAGTCAATTGCAAGTTGTCTGAAGGTTTCTTCTCTCCTCCTCTGGGCAGCCTGCCAAGTCTGATAAGAAGATACATTTGTATCTCTTAGGGTTCTTTTATCAATAGACTGAACTCCATGTGTAGATGTTCTCAGTTTAACCATTTAAAGACTAAATCTTTTTTGACATTTGTTGCTTACAAGTAAAAATTCAGTATTTTCTGCTGGAAAATCACTTGGAACCCCCAAATATTATATATATATTTTTTTTAGCAGAGACCCTAGGGAATAAAATAGCGGTTGTTGCAATATTTTATGTCACACGGTATTTGCGCAGCGGTCTTTCAAACGCAATTTTTTAAAATAAAATACACTAATTAAAAAAAAAAAATAAGCAGTAAAGTTAGCCCATTTTTTTTCGTCCAAAAGTTTTGGTTACCTGTTTTTGTGTATTTAATATTTAAGATATAGTTATTTTTTTTTTTAATCTAAATTATACATACAAGTGAACTGATTGGAGGTTTGTTTTGTTCAATAAATGAGTAAAAAATTTTCTGTATCACTTATTACTTGAGGTTGCTTTCACACTGGAGCGGGCAGGCGTTGACGGTAAAACGCTGTTAGTTTTAGCGGCGCTTTACCGTCATTTTAGCGGCGCTATTCGGCTGCTAGCGGGGCGCTTATAACCCAGCTAGCGGCCGAGGAAGGGGTTAAATGCGCCCCTGAAGTGCTGCTGCCGAAACGCTTTGCAGCCGCTTCGGCAGAGGTGCACATTCATTTCAATGGGCAGGAATGGTGGAGCAGCGGTATACACCACTCCCAAAGACATCCTGCCAGCGCATCGCCTCAGTGTGAAAGCACTCGGGATATCACACTGAGACTGTAGGGAAGCCGTTTTACAGGCACTTTACAGGCGCTATTTTTAGCCCAAAAACGCCTAAAAAAATGCCCCAGTGTGAAAGGGGTCTAACTGTTAGATTTTATGAGATGAAGGGGGAAAAAAAAAGAAAGAAAAAAAAAATCGGCCTAATATATCGGCCCAAAAAAATCGGCATCACATATCGGCCATCGGCCACCGCAATTTCTAAATATCGGCATCGGCCAGAGAAAAACCCATATCGGTCGACCTCTAGAGTTGAAGACAACCTACTGGTCTGGGAGATGGAATCTGAATTTTTTTTATAAAATCCTCTGCAAAGGGATAAATAGGAAACACTGACATTATTGGCTTTCTTTGAAATATCTTAACACTGTGTTATGCCCCGTACACACGATCTGAGAATCAGATGACCGATCGTCCAACTTTTTTCGCTTGCTAGTTGCAAGTAGAAATTGAATAGATTACTAAAGTTACGAAAATTCTTGTACAACAGAATGAAAACTCGGAAGTGATGTAATGTGTTGTAGTGTATTGTTATTGTATTTTTGGATGACAAGTGTAAGGCTACTTTCACACTGGGTCAGGGGGTCGCTAGCGGTAAAGCGCCGCTAATTTTACCACTGTTAATAGCGGCGCTTTTCAGGCAGCTATCGGGGCGCTTTTAACCTCCGCTAGTGGCCGAATAAAGGGTTAAAAGCGCCAATACCGAAGCACTTTGCAGGTGATTGATTCCAATGGCAGGGGCAGTGGAGAAGGTGTATACACCGCTCCCGCACCGCCCGAAAGATGCTGCTTGCAGGACTTTTTCTAACATCTTGCAAGCGCACCGCCCCAGTGTGAAAAAACTTGGGCATTCACACTGGGCTGCAGGGGAGGCGCTTTACAGGCGCTATTTCTAGCCCAAAAGCATCTGAAAAACGCCCCAGCGTGAAAGTGGCCTCATGGATTAAACAAAAATCGTACAATCTGGTATTGTAGGAGAAAAATTTTCGTGCTTGTCCAATCAGATAATATCGAATGAACTGTCATGAATGGCCATCAGAAGCTGTGTACTAACAATCATATTATCATACGATCGCTTCGAAAGCGGTATTTTTCGTACGATTCTCAGATCGTGTGTGCGGCCATTGGGGATGGTTGACTCCAATTAAAGGCCCCATTCACACACAAGCAATTTTCTGCTTGAAGCTTGTAGCTCCAAAAACACTGAACAAGCCAAATTCCATTCATTTCAATGACCCTTGTGCACATCTGATTGTTCTGTCACCTGAAGCGAAACGCCGGTCGCTCAAAAAAAAGGACATGAGCTTCTTTTTGGCAGATTAGGCACAGATTTCAATAAAAATACCTGAAAATGTGTGACATGAGGGTTTTATCAAGCTTTTCTGCTCAAATTGCAGCTCTCCGCCACTAATCTCCTCCATCTCTCCTCCTTCTATTGCTTTCTATTGACTAAACAAAAAAGCCTGAAGCTGAAAACTGCTTGTAATACACTTCTAAAAATGCTCAAAAACTCATAAATAAAAAACACCTGAAAGTTGCGCTCTGCTCAGGTGTGAATGCAGCCTAAAAAGCAGGCAAGTCAACCTCTATTATAAAAAGGAAACTTTTCCTTCTATTTAGGTAATGCAAACACTGACTGAAATAATTAGGCAGACAAGGGGGTTATTTACTAAAGGCAAAACCCACTTTGCACTATAAGTACACTTGGCAGTGCAGTCGCTGTAGATCCGAGGTGGACATGCAAGGAAAAAAAAAAAAACACACAGTATTTTTGCTTGCACATGATTGGATGATAAAATCAGCAGAGCTTCCCCTCATTTCAGATCTTCCCCTCAGATCTACAGTGATTGCACTTGCAGTGCATTTGTAGTGCAGAGTGGATTTGCCTTTAGTAAATCAACCCCAAGGTCTCCTACTTTTAAGAAGGGAGGGCCAATTTACAGTCCTTCAGGCTTTTGGGGGGCCGGACTATAAACAATGCCTGATCTTTGGTATTAGGGGGAGGAATAGTGGGAGGAGTAGTGCCCCATTTTTATTGTCAGTGGAAGAAATTATGCGCCATTGTTGGTGTCAGTAGAAGGAATAGTGCCCCCAATGTTGGTGTCAGTGGCAGGAATTATGCCTCAACGGCCTAATAAAAACAAGCCATGGGCCGCAGTTTGGAGACCACTGCTCCAAAGGATACCCAATGGAATCAGAAATCTCTGCATCTGATTTTGCTGGAAAGGATGGCAAAGGAAGTTTAAAAACTCAGCAAATCGGGGGGCACCAAATTGCACCAACTGAGTAATCTTTGCATACTAGTAAAAAAATAAAATAAAAATAAACCTCCGCTCAGAGGCAGGCAGGAGAAGAATTGAGCAGCCAAGAAGAAAGCGGGCCATCGGTCCAGGCATTTCTGACTTGGTAATTGCCAGTCCTACTGATGGAAGGTGTGCTGCTGCTGGCAAGCCCTCCTTCTGGCTGAAGCTATGTTGTGCCGAGGCCAGGCACAATTTGACAGATGATAAAAGAATGTTGTGCAGCATCTTGCACTGCTCAGCATGTTCCTACATAGTTACAGTGCCTTGCAAAAGTATTCACCCTCTTGGCATTTCGTGTTTTGTTGCCTCACAACCTTTTTTTTATCGTGAAGCAAACAAATAGGACAAAATCATAGAAAGAGTCAGTGTGCATAACTGTTCGACCCCCTAAGTCAACACTTTGTAGAGCCACCTTTTGCAGCTATCACAGCTCTGAGCTTGCCACATCTTACCACTGGAATTTTTGCCCATTCCGCCTTGCAAAACTGCTCCAGCTCCTTCGAGTTGGATGGTTTGCGCTTGTGAACAGCAATCTTTAAGTCTGACCACAGATTTTCTATTGGACTGAGTTCTGGGCTTTGACTAGGCCATTCCAACACATTTACATGTTTCCCCTTAAACCACTCAAGTGTTGCTTTAGCAGTGTGTTTGGAGTCATTGCCCTGCTGGAAGGTGAACCTCCGTCCTAGCCTCAAATCACACACAGAGTGGTTCAGGCTTTGCTTAAGAATGTCTCTGTATTTAGCACCATCCATCTTTCCCTCAACTCTGACCAGTTTCCCAGTCCCGACTGCTGAAAAACATCCCCACAGCATGATGCTGCCACCACCGTGTTTCACTGTGGGGATGGTGTTCTTTGGCTGATATGATGTGTCGGTGTGCACCAGACATAGTGTTTTCTTTGATGGCCAAAAAGTTAAATTTTAGTCTCATCCATTCCTCCATACATTTTGGGAGTCTCCCACATGCCTTTTCGCAAACTCAAAATGTGCCATTTTGTTTTTTGCTGAAAGTAATGGCTTTCTTCTGGCCACTCTGCCATAAAGCCCAACTCTATGGAGTGTATGGCTTATTGTCTTCCTATGTACAGATACTCCAGGTCCCCCTGACTAATCTGCAGTCTGGCCCTTTGGCATTTTTTGGGGGGGCCACATGGACGCCCAAGGGCGTTATTGCCCTATCAGCAAGACGCCCGCCTTTCTGCGCCACCCTGTGCAATCCGCATCACATCTCCCTGGTATTCAGGGATGATGTCTCCCCTTGTCCACCACTGGAGGGAGCAGCTCCGCTCTGCCTGGCATCCGAGCCCTAGGACCCGGTGCCGACGAGCGGAATTGTGTGATGATGCTCTGCGCATGTGCGGCACAGCCTTACATCCTCTTCTGGCCCTTCGGGTCCGGATGGCGGGGATAAAACGCCGCTGCTCCGGCATTTACACACTGCTGGATCCCCTTGGGACATGACGTGCTGCTACACACTGCCAGGTAACTCCCTCAGTCTCACTGAGGACTTTGATTAGGCGCCAGGTTGCCTCCTTCTGTGGCTGCCTAGGCTCCCTTTGACCATCCTTTTTGTTTTGGTGCTTAGTATTATTGCTTGAATGGCTGACTGCCCTTCTGGATAACCAATTGTCTGTTTGTCCTCTCCCCCTCTTTTTGTTCATATTAGCCAGATGAGTACCTTCAGTGCTGTTTTGTAGCCTTTCCAAGTCCCTTGGTTTTCAAGTTCCTTTTGGGTCCACACTGTAAGCTTATTTTTCTTTTTTATTAAATCGATATAAGAATATTATTACTATATACTCCTCTTTTTTACTCATTTGACCCATTGCATACTGTTTTTAGCTGGTCCTTTTGTTCCCTCTGTGACCCCCAGTTGCTTGTGGTCCCGACTTACATTGTTAGCCTCCTGGGAGACGGCGGTGGAACCTTTGCCCCCATTTTCTGGGTGAACTGGGCTAGAAGCATTGCCCTGGGAGTGGAGACACAGGTGCATATTTGATTATTGTGTACATTTTATGTTTTTTTCATTTTTCATATTTTTGCCTTCACCTCAACTTTTCAAAAACATGTAATATGCTTATTATATTTTCTATTAGTATTCAGTCACTTACTATTTTTTTTTGTATTTGTTGTTTGTCAATAGTTGTCTATTTTAGAAGGCCTGTACTTCTATAAAGACAGCCCCCTGAAGAAGCCCGATCTATGGGCGAAACATGTCTGGATTTTCTATCATGCTGTCCTGTTTAACATCCTAATATCAGTACTGTACATGCCCGTGTCATTTGTTTTTATATATTTTTTGTTTTGCTCCTCAAAATAAGAAATAAATCCTTTTTACTGAATATATTTGACAATATATTTTTTGCACCACTTAAAATCCCCACTCCACTTTCTTATTGTTTCTATATCCCTGTATGTTGCGGTCGTTCAGGTGCTTATCTAATAGTTTTTTTTAAACTATCGATACTCCCCACTGAGACCACCGCCAGTGGAAGGGAATTCCACATCCTTGCCACTTTTACAGTAATGAACCCTCTACGTAGTTTAAGGTTAAACCTCTTTCTTCTAATTTTAATGAGTGGTCACGTGTCTTGTTAAACTCCCTTCCGCGAAAAAGATTTATCCCTATTGTGGGGTCACCAGTATGGAATTTGTAAATTGAAATCATATCCCCTCTCAAGCGTCTCTTCTCCAGAGAGAAAAGTTCAGTGCTCGCAACCTTTCCTCATAACTAATATCCTCCAGACCCTTTATTAGCTTAGTTGCCCTTCTTTGTACTCGCTCCATTTCCAGTACATCCTTCCTGAGGACTGGTGCCCAGAACTGGACAGCATACTCTAGGTGCGGCTGGACCAGAATCTTGTAGAGTGGGAGAATTATCATTCTGGAGTTAAGCCCCTTTTTAATGCATGCCAATATTCTGTTTGCTTTGTTAGCAGCAGCTTGGCATTGCATGCCATTGCTGAGCCCATCATCTACTAGGACCCCCAGGTCCTTTTCCATCCTAGATTCCCCCAGAGTTTCTTCCCCCAGTGTATAGATTGCATTCATATTTTTGCCACCCAAATGCATTATTTTACATTTTTCTACATTAAACCTCATTTGCCATGTAGTTGCCTACCCCATTAATTTGTTCAGATCTTGCATGCTCCCTCCTTGAAGTGCTGTGTCACCTGAAGGAGATCATACGTTTAAAATGGCAGTTGGGCCTTACAGTGTGTGGCCATCTGAGCAACATAGCACAGCCTGAGAGAAATAATAATAGGACTTCCCCGAGCGGCCAACTTGTAAACAAATATAGCACAGTCAAAGATCCGAATTAACAGCTTGCTGCCCGCCCACCGTCAAATGACGGCAGGGCGGTGCAGCTTTCGTTCTAGGACGCCGTCATATGACGGCATCCCAGAATGGCCGCTCTCGCGTGCCCGCGGGGGCACGCAGCGCGGCTCTTTAACCATGTGATCAGCTGTGTCCAAGCACAGCCGGTCACATGTAAATAAGGAGATGCTGGTAATCGGCTCTCCTCACCTCACACTGACAGAGAGAGAAGAGCCAATCAGCGGCATCTCCTCACAGGGGGACATCTAGGGATGTAATCAAGGCACTGATCATCAGTTCCCTGATTACAATAAATAAATACAGGGTCACAAACAGTGCTCACCATTGCCAGCATATAGTGCCCACCAGTGGCAGCAATCAGTGCCCACCACTGCCAATCAGTGCCCATTTGTGATGCCAGTCAGTACTGGCAATCAGTGCCACCTCAGTGCTGCCCATCAACGCCCATCAGTGTCGCCCATCAGTGCCACCCATCAATGCCCATCTGTACCGCCTATCCGTGCCCACCAGTGCTGCCTATCAGTGCCCAGTGTCACCTATCAGTGCGGCATATGGCCGCCTCATCAGTGCCACCTCATCAATGCCCACCAGTTCAGCCTATCAGTGCCCATCAGTGCCGCCTCATCAGCGCACATCAGTGAAGGCAAAAAATTACTTAGTTACAAAATTTACTGACAGAAAAAGTAAAAAAACTTTTTTTTTTTCAAAATTTTTGGTCTTTTTTTTGTAAAAAATCCAGCAGTGATTAAATACCACCAAAAGAAAGCTCTATTTGTGTGAAGAAAATGATAAAAAATGTGTTTGGGTACAGTGTAGCACGACCGCGCAATTGTCATTCAAAGTGTGACAGCGCTGAAAGCTGAAAAATGGCCTGGGCAGGAAGGAGGTGTAAATGCCTGGTAGGCAAGTGGTTAAAGAGGAGAGCTCCCACATGTGGATATCTTGCAAAATTACAAGTATAAAAACAGTCCAGCAGGAAAAAGGAGAACCTAAACCCCTTTACATAATAGACCCAGTACCAAACAGATTGACTCGCTGTTGTGAGTCAGAGACCAGGACAGAAGACTGCTGCAGGTCTGGTCCTGATAACTCTAAAAGGAATCCCCTGACCTCCTACTGGCCTGACCTCAGTAGCAGCCATGTGCTAATCGGAACACAGATTAGACACTGCCAACTGCAGGATCGGCGAAGAGAGAACACCAGTATACTAAATAAACTAGGAAACCTGGCTTGTTGGCTAACTGGAACCAGGATTTCATTAATCTACAAAGTAGCAGTTGATAGTAGAAGATAGTTTTACCTGGCAGAAAAAAAAAGTAAACATCCATTCTCCCAAGCACACGAAGCAGAATTGAGCAGGTATTAGGTGGTAGAGGTTATAGTCTAAGGCGAGTGTTACATAGTAGGTGAGGTTGAAAAAAGACACAAGTCCAACCAATAAAATTTAGGGTTTAAGGATTTAGCAACCTGTAAAAAAGTATCAAAAATAATACTGCGCCAACTAAGATATACAAAGCAGCCAACATAACAATCAGACCAATTGTGAACCAATAAAAATAAAACAATGTGGCGCTAAAAAACATGTGATGTTCGTTATTGGGCTAAACCAACCAGAATGTTCATCTGGAGGTCAAAAATGCACAATAAAGTTGTTAATGGAACATAACTCTACTGAATAAGTGTGAACTAAACACAATTAAAATGTATCAAAATCGGGGGCGTGTCCTGGAAGTGTACCTGTGAGGACGTGCGGATACCGAGCTCTCCATACTCAGAGCCAATCCACTGCCATCTGCAGGCCATCCTTGCCCTGGGGACTCCCGGATTGCAGCCCTTCGAGCCTGGATCCTCCTTAACTTGCTCTAGGGGGCTGGTGTGTTTGGCGGCTAGCTGGGCCCCGAGCAGCGGACTAGACAGCGCGGCGGCCTCCGCCATCTTGGGGCCTACAGGCAGCCCGGCGTCCTTCTGCCTCTGAAGGCCGTGGTCCGGGGAGAGCGAGCGTGCATAAGGCCTCGGCCGTGGACTAATCCGCCTTCGGAGGACATCGGGCAGAGTGTCAGCTGAAGGACAGTGAGAGGGACCCCCTATTACCAATCCCTCCTGCTCCGCGGCCGGCCGTTCTAGGGAGCCCGCCGGTTTCAGCTTCAGACCACCCGGGCCGCAGTGAGTACTATTACTCCCTGGGAGACAACCCCTCCAGTGCCTGTCCTCCTGTGTAGCAGAGCCTGTCCTGGTCTGTGGGTTCCGGGCCAAAAACGAGCCGATCTTCCACATCCGGCGGCCGCTCCTTAGGAAAGTCCGCGGCTTCGGCCTACTCATGGAGGGTGGCGGCCATCTTGGTACTCCAGAGACTCTCAAATTCGGCTGCCTGCTCTTACATTGAATTTTAAGCATCATCTGCCTTACTTGACACCCCCTCACAACCCGTTCATAGGCCCTCAGGACTATTGACTAACAAACACATCATCTTTAATAGAGCCGTTTCTCTAACTATGTAAAATACGGCCTAAGGGGGGCACATACGCGTGAGCGCGGGCAATGGACGATTGATTCCTTCACTCCGCGTCGTCAGATACTGTTACCTGGCCTAATCTGACACAGAAGCTACAGGGAGAGGACCACTATACCCCACAGGATAGAGGAATTCCTTGTGCTGCAAGCGGTGATGTACTGCTCTACAAAAAACAAGCTTAAAAAAAAAAAAAAAAATCGGCAGAGCGGCACCAAAACCCCAGCCCCAGGCAAAGGCAAATCTAAGATGGCGCCTGAACCTCCAGAACCTGATGATGATACACAGCTCTCTGATTTGGGACAGGGTTCTCCTGCTGAAAGCCTCCATCTATTCCCCACGGACCGCATAAGCCCTCACCCTGCTGACTCTGATGCTATGCTAGCTAAGTTCTGCAGCATTGTTCGAGAAGAGATAACGGCTGCCTCCCGAAAGCTTTCCTCAGACTTGGTCTGCGGCCTTAAAGAGATAGGCCACCGCACTAATCAATTGGAACGTCGTATGGACCTGGCTACCACCGTGTTGGAGGGCCATGAGGAAGAGGTAGACAAAATGTCCGCAGAATTGAACGCTCTCAGAGATAAACTAGAGGACGCGGAAAATAGGGCCCGTAGGGACAACCTTCGTGTCCGCAGAATCCCAGAAACAATCAGGGCAGGGAACAGTCACCGCTTTCTTACAAGAACTGGCCCCTGAAATCCCGGTGGACAGGCTGGAATTGGACCGCATTCATCGGTCACTGGCCCCTAAACCTTCCGAAGGCCCCCCAAGGGATGTCATCATTAAATTTCACTATTATAGGACCAAGGAGAAACTCTTACAGTCAGCTCGAGAACAGCGAGATATTTCTTTTCAAAGCAATCATCTCCAAATATTCGCGGACCTCTCGCCGGTCACCATTGCCAGGCGTCGAGGTCTTGAGCCTTATCTCCAAGTTCTACAATCCCACCAGATCAAATACAGGTGGGGGTTTCCCTTTAAACTTTCCTTCTCCTATCAGGGTCGCCAGTTCCATGCCACTTCCCCATCAGGTCTAAAACAACATCTCCAGGACCTGCAATTGGATATCCCTCTGTCCCAATCTGATGCCCAGCCTTCACATTCCCAACCAGGTCCCTCTAGGCCTCCTCGTAAATCCTCTCAAGCATCGCAACGTTCGCAATCTGGATCCCAGGCACTGCGGGACTTGCAGGCCCAACGATTCCAACAAGCTAATACTGGATGATAATCTCCACCTTTCCTTGATGTGCAGCTCACTTTTCCTGGCCGCTTGAGTCGGTGTGCCACTGACTGTTTTTGTTCTAACTTCTAACCTTACTAGAGGATTTCAGTAGCTTGTCTTGGGGGACGTCCCACTACTGTACCCTTGCCCTACCAAGTTGACTGTAGATTGGCAGGGGGGGTCAGTGCCCCATTGCAGACTGCCCCGCCTGTGAGATGGCGGTCTTGGGCATGGACCACCCCATATGGGATTCCCTGAATGGGTCTCCAACAATAGTTTGCCCCCCGAACCACCTCTACATTGCTGATGGCCCTCATGGAGTAGAGGGTTCATCAGACATAGGCGAATTACTTTTAAATCCTGGTGGGGCAGGGGGAGAGGGGTAAGAGGTCTTAGGCTGGGGACCTGCCTCCAACGATTGTTATGTAGGTTGTTTGTTTAGTTCATGTGCCATGACGCTTCGCTCCTGTTCAGTGGGCTGCTGGGTCTGGCGCATTGATTTTGATTTGGAGTGGGGTCCCGCCCCGCCTCCTGGGGATGATGGTCTTGAGGCTGGGGGTCCCCTGTATCCACACCTTCGGGTGCCAATGCTGCACTGAGGTTCTCATACTGTAACTTATTTTAAGTTGCTTGTTTTGCTGTTATCTCTTAATTATTGCTTAAACTTTATGTTAATATTATTTAATCTGTTTATATTGTCTTCACTATAGGCCCGTGGTTCCGACGGACCACTGCTCCCCCCCTGGGTTGGCACATGGCTAAGATATTTGTCTTGGCTATGGTCCCACCCTGTTGTGGGCTTTATTGCCCACGGCGTGATACGTCAACATATTCACTACATACTCTAATTAGAGTTCTTTTTGGTATTCTTATCTATTATGTCCTTTCCTATTTTTACTATTCTTCTCTCACTTTTCTTTCCCTCCCCCTTCCCTTCTCCCTCGGCCCCTGGGGTGTGCGGATGGAGTAGCTCATAGCATTATATCGCAGTCCCAATGACCCTTTACTGGCTCTCCCTGAATGTTCAGGGCATGAATTCCCCACAAAAAAGAGAGGCAAAATATTTAAATATCTTAAGCAACAAAAAATAGACATAGCCTGTTTACAGGAAACTCACTTTTCTTCTTTTTCTTGTCCCAAATATTTTGCAGCAAACTATCCCTAAGTCTATTTAGCTAACGGTCCTACTAAACAGAGAGGGATTCTTATAGCCATACGGAAAATCGATCCCATTTGTCTGCAATAAGCAGACAGACGACCCTAATGGCAGATATCTTCTCTTGCAGGGCTCCATTCAGGACAATGAAGTAACCATTATGACCTATTATGCCCAGAATGACAATCCGGGTCCGTTTCTGTCTCATGTCTGTTCCCTGTTGCAGGTCCACCAGAGAGGCACCCTCCTGTTGGCGGGTGATTCCAATGTGACGCTCAACCCTGCCCTTGATAAATACCCGGCGGATCATAAAGCCCCCCCTCCTGCGGCAAAAAAGTTTTTGTTGGCCTTACAAAACCTAGATCTAGTGGACATATGGCAGGAGTTTCACCCCGTGGGCAGGGACTACACCCACTATTCCCACCCTCACCACTCCCACTCTAGAATCGACCATGCGTTTGTGTTGCGGAAACATCTCCCTTTAATAGATTCGGTATTGATTCTAGCAGTCCCGTGGTCAGACCACGATCCTGTTCTAACTGTTTGTCCTTCCCTACTCACTAAACCAAAACACGCTCCCTGGGTGATGAACGATTCACTATTATCTTTTAAACCGATCCTCAGTGAACTTAAAGAAGCTTCTGTGGAATACTTTAGACTTAATGCAGTTTCGGTCTCGTCCCCAATAACTTTATGGGAGGCTTATAAGGCGGTCCTCCGAGGTCGTGTTATTCGAATAGCATCTCAACGCAAAAGAGACAGAATTCAGGCCCGACGCAAGTTAGAGCAGAACTTAGAGGACCGCTCGGCGGCCTTTAAATTAACCCCCACCCCTGCTAATCGCAGACTTTTAGACAAAGCCCGTACAGACTTGGATCTATGCCTGTCAGATGAGGCGGACCGTACCTTACGTTGGGCCCACCAGAGATGGTATGCTAAGGCAAACAAATCCAATGCGCAGCTGGCTAACAGACTGCGCACCTTTACCTCGAAATTTACCCCCATAACATCCTCACGGGAAACCCCCAGCGGTTTTTGGAAGAATTCCGTTACCGATTTACTAAGCTTTACTCCCCCCAAATCACCTTTCAACTCAGGACCTGACTGCTTTTTTGAGTGAGATCTTTTCCTTCCCTATCGGAATCCCATACTTCCCTAATGGACCGAGACATACAGGTCTCTGAGGTTCTTCAGTGTATCAAGGAACTGAAAGTGGGCAAAAGACCAGGTCCGGATGGCTTCACTGCTTTGTATTACCAAAAATTTGCAGAGGTTTTGGCCCCACACCTAGCGGCTATGTACAACTCGGTCAAGGGGGGTCATTCATTTACACCAGACTTACTGACTGCCAACATAGTGATGATCCCTAAACCAGACAAGGACCATTCTTCCTGGGCAAATTTGCAGCCAATCTCTTTAATTAACATTGACATGAAGATATTGACGAAAATTCTAGCCAACCGTTTGAATTCCTTTCTACCACGCCTGATAAAAAAAAGATCAGGTGGGTTTCATCCCATGCAGGCAGGCAGGAGATGCCATTAGACGACTCCTTCAACTACAACATATAGCACATGAAAGGTCCCTGGAGACAATGTTTCTTTCCCTAGATGTTAATAAGGCCTTCGATTCTTTATCTTGGCCTTATTTGACACAGGTCCTCACACATTATGGTTTTGGCACCTCCTTTCTGGGTTGGGTCTCAGCCATATACCACTCCCCTCAGGCTAAAGTGCGTTATTATGGATATGAATCACCTACTTTCCCTATTTAGAGAGGAACCCGCGAGGGATGCCCGCTCTCCCCACTACTATTTATACTAGCACTTGAACCCCTGGCGGAGGCCATACACTCCCACCCAGATATATCGGGAGTGGAAATAGCAGGGACTGTGCATAAATTGTCTGTTTGCAGATTACATTTTATTAACCATTACTAAACCTAGACTATCCCTCCCCAATTTATTCTCTCTCTTAGACGCCTTCGCCTCGTTTTCGGGCCTTTCAGTTAATCCGGCAAAATCTAAAGCGATGTCTATCAACCTTCGGGCCCCGGAATTAGAATCCCTACAATCGGCATTTTCATTTCAGTGGTTAACCTCACTACCCTATCTGGGTATTAAACTTACTCCGAGGGATATACCAAGCCAATTTTCCTCCGCTTTTCCGAAAGCTGGAGGCTATGCTTGCCTCTTGGTCCACACTTCCGATCTCTTGGTTCGGCAGAATAGCGACGGTACGCATGACCTACCTCCCTAAATTGCTCTATTATTTTAGAGTACTGCCAGTCCAAGTGCCCCCCCATATCATTCGAATACATCAACGTAAAATTATGCAGTTTATATGGAGCCAAAAGAGACCCAGGATCAAGAGACAAGTGCTTTATGCACGCAGGGTCAATGGTGGCCTTTCAGTTCCTAATTTGCAAGCATATTATACAGCTGCAGGTATCGCCCCATTATCTCACCTTCATGAAAAGCAACAAATGCCACTATGGGCCACCATTGATTTAGTCGACGCACACCCAACGCCTTTAGCTTCTCTTCCTTGGCTTCCTAAAACACATCGCCCTCATACCATAGGTCCCTGTCTAACTCACTCCCTTAAACTGTGGGATGCGGTTAAATACTCAGCAGGTCTAATTTCTCCTCATCTCCCACTACTTCGTCTCCTCCACTGCCCTCTATTTCAACCAGGTTGTGATAATCCACTGCAGTTTAAATGGTGGTCCGATAATGGTTTCACGGACGTTCATTCGTTATTCACCCCAACCAAGATCATCTCCTTCACGGCTTTACGTTCCTCACACGATATCCCCCTTAGGGAGCATTATAGTTACCTACAAATTAGACACTTTCTCCAACACCTTATAAAATCCCATTCTGCCCCCTTTATTATGACCCAATTTGAGAGCCTTTGCAGATCGCGCCCCCAATCCTCGGGTTTGATTTCTCTAATATATATCGCTATAATTGAATCTAAGACACCACCACTGAGACCCTACCATCTCCAATGGGAAGCCGAGCTTCGGAAACAATCAGACCCGGAGGATTGGCAAAGCATGACTCTAAGAATGTTCTCTTTTTGGAGAACGCTTATAAAGTCTTCTATAGATGCTATTACACCCCGGCTAGATTAGCAAGCTTCATTCCAGCCTATTCCCCTCTTTGTTTTCGTGGGTGTTCACAGGAAGGCACGATGGCGCATATTTGGTGGACCTGTCCCAGGGTTTGCAGATTATGGGTCAGAGTATATGCACTACTACGTAATCTTTTTAATACCACCATAAAACGGGACCCTTTTGAAGCCCTTTTATGGAAACCGATTACAGAACTTCTTCCTGAACGTCAATTAGCAGCACATATTTTCACTGCAACTAAATTGACCATAGCAAGGGCCTGGAAAACTCCGAACCTTAGTTTTGAAGCAGTTAAAAACAGTGTGAATGAAATCATGGTAAACGAGAAACTTACGGCCATTTTGTTGGACACACATGACAAGTTCGTCAGGATATGGCAACCCTGGGTGACTTATAACCGCCCATCAAGATTTGATCTAATGCTCCTTTCCCTATAATGAGCCTCCGTTCCCCCCACCCCAGGGCCCTTCCTTCCCTTCTTTCTACCCCCTTCTTCTCCTACTTTCATTTTCTTTCTCCTTCTCCTCATTCAGGCCCTCAGGCCTAATTCTGCAGAGATTGGATATTTAATATAACATACGAATTATCACATGCAGAGGTATGTTCTCCTCTTTGAAGTTATTCAAATTAAGCTGACTTTATTTTTGGTTCTTTTTGTTCCTCATTTTTTTTTTTTTTTTTTTGCATGTAACGTTACATATTGCAACAATATCTTGCTGTGTACTTTTTTTTTTTTTGTTATTCACGTGCGTTTGCAGATACTACTTCGTGCTGGTTCTATATAGTTACGCCAGTAAACGCGAGTATAGGATGTGCCTTGGTATGTCGCCTGGCCTCGGCTTAGAGTAGCCTGAGTCCAGGCTTAAATTTTTGATCATTAGCTCTAATGGCCGGTCACCGGCAGCCATGTACCTATTCATTTATGATGTATCCATCACTGTTTTGTACTTTTCTGTTGATATATTTTCAATTAAACCTTTGTACAAGAAAAATGAATCAAAATAACATGTGTTTCTGTGAATTAATCTAACGAGCCAAACTTCTAATTGTGCGTAATAAAATCCTAACAGTACAAAGACCAAAGGGAAATGTGTATAGACCAATTATTGTGCAAAAAATATATCAATGATATCAACAAAAGAGATGCCTCCATATGATATACACTCCTGTGGATAATATTGAAATCATAACCTAAGTGAATCTGAAAATGAACATATATACAGTGTTCAAAAGATAAAAAGTTCAATAAGTGTTCTTTAAGACGTGTATCAGGTGTGGGTGAGAAATGACTTCTGGAGCCTTCAGTAGAATATATTGTATCGATCTCCCATGGCTGGGACGAACTTCAAAGTAATATGACACCTGAATTCTTAATGTGGATATAGACAGGTTAAAATACCCTTACTGGAATAGATGGATTCACTAGCCAGCGGCTGAGAGTCAGACAGGCTTTAGAAAGTAAATGGAGGTGATTATCCAGGAGAGAGTAAATGTAACACTGTATCCCGGCTTGATGGAAGGATGGCAGTAAAACTCACCAATCACTCTATCCAGATCTCACTGATTTACAGTCTCCCTGGTACGGGACTGTGTGGTGATCCAATTGCGGGTCATCACGAAAGGAGCATATCCCTCAAAACGGAGAAATGGAAAAAATACTTCCACATAGTGTGAATCAGCTTCCAAGAAACTTTTAATAAAAGCTTGTATAAAAAAAACACTCTGGCTCCTAAAACAAGCAGGGACCAGGTGCAAACTGGTAATAAAAAAGCGCTTACATGAATCGTGGCTAAACAGGCATATCGGACCCGACGTGTTTCGTCCGCATGGACTTCAACTGGGGTATATCGGACAGGTGACTGGTAGATCGCGGTCTGGGCTTGCTGACTGATAATTCCAGAGAATCAAACAGAGTGCAATGCAGAGGCACTACTTGTAAAGTTGGAGGTGTAGTAGGGAGCCACATAAGCCAATGCCGCCTCTGTAGCGGTGGCTCCTGTCCCATGCGGAATGATATCAACTGCACTCCACCTCTTATATCGACTAGCAGTCTCCAGAGTGGTGCCAGCAGCAGGAAAGAAGATATTTTCAGGTCAGTGTGAAGCAATACACTGGGTATAATAGTATAGGGCTGCTTTCACACTGATGCGCTGCGGTTTACCCACACACAGGTTTAGGCAGTGCACCTGCAGCTTTCCTGTGCTTAGCCATAGACTTCTATTATAACCTGCGGGTTTGGTGCACTTTCTGAAAGGGTCCTCCTCTTTAAAATTGCCTACCCCTGGCCTAAGGGCTCATGTACATAGGGCAGTTGAAAACCTTTTCTGAACGCTGGAAACGACAGTGAAAAATGTCAGTTTTACAGCTTTTACATACAGCTTTTATGTGAGTTTAGCAGCAGTTATGAGCGTTTGAAGTTAGAAGCGTTTTTTAAAAAGATAACCTCAGGAGACCCTCCCAAATGCGCACAATGCATCAAAAAAAAAGTAAATTAACAAACTATTTCAGCCATTCTGTGAGAGAAGAGAGAGCAGTGTGCTTGTAGATAGCAGCTTTATTTTTTTTAGTGTTTTCACTATGGATCCCGCCATGAGCATGTGTGAGGAAATGCTCCTAAAGTTGCTACTGCTGAGGCTCCAAAGACATAGAGGATTGTGTGAGAGTACCAGAGTTGAAATTTGTGTTTTTCACCATTTTCATATGTTCAAAAATTATCAGAAAATGTTTTCCCCTTTAAAAATACTTATTAAAGCAAGCGCACATAAACGTGGTTTACCAAGGTGACAAGCATTTGGCGTTTAAAATGCCAGTAAACTACCGTCCTGAACGCGATCACTTCCGCCTTTTTTTTTTTTTTTGCTCCCCTCCTTCCTCCCGTCACCTTCTGCGAGATGTGTGTGTCCCAGAAGACGACGAGACCATTCAGAAAGCACTGCGTGACTCGCGCATGCGCAATAGGAAACAGGCTGTGAAGCCACAAGGGGTTTCCCTTAGTAGGGATTGCCCATGAGAAATGCCCTCCGTCGAAAAATGCCTCTGATGGGTCTGCGATATGTTGATCAGGTGGCGTGACGTCAACACGGCGCATGTGCAGATCGTCAGAGGCGGTATCTGACGATCTGCTAAGCGCTGAGAGAGAATGTAATTGTCAGATTCTGCCTCACTGTTGCAGGCTGGGTTTTGGGTGTATTGAACGGCGTGTTTTCTGTCTGTTGCACAATGGCCTGAGTGTGTTAAATGGTGGGTTTTGGCTGTGTCTAAGGGTGGGTTAAAACACACCCACAACCTGCCCCGTAATAGCGAGGCAGAATCTGACAATTACATTCTCCCATGGCGCTTAGCAGATCATCTGATACTGCCTCCGATGATCCGCGAATGCGCCGTGTTGATGTCACGCCACCTGATCAACATATCAGCTAGAGTGGCGTTGCTTACTGAGCATGCGCAGACCCATTGGAGGCATTTTTTTGACAGAGGGCATTTCTCGATAGAACATCGGTGTCTGCACCCGGAGCCAATGGACGGGTCGGCTTCGGGTGCCGACATCGCGGGCTCCAAGGACAGGTAAGTGTTCTTATATTACAAGTCAGCAGCTACAGTATTTTAAAAAATGTTTTCACCCAGGCTGGAACTCCCCTTTAATGTCATTTCCTATTGTAGGCGGCAGTATAACCCTAGATTGCCCATCATCAAAGCTGTGTACCTCAAAATGACAAAGTGGATGACAGTGTTTTTTACTAAAAATAAAAATACATGCTGTGCTATGCTCCAGTAGGTTAGCCTAAAATATCACCTGATCTCCAGTTACCAATCATTACTGCACACAGTCTATTATTTTCAATCACCATCAAGATAAAAGAATTAAAAAGAAATGGCTGCCATCGTGCTCCTAGATAATTACAAACTATATACAGAAGCTAGACTTGCATTACAGTACTTTAGATCACCCTAATAGGATTAATGTGATCTCTTTCACATGTACAGCTAAAATCCTTAAAAGCCCATAGTTCTCCTTTAATACAGTATAATAAATATAGAGGGTAGAGGTAGGAGGCAACATTGAAAGCACACATGTAATTTTACCTAAGTTTAAACATGCTTTATACCATAGTGAATGGTTTAAAATGAAATGCATTTTTGCTTTTACCTTTGTAAAAGCAGATAAAAGTTCAAAAATAAAAAATATTAACACCTTATCTGTCCAGGTTCTGGCAGTTTTGTGTATTGGTATTTATGTATAAAAATATGATTTTTAAAACAGCTTACCTGTAAAATCCTTTTCTTTGAATTACATCACGGGACACAGAGCCATAGTAGTTACTATGTGGGTTATAGGCCACCTTCAGGTGATGGACACTGGCACACCCTAAGATAAAAAGTGCACTCTCTATATAACCCCTCCCACTACTGGGAGTATCTCAGTTTTGTAGCAAAGCAATACACGTGTATACCAAAAGAAAGGGACCTCTGTGTCCCCTGATGTACTTCAAAGAAAAGGATTTTACAGGCAAGCTGTTTTAAAAATCCTATTTTCTTATTGTACATCACGGGACACAGAGCCATAGTAGTTACTATGTGGGATGTCCCATAGCAATGCCAACTGAGGGGAGGGAGACACAACAAAAAGTAGGGCAATAAGAGACTAGAGGACTAATACTGCAGCCTGCAGTACCCTGTGCCCAAAGGCGATATCCTCATGACCTTTTACATCTATTTGATAGAATCTGGTAAATATATAGACTGAAGACCTAGTTGCGGTCTTACAGATTTGAGCCATGGAGCTTGGTGATGCACTGCCCAGGAAGCACTAAAAGCCGTAGAGGAGTGCGTTTTGATTTGAGAGGGTGGAATCCACCTCTTTAACCGTGAGTTTGAACGATTACTTGTCGAATCTATTTAGAATAGAAGATTTCGATGCTGCCTGTCCTCCTTTAGGACTCTTCGGTAACACGAATAAAAAACATCAGTTTTTTTAATCTGAGCAGTCGCCTTTAAGTAGACATTGACTGCTCTCACCACATCAAAAAAAAAAAAAAAAAATGTAGTGATTTTTCTTCCAAAGAACAGGGTTCTGGAAAACGAATAGTAGAACAATATCCTGGTTTAGATACCCTTCTTGCAGCAGATATGGTTACCAGAAAAAAAACTGTTTTCCCTGTCAAAAAAAAGGACCAAGGGAATATGTCGCATCGGCCCAAAAAATGTTGTTTTGTGATGTCGACAAAACTAAATTCAAGTCCCAAGGGTTCGGGGGTTACTTAACCGGAGATTAAGCCGAGTTACCCCCTGAATAAAGTGATGGACCAAAGAATGCAAAGCAAGTGGTCGTTGAAATAATAAGGCGGAGACCTGTCCTTAGAAAGCACTCAAGGCCAGCTTTATTTCTCACCCCCTGTGCAGAAAAAAATCAAGGCCTCTACCTAGACTTATTTCCTGGGGTGCAGCTCCTGGTTTCACACCAGGAGACATATGTTTCCCAGACTCCATAATATATAACTATGGAGGTTGGCTCTGCATAAACCAAGGTAGAAAACTACCGAACCTGACAGCCCACGCTTCTTCAGAGTGTGGGCCTCAATAGCCAAACCATTAAATTTATCGTTTGTAAGGTAGGATGGAACTTTGGACCTTGTGAGAGAAGGTCTGGCCGTGAAGGTAGGGTCCATGGGTTCCCTACTGCCATCTCTACAATCTCTACATACCTGGACCCCGCTGGGGGTCCCAAGAATCAACGACTTCCCTTCCTGCTTGATCCTGAAGAAGTTGTGGATGCAGGCAGAGAGGGAATGCACAAATCAGTGAGAACCGATTCCATGGGAATAGCAAGGCATCCGTTCTGCATGCTAGCGGATCCTTTGTTCTTGACACAAAGTTGTCAATCTTCTGTTGATCCTGGACACAAAACAGATCTATGTCTGGGATCCCTCATCCTTGATATATTGACATGAAGATATAGGGGTGAAGGAACCATTCTCCAATGAAAAACTGCTGGCGACTCAAGTAGTCTGCCTGCCAATTTTCTATTCCTAGAATGAAAGTACATACAAAGTACATCTCGCATGCGTATTGTCTCTAAGCGGGACTTTCTCAGCGATAATGGAGGCCCGTACATCTATCCTTTATAGAGTAAGCTACCTATATAATTGCACCTATACACTCCTCCTCCTAAGGTGTGCGCCGTCCAATCAGCTTCAAACCTCCGGAGGTTAAGTGTTCACTTCCTATTCATTAGGAATACGCGCGCGAGAGGACTTTATGACGTCACTGCAGCCACCTTATTCACCTATGTATGCCGACAATAATACATGCCATTCATCCTAGCACTGGGGTTACAGTGCTTTTTATGCGAGTACCTGATTTTTATGAATAAAAAGAAAGTATTTTAGCCACACAGTGTGCACTATATATTTTTTCATTGGTTTTTTCATGGTACTACGGTTGGAATTTAAGAGTGACAACGTGCGGTTGTTAAAAGTGGTTGGACATCGTATCTTATTCATCTGTACATTCAAGCTTCCATCTGTGACCACTGTAAGTAGAGAACACCTGCATGACCCATCTGTTAGCTCAGGGGTCCAGTGATTGAGGTGAGCGGTTTGGCTAGCTGGTGGAGGAATCGCTGATTAGGAGATATCACATGAATGTCTATGAACACCCTTATCACTACTGAGGAGATCTTATCTGTCAACTTTTATATCATCTTTTTTTTATACCAAAGGGGACTTTTTATCATCTTATGCTATGAGCAATCTGTTATTTTGTTTCTGTATATAATCTTAGCGCTGCACTGCTATTTACCTATTACATGTTCAGAAGGATTTTCATATATTGACCTTTTAGTGTACAGCTGCTTCAATTTTGTGTTCATGTATATCGTCTTGCGCTGACTGAACCCCCATATTTTACATTGGGAATATAGAGCTTGAATTCATTGTTTAAGCCGATAAGATACTGCTTTGCAGCAGTCTAGAATGAGACTGAGCATAAAGAATGAAGCCATTTTTCCCGACAACCTCACACAAAGTTGAATAAGAGAAAAACATGTTGCTTCAACTACCTAGATCAGTCTTTTATGGCGCTGATCTTAGCCTGGGTTACGAATACCCTTTTCTGGGTGTACCTATGATCAGACCCAAGTATTTATCTTCATGTTTAAAAGAAGATTCCTCCTAGGTTGAGAATCAGATCTAGATATACCAGGTAGTCAAATGTGGTGACCATACTTTTGGTCTAAGCGGGCTACCGACTGGTCTAACAAGAACAGATTGACTAGGTAAATCCTAATCATTATACCTTGGGCCCTCAATCTGGCTAGAAAAGGAGCCAAAACCTTGTACTTGAGGTGTAGCAGCTAGATCGGAAAGCAGAGCTACGCACTGAAAAAGATTTTCCACTTTGAAAGAAAATATTACTAGTGAGCGAGGAAATAGGCATATGGAGATATGCATCTTCATGCAAAAAGGGGGAGATTATATGCAGCAATTGAATTTTAGATGTTTGAGATCTAGAATGTCTATTTGGATTTAACCAAATCCCAATCTCTGCCCTTACATGGGGGCCACCATGAACACTTTTTGCCAAAAGATGGACCAATGCTAGAGCGAAAGATTTCTTTTTCTCTAGATCCTTAGGAACGCTTGAACTGAGAAAACAAGGAGACGGAAACTCTTGGAACTCCAGTTTGTACGTTTGAGATATCGAGGAAGTCCCCCATTCGTCTTGACATTCCTTCTGCAGATCCCTGAGAAGTGTAGAAGAATTCTCCCTATTGAGCATGCGGGGGCACCTCTTCATAAGGAGGCTAGAGCATCTTGTAGGCTTCCTCCCTGAATACTTCTTTTGTCCCTGGGGTTAACCCTGAGGATTACCCTTTGAACCTGACGGCGGAGGCCGTCGTGACTGCCGGAAGGCTGATGCCCTTGGCACAGAAGGAGGAGTTTTGAAATAAAAAAAAAAAGCACATTTACTCCTTCACTAAAAAAGGCAAAAAGGGGGTATCTTTCTTTTGCTAGAAATTCTTTGGATATATCCAAAATATCCCCAGATAGATGTCTTACTGCAAAAAGGGAAGACTAGCCAGGAGCTTCTTGCATGACGCTTAGCGAAGGCGCAATCTGTCATAGCAATTATTGCAAACATAAAGCTGCCTCCTGGACCTGCTGAGCAGGATAAACACCTGTTAAAACTGGTTTCTCAACGATTAACCAATTACTGTCAGCGCAGGCTGAGACACTCAACCTGCCAGAGAAAAAAGTGGGGTTTTTTTGTTTTTTTTCAAAATAGGAATTCCAACCTTTTATCCATTGGATCCCTAAGTATTTGAGTAACGTCTGTCGGACAAGTCAAACTTACTCACAAAGGATATAGTAGCATTAATTGCTGGTATACCCCGCTTAGAGAATTTTCTCTACCATAGGATAAAGTGTGAAAACTTTTCAGAATTAAAAATAATGCTTATCTGGGTGATTCTCCAGATACAAAAAAATTTTTCCAACAAAGAATGGACAGGAAAAAGCATGCACAGCTTGAGGAGGCTTTAGCGAACCCAAACACTCAGTTAAGGGTACATAAATGTGGAGCGGATCACTCAGCAAGAAATTGTACCATCAATCTTACAGATTGTGAAAGCTGACCCTCCCGCAATTGACACCTCAGAAGAGGAGTCATCAGCCTCACCACGGTCCCTTGAGGGAATCGTTTTCTCTTGCCCCTAGTTCCTCAGTCTGAGGGTCTTAGGAAAATGGAAGAGAACCTGTCGCATCTTGACCAAACTGGGATGCGATTAAAGTCGCTAAACTTCTTTTAAAAACCTACCATGGCTGAGGAAAAAGAGTAAAATGAACAGGGGCAGGAGTGTTGAAAACTCTCAGGGGAGGATGTCATTTGAAGAGTAGGATTTTCAGTTTTCAGAGCTTGAGGGAGACCCCTTTTAGCTCCTTTTTGGGGGTGTTTCAACCCCCCCTTCTGAATATAGCCCGATGCACAAAGCAGAGGTACTACCAGAAGAAAATCGCATCCATTGCTTGAGCAATAGTCAGCATATGCCGCTGCTATTAATGCTCAGTAGTAAATAGTAAATGTGTCAAAAAGCATGCTTGTGTCACCAACCTCTTTCATGCCCCTCTATGCTCTTGTGTCCCTCCGCAGCTTGCAGCAATAACACTAGAGCTTTTAAAAAACACTCTTTGCCGCTCTGGGCGTTGAAGGACGCCAATGCCTCACTAAGCCCCGCCCCCCTCCATTACCTATGACCCCCCCTCCTCTCTTTCAAACAAAGAGTTTTCCCGCGCGAGCGCGGGCTCCTGATGCTATAGGATCTTACAGAGAGGGGGGAAAAAATGGTGCGGAGAGCCTGGAAGCCGCCGGGTAGTGCGGTGTGCCATTTTTTTTTTTTTGGTGCTTCTTCCTCTTGAAGAGGGGTAGCAAATTGCACAGGTGGGGGCGTCTGGTGGGGAGGAAAACCCCCCAGACTTACCGGGGGTCTGCTGCTGCTGGAGGAAGATGGAAACTGCTGCTCCGGACACATCGTGAGCTCTCTGGAGGAAGCATGAGAAGGTATGTGCTCTATACAGTCCCCAGTGGTGACACATAAGCATGACAACATTTACTAATATAAAGGAGACATTCATAAGAAAATTCCAAAATTTCTTAGAAAAACTCCACTTACCTTTCCCGCCGCAGGGTTTTCTGTGGTAAAACCAATAGACCCAATCTTCACCCTTCACGGTGGGTTCCGTTAAACCTTCAGGAGCTGGAGATCCTCGGGGAAACCCACAATCCTGGACCTGTAATAGCACCACCGCCAGTAAAACTGTATGGCCTTACTACCAAAAGTCCTGGATCCCAGGGTCCAGCTCTCTAAAGAGAAGCGTTACAGGCAAAATCTTGTCTCTTCAGACACGAGGCCTGGGTACCATTCAATTTGGCCTAAAAGACACTATGAATGAATCCGGCTGCATAGCTAGCCCCAGCAAGGATTGCACCAGTGGAGCTCAGCACAGCACAGCACATCTTTACTCGTGACCAACACCTTAGACACTGGTGAAAAAAAACTGAAATACTCCCAGTAGTGGGAGGGGTTATATAGGCATTGCACTTTTTATCTCAGGGCGTGCCAGTGTCCATCACCTGAAGGTGGCCTATAACCCACATAGTAACTACTATGGCTGTGTCCCGTGACGTATGATAAGAAATGGTTATATTCATTACAGTTGTTTTTGTTTATTTGCTTACTTTGATCTAAATAATATTTGACTGCAAATGAATATATTTGGATGATTTATGCATTTAATTCAAACAGATTTTGTCAGATCAAAGTCATGCTGTTACTGGCTCTTAAATGCTTTGAGACTGGCTCCTACTTTTTAAGATGATTTGTCCAGGTCTGCTTTTAATAACCCCATTAAGCACAAATGCCATACGCTTCTAGAGATTGACACTCCCAATTCTATACGTGGTGCTCATGGCCAACTTATCTGCCCATGCTAACAAGATGCCAGGATCTGGTTACTGTGTATGCACTTTGGGCAAAGGAATTTGGCAATTTCCTGATCTTTTTTGTGCACATATTAATAATGTTTAAATTGTGGATTCTTCATCCTTGCTAGAAGGGAGGAAAGACTTATCCTGACATAGAGCCAGTGTTTCTCCACTCATTCTCCTAGAATGGTTAGGAGTTCAAGAAGCGATTAAAGAAAACGTACCATATGGCCACAAATAAAGCTTACTTATCACCCTCAGTATACAGATTATCCTGGAGGCCATCAACATCACTTTTCTAAAACTGATATAAAGGCAGTCCCCGGGTTACAAACAAGATAGGGTCTGTATTTTTGTTAACCCCCCCCCCCCCAAAAAAAAAAAAAAAAAAATTAAATTCTAATATATATTTATTTTTTCTACCCCTTAAGAAGTACAAAAGGTGTACTTCTGTCCCAGCCGGGCCACGGAAAAGTACATCATTACCTCTTCTGCGGCGAGCCCGCCTTCTCCTCCACTGCCTTCTGGGATCTGTGTGTATCCCAGAAGATGAGGTGGCCATTCAGAAAGCGCCACGTGACTCGTGCACGCGCAGTAGGAAACCGACAGAAGCCTGAAGGTTTTCCTTAGTTGTAATGGCGACGCCTGCACCCGAGTCGGTGAACAAATCGGCCTCGGGGGGGGGGGGGGGGCGACATTTCGGGCTCCCTGGACAGGTAAGTGTCCTTATTAAAAGTCAGCAGCTACAGTACTTGTAGCTGCTGACTTTTAATAAAAACTTTGAGGCTGGAACTGCCATGGAACAATTGCAAATTTAATGTTAGGAAAAAATCATCTAAAAATATATTGAACAAAAGGATGTTTTAAAAGTATATCATTTTAAAATTAAAAATACAAAAAAAAAAAAAAAAACTTGATGACCTTTAGCTTGTAAGGACAGCTTGAACAAATGAAAAGGTTGTGGCTCTAAATAATCTATAAGCAAAGATACAGATAATCAATGGGGTTGATTTACTAAAGGCAAATGTAGAGGAGAGATGGCTGCAGTTAAACAGGTACAACTTATGTAGGAGGATCTGTTTCATCTCTGTGTATCATCGGATGCTAGTCACTTTACTTGATATATGTGAGGATTTCTAGCCATTTTAATTTAATAACCACACGTTAAGGCATGACACAATGGTAACAAGCATTAGCCTAAGCTCATATGTGCAGCAGTCTGTACCAGTGGCAGAACAGTGGCTTGCAGGCATTCAGATGGCAATTCTACCTATTCTGCTGAATGCCGGGTTTTTTTTTTCCAGAACTGGGATTTTGAATGGGATTATCTTGCCACAAATGTGAGCCAATTGCAGTTGCTTTGCGGTCCCCATAGATTTCAATGGGTACATTTGACAGGAGCTGTCACCTGTCACACTCGACAATCCCCTTCTTGCTGCAGGTTATCTTTAGAAGAGTCCTTCAAACTGTGCCTCAACCACCAGTTTTTACCACCCTCTTGCTGCCTGTGTAAATGAGGCCTTAATGCAAGCGGAGAAGTGTGAATTCAGGCTAAATGCTATGCAGTTAGGGTTGTTCTTACTGCAAAGCATAAAGCATTGACAAGCTAAGAAGGTACCCGCTTCTGGGCTCCCGTCCATCTCCAGGCAAAAAAAAAGTTTTCCCGTGCAGCGGGGTTGTGCCTGCACTGCATGGGTTAACTGCTCATTTTTTGTCTATGGGAGAGAAGAAAGGAGTAGGAGCAGATTTATTTACCTAATCCTCTGATCCTCCCAGCACAAGATCATCTGGCTCCCCCGCACTCCAGCGGTCTTGAATTGTGGACAGTTCCTGAAACCATCAAGCCTAGATTAGAGCAGGCTCCATAGACCAGAACAGTCCACAGCTGGACCGTGTGAGAGTGCCGTTTTCCAGTGGAACGAAGGATCGGGTAAGTAGAAGCTTTCGCCTCAACCGAGACAAAAGGAGCAGCTGACCCATGCAGTGCAGGTACAGCCAACTGCATGGGAAAACTTATTTTTTGCCTCGATAAAAGAAACAAAAATTCACTTTTTTTTTTTTTTTTTATAAAACAAAATGCATTTTATTATTTATGTGGTATTGGCAAGCGCCGTTTGCACAATAGGTTTGCGCTCATCTAGCAAATGCATTATTTATATACTAGAAGTACAATGTATTTCCTATATCTCTTTCTTTGTTCAATCTCTCAAATCCATGCTATTTTCTGCTATATTCAGACTTCCTGTTCTAGAGTGGCTATGTTTGTTCCCCTATGCCTCTTTTGTGTATGTAAATGTAGCCACTCTCTCCTGCTTGCTCCGAGATGGACAACAGACATCTTCATGCAGACACACTCAGCTTTACTGGAATTGTAGTACACAGAGTGGAGCATGTGACCGGAAATAACAGGACTGCTCACTCTACACTTGTAGCTGTGAGGTGCATCAGTGGAGGATAAGGAGCACGCACAGGACAAAAAAACAAAAACAAAAAACCCCCTGAAAACAACGGTAAGAGACTTTATGAAAAATAACAGAGCCATGGTATACTTAATATTTTGACTGGTGTAAAAAAAATAATAAAAAATGTAGTGTCACTTTCGAGTTTAGTGGAACTATTGCTTTGCCCTTAGTGGCCAAAGGTTAAAGTGGATGTAAACCCGAAAAATGTTTTTGGTTTTTTTTTTATGTCATAATGTTGAGTATAAGATTTCCTATCATTTGAGCCCAGTCTTGCCACAAAGAGTTAATCCAGCTCTGAGCAATCCTCTTATTGTTCAGTGAGATAAATCTTGACAAACAGAGAAAAACTTTGTCAAATCCTCCCCCTTGCTGTGAGTGACAGGTGATTTACATATCTCGTGCACTAGCCTAAGACATGCATTATTTTTTTAATTCCCTCCCCCCCCCCCCCTCCTTTCTTCAGCAGCTCTGCAAGGATTGGCTGTTCCACACCTCAGCATAATTTGGCATGCTGAAGTCATGTGGTTACTTTCCTGTCTTTTCACTGGATGTTAGAGATCATAGCAGAAGTTCAGTGTAAGAAATACACAGGAGAAAATGCATATTGACAAGGGGAGTGTAGAGGTGGGCGGGGGAGTCTACTGACATCACGACTCCACCCACCGAGCTCCAGACAACAGACCCACCCACCAAATATGCAGGTTTTCGGGTCTCATAACAGACAGAGGGGAGACATTTGACAGGTAAAGATACATGCAGGAGGCATGTATATCCTTATAGATAACCCCTATCTATGGCAGTAGTTAAGAAAGGATGACATTGGGTTTACATCCACTTTAAGATTTCGTGTAGGTTTGTACTTCAAAGTCACCTTGGAAAAACAGAAAATTAAAAAAAAAAAAAAGAAGAAGGACAGACATTATTAGTTCTTGTGCATCCTATTTATTGTATACTGCCTGCACAAATCTTCCAAATTCCAGAAGCCATCCACAATGTGGCTTTGACCTGAAATATATGCAAAATATGAAAAAATATACATACATTTTGAAAGATCTTGCACAAAACAAAAAAGTTAGTTTATCTACCATGATGCCCAAGTGACTGCTCAAAAAGAACTAGAGACTTGAAAAGTGATTTTGCAAGATTCAGTGCGGTTTACAAAAATACACGAACAAAAACCTCAAACCCACTAATGAATAAAGGGGTTCCATGTACGATGATAAATCTTGCGAGTGGATTTACAAACTTTAAAGTGGAACTAAAGCCACAAACACCTCCCGAGGAAAGATCAGATGTCTACAAGGTCCCTCGCCAGCATCCCCCCCCCCCCCCCGGGATTCTTCTGGGTACCAAATCTTTGGCTGTACATAATGAAGTAACTCCTTTAAATCACCCCAACCCCCAGGCACCATTAGGAAAATGTCAGCCAACAAACACAAACGTAGTAACGTACTACGTGGTTTTTCAGCTCTTTAGCGCCACCCTTTGAGCTCCTTCTGCTAATTTCATGTTCGTAGAAGTTTGGCAAGTGTTGATTCGTGCTTTTCATTTAACACTTTTCATTTCGTGCTTTACAGTTAGTTTCTGAACGGCCGTTCGTCAACCAGACATGTTGCGGAATCAGAGTAGATAACGTGTTATTTATTATTGGCCTTGGAGTTATTGCTGTGACCCGAGTCCAGTCCAGAAACAGGAGGAGGAGGAGGAGGAGGAGTTCTTGGACCAAAAATTGGTTGCTTTATTAATCGTGACCAATTATGTCATATGCCTTTGCTGTGGGAGCTCCAGAACAATCCAGATGATTTTCAGAATTATCTCCGGATGACGGACCCTGCTTTCACCAACTCTTGGCATTGTTGACCCCCTATATTAAGAAGCAGGACACATGCATGAGGCTTTTATTTTTTTTTTTTAGTTGAATAATAGTGATTTGATTTGTTATATTTTCTATATTTTTGGATGCATAGAATGCACTTTTTGGTTAAGTTCTATTGGCAGATAGCATGTCTAATTTTATTTGTTTTCTTTTTTTTATTACTGATTTAAGAGGAAGAAAGGCATACACTTTACCAACATCAAATATAACATAACATATTATGCATGTCTATATGCTAATCTAATATACAAATAAATTAATTTTCTTCTAAAGCCAAGACCATGCTCTCTAATTACAACAAAGTCAAAACCTCATTACAATCCCCTAAACACATTAAGGCAGAGATCCTCTCTCGTCCCTAATCAATATAGATCTCCAACTCCGTCCTGGGGGGTTCTATCTATATTTTCCTTAAGCGTCTAACTCTCTCTTACCTCTATATTTACAACAACAACAAAAAAAAAAACACAACAAAGACATCAAAAAAAAAAAAAAAAAAAAACCCTAAGGGGAGGGAGGGGCAGAGCCCATCTCCCGCCTCCCCATCCCCTCCTCCTCCCCCTCTCCCCCACATCCCCCTCCCCTGCCAGGAATCCAATGGCCACGTCTTCTGTTTTCAGTCATTAGAACTTACATCTATAAGGTTTTTTTGTATTAATGAAAAGATTCCATGGAGACCATGTTTTCAGATATATCCCTCTTTTTTGCCGGGATGTCCAAACCAAATCTTCCATAAGGTTCAATTGTTCTACTCTTTTAAGCCACAATCCTACCGTTGGTGGTTGTGCCTGCTTCCGAGTGGAATACATGCTCTAGCTGCATTCAGCAGATGACATAGAATAGATTTCTTATATGATTTAACTGGGATTTTAGTATCTTGTAATAGGAAGAAAGATGGATCCTCCGGAATCTCCTGATCACTAAATTTTTGAGCAATTCTCCGGACTTCCTTCCAAAAGTTCTCTATTCTGGGGCAGGACCAAAAAATATGCATTAGCGTCCCCTCCTTCCCCCCGCAACGCCAGCAATTATCTGATACCTCCGGGTAGCATCTGTTTAAGAATGCTGGGGTGCGGTACCACCGGGACAGAGTCTTAAAATTTGTCTCCTGCATTCTTATGCAGATTGACGACTCAAATATATTGTGTATCATATTAGTACACTGCTCTTCCGTAAAGGTTCGACCCAGATCTCTCTCCCACCCCCTAAAAAAGGGCAACCTAAAGTCCTCCGAGGGTGCTACCAGCAGCGCGTACGTTTTAGAAAGGGTTTGGTGGAATACACCGCTTCCGTTACAATATTCCTCAAAGATTGTTAGAGTGCGCCCATAACTACTTGGCAGGATTAAAGTGTTCAAAAAATGTCTTAGCTGTACCGCACGCCAAAAATCCAAACAGTGTGGTAAAGATCCTGTTGTCAATGAAAATATTGTGGGCCATGCTTCCCCTGTTAAAAAATGAGAGGCCTGGAAGATCCCCTGTTCCATCAATGCCGTAAAAATTTCCCTTCCTCAGACCTGGCTCAAACTGGGGATTCCCCAGTATTGGAAACAACAGTGGGATTATTGCTGAAATTTTACCCTTAGAAAAAAAGCTCAAAGCCTATCTTTAGGGTGGGTCCTATCACAGGGTGTGTCCTCGTAATAGTCGGAAGGTCTTTATAACAACAAGCGGCTCGTTGCAGTAAAGCACTGCTCTGAGCTTGCTCCAGGCCTGGCCATAACTTCCCATCTCCATGTCTACTCCAATCAATCAAGCGGCTTAATAAAGCCGCCTGATAGTATTTGTACATGTCTGGTACAGCTAGTCCACCCTTTTGTTTGGGTATAGTCAACAGGGCTCTGCTAATCCTTGGGTGTTTATTTGCCCAGATAAATCTGACAAGAAGGGAATGCATCTGTTTGAAATAATATTTAGGTATAGCGATAGGTAATGCTTGGAATAAATACAAAAACTTCGGCAGGATATTCATTTTAATAATATTACACCTCCCAAACCAGGAGTGGAACCCTCTCTGCCACCTTTCCAAGAGGACTCGCACTCTATGTAATATTGGTGGGAAATTAAGATTGTATGTATGGGAAAGATTTGCTGGGATAAAAGTTCCCAGGTATTTCAAGGCTTGATCTGACCATTTAAATTTGTAACTTGCCTTCAGTGTTCCTAATATGTTGCTAGATATCCCAACTCCCATTGCCTCGGATTTTGATACGTTGATCTTAAAGCCTGATAAGGAGCTATATGTCTCTATTTCTTGAAGAAGGTTAGGTAATGATACAATCGGATTAGTCAATGAAAACAACATATCATCTGCATATGCCGAAGCTTTATACTGCATACCTCCTATATCTGGATTTGACTGGATCCTACACATTAAGGGCTCCAACGACAAAACAAATAATATTGGGGACAGTGGGCATCCCTGCCTCGTTCCATTCGTGACACTAAAAGGCTGAGATAGCACCCCGTTCACCTTAACCTGAGCTGATGGTTGTGTATTGATACTCGAAATCCATCTAATCATATTGTTACCCATCCCTACTTGTCTTAACACCGCAAACATAAACTGCCAATTAATGCAATCGAAAGCTTTCTCTGCATCTGTTCCCAGAAATAAGGATGGGATTTTGGAAGTATTAGCTATATGAATTAAATTCAAAGTCCTAATCGTATTATCTCGTGCTTCCCGTGTCTGGACAAACCCTACCTGGTCCAAATGGACCAGGGAGGGTAGATACTGTTGGAGCCGCATCGCCAAGATCTTAGAGAAAAGCTTCAGATCCGCATTTAAAAGGAATATCGGTCTATAACTCCCGCATTGTGATGGGTATTTACCTTCCTTAGGTAAGATCGTGATTAACGCTTTCAGGGATTCCATCTGGAACGAACCTGAATCTCCCAATCCATTATACATTTTAACCAAATAAGGTCCTAAAATAGGAAAGAGCAGCTTATAATATTGGGCGGTAAAACCGTCTGGGCCCAGGGCCTTCCCCATCTTTGCCAAATTCACCGCTTCATGAACTTCCTCCAATGTGATTGGTTTTTCCAATTTCTGCCGTGCAATAGACGCCAGGCTAGGCAAACCAGAAGTTGACACATATTCCTCTACCGCAGTCTGATTTTGGGGGTTCGAGTGTAAATTGTACAAAGCTAAATAAAAGTCCCCGAACCTCTGCGCTATTTCTCTTGGCAGCAGATATCTTTCACCCTCAGTTCCCATAATCATTGGGACATAGGTCCTTAATTGCTGTTCCCTCAGAGAGTCAGCGAGTTGTTTACCGCATTTATTCCCATACTCATAGCTCTGCTTTTTTCCTACTTGTATTGCTCTTTTAGCTTTATACCGAAGTAAATCTATGATCTGTCTGCATGTCGTCAAAAGATCCCGTTCCACGGTTAAAGTAGGTGTTTGTTTATTATTATTATTATTATTATTATTCAGGATTTATATAGCGCCAACAGTTTACGCAGCGCTTTACAATATATGTTTATGCAGCATCTCCAGGCGATGTATATCTGCCATTAGCGATGCTATCTTGGCTTCTCTCTCTTTTAATCCTAGCCCCATGCTTGATCAAAACTCCCCGCATCACTGCTTTGTGGGCTTCCCAAATCACTCCCGAATTACATTCGGGAGTGTCGTTAGTCAGAAAATACCACCTTGCCTCTTTACGTACCTCCTCTATCACAGAGGGGTCTTGTAGGAGACTTTCATTCAGTTTCCACATCGCATGACCCGGTAGTTGAATATCTGAGATATTATACTTCAAAAAAATTGGTGCATGGTCTGACCAGGTTATTTTCCCAATATTTACTTCCTCTATTGCATGCAATTGACTGTGCGGAGTAAAAAAAATAATCTATACGAGAGTATGTCTTGTGTGGGGCTGAGAAAAAAAAAGAGTAATCTCTTTCTCCAGAATGGAAGAGGCGCCATGTATCCACTAATCTTGCTCCATAGAGTGACCTAACAATTTGCTTTCGAACACCCAAGGATACAGCTGAGACCCCTGAAGAAGTATCCTCACCTGGAACTAGAGCTGCATTCAAATCTCCCCCTATAATCAATTGACCCTCCGTAAATCTCATAGTTTTATCCAAAAGTGTCTTTAAAAAGTTGTCTTGTTGTGTATTAGGGGCATAAAAAGCAGCCAAGGTTACTCTTGTCCCCCCAATCTTACCCTTCGGGAGCAGGTATTGACCCCTGGCATCCAACAAGGTTTCTGTACATGACCATGGAATCTTGTTTGAAATCAATATAGACACCCCCATTGTCTTAGCAACAGGATTAGTAGCGTGGTAACCTATTGGAAAAGATCTGTTCCTAAGAATAGGAAGGCTGTTCTCTTTAAAATGCGTTTCCTGGACAAATGCTATGTCAATCCTTGATCTTTTCAAATCCTGAAGAAGTATACGTCGCTTTTCGGGGATGTTTAGTCCTTTAGCATTAATTGACATTATTGAAATGGTACCCATTTCTTTTACCTCTCACCCCAACTAGGGGGAAAATCTCTAAACTCAGGAGGAACCCAGGCAAAAGAGAGGGGGAGAGAGGAGATGGGGAGGGAGAGGAGAAAAACAAAAACCCCACAGAGGGCCTAACACAAAAAAAATTACCACCCACCCCTACAGAGGGCCTAACACGGAGAAAAGAAAAAAATACCTCAGAGGGCCCAACACGGAAAAAACCCCACAGAGGACCTAACATGAAAAAAAAATTAAAAAAGAAAAAAAAAAAATTTACCACCCCTACAGAGGGCCTAACACGGAGAAAAGAAGAAAAAAAAAATTCCTCAGAGGGCCTAACATGGGGGGGGGTGGGGGGGGGGGACGACACAGAGGGCAGAAACACAAAAAAAATTAAAAAAAGAAAAAAAAAAAATTTACCACCCCTACAGTGGGCCTAACACGGAGAAGAAAAAAAAAAAATAAAAAAAAAACACACCACAAAAATCCCCAAAGAGATCTAAACAGGAGGTAAAAAAGCCCCCTGTCAACTAAGTCCTCCTAGAGAGGGCACCTCTCCCCAGGGGGATCTAAAGCAAATCAGCTTTATGCACTCGACCTAAATTCCTTATACTTTGAGTGCTAACCTACTGGGGGATGTGGTTGAGCATGTCCTACAGGAGGGAGTCCCAGCTTACCTCCGCCAGCTCCTCCAGTCTACCTATGATCCTTATGATGTTATATAGCTACTATATATCTAAGGCCTTCTAAGTAGCCATACTTCATATACATTTGTATACCTACATATACATATACATTTTTATTACTTTAACCTGAAAAAACCCAATCTGTGAATCATAAAAATCTTAAGACCACAAACCAAAACAGAAAAAAGAAAAACAACCGTTGAAGGCAAAAGGGGAAGAAAAAAAAAGAAAAAACAAAAGGATTACTTTCCTTCCCTTCCCTCCCCCTTTCCCCTCTTTTTACATCTCCGGAGAGTATGACTTAGGGGGGAGGAGGAGGGAAACAAAACAAAAAACACCCCCCCCAAACCTCCCCAGTGCTTCAACTCCCAGCCCTCCATTGATTCTTCTATATACATTTTCCTGCCCCTCTTATCTCCCCCCCCTACTTCCCCAACAGTCTCACCTTGTATTATATATTAGTGTATTACGTTGTACTACAATCTTAGTGTAATTTATCGTACTTTGTGTATGGGTTATATCCTATACTCACCCTTTTACTTATATCATAGTGTCGCCTTCCAATCCCACATCTCATGAGTAACCACTTCCCACTCCCCCCATTCACCCCCCACCCATCCCCTGTATTGAAACCAACCCAATTGTGCCTATGTCCATCCATGAATCTGTCCACACCACAAGACCTCCACCTCATTCAAAAAAATCGAATAACCCAAAAAACAAGAAAAAAAAAAAAAAAAAGATAATAATTTAGTGCATCTATTGCTATCCAAAAAGAAGAGGGGATACGGTGGGCATCCCACTACATATCTTTATATTTAGGGCTATCTACTGTGTATTAAAAAAAAAAAAAAAAAAAAAAAACACTCGCAGGGGGCCTAACACAAGAAAAAAAAAACCCTAAAAGTGCCAAAAAAAAAAAAAAAAAAAAAGGGAAAAATTATATATATTTGCCCTCCCCCCATCTCCCTAGAGACAAAGTTATTGTCCTTCTATTACCCCCAATGTCCCCTCCGGAGTTTAATTATCTTGTCAAAATGCATATAGGCTCTTTACAGCTTTATCTTATCTCCGTGTAAATAACTGTAACCAGTCAGGAACCGGAAATGGTTCAATACCTAGAAACAAAAAAAAGTCTGGTAGGTCTGTTTTAGATCACAGCCAAAATGAAGAACCCCCCTTCCGTATAAGAACTGAGATTGGGAATCTCCAACGGTATGTACCGCCGCATTCTCGTATCCGCTCCATCACCGGACGAAGCAATGCTCTGCATTGTAGTGTGGCTTTTGACAAGTCCGGTAAAATCTTCAATTGTACACCCTGAAAGTCTATCTCTCCTACTTCCCATGCTTTCTTTAATATAGCTTCCCTATGCATAAAGTAATGCAAGCGGCATATCACATCACGGGGGCGACTTAGAGCCTTGGGTCCGAGGCCCAGGGATTTACGTACTCTATCGAGCACCAAGTTCAGGGGTGTAGCATCTTCAAGCAATCTTTTTAAAAATAAACTTTACCGTGTCCTGAAGATTTTCCTGATCCGTAGTTTCTGGGATCCCCCTGAGCCGAACATTGTTTTGACGGCTGCGGTCCTCGAGGTCCTCCAACTGTAGCTGTAACTGTAGTGTCGCTGCATTATCTGCCTGGGTGAGCTTTTCTTTCTCCAGACCAGCCACTCTTTGCTCCAGGGTCTGCAATCCCGCCTCACCATCTGTTACACGCTCTGCTAGTACTTGCAGCTCTGTATGCACCTGTTGAAGTTCTTTAGGATGTGTTTCCTCTGCCTTTAAAATTATAGCTTCTATATCCGCTCTAGTAGGGAGAGCCAGTATGAGCATTCTCAAATCCTCCATTGCCAGATTACCTGGCTCCATATCCCCACACTGCAAAGGTAATCTTCCAGCTACCACAGCATGCATCCGAGGGCTCTGTGGGATAGTCTGAAGGGCTTCCAGACTCATCCTCACCTTCCTCTGTGTTTGTGTAATTAGCGTGGAAGGTCTCTCACTAGTACCATACAGCCTGTCTATCCGTTCACTTCCAGGATCAGGTCTCTGCTCCACCCGGAAGAACTGCTGTATCTCCGGCTGCTGCCCCCCTTCCTTGGCTATTCTCACCCCTTTAGCTGCGCCGGCCGCCTTGCGGGAGGTTTTAATCTCCCGCTGTCTCCCCACTAGCATACCGCTGAGCTGCTGGAGTACTGCTTCGGCCGATTCCAGGCTCTGGGCTCTCTCTCAATCTGCCTAGTCTGGAGCTAGCGTGGACCGGGAGCTCTTACAGCAGGAGTCCTCACTCAGACCACACCCGCCCACCTGTTTTCTTTTTTTAATGCACAATAAAAAAATGTGGAGAATAATACTTGGCTATGTGTTTTACTTCAAATGACAGTTTGGGAGTAGGCAGTTACATTTAAAAAAATACAATGTAAAATTGACAAGGGACACAAACATAGTTGCATCTTTGATCTTAAAGCGGGGTTCCACCCAAATTTTGAACATTATCTCTATGCATTCTCTTCCTTGCCTAGATGCTGACATGCTGTGTAAAAAAATTTAAAACGCCGTAATTTTTTTTTTCTAATCTTCTTAGCACTTCCTGGTTTTCCTCCCATGGGAGTAGGCATGTTTCTAGCCTCTCCCAGACCTCCCACAGTCCCCTGGGTGCTAGTCTCAGGCTTCCCAGCATGCATTGTGCAACAGTGTCATCACAACATCTCGGTGAATGCTGAGAGCACAGCAGTCACCGCATCCAGGAAATACATGCTTGTGGGCTTCAAATGCCCACAATGAAGATGGAAACCGCCTTCAGTGAATTTTATAAGTTATTCTTTACAATAAAATCGGACACAGGCAGACTTATTACACAGAACATGTGAGTAGATAATCATGAGAAGAAAAGTTTGTGAATGAACTCCAAAAAAAAAAAAAAAAAAAAACGATAGATAGGTGGACCCCCGCTTTAAAAACTACGGGATGATGGTGTTGTGGTAACTTGCCCAAAAGAAAAAAAAAAAAAAATAGCATATTATTCTTGATATCACTAGAAAAAAAAAAGCCTTTGAAAATTTGTTTGCAATAACTCCAGCAGTATCACCAGCAAAGCAGCTTCATTATTATCCCATTAAAGAAGAAGAGAATGTGTGCTGCATTTGGAGATTTCATAATTTGCCACGTCACAAATGTTAATTCTCCATTACGAACGCTAGTTTACAAGACCGACCGCTTCTGGCTCATTCTTGCTTCCGAGCATGCGTGTTTGTACTTTGGACTTCTGTCCAACGGACTTGTGTACACACGCTCGGAAAATCTGACAACAGACATTTGTCCGCAGAAAATTTTAAAACCTGCTATCCAACATTTGTCCACAGAAAATCCGACAACAACTGTCTGATGGAGCATACAAACGGTCAGATTTTCCACCAACAGCCTGTCATCACACATTTCCTGTCAGATAATCCGATTGTGTGTACGCGGCTTAAGTCTGCTGGTTGATGTGACAGCAGGCATTTCAATCCCTTCAGGGGAGCACACAATATTGCTTTAAATGACAGCTAAAGCCTTGCATAACAAAAGAAACCTCACCCTTAGTATTATAAGAAGGATCATCTGAGGAAGGAAGAGGGCATTTAGAAAAGGCTCTTGAAGCAGGCCGTTCCAATTGGGACTCGTGAGAATTAAAAACAGCACACTCTTTGCCTGAACTAAGCCCAGTCTGGTAGAAAGTGCAAACCTGGTTTTCACAGGGTGACCTCCCTTCCATTTGGGGCTAGACATCATCTAAAAACTAAATAGGTGTACACCTTAAAGTGATTGCAAAGTCTACAGCTTGGAAATAGTTTGTAAATGGATAGAAAACTGGCTAAAAGACAGAATTCAGAGGGTAGTGGTTAATGATTCCTACTCTGGATGGTCTAAGGTTAACAGTGGTGTACCCCAAGGTTCAGTATTGGGACCCCTACTTTTTAATATTTTTTTAAACGATATAGGGTCTGGGATTACACCTGCAGGCTTGCTCCCGAGCCGCGTTGCCTGTGTCCATTGACACGGTTAGCATAGCTCGGCCCCACACAATCCCATCTCACACCATTTGATTGTGTCTGTACAGCTGCTGCGTCTCCATTCACTAAACATTAGAACTGAAATGCACTTATCTTTTTTTGCCCTCACCACCACTGCGCTTACCTAGCCTTCCCCCTCACTGATGCTTTATTAAAAAGCAATCATGCCCATGGCCTTTGGGGTTTGTTTACTGGCCATAATTGTTTGCTGCTTAAAGCTGAACTTAACTGAATCTGAGCACTACCTACTGAAAATGCTATTTAAAGGGGTTGTAAAGTCAGAAGGCTTTTTATCCTACTGCATTAAGATAAAAAGCCTTCTGTGTGCAGCAGCCCCCCTAATACTTACCTGAGCCCCATCTCTGTCCAGCGATGTCCATAGGTGTCTCGGCCGTCCAGGACACTCCCTCCTGATTGGCTGAGACACAGCAGCAGCACCATTGGCTCCCGCTGCTGTCAAAGCCAGTTAGCCAATCAGGAGAGAGAGGGGGTGGGGCCAAACCGCACTACGAGTCTGAATAAACACACGGAGCTGCAGCTCTGCTTGGGTGCCCCCATAGCAAGATGCTTGCTGTGAGGGCACTCAACAGGAGGGAGGGGCCAGGAGCACAGAAGAGGCAACCGAGAAGAGAAGGAAGGATCTGGGCTGCTCTGTGCCAGTTGTGTCACTAGGGTTGGTGTCACCTGGTGTGGTAAAACATGGTGTCAACCCCCCCCCCCCCCCCTGGCAGGCAGTGCACGGTCATGGGGCAGGTACAGTGGCAGGTTAGGGTAGTATAAGGTGGTATAGTGGCAGGCTAGGGTGGTGTAGTGGCAGGTTAGGGTAGTATAGGGCAGGTTGGGGTGGTATAAGGCAAGGATGGGGTAGTATAGGTTGGGGGATCTATGCAGTGACAGTTTGCAGTACCTTGAGGCTGCTGTGTCCTCGCCTCTTTCTCCTCCTTCAGCCACGGGATCAGCTGAGTAAAGAAGTCTGTGGGAATAGTGGAGAAGGCAGCCACACCCCCAGCCACTAATCCCGGCTGAAGGAGATATTGGAGATCCCGAGGGTTAGCTTCACTGACTGGGGAGTGTTATAGGCAGCCTCCCTCGCACCACTGCAGCTCTGCAAGTGCACACAATATAGTGCACTGTGTAACGGCAGCCCCAGTGTCACCCCTCTGGTGGGTGTCACCTGGTGCAGGGCTGCACCCCCCTGCCCCCCCATAGCGACGCCACTGCTCTGTGCAACTACAACAGAGCAGGCATGTATAAAATGTTGTTTATAACCACAAGACTTTACAATCACTTTAATTTTGATGACTAATTTAGCATTTACTTTCCAGAATCCATCTGCATAGCTATGGCATGCAACTGAAAGCGTATGCTTAGCTGAGAACACATGCCCCCCCCCCCCCCGCCCCAGATTTAAAAAAAAAAAAGTTGTTTTTTTTTTTGTTTTGTTTTTTAAAACGCACATGAAGACTTGTAGTATGTATTGCATCATGTTGGCCTAGGCCAAAAAGCAGGAAGCATGTGGTATGTATATTTAAAGTGGTTGTAAAGTCTCAGGGTTTTTTACCTTCATGCATTCTATGCATGAAGATAAAAAACCTTGTGAGCAGCAGCTCCCCCGGCCCCCCCTACTATTTACCTAAGCCCATCGCAATCCAGCGATGTGCAGAAGAGCAGCGGCTCTCCTGGGTCTCTTCCTCCTCATTGGCTGAGACGCCCATTGGCTCCTGCTATTGTCAATCAAAGCCAGCGAACCAATAAGAGAGCGGGGCAGGGCAGAGGAGTGCTCCCTGTGTGAATGAACACACAAAACAGGGGCTTTGGAGCCCCCATTAGCAAGCTGCTCTCAGGGAGGGGCCAGGAGCACAGGCGGGAGACACGAGAATAGGAGAATCAGGGCTGCTCTGTGCAAAACCACTACACAGACCATGCAAGTATAACATGTTTGTTATTTAAAAAAAAAAAAAAAAATTTATCTGCCTTTAATCACTTCAATTAAAAAAAAAAAAAACCTCAAATTTCTCTAATGCCCTGTACACACGATCTGATTATTGGATGATAAAAACCGCTTTCGGATAGATTGTTCGATAATCTGATTGTTAGTACACAGCTTTCGACAGCCGATCATGACAGTCCGTCCAATCAAATCCGAAGGGACAAACACGAAAACTTTGTTTGGACGACAGCACATCATACGACAATCATGTAATCAGTACAGTATGCATCCGCTAAAATTCGACAGACAAAACACCACGCATGATCGGAAACGCGAAAATAACCCGGAAGGAGATGGGAGAATGTAAACAATGTTCGTACCGCTCCTACAGTACCTGACCGCGAGATTGTGTTTCCAGCGCGATACCATCGCGCTGGTTCTCGGCGACAGGGTACTGTGAATGTCGCGCTGGCTCGCTCATCGGGAAAGGAAAACTTTGTTTTCCTTCCGCGATGAGTGACAGGCAGTGCTGACAGCTGTCTGGTATGAATCCTGAGGCGGGAACACCGCGCCAAATTTTAAATGAAAAAACCGGCGTGGTTCCCCCCTCGGAGGCATACCAGGCCCTTAGGTCTGGCATGGATTGTAAGGGGAACCCCCTATGCCGAAAAATCGGCGTGGGGGTCCCCCCCAAATCCATACCAGACCCTTATCCGAGCATGCAGCCCGGCCGGCCAGGAAAGGGGGTGGGGACGAGCGAGCGCCCCCCCCCCCTCCTGAGCCGTACCAGGCCGCATGCCCTCAACATGGGGGGGTGGGTGCCTTGGGGGAGGGGGGGCGCCCTGCGGCCCCCCCACCCCAAAGCACCTTGTCCCCATGTTGATGAGGACAAGGGCCTCTTCCCGACAACCCTGGCCGTTGGTTGTCGGGGTCTGCGGGCGGGGGGCTTATCGGAAACCGGGAGCCCCCCTTAATAAGGGGGCCCCCAGATCCCGGCCCCCCACCCTGTGTGAATGAGTTTGGGGTACATGGTACCCCTACCCATTCACCTAGGGAAAAGTGTCAATATAAAAAACACACAGTACACAGGTTTTAAGAGTAATTTATTAGTCAGCTCCGGGGGTCTTCTTCCGACTTCGGGGGGGTCTCCTTCCGACTTCTCCCGGTGTTCGGCCTCTTCTCCCGGGCCCCACCGCTATCTTCCTCCAGCTCTATTGCCAGCGGCGAGGGGCCCGGTCTGCTGCCGCTGTCTCGCCGCCGCTGTCTTGCCGCCGCTGTCTCACCGCTTCTTCTCTTCTTTTCTTCTTCCCCGATGTTGACACGACGCTCTCTCCGGCTCGAATGCTGTGTGCGAGCTGCGGAGCCATTTATATAGGCGGTAACCCCGCCCCCTTACGACGTCATGGTCCCAGCATGCGCAGGGACTCTGGCGTCATAAAGGGGCGTGACCCCAGAGTCCCTGCGCATGCTGGGACCATGACGTCGTAAGGGGGCGGGGTTACCGCCTATATAAATGGCTCCGCAGCTCGCACACAGCATTCGAGCCGGAGAGAGCGTCGTGTCAACATCGGGGAAGAAGAAAAGAAGAGAAGAAGCGGTGAGACAGCGGCGGCAAGACAGCGGCGACGAGACAGCGGCGGCGAGACAGCGGCGGCGAGACAGCGGCGACGAGACAGCGGCAGCAGACCGGGCCCCTCGCTGGCAATAGAGCTGGAAGAAGATAGCGGTGGGGCCCGGGAGAAGAGGCCGAACACCGGGAGAAGTCGGAAGGAGACCCCCCAAAGTCGGAAGAAGACCCCCGGAGCTGACTAATAAATTACTCTTAAAACCTGTGTACTGTGTGTTTTTTATATTGACACTTTTCCCTAGGTGAATGGGTAGGGGTACCATGTACCCCAAACTCATTCACACAGGGTGGGGGGCCGGGATCTGGGGGCCCCCTTATTAAGGGGGGCTCCCGGATTCCGATAAGCCCCCCCGCCCGCAGACCCCGACAACCAACGGCCAGGGTTGTCGGGAAGAGGCCCTTGTCCTCATCAACATGGGGACAAGGTGCTTTGGGGTGGGGGGGCCGCAGGGCGCCCCCCTCCCCCAAGGCACCCACCCCCCCATGTTGAGGGCATGCGGCCTGGTACGGCTCAGGAGGGGGGGGGGGGGGGCGCCCGCTCGTCCCCACCCCCTTTCCTGGCCGGCCGGGCTGCGTGCTCGGATAAGGGTCTGGTATGGATTTGGGGGGGACCCCCACGCCGATTTTTCGGCATAGGGGGTTCCCCTTACAATCCATGCTAGACCTAAGGGCCTGGTATGCCTCCGAGGGGGGAACCCACGCCGGTTTTTTCATTTAAAATTTGGCGCGGTGTTCCCGCCTCAGGATTCATACCAGACAGCTGTCAGCACTGCCTGTCACTCATCGCGGAAGGAAAACAAAGTTTTCCTTTCGCGATGAGTGAGCCATCTCGGCGCTGGCCCCTGCGACGGGGCTCGTAGGTGTCAAATCTCGCCGAGAAGTGCGACGAGATTGACACAATATCGCAGTCACCTACTGTATATACGAACAGAAACTTGCCTTTAGCCGATCATAATATTCCTCAAGAATCAATCAACAGATGATAATATTGTAGTTAATTATTTATCAGGATATTCCTTGATAATAGGATATAATTATGCCTCGTTTCCACTAAGCGGAACGGTTTGGGTCAGTACAGTTTGGAAGGGTTAGAATGGTCCAGCCTATTCAGGTGAGCTTTTCCACTGCAAGTCAGACCGTCAGCGGCCAAATGGGGTTCAGAAAAAATGCCTAGCGTGGTGTCGCACTAGTGCAACAAGAAATGTGACGCTACAAACAATGGAGGTCATCCAGTAGCTCGTCTTTTCTCTACTTGCCTTTTGGTTTTTTGTAGTTAAAATACATGCTGCACTGTATGAAAGAAGGTTACAAGCAGCAATGAGAAAAACAGCAGAAAAGAAATCTTCTAGCTTGGATATTTACCCGGGAGGAGAAGTACACCTTTGTGCGGCAAAGACAAAGACGGCAGCGCTATAGGGTAAGCAACTGTATGCCATTTGTCATGTAGTTCTACTCGTATTAAAAAATATAAATAAGAAAGAATAAGGAAAAATCTAATATACAAGATGTGAAGGATATACATTATGTATTGAACACCATACATGTTGCACACGTATGTAAAAGTGCCATTAAAGGGGAACTTCTTTGCTATGAGTTTATTTGCAGAATCAATCACTTTGATCGATCAGCTAACTGTTGAATAGGAATTACTGTGTGTGCGCGTATATTATATTATATTTTACCACTTCAGCTCTGAAAGATTCCCCCCCCCCTTCATGACCAGGCCATTTTTTGCGACAAAGCACTGCACTACTTTAAAGCGGACCTTCAGTACTTTTTTCAACTTTCCATCTATTAAATCCTCTGCTCTTGTTGTTTTAACTTTGGATAGTAAAACATTTTTCTTGTGCCAGTAAATATCTTATACAGCCCACTTCCTGTTTCTTGTCTGGTAAAAAGCCTAGGCTTATGACATTATCCACAGCTCTCTCACTCTCGTGAGAGTTTACCAATGGGGGGGGGGGGGGGGGGGGGGATGAGTCATAAGAGGACCAATGAGAGCTGCAGAGCTGGAGGTGTGCCTCTGTGTGTCTGTGTCAATCAAGCAAGTGAACAGGCAACAGCTTCAGCTGCCCTCAGTTATAAATGGATGCAGCCAGACTCAGTGGAGGGAGATTTCTGCAGCACATTTGGCAAGTACAGAATCACAGTATATATAAAATAATATGCAAAGTGGTTGGAGGGAAGCTTCAGAATGGCAAAGATGTTTTTATTACAAATTATGTGAGCAGACTGCAGTTCCTCTATAAAGAGGAGTTCCAGGCTCCTTCAGAAAAAAATAAGTCAGCAGCTACAAATCCCGTATTATATATACATACATATATACACACATACATACACACACACACACACACACACACACACACACACACACCTGTGTGTTTTTTTTTTTTTTCTTCACCTTTTGGCAAAGCTGTGCGCCAACCAGTCATTTGGGCTTTCCTCCATGCCAATGAGTGGTGGGATGCGACCGTCCCGAGATTCTCACACACACACACAGTGGGTGCACAATTTCAGAATGTTGGAGGAAACCTTTTCATACCTTTGTGCAAAGCTACGTCCGGCGATGGAGAAGCAAAGCACCAACTTCAGAGCCAGTTTGCCTGTGAGGAAAAGAGTTGCAATTGCACTGTGGAAGCTGGCTACCAACAGTGAATACAGAAGTATAGGTCATCTTTTTTGTGTCAGTAAATCCTCAGTGTGCAGGACTGTCTGCACATTGCTACCTTCTGAAACTGTTCATTTTCCAGACAGGGAAAAAAACTTAAAGACATGGCTGACTACTTTGAGAACAGGTGGGGCCTTCCACAGTGTGTTGGTGCTATTGATGGCTCACACATACCAATAATAGCACCACAAGAATGCCACACTGACTACTTCAACAGGAAAGGCTGGCATTCCATCATTCTCCAGGGAGTAGTGGATGGAAAAGGACTATTCTGGAGTGTGAATGTAGGAAAGTCTGTGAGTTTGCATGATGCTCGGGTTCTACGATTGTCCACATTTTGTGATTGGGTTGGCCAGGGAGGCCTGTACCCCGTTTGCACTAAGAGCATTTGTGGGGTGAACGTTGGCTATTATGTGCTCGGGGACTCTGCCTACCCTTTACAAAATTGGCTCCTGAAACCATTTCCTGACAATGGCCGCCTGACACCAGAACAACAAACCTACAACAAGAAAACATCCAGGGCACGGGTCGTAGTGGAAAATGCTTTCAGAAGACTTGAGGGTAGATGGCGGTGTCTTATGAAGAGGAATGACAGTGACATTAAACTTGCCAAATCCATGGTGCTTACTTGCTGTGCTCTTCACAATTCTTTGTGAAACTCATGGGAGAAGACTTCCACCAGGATTGGAATACATCCTCAGAAGAGCCAGTATTAGTAATAGCAGCACAGGATATCGAAGAAGAGTGCAGTGAAATACACTAGGCTGTGATGCTGCACCTCAACGTTTAATTTCTTACCATGAATTTTTAAAAGCTTTACTAAAGTATTACTATACTTTTAATAAAGTGTTACATTAAATAAGACATACTCAAAAAAGTCTCATGTTTTTTATTCCACAAAAAACAAATCTTTCTATATATTCTTGAAACTAAAAATTTGAAAAATACCTTAACAAAGAAACATTTTTTTTACAAAAACAAGTGTACAGGTCCTGTGTTGCCTGAAAGGCACTTCTGTCCGGGTGGTGACTTGGGATCACGACTGGCTCCAAGCACTTGAACAAGCTGACCAAGGACACCGGGGAAGGCCTGGCTGAAGGTAGCCAACTGCTCCATCTGCTGCCAGGCGATTTCTGCCTCCTGGCGCATAGCTTCCTGTGCATCCTGACGCAGTGCCTGAAATCGCTTCTTAGAAAGGTTCTCAATCCTTTCCAGCTGCCTTTCCTCTACTGCTCGCATATCCTCCATGTGCGCAGATCCAGCTGCAACCGTCTCCTTTCACCTGGAATATACAAAAGACCAGAATAGTGTTTTTGGTAGCAATTGGTACAAAAACTAGGTGGATATATATTAGCTGTACCCCCTTTGCTCATCTACCCCACCACTGCACATCTGCCCCACAACTGTACCCCCTGCTCATCTGCTCCACCACTGTAACCCCCCTGCTGATCTGCCCCAACAATGTTCCCCCTTTCTCATCTGCCCTACCACTATACCTCCATGCATATCTGCTCCACCACTGAACAATCTTCTCATCTGTCCCACCACTTTAACCCCCTTTCTCATCCGCCCCACGAGACTGTACCCCCCCCCCCGTTCCTCTGCCCCACCGCTGTAACCCCCTGCTCATCTGTCCCACCAATGTACCTCCTGCACATCTGTCTCACCTCTGTTCCCCCTGATCTCCCGCCACACCTCTGTTCCTCCTGATCTCCTGCCCGACCTCTGTTCCCCCTGATCTCCTACCCCACCAATACACCTCCTTTCACATTTGCCCCGTGGCTCTTCTGTGCCACTTCTGAACCCCTTTCTCATCTCTTCCACCACTGTACCCCCCTACACATCTGCCCCACCGCTGTACCCTCCTGCTCTTTTGTTCCACCTCTGAACCCCTCCTGCTCATTTTCCCCACCGTTGTGTCCTCTTCTCATCTAGGATATGCGTGATATGCAAAGTGGAGATTTTTTTTAAGAAAATGCAAAATTACAACTTTCACTATTATCGTCATGTCTTACCAGTGTGCTGGGGTGCATTGGGAGTACTCTGTGGTTGGCTAGATGAAATTGTACTGGTGCTGCTGAAAGACATTGAAGGACCCTTGTCGGAAAAGTTTGATGCATCATTGGAGAGTCCATCAACTGTATCTGAAAATGCACATATGAGAATATATACAAAATATATATATATATATATATATATATATATATATATATATACACACACACACACACACACATATATATATATATATACATATATACACACACACACACACACACACACACACACACACACACACACACACACTTTTTTTTTTTTTTTTTTTTTTTAATGGTTAGCAGAGCGAAATCCCATGCCAAGTATAAAAATAAATAAATAAAAACACTTACCAACGGTAACGATTCGAGAAGTGCAGTTGCAGAGTCCAGACCTCCCTGCCTGCCTGCCTTGGTTTGCCGGCCTATGAACGTAAATGGTGTCCATGGCGTCGTACCACCTCCAATTACTCCGACTGTTTCCACTGTGGCTGTTGGCATCCTTAATTTTTTTTTTATATTGGCCTTTAAGCTTCTTAAGCTTTACCCTACACTGACCCGACGTCCGTTCAAATCCCTCGGCTGCCATCCGCTGAGAAATATCTTTATACACCTTTTCATTTCTCACTGATCCATCAAGCTCACTCTGAATAACGCCATCACCAATTATGGTTAGGAAAGTAGATAGTTCCTGAGACGACCAGACCCTGCTGTTTGCAGGCATCCTTCTCCTATTATTTGGACTGAACGGCGACGTGGTGCTTGTTTTGCGCTTGCCTTTGATGTGAGCATTGACGTTTTTCTGTCCGCCAATCAGTGGAATGTATCGTGTGACGCCCGCACCATTTTCTATGGCCCCACATGTGAAGCAGGACCATGAATGATGCGGTTGTATGGGCCGCTTTCATACTGGAAACACTCAAAATAGCGTACCGTACCGAACCAACCCGAACCGTTCCGCTCAGTGGAAACGAGGCATTATTTTTCTTATGTAATTTATTCATTGCACTGTAATAATTGTTACCAAAAAAATAAAAAATAAAATAAAGACAATAATAAAGTTTGCAGAATATTTTAGGGTCACACGTATTTGATATCATTTCCGATACGTAGCTACGCACACCTGAAGGTTTTTCTGGGAATCGTACCACAAAAGTCGTAACTAAATAGAGCACATTTTGCACTGTTGTAATTCAATATTAGCTTTATGCAACAAAAGTCGGATGATCTGTTGTACGATAATCGGATCGTGTGTACGGGGCATTAACCTCCTCCAAACAGAGAAAAAGAATATTGTTTAGCATCACTTTAACCACTTGCCACCCAGGCCAATTCTGACATTTCTCTCCTACATGTAAAAATCATCATTTTTTTGCTAGAAAATTACATAGAACCTTCCAACATTATATGTTTTTTTAGAAAAGGCCCTCGAGAATACAATGGCAGTCGTTGCAACTTTTTTTCTTGCATGGTATTTTTCGAACATGTTTTTTTGGGAAAAAAAAACAACAAAAAAAACAACAAAAAAAACACAGTAAAGTTAGCCCAATTTTTTGCATAATGTGAATGATTAAGTTACGCCGAGTAAATAGATACCCAACATGTCATGCTTCAAAATTGCACATGCTCATGGAATGGCGCCAAACTTTGGTACTTAAAAATCCCCATAGGCGACGCTTTAAAAGGTCTAGGGCTAGAAGTATTGCTCACACTCTAACATTCAAGGCGATACCTCACATGTGTGGTTTTAACACTATTTTCATATGTGGGCGGAACTTATGTATGCATTCGCTTCTGCGTGGGAGCACATGGGCACTTTAACATTTTTTTATTGTTCATTTTACTTTTTTTTTTTTTACACTTTTAACCACTTCAATACTGAGGGCGTCTTATGACGCCCTTGACTTTGTGTGTGGATATCTGAATGATGCCTGCAGCTACAAGCATCATTCAGATATCATTCTTTGCAGCTGGCGATTCTGTGCACAATAAGAATAATAACAATGGCAGTTCCACTGCTTGATCGTTCTTATAGGCGACGGGAGGGGACGTCCTACCCCCATTCTGCCGCCATCCGGTGCTTCTCCGGGCTCTCCCGTGCCATCAGGGGCCCGGAGAAAGAATCGGCCGGTGGCGGATGACGACGATAGAGATTTCGAGTGACCAGATGGTTGCCAGTCATCTCTATGACCGTCGGAGGCCTGGGCGCGACATTATGACGTCAATCCCGGGTTCCCAGAAGTATAGAAAGCCGCGGTCGCGGCTGTCGGCATGAGATCGGTGAATTTTTTTCCTCGATCTCATGCTTTCCAGCCTGGAGGAGAGATGTGGGGTCTTACTTGACCCCACATCTCTCCATAAAGAGGACCTGTCACAATAGATTCCTATTACAAGGGATGTTTACATTCCTTGTAATAGGAATAAAAGTGATGTTAAAAAAAAAAAAATGCAAAAATAAAGAAAAAAAAAAAAAAAAAAGTAAAAAATTTTTTAAAGCGCCCCTGTCCCCGGTAGCTTGCGTTCAGAAGCGAACGCACATGTATGTCCCACCCACATATGTAAACGCTGTTCAAACCACACGTGAGGTATCGCCGCGTGCGTTAGAGTGTGTGCAACAATTCTACCACTAGATCTCCTCTGTAACTCTAAACTGCTAACCTGTAAAAATTTTCAAAGCGTTGCCTATGGAGATTTTTAAGTACCAAAGTTTGGCGCCATTCCATGAGTGTGCGCAATTTTAAAGCGTGACATGTTGGGTATCTATTTACTCGGCATAACATCATCTTTCATATGATACAAAAAAAATGGGCTAACTTTACTGTTTTGTTATTTTTTAATTCATGAAACCGTTTTTTTTTCCCCCCAAAAAAAGGCGTTTGAAAAATTATTGCGCAAATACCGTGCAAGATAAAAAGTTGCAATGACCGCCATTTTATTCCCTAGGGTGTCTGCTAAAAAAAACATATAATGTTTGGGAGTTCTGAGTAATTTTCTAGCAAAAAAAAAAAAAAATTGATGATTTTTACATGTAGGAGAGAAGTGCCAGAATAGGCCGGTATTGAAGTTATTAATCACTTCCCGCCCGCCCTATAGCAGATTGACGTCCGGGAAGTGGTTCTGTTATCCTGACTGGGCGTCATATGACGTCCAGCAGGATAACATGCCGCAGCGGAGCGGTGTGTCAGCCTGACACACCGCTCCACCGATCTTGGTAAAGAGCCTCCGGTGGAGGCTCTTTACCACGTGATCAGCCGTGTCCAATCACGGCTGATCACGCTGTCAATGGGAAGAGCCGTTGATCGGCTCTTCCTCACTCGCGTCTGACAGACGCGAGTAGAGGAGAGCCGATTGGCGGCTCTCCTGGCAGGGGGGTCTGCACTGATTGTTTATCAGCGCAGCCCCCCCTCAGATCACCACACTGGACCACCAGGGATGCCACTAGGACCACCAGGGAAGGGGCAACGTGGATGGCCAGGTATGTACCCCATGGCCATCCACATGTGCCCAATCTGTGCCAATCAGTGCCCACAAATGGGCACTGATTGGCACCATTATGTCACTGATCTGCCCAGCAATGCCCAGATCTGCCCAGCAATGTTTTATCAGTGCCACCTGTCAGTGCCCATCGGTGTCACCTGTCAGTGCCCACCTATCAGTGCCCATCAGTGCAACACATCAGTGCCACCCATAAGTACCCATCAGTGCCACCCATATGTACCAATCAATGCCACCTACGAGTGCCCATCAGTGCCGCCTATGAGTGCCCATCAGTGCCACCTATGAGTGCCCATCAGTGCCACCTATGAGTGCCCATCAGTGCCACCTATGAGTGCCCATCAGTGCCACCTCATCGGTGCCCATCAGTGCCGCCGTATCAGTGCCCATCATTGAAGGAGAAAGCGTACTTATTTACAAAAAATTTTAACAGAAACAAAGAAAAACTTGTTTTTTTTCGAAATTTTCGTTTTTTTTTAATTTGTTGCGCAAAAAATAAAAACCGCAGAGGTGATCAAATACCACCAAAAGAAAGCTCTATTTGTGGGAACAAAATGATAAAAAATTTGTTTGGGTACAGTGTAGCATGACCGCGCAATTGTCATTCAAATTGCGACAGCACTGAAAAGGTGAAAATTGGCCTGGGCGGGAAGGTGTCTAAGTGCCTGGTATTGAAGTGGTTAAAAAAAAATAAAAATGTTTTTGATCACTTTTATTCCTATTACAAGGAATGTAAACATCCCTTGTAATAGGGATATGGCATGATCGGTCCTCTTTACAGTGCAATATGGGGTCAATAAGACCCCACATCTCACCTCTAGGCTGGGAAGCCTGCAATAAAAAAAAAACACCATCTCGGCTTCCCAGCCAAGGAGGCACCGTTTGTTTGAATGCAGAGGCCGGGGGTGACGTCATAACATCGCGCCCAGCCTCTGAACAATCATAGACACGCTGGTGACCATCTGGTCCGCCGGAAATCTCTGTGGTAAATATCCGGGACCGGCGGATCCTGTCTCCTACTCACCGATGGAAGCCGTTGCTTCTACTGACATAGAAGCAACGGAGGGCGGCGAGAGAAGGAGTCCCTTCTTACCGCCCGTAAGAACGTTCAAGTGGCGGAACAGCCACCATGATTGTTCTTATGGTGTAGGGAATCGCCGGCTGAAAAAGCCGATAGCTGCAGGCATCATTCAGATATACCCTCACAAAGTCATGCACGATTCTGGCCAAAATGAGAATCACAATTTTTTTGCTTAGAATAAAAAGATCACAATTCTTGCGATGTAAAAATCTTTCACATTATACAGAAAAAAAAAAAAAAAGGGGGCTAACTTTACTGGTTAGTGTTTTTTTGTTTTTTAAATTCATTAAAGTAATTTTTCCCAAAAAAAATTGCATTTGAAAGACCGCTGCGCAAATACAGTGTGACATAAAGTCTATTCCATTGACAAATGGTTACAATGTTTATACTAACTGGCGGTTCACACATGGGGCAACACGACTTGTTCACACAGGCGACCTGCACACGACTTCAGCGGCGACTTGCAAAACGACTTCTGTATAGAAGTCAATGCAAGTCGCCTGAAGTTGCCCCAAAAGTAGTACATGAACCTTTTTCTAAGTCGGAGCGACTTGAGTCACTCCTATTAGAATGGTTCCGTAGTACAGAACGGGACGCGACTTGTCATGCGGCTAAGTCGCCTGACAAGTCGCCCCTGTGTGAACCGGGGCTTAAGTTCAACTGATAATGAATGTTATTATTCTTGGCAGACTGCCCAGTTTTTCTCTTCCTTTCTTTTGACTGCTGTGGCTTCAGAAGAGCAGAGAGAATTCTTTGCATAGCAAGAATCGTAAAACACTTTAGTCAAGATCGCAACGGGGGAAAGAAAAAAAAAAAAAAAAAAAGTGCTTGTACATTGTAGAGTTGAAAAGGTATAGATAACAACCATTCACACTTGCACTGAACACGAGATATATAAACAAGTACAGAGCATCACATCATATGTAAAGCATATCCAAAATGTTATGAAAAAACAAAACAAAAAAAAATGTAAAAAAACAAAAAAACACAGGAGTAAAACAAAATAGTCCGAGTTTATTGAGGGAAGATTACTCAGAAGTCTCCTTTGTCTACTCTGGGATGTACAGCGGAGGAATTCCTAAACTCGGGCCATAACCATGATAACTCTAGGTGGTCTTATAATTGTAATAACCTATCCATTACTAATTGTGGTGGGGTGAGACTTGGCTTATCAAGCCAACTTTGCCAAATGAGGTTACATTTTGTAACCGCTTTTCGATGGCGATAAGCCAACTTCTCTCCGAATAGAAGGTAATCAACGTAGGCGATCTACTGCACCCTAGAAGGCACAGTGGGAGCCAACCAAAATCGGCAATCAGCTTTCTAGCTAGGTACAATAACCTGGACACCATAATATAAAATACCACTTCATACTACTTCAGCATCAATTGTGCCCAGCAAGCACACCAATGGATCAAGAGGTATAGGTATTTGGGCAGTGATCAAAAATAACCTGCACTATCTCCGCCCAGTATCGGGCAAGTTACAAGCAGCACCGTATTATATGTATAAAGTCCCCCCTGACCATCGAGCACTTTGGACATAAGGGAGAAACCCTTTGGCCCCAATTATATAGCCTATTGGGGGTGTGATAGGCTCTGTGTAAGATAAATAATTGTGAGTTTATGTGCAGCTGACACCTATACAGCAGAGATCGCTTCTAGGGCCATATTCCATTGATCCCCATCTATGGCTCCGATATCAGTGACCCAATGGGGGTTATTTACGAAAAGCAAATCCACTTTGCACTGCAAGTGCACTTGGAAGTGCAGTCACTCTAAATCTAAGGGGTAGATCTGAAATAAGTGGAAGCTCTGCTGATTTTATCATCCAACCATGTGCAAGCTAAAATGCTGTTTTTTATTTTCCTTGCATGTCCCCCTCGGATCTAAAGCGACTGCACTTTCAAGCGCACTTGCAGTACAAAGTGGATTTTCCTTTAGTAAATAACCCCTAATGAGCTCTACTTTTTTAACAGTGTGCGATCTTGAATAGAAGACAACAAAACAAAGTAGGCCATCAATATTAGACCCCTGCGAGTGGTAGCTTGCAGAATTTCCCGCAGTAGCGAGGAGCTAGATATAGCTAAGGAGAGAGTTTGTGTCTGCGTCTGTATTGCATGTCAGAATTGAAGATATTGATAAAATTGTTTATGTTGTAGCGAGAACTCCGCACACAGCTGATCAAACACCTTCAGAGTACTACCATTATATAGTTGGTGAAAGAACCTGGAGAGCAGTTTAATTACAATCTTACAGTCACTGAGGGACTGCGAACTGTCATCCACCAGCAAGCCAGTTCAATTAACATAAACAAGCCAGTGTGTTGGCAGGGATGCTGTTCATTGTCAAATGGTGCTGGCAAAAACTAGACAGAAAACTTGTGCAAGTTGTGATTTCTTTTAAGGAAGACTTCTTCCTCATTTTTAGAAATCTAGTACATCCAACCACAGCTTTAAAGCCACAAAAAAATAGGGTAGTGATAAAAAAAAAAAGAACAAAAAAAAAAAAAAAAAAAGGAAGAAACATTTTCTTTATCAGGGAGGAAAAAAAAAAAAAAAAAAAAAGGAAGAAACATTTTCTTTATCAGGGAGAAAAAAAAAAAAAAAAAAAAAAAACCTAAAAATACTACCCACCACACAAACACACCATCCCCATGCTGAACTATCTGCTGGATGCTGATCTCAAGGGGGCTGGTCCTTTCTACATACATAATAGGCTTCTCTCCAACTCAGCTTCTCTGTGCCAAGAGCTGTACCCCTTTCACACTGAGGCGCTTTTCAGGTATTTTGGTGCTAAAAACAGCGCCTGTAAAGCACCTCGCATGTCTCCCCAGTGTGATAGCCCAAGTGCTTTCACACTGGGGCAGTGCGCTTGCAGGACATTCTGAAAAGTCCTGCAATCATAATCTTTGGGGCGGTGCGGTAACGGTTTATACAGAGCTCCCAAAACGCCCTGCCCATGGAAATGAATGGGCAAGCACCGTAGAAGCGCCTGCAAAGTGCTTCGGCAGTGCCACAACACGGCACTTTTAACCCTTTCTTTGGCCGCTAGCAGGGTTTAAAAGTGCCCCACTAGCGCCTGAAAAGCGCCGCTAAAACGACGGTAAAGTGCCATTTTACTGCTTTAATGCTGTACTATCAAAACTGTACTTAGTGATTCAACTCACTGTCAACAATGCTCGACAATCTGCAGCATTTTCTCACTGCAGAAAAGTGCAAGAACTCTAAAAATTACATAAGCATTTAAATGATAGCTGTCTCCACAAAAACCAATGTGTTGCAATGAATTTAAAAAAACTAGCTGTTCATCCACTGCAAAGCATTTCAATGTAGGTCTGATGGATTTCTCGCACCTAAAAAAAAAAAAAAAAAAAAAAAAAAAAAAAAAAGAAGCAACATTCAATGCCATTTCACACTATGCGGTGTGGGAACCGTATGTGAGTTTGAACAGGAATCGCACCGCATTTTTGTTTAAATCACATGCGATTCTTTAGCAGCGCGATTTGAGACATTATTCTGTACAGTTCATATCGCACCAAAATAAGGCAAGACCCTTTTTTGGGGGGCACCAGAATCGGAACACATGAGTGTTCACACTTATGCGATCCGATTCTACAAATCGCACTGCATTTTGCGAACCGATTTTGTTAACTTAACATACACACCCGCAGCAGTTTGTATGAATGGGGTGCAATTTAGATGTGGTACAGACTCCGCAGGGCACAAGTGTGAGCCGGCACTAAAAGACATCACATTATAATCCAAATCCCAAACCCAATTACTTCCCTGCAGGGATTTGGATTGTAAACTCCTATGAGCAGGGCCCTTTTATCCCTCTTGTATTTTATTGTAGTGTGACTGTACTGTCTCCCTTTTATATTGTAAAGGGATACGTAAACTGTTGGAGCCATATACATCCTAAATAATAATAATACATTTCTGTTGGGTAGGAATTCAGTAATTCTAATGGATCTTAGTGTAGGAAGTAAAACTGGCCATAGATGGTTTGTTTTATTTAATTCAGCCAGTGGTGGGGGGGAAAAAAACAAAGGCAGATGGAGGAATCCCTTCTCCCCAGCGAGACCTGCCATTGTCATTATTATTATTATTCAGGATTTATAAAGCGCCAACAGTTTACGCAGCACTTTATAATATAAAAAAGGTGACAATACAGTTATATTACAATAAAACACAAGAGGATTAAGAGGGCCCTGCTCAGAAGAGCTTACAGTCTAATAGGGTGGGACAGGTTGTACAAAAGGTTGTAACTGTGGGGGAAGGAGCTTATGGTAAAAGATTTGTTGGAGATGTGATAGGCTTTCCTGAAGAGATGAGTTTTCAGGGATCACCTGAAGGTAGCAAGAGTAGGGGATAGCCGGACAGGTTGAGGTGGGAGGAGGAGACAAGACAGCTTGAGAGTAGGAGGTCTTGAGGAGCGGAGAGGACTATTTGGGTGATATTTGGAGACAAGATTGGTGATGTAGCTCGGGGCAGAGTTGTGAATGGCTTTGTATGGCTAGTATTTTGAATTTAATTCGTTGGGTGATTGGGAGCCAGTGTAGGGATTGGAGGAGAGGGTTGGCAGACACTGAGCGGTTGGAAGGTGTATAAGTCTGGCAGCAGCATTCATGATAGGCTGAAGAGGGGATAGCCTATGGAGAGGCAGGCCAATGAGAAGGGAGTTGCAATAGTCAAGCGAAGAGATAACAAGGGAGTGAATGAGGAGCTTGGTGGTTTCATTTGTTAAAAAGGGGTGAATTTTAGAGATGTTACGGAGGTGAATTCTACAAACCTTTGACAACGATTGGACTTGAGGCTGAAATGACAAGTCAGAGGGGTTGATTTACTAAAAGGCAAATCCACTTTGCACTACAAATGCACTTGGAAATGCAGTCACTGTAGATATGAGGGGGGCATGCAAGGAAAATAAAAAACATTTTTGCTTGTACATGATTGGATGATAAAATCAGCAGAGCTTCCCCTCATTTCAGATCTTCCCCTCAGATCTAAAGGGACTGAACTTCCAATGCAAATGTAGTGCAAAGTGGATTTGCCTTTAGTAAATCAACCCCAGAGTCTAGGATTACACCTAGTACCCTGGCGTGAGGGGAGGGACTGATGGTTGCATTGTTGATTTTGATGGAAAAGTCATGGACGGGGGCACGGGTGGGGGGGGGGGGGCAAATATTAATAGATCAGTTTTAGAGAGATTCATCAATGCTGATATGTCAGTTAGTAATGCGAGAGGAGACTGAAGGAGTGAGGTGAGGAGTAGACAGATAGATTTGGGTGTCATTGGTGTATAAGTTGTATTGGAAGCCGTGGGCGGTTATCAAGTGACCAAGGGAGGAGGTGTAGATAGAGAAGAGAAAGGGTCCAAGAACAGAGCCTTGGGGGACCCCCACAGAAAGGGGCAATGGAACTAACACTGAAGGAGTGCTGTGATAGGTAGGTAGAGAAGCAGGATAGAGCAGAATCTTGGAGGCCAAGGGAATGTACCGTATTTATCGGCGTATAACATGCACCCCAAGTTTAGGAGGAAAGTTTAAGAAGAAGAAAAAAACAAAAAAAACAAAAAAAAAAAAAAAAAAAAAAAAAAAAAAAAAAAAAAAAAACTTACATTTTAAATGCCCATCAATGCAGCCTTCCACACTGTCCACCTGAAGCATGCTTTGGTTTTAAATTTAGCGCCGCCTCCCCCGGCAAGATCTTCGGCTCTTCTCACCACCGATATAGACTGAGCCGAGTGTACTCGTGTACTCGGCTCCGCTCGCAGTAACACTCCTGTCCCGCCCCTTGGCCCGGATCCTATGATGGACACAACACCGGTCCAATGGTGGGACATAAAGGCTAGGAGGCGGGACTGAGCGTGACTGCGCGTGGAGCCGAGTACACAGTACACTCGGCTCGGCTCGTTCAATGTCGGCGGCGCTCCACAGACAGCGGAGATCGGCGTATAACACGCACCCACGATTTTCCCCTGATTTTAAGGGGAAAAAAAGTGCGTATATATATATATATATATATATATAAAAATACGGTAATTTATTGAGAATGAGCGGGTGGTCAACAGTATCAAAGGCCGCAGAGAGGTCAAGTAGTAGGAGTATGGAGTACAGGCTGTTGGTTTTAGCAGTTAGTAAATCGTTAGTGAGTTTTAGTAGTTTTCCACGGAGTGCTGTGAGCGAAAGCCAGACTGTAAGGGGTCAAGAAGGTTATTAATGGGAGCAATGAGATGGGTCTTAAGTTGTTCAGGTCGGTAGGGTCCAGTGAGGGCTTTTTTAAGTATGGTAGTGATCTGCGCATGTTTAAGAGGGGAGGGGAAGGTGCCACTAGAGAAGGAGAGATTGAAGATGTGAGTGAGGGAGCATAGGATAGAAGAGGGTGACTGTAGTAGTTATGAGGGAACAGGATCGAAGGGACAATTGGTTAGGTGGGTATCTGAGAAAAGTTTTGTAACCTCTTCAGTAGTAGCCAATTCAAAAAAGAGGAGAGTGTTGAATGTAATAATATATATATATATATATATATATATATATATATATATATATATATATATATATATATATATATATATATATATATATATATATATATATATATATATATATATATATATATACACACACACACACACACATATATGCACACACACACACACACACAGGTTGTTTTACAATCACTTTAAAGTTGATTACCAGATTTATTGTCACTTTAAAAATAGTTTGTTTAGGCCAAGCTGGTCCAAACAATTTTCAACGCGCCAGCTGGGTGCACCGTATACATTATGTGTAGCCTCACCTACATACAATATACAACACTGTGTTCCGTTCCACACCCAGAACAAAATGGAGTCAAGCTTCATGCTGCTCAGCCATTTATAGGCAGCTGTGTATTCGCTGAATGATTACAAAGCTTCCCCTGATCGGCTGAGATCATGGCATCATCCGCCCACCTCTTCACCCTTAGCCAAATCAGAGGAAGCTTTGTATTCAGAGAATACAAAGCTGCCCATCAATGGCTGAGCGCCACCCTCTTATTTTGCTCTGGGTGTGAAACAGGAAGTCTGTCACAGTGCACTATATGTAGCTGAAGCTAGATGCAGTTTATACAGTGCCGAGAGCCACTGCAGCACTCTGTGAAGGAAATAACTTGTTTGGACCAGATTGGACCTACTTTTTACAGTTTGTTTTTTTCCTTTTGGGATTAAGGCTTTACATAAATAAATAAAAGCTGATCATTGGTTTGTCTCAACCCTCTAACTGCCACTTTTGCTGGACAGCTTGATCCACTTGAAGGTCATACACCGTGCAATAAATAATAGATTTATGTTTCTATGGATCTCTCCTATACGTTGTCAACTATAGATCTCTTATCCCTAACTGACCAATATGTTTTCATGGGAAGTGGATTCAGATCAATTTTCGGAAGAGAAGATCATAAGTTATTGTGTCTCTGTTTCCACCATGCAAATTCACAACACTCAGATTGATAAAAATATAACTGGAAACATGACCAAAGCATCTAAGTGCAGCCGATCAATGCAAAAAGATTATTCATTTTCCACCTTGGCCAATTGACTTGGATAGATCGAAATTAGTCAAAATTGATCCTAAGAGAAGCTATGGCTATTCAATTGTTTGCTGAATCGGTCATATCGCACATTGATTGGATAATAAAATGAAAGTGCGTATGGGCACAATTAGAGAAAGCTGAAAAATAACAAACATGGGTGCACTGTAGACATTAAGTGAGTGTACAATTAACTTTAAAATCTACCAAAACAATGTACCATGAGGACCTACCTAAACTAAGCAACCAATCTGCATCCAATCAGACAGGCCCCTTGCACTACATACTTGTTGGTCGATCTAAAAGATATTGCTGAAAATAAATAAATAAAGCAGTCACCGCATCTTCACATCTAAGGCCCCATTCACTTTACTATTTATTTTTTGCAATTCATTGAAGTGTATATTTTTCCAAGAAAATTGCGTTTGAAAGACTGCTGCGCAAATACAGCGTGACATAAAATATTGCAACATCCGCCATTTTATTCTCTAGGGTCTCTATATATATTTGGGGGTTCTAAGTAATTTTCTAGCAAACAATACTAATTTTAACTTGTAAGCAACAAATGTCAGAAAAAGGTTTGGTCTTTAAAGCAGAGTACAAATACTGCAGCTGCTGACTTTTACTATATGGACACTTACCTGTCCAGGGAGCCCGCGATGTTGGCACCCCCAGCTGATCTTCGGATTGCCTGCTGGGTACAGCCGCCACCATTCCAGGTAAGGAAACCCAGCAATAAAGCCTTTAGGCTGCATGTCTGGTTCCCTACTGCTCTGATTGGCCCAGCGCCAGAGGAAGGAGGAGGAGGTTGAACTTCCGGGAGATCGGGCTGCGGCTCGGTCTCCCGGGGGTGGGGAAGGGGACCTGTCAAAAACAGGTCTCTGTTCCCCCCTGAAGGGTGCCAAATGTGACACAAGGGGGGTAGTGGGAGCAATTAAGCAGAAGTTCCACTTTTGGGTGGAACTCTGCTTTAAGTGGTTAAGCTGCCCTCTAGACCGAAGTTCATTCCTTTCATCTAAAAGAACCGAGAGATACATTGTATGTCTTCTCTATCAGCGCTGAGGAGTGTTGATAAATATTTGTTGCCTTTTTTTTTCCTGACAGCTCAGCTCTGCACGGTTTACATAGAATCGCAGAAACAGCCAATTGGCATCGGGAAGGGGGGGTTGAATCGAGATTGTGATCTTTTAACGATAAATCATGCAGCTATAATTCACACCTGAGCGTTTTTTTTTTTTTTTTTTGCTTGAGGCTCTAAAACGCTCAACAAGGCAAATTCCAGTCATTTCATGGCCCCTGTCCACAGCTGAGCATTCTGTCTCCTGAAGCAAAATGCCTGTTGCTAAAAAATGTACACAAGCTTCTTTTTTGTCAGATAGGGACCCATAGACTTCAATAGGAACTCCTTACAACGTTGCAGCATGAGCATTTCACAAGCATTTTGACACGTATTTTCTGCTCAAACAGCAGCTCTCCACTCCTAATTTCCTCCACCACTCCTCCCCCCAGTCCTTTTTTTCCCTAAAATAAAAACACCTGAAGCTGTAAAATGCTTATAATACACCTCTAAGGCCTGGTTCACACCTATGCAGGTTGCATATTCCAGATGTATTTTGCGTTTTTCAATACACGCTTTTGATCCACTGAAGTCTATGGAACCAAAAACCAGAAAAAAGTCCCTGGCCCTTTCCATAAAATGCATAGATGTGAACTACATCCATAGGAAACCATGGTAAATGGGCTGTAGTAGGTGTCTGCAAAACTGAAAACGTGCTAAAAAAAAAAAAAAAAAAAAAAAAAAAAAAAAAAAAAAAAAATTATGCATAGGTGTGAACCAGGCCTTAAAAACGCGCAAATAAAAACCCATCTAAAAATTGCTCTGCTCAGAAGTAAATGCAGCCTAAGAACTGATAAGCTTAAAAAGAATACGTTTTATGTTTTGGGGTTTAGGCCAAGTTCATAATTGTGTCACTTGCAATCCATGGGTAGGAAATGCTGCTAAAGAAGTCCCAGACCTTTTAAAAAAGTATTTTTAAAAATTGCACTGCATGGTATGGTATGGTGCTGCAGCTCCATGCCGATTTGTGCCCACGATAAGGCAGGCATTCTGCTGATGCATACAGATGCCATTAAGAATTAATAGCACCTTTGAGTGTCTGCTAAAGAGCAGAACGTTTCACCTGTGGGTCTAGAACACATGCAGTTTTGTGCCGTCTGAACCTAGTCTTGATACGGCTTCTAATAGATTTCTCATGCAACAGCATTCACAGGATTATTTTTCCCTAAGGACAACAGAAAGTTTCCAGGACAAGCTTTAAAACACATTATAAAATCCTTCAGAGAACTGTATACATCAGGGGTGTCCAACCTTTTGACCTTCCTGGGCCACACTGGGAGAAGAAGAATTGTCATGGGCAACACATAAAATGTACTAACAATAGGGATAGCTGATGAGCAGAAAAACTTGGCAGATCACAAGTAACGATCACCGATATAGATAACGTGCCTGAGTAATAAAACCTCATTTTTATTGTCATTTTTTTAATTATAAAAGGAAAAGGCGGGCAACAAAAAACTAGTGTGATATTTGACATAGTTTATTAAAAACAAACGCATCAATATCTAGGTGGATGATATTTTGGTTCTAATTTTGCCTTTCATCCTTGAAAATAGCTGCCCACAAATATGGGAGCTGCCGAAAACTAATGACATGAATAAGGTGCAATTGTGAAGGCTTGGGTACTTTTCTTTGGGAAGATAAAACATATAAAAGTCATGGACTTCTTCAGAGCTTCTCCCATCCTCTGGAACTCTCTACTTCATTCTGTCCAGCTATCTCCTATTCTTGTTACCTTTAGACCCCATTCACACAGGGACGACTTGTCAGGCGACCTAGTCGCCTGACAAGTCGCCTCCCATTCTGTGCTATGGAACCGTTCTAAGGGGAACGATGCAAGTCGCTCCGACTTAGAAAAAGGTTCCTGTACGACTTTGGGGGCGACTTGGGGCAACTTGCATAGACTTCTATACAGAAGTCGTTTTGCAAGTAGCCCGGGCAGTCGTTTGCAGGTCGCCTTGCTGAGGCGACCTGCAAGTCATGTTGCCCCTGTATGAATGGGGTCTTAGGCGATCCCTGAAAACTCATCTCTTCAGGGAAGCCTATCCAACCAACTGAAATGTTATCACTTCCATTAGCTCATCCTCCACAGTTATAACCTTTTGTATCACTTGTCCTACCTTATTAGATTATAAGCGGGGCCTTCTTAACCCTCTTGTATATTATTGTATTGTAACTGTCTGGTCTCCCTTTATATTGTAAAGCGCTGTGCAAACTGTTGGCACAATATACTTTTGGTCAAGTACTCGCCGATACCGAGTACCCATACCTTTGTGGTGCAGTTTGAGCCCCTACAAAATGAAGAGGCTCAAATTGCACTGCAAAGAATCACATTTGATTTGTCCAAATCCAGTGTGATTTGAGACCAATATAAAATGAATGGGTTCAAAATCGCACTGCAAAGGTATTGGAGCATCTCTTAGACTCTAAGCTCTAACGAGCAGGACCCTCTGATTCCCACTGTAATAGTTACATAGTTTGGCAGAAAAAAAAACAAAAAAAAACAAAAAAAAAGACAAGTCTATCTAGTTCAACCAAAAAAAAAAAAAAAAAAAAAAAAAAAAAGGGTCATACAATCCCTTATACACAATCCTATAATCCTATATCTACAGTTGATTCAGGAGGAAGGTGAAAAAACCCAGCAAAGCATGATCCAATTTGCTATTGCAGGAGAAAAGAAAAATCCTTACTGATCCCCTGAGAGGCATTCAGATTTTCCCTGGATCAACTTTACCTATAAATGTTAGTATCCAGTTATATTATGTACATTTAGGAAAGTATCCGGGCCTTTTTTAAAGCAATCTAATGAGGAGGAGAGGAAACAGATCGTGTGTTCCTAGTATATAGGAACACCGATCGGTCACCTCCCCCAGTCAGTCCCATCCCCCCACAGTTAGAATCACTCCCGAGGTAACACATTTAACCCCCTTGATCGCCCCCTAGTGTTAATCCCTTATAATAAATAATAACTTTTGCGCAAACCAATCAATATACGCTAATTGAAATTTATTTTACCAAAAATATGTAGAATACATATCAGCCTAAGGAGGAAGAAATTTGTTTTTTGTTTTTTTAAATTGGGGATATTTATTATAGCAAACAATATTGTGTTTTTTTTCAAAATTGTCACTCATTTTTTTGTTTATAGCGCAAAAAATAAAAACAGCAGAGGTGATCAAATACCACCAAAAGAAAGCTTTATTTGTGGGGGAATTTTTTTTTCAAAATTTCATACAGCATTGTATGACCGCGCAATTGTCATTCAAAATGTTACAGTGCTGAAAGCTGAAAATTGGCCTGGGCAGGA